>NW_023602073.1:119287880-119940466 GCF_014898055.3 Talpa occidentalis | reverse complement strand
TCTCTGAAGAGGAAATGCAAATGGCCAACAGACATATGAAAAAATGTTCAACATCACTTGTAATCAGGGAAATGCAAATCAAAACTACCATGAGATACCATCTCACACCAGTGAGAATGGCACACATATGAAAAACTAGCAACAACAAATGTTGGCGAGGATGTGGAGAAAAAGGAACTCTTGTGCACTGTTGGTGGGAGTGCAAACTGGTCCAACCACTATGGAGAGCTGTGTGGGAGATTTCTGGACCTACTAAACATAGAGCTTCCATATGATTCAGCAATTCCACTCCTAGGTATTTACCCAAAGGACACAGAAACATCAATTCCAAAGAGCACCTGCACTCCTATGTTATAGCAGCACTGTTTACAATAGCTAAGCTTTGGAAACAACCCAAATGCCAAAAAATAGATGACTGGATCAAGAAGATGTGGTACATATATACATGGAATATTACTCAGCATTCAAAAAAGATAAAACATGCAATTTGCAGCAACATGGATGGCACTGGAAGGGATCATGCTCAGCGAAATAAGCCAAAAAGAAAAAGAAAATATACCGGATGGTTCACTCATAGCAGGAATCTAGAAAACTTAAATAAGGGACCAGGAAAATGAATATAAGAAAGTGAAAATCAAAAATCAACAAAAAACTATGAACCCAGAGACACTTTTTGGGGGGTGGGGGCGGGAGGGGAAGGATTGGGGTCAGAATGGGGCGTTTGCAATTGTATGGGGGAATATAAAAATAAAATTTAATATTTAAAAAAAAAATAAATAAAATTAAACTGATTTTGAAAAAAAAAAAAAAAAAACAAAAAATAAGTAAAGAAACAAAGCTCTAAATAAGGACCTAGAGCAATTGGGCTTAACAGACATCTATAGAACACTAACCCAAAAAAACGGAGTACACTTTTTTCTCAAGCGCACACGGATCATTCTCACAGGATCGATCACATACTGGGGCACAAGACAAACATCAACAGATACACCAAGATTGAAATCATATCAACCATCTTTTCTGACCATGAAGGCATCAAACTAGAAATAAACCATAAAAAGAAGGCAAGGAACTTTCCTACCTCATGGAGATTAAAAACACACTACTGGAAGACCACTGGACTAATGAGGAGATGAAAGAAGAAATTAAAAAATTTTTTGAAATTGAACGCAAGGAGGACACCAATATCCTAAATGTATGGGATGCAGCAAAAGCAGTAATAAGAGGAAATATATAGCAATAGAAGCTCACATCAGAAACAAGAAAGAACTCAAAGAAAGAAAATCTAATCTCGAAGCTCAAAGATCTAGATAAAAGAACAACAAAAAAACCTCCCAAAACAGTAGAAGAAAAAGAAATAAAAAACAAAGCAGAGAAAATAATGAAATGAAACTCAAAAAACAATCCAAAAGATCAATGAAACCAAGAGCTGGTCTTTGAAAAAATCAAAAAAAGACAAACTAGCCAGGCTCACAAAGGAAAAAAGGGAGAAAGCACAAATAACAGGATCTCAATGAAAGAGGAGAGAAATCACAAACGGACACACGAAATCAAAGAATAATCAGTAACTACTAATGAACAGTTATATGGAAACAAGTTTAACAATCTAGAGGAGATGGACAAATTCCTACAACTCTAAAAATCACCCAAAGCTAGATAAAGAAGAAATAGAACACCTAAACAGACCAATTACAATTAGCGAAATTGAAATGGTAATCAAAAACCTCCCCAAAAACAAAAGCCCAGGACCTGATGGATTTACAAATGAATTCTACCAAACATTCAGAGACGAATTAGTGCCTATCCTTCACAAACTCTTCCAAAAAATTGAGAAGGAAGGGACAATACCAAACACGTTCTATGAAGCCAACATTACACTAATACCAAAACCGAACAAGGACAACACAAAAAAGGAAAACTACAGGCCAATCTCCCTAATGAACACTGATGCAAAAATCCTCAATAAAATTTTAGCCATCAGAATCCAACAATGTATCCATAAGATAATTCACCACGACCAAGTAGGATTCATTCCAGGGGCACAAGGACGGTTTAAACATCCGAAAATCAATCAACGTTATCCAACACATCAACAAAAAGAAATATAAAAACCATATGATAATATCAATAGATGCTGAGAAAGCTTTCGACAAAGTGCAACACCCATTCATGATAAAAGCCCTTGAAATTCTGGGATACAAGGAACATACCTTAACATCATAAAGGCCATCTATGACAAGCCAACAGCCAGTATCATTCTCAATGGTGAAAAGCTGAAAGCAATTCCATTAAGATCTGGAACAAGACAAGGATGTCACTCTCACCACTGCTTTTCAATATAATACTGGAAGTCCTAGCCAGGGCAATAAGACAAGAGAAAGACATCCAAGGAATCCAAATAGGAAAAGAAGAAGTCAAACTATCACTATTTGCAGACGATATGATATTATACATAGAGAACCCCAAAAACTCCACAGAAAAGCTAATTCAACTCATCAATCAGTTCAGTAAAGTGGCAGGATACAAAATCAACACGCAAAAGTCAGTAGCCTTCCTATACACAAACAATAAATCTGAAGAAGAAGAAATCAAAAAAACCATCCCTTCGTTATTGAAACAAAAAAAATCAAATATTTGGGAATAAATCTAACAAAAGAGGTAAAGGACCTATACAAAGAAAACTATAAAACACTGTTAAAAGAAATAGAAGAAGACACAAAGAAATGGAAGAGATATCCCCTGCTCATGGATTGGAAGAATAAACATTATTAAAATGGCATCCTTCCAAAAGCAATATACAGATTCAATGCTATTCCAATCAAAAATTTCAATGTCATTCTTCAAAGAAATAGAACAATTATTGATGAAATTCATATGGAATCACAAAAACCCGAATAGCCAAAGCTCTCTGAAAAAAAAAGAAGAATGAGCATCACACTCCCAGACTTCAAACTATACTACAAAGCCATAATCATCAAAACTGCATGTTATTGGAACAAGAAGAGACATACAGACCAATGGAATCGAATAGAAAATCCAGAAATAAACCCACAGATTTATGGTCAACTAATCTTTGACAAAGGAGCAAAGACTATGCATTGGAGCAAAGAAAGTTTGTTCAATAAATGGTGCTGGAAAACTGGGTCGCTACATGCAAAGAATGAAGCTTGACCACTACCTCACACCATACACAAAAATCAACTCAAAATGGATTAAAGAACTAGACATAAGACCTGAAACCATAAAATATATAGAAGGAAAATATAGGCGAAACACTACGTGATTTGCACATCAAAGACATCTTTACAGACACATCACCCAAAGCAGTGATAGTGAAGGCGAAGATAAACAGCTGGGACTACATCAAATTAAAGAGCTTCTGCACAGCAAAAGAGACCAATAACAAAAACAAAGAGAACCCCACCAACTGGGAGAACATTTTTGCACCCAACACTAATGATAAAGGACTGATCACAAAAATCTGCAAAGAGCTGATGAGACTCAACAACAACAAAGAAAATAATCCAGTCAAAAAATGGGCAGAAGAGCTAAAAAGAAACTTCTCTGAAGAGGAAATGAAAATGGCCAACAGGCATATGAAAAAATGTTCAACATCACTTGTCATCAGGGAAATGCAAATCAAAACTACCATGAGATACCATCTTACACCAGTGAGAATGGCACATATTAAAAAAACTAGCAACAACAAATGTTGGCGAGGGTGTGGAGAAAAAGGAACTCTTCTGCACTTTGTAGGAGTGCAAACTGGTCCAACCACTGTGGAAAGCTGTGTGGAGATTTCTGGACCTACTAAACATAGAGCTTCCATATGATCCAGCAATTCCACTCCTAGGTATTTACCCAAAGGACACAGAAACATCAATTCCAAAGAACACCTGCACCCCTATGTTTATAGCAGCACTGTTTACAATAGCTAAGCTTTGGAAACAACCCAAATGCCCAAAAATAGATGACTGGATCAAGAAGATGTTACATATATACCATGGAATATTACTCAGCATTCAAAAAAGATAAACACATGCAATTTGCAGCAACATGGATGGCGCTGGAAGGGATCATGCTCAGCGAAATAAGCCAAAAAGAAAAGAAAAATACCGGATGGTCTCACTCATAGCAGGAATCTAGAAAACTTAAATAAGGGACCAGGAAAATGAATAACTATAAGAAAGTGAAAATCAAAATCAACAAAAAACTATGAACCAGAGACACTTTTTTGGGGGGCGGGGGCGGGAGGGGAGGGATTGGGTCAGAATGGGGGCGCTGCAATTGTATGGGGAATATAACAATAAAATTTATTATCTAAAAAAAATAAATAAATAAATAAAATAGGCTATTATAAATAGGCAAATTTCTTAATAGATTTGCCAACACAATAAGTGGGAAAAAAAAAAAAAAAAATAAAATCACATACCTGCTTTCTCTTAAACTAAGGCCAACCTTCATGCCTTCTTATTAGCTTCTGATGGTCTCAGAAATAAAGAAGATCTAGAGAAAGTAAGAACAGGAACTCTTAAAATAGTTTTTTTCACATCATTTCCCAACATTTGAGAAAAAAAGACTTAGAGTTTATACAAACCAGTGCAAAAAGATTATACCTTGTCTGAACATAACCAGGCTAGGAAAATATCTGCATTCCATTTAGTTTACAAGTTCATAATCAAAAAGATGACATTGACCATTCCTAAGTCCTTCAGAAATACAAAAGAGCTTGAAAACTAAAGAAAGATTTTTATATAATGTTTTTATAATAGATTTTCATGTGAAGGAAGCACATAATAATTAATGTTTTCTTTTTGCCAGTGTACCTCTGGGAGGTGCATTGGGATTAAGTTTACTCTCATCACCAGGTGAGCTATGGCTAATGAGTTCAACCATAGAGTTTGTTCAAATATGAAAAAACGAAAAACAAGGTCAAGTCAAAGTTAGTCTTTATCACTGAACTGGCAATCAATCACTTGTCCATCACAGAAAGCCATTTGTTTACTTGAAAGTATTTGCTTTGATGTACTTTATAAAAGTAAAGATGTGCATCAAAAACATCTTCATTTTCTTGGTTTCATGACTTTTTAAAAAAGTGCAAATTCTTTATCACATTTTATCTTGTTATTCTATAAATTAAATATTTTCCTTTCAGTTATAGGGTATATTTATGAAGTCACATAATGGTCATAGAAAGAAATCTTTCTTGAGAATGAGCAATATATACCAAATCCCACTTGCTTAATAAATATTTTGCTATGCTTCATATATCTAAAGACATTTTGTTTATTCAATTATTATTTCTTTTAAGGGTAACTTATTGAATATGGAGTTTAAATAGTCACTTATACAACATTGTAAAAAGTGGGTTATATATGTTAAGTAGGTTTAACTTCTAATTCAAAATCACCACTCTCAAAGATCTTAAATTAGATCAGATTTACCACAGCAGGAGCCGCCTCCCCAGATATTGAGAAAGACATGGCCTTGAAAGAAGTGGGAGGAAAGGACAAAGAAGAGTTGCCCAGAACAGGGAATTCTTTCCTAAGACACATTTTGTTAACTGGAGCTAAGGTGAGGCAGAGTTCAAAGTGATAATTTGGATTCCTAGTTGCAAAAATGTTTGGCAAAATTTTTATCAAAACCAAAATTGCTCTCTCCCTATATCCAGATACTTACTAACTCCCTGGGGGTTCTGCCTTTAAAATTTCTCAAGGACACATTGAATTAATACATAAATGATTAATTAATACATAGATGAGTGAATGAACAGATGAATGAATGAGGAACAGCAGCAAAAGATCATGCTGCATCTTGATTTCTAGGAGACATATCAAAATACAGCAATATGCTGGTTGGGAGTGGGCCTAACAATCAGTATGCAAGTCTCAGAAGAGGGAGATGGTTTAACTCAGACTCAGTATCAAAGCCTTTATTTCAAACAGGAAAGTATTCAAGAAAACTAGAACAGAAGGGATTGTTGAAACACACAAAATAGTTAGTCAACGGACTTACTCCCAGCACACAAAACATCATGTCTTGCTGGTGACATGATTTCATTTTAAGTGCCACCAACTGGTGGGCTGAACTTCCTAACCTACCAGGATTCTCTCCTGGTAGCCACCAGCAGACAAATTGGCAGAAGGGTGAACAAGAAAAAGCAGGATACACAGGCAGAAATCAACCATATTATTCTAACTTTTGCCACTCTTCTTGCCCTTCGACTGTCTTAGGTGATGTTTTTTACTGCGATATCATTATTATTATTATATTTTGTAAATGGTTAAGCTTCTGTGGAATTTATATTGATATAGAAAATCTTTTCTTTTGACACATAACTAATCTGTTGACCATTTGGCCATATAAAAATGGCCAACTGACTATCTTTTGGTAAAGTTCTTGAATATCTTCTACTTAACTGAAAGAAGAGATGAAGAATCTTTTGAATATTTTGTATTCTGCATTAGAAAAACTCAAGCAGTTTGGATAACTCAGATATATATCCAAATGTCAAAATCAAGCCCATTTTCAGTTTTTCTTTGTATGGTATCAGTTAAACTGTTCAACCTCCAGGCAAGGTCTAAGTATCTTTTATATCAACTGAAGATCAGAAAAAGTAACACATTTCATTCCATATGAAACACATTTTTGAAAGACAAGTATGTAGAAATGTTTTCAGTGGTAGTAACTATTTTATACAGAAAATGTCTGTAAGAAAGATAAAACAAGTGCTGTTGGGGTGGGAGAATGTGGGAAACCTAGTATGACATGCATGATGATGTTATTTTACAATACTGTGCTTTGTCAAAACAATGTTTACCTTGATTTTGGGGTTTCTTCCTCTGTCTTCCTCTTCCTGGCTTGGCTTTAACATTTAAACTAAAAATAAAAATAAATGGAGTCCAAGAACAAATTTTACAAGCAAATGTCTTACAAGAAATAACTGTAGTCTCATAAAGATTTATCTTGACTGATTTGTTGTAATTTGAGATGTGATAAAAACGTAAGGCCATGTTCCTTAATCTAAACATTTACCCACCTACCTTCTTCAATAGAATTTATACATTTTTAAATTTTAGTACACCAAGATTTTTTTAAAATCTAAGTATTCCTAGTGTCTGCTAGTATTCTCCTTATAAGTTTTTCAAGGCACATAAACTGCACAGAGGAAACTTGGCATCACTTCTAATGTTACCAAATTAGATAATGTGTGACAGAATGTCTACTTTTTCAGTAAATACCATTTCAGCAAATACCAGATTGATGATAATCCCACTAAAGCTGAAGTATGATATTCCATATAGATAGAAGACTGCACATAAAGTTTTGATTTTTAAAAATATGCAACATTTTAGCTTCAAATACATTTTAGAGGCTTCAATTTAAATGGTCTCTGGGTACTTCATCTCAAGGGATAGAAAACAGCATGCTGTGTTTTGTTTCCCCAACTAAACATGTACTTGACAAGCACCAACTGAACTACCAAGAACATGTTCTTTTTCTTGACATGTACCCTGTTTTTAAATCAAAGAGTTGTTTTCAGAAAATTATACTTAGTTCCTCACAGTTGTGGGGGGGGGGTGATTTATAGTGACATTTATGTGGTCACTAATAAGATAGTAATAGAAGTGTTTTTAACACACCAAGGGAATGTTTAGCAATGTTCTCTCTGAAAGGTCTGTGAATGGCCTAATTTACAAACATTTTTGTAAATATACTAATTTTAAAATTGAAAAAATCTTGCTTGTATACTAGGAAGATAGTAAGTGGTCTATGAAATTTGTTAAGTCTTTCGAAACTAGCAATTTTTTGGCTAAAAAGCAATGCACCACTTGAGGTCATTCCTTCCAACTGAGTCACTGACTTGGGGGCAGAACTGGTGTATAAATGCCAGTGAAGACATAGTCCTTTATTGTGATCCTTATTTTCCTGATATAGTCTCATGTTTTGGACACTCCCATTCTTATCAAATTCAAATCATGTTTTCTTATCAACATCTGAAGGCTCCTTAATACTGCCCTAATTCACCCTGAATCTCCTCAAGGATCTCCAAATAGCAGGGGCTAGCCCCATGTTTATTGAGTTCAATTTATCTAAGGCAGGCCTTTCTCTCCTAGTAATTTTACACTGTGACTTTTAACCTGTTTTCTTTGTGATATGTCTCTGCATGAGACACCACGCACTGATTTGTGCACTGTTTAACAGTAGCAGATAGTACTATAATTGCCTACTCGATTCCGAGCCTGAAGTGAATAAACAGTACAATTTTGGAAAGTTCCAGGAAGGGGTAGGAGGCAGAAGGAATGTGCTGTCAGGGAGTTTTCTGTGTACTGGAAGATTTGGTACAGTGGAAGTGAGCACAGGTTTAAAAGTAGAATGAACTTGTTTTCAAACGCCTGACATTGCTAGAAATGACAACTTGTGAACTTTATCTCCTGTAAAATGGGAAGACTGCGTTTTACCCTTAGGGATATTGAGAAAAAAAAAAAAAGACATTATTTGTAAAGCATTCTGGATAATGCCAAACACACAAATGGTAGCTATTAAAATTTGAACCAGAAAGATTATGGTGCTATAACAAGAGATTTCTTTTTAGGTCACATTCCTAGCTAGAAGTGACTCACCCTGTCAAAACAGATTTGAGTGTCTCCCTTCACTTCAGTGACATGTGAAGAAGGTTGACTCCATCCAGAGAATTCATCTGTCCAAGAAAACACAATAGAGTGTGCCACCATCTCATAGGGCCGCTCCCTGTCTCTCCCAGCATCCCTGAGCTATTCCAGAGGCTGCCTTTTTCATAAAGATGCTAGAAACAAGCAGCATCCCTAGAATCCATAAAGGCCATATCCATAGAAGTCATACATTAGCTTGTAAAATAAAATGCAACTACAAAATTGTATACCTGAGACAAAATGATATAAGTCAAGAAAAAAATGGAGGAATAAAAGATGCACAGACAAAAAATTAAGGCTTTAAAATAAAACTAAAGGATTTCTCAAAGTATGATTAAGTGTGAAATGTTTCCCCCTCTTTTTCCCATCTTAAATGTGCATAGTTCTCCATGATTTGCTTCCAAATACTTTATGAAAAGGTGGAGGTGGGAGACTGACTTCACTTTGGAAAGAGCCTAGCAAAAACTACTTTCAGCAAAGTTAACATAATCAGTGATCACTCAGATTGTTAGCACATATTTTTGATATAATGTATGAGGAAGGGCACTTCACTTCTGATATACTTCCCTAAAACTCATAACTTCTAGTCTAGTCATGAGAAAATATCAAACTTTCCCATCCTAAAGGATACTCTACCTGATCAGTGTTGCTTAAAACTTTCAGGATTATAAAAAACAAAGAAAGACTGAAAAATTGTCACAGACTAGAGCAGATTAAGGGCGCACAACAACCAATCATAATGTTTTATTTTGGATGAGATTCTCCTAGAAGAGAACTAATGTACCAACGTCGATTACTTAATATGACAAATAGTAATACAAGATGTGAATAAGAGGGATAAGAGGGAACTGGATCAGAAGTATTATCTTTAAAACTTTTCTATTGTTTAAAAGGGGGAAGAGCATTTATCATCAAGAGTTTTTTGATATTTTCAAAACATATGCAAAATCTAAAGTAAAGTTTCAGCAGTCATGATAAATATGGACATATAATACCAAATGGTAAGGAGCCAAAATTTAGAAATACAAGTGGAGGAAAATATAATTATGCTAGAAAAGCTTAACATTCCTTTTTCAAGCATTGAAATAGGCAAAATAAAAATTAAGATAATTGCAATAAAATATTTAATACAGTCCGATTAGGATACCACATTTATATTAAAGTTAACCATCCATAAGGATGTAAAGAAAATAGTGTTTTTCCCCAAGTTTACAGTGAATTGAACAAAGTACCTGGTTACAATAAAATTACACCACACACACCAAAATGAATGGCAAACTGCCAAATGCACAAAAATGTTTTTCAAATTTTAAAATATTCTCTAATGAGAAAAATAGATAAAAATAAATTTCATGATAATGTAGGTTATTTTGAAAATTAAAACTATAGAAGTCTCATGTGATAAAATCTATGGAATGTAGCCGAAGTAATAAACAAGAATCCTAATTTAAATATATGATATTTTTAATATTGAAAATAGAATGAACAAATGTAAAAATATCCATCATATACTCAACTCAAAAGTTTAGGGGGAAAAATATAAAGGAAACTCTAGGAAGTAGAACTGTATATTTTAAAGCAGAAATCCAACATTTAGAAATCAAAAGATAGTAGGATTCGTAAACAAATTCAAGATGTGGACATTTAAGGAAATACTGTATACTTTTGTAGCTAAAATTTAAAAGAGGACAAAAATACAAAATCAAAACTGGAAGGAAGGACAAATATAAATGATTATGCAGAGGATATTTAGAGATGAAAACATATAAAATATAAATGATTATGCAGAGGATATTTATAGATGCAAACATCTCAATAGCACAAAAATTTTTCTAACAAGATTCTCTAAAACATTTATTTAAATTCACTTAAATAGCCATAGTATAGCTTAAAAAAACCTGTGTGATTGAACATTAATAGATTTTCTATATGTGACCCAACCTTTTTATTTGGTTCATAAAAAAGTCTGAGCTTCTAGAAACAAGTGTCTGATGTGAAGGTGAGTGAGGACTTGTCCTTGAGTGGGTACTGGTCTGTGGTCATGGACTAAAGAGAATTTGGACTCCAAAGCTGTCACAGGTGATCTCTGAAGTACCAAGTTCACAAAATAAGAACTAAATACAAATAAAAAGGCATAAAAGAAAGAAAGAAATGGAAGTGAGTGTTTGCTTCTCTGAGCCTAGAAAGATGGTCTGGGAGAAACCAGGCCTTTCACAGAGTGAGAACTGTTAATCGTTCAAGTCCATTCACAATTAAGAGTCATTACCAGGTAGAAGATAATGCTTTTTTAACTAGAGGAAGAATATAAAACCAGTGAGGTAAGAAGTAAATTTTGCCACAAATGATGTTGCAAAGAATAATTAAATATTTAGAAAAAATATAGGTCGAGTCTTTATCTTGGAAACAGTACAAGGCTTCCAAAATGGGTAAATGTGTGTATATGTATATGAACATATGTGTATGTATATACAACACATAGGAGAACATTTAAGTGAGTATATAAATGGCATGATTTTCTAAGCATTAAAGTGATCCAAAAAATGAACAAAGCAAAAGACCTATATGCTTTCTACATATATGCTTATGTCTTCATTCATATGTTCATTAAGTAGGTAAGAGTCCTTGCTGATTACCGTATGTTAGAAATACCATAGACAGGCAAAAATAGAATAAGTTCCTGGCTTCACAGAGTTTATAATCTATTATGTGTAGGAAGATAAAGGGAAGACTAATACCAAATGAATCAAAGAATCATAGAATAAATGTAATATCAAAAATATGACAGGAGATTCCAAGGGAAGTAGATAGTACACAGCATAAAATGTGAGTATTTGTTCTAATTGTGGACCCAAGAAAGGTCTTTACTGAGGAGGAAGTATGTTAGTGGATTACAGTTAATAAGAGTGTTCTCAATCTTTGACTCTTGCTCTCAAGCACAGCCAACTATTTTTTTGTTTTGTTTTGTTTTAACTCTTTCAAAGGGTTAATTGGTCATATTTATCTATATAGCAAGTAATGAGGCAGCAGGGATTGAGCCTTATATGTCAATACTTACAGATTTTGAGAATGAGGGGCTATCTGGGCCTTACTGTCATTTGTGAGAGAGCTGAGGTGCAGAGAATACTCTTCTCACCCTTCTTTCAGGATCATGAACCACACTTACCCCAGGGAGTCAGACTCGAAGAGCTATCTCCTTAACTCTAGACAGAAACCCTATGATTGGGGTGGTCGAGAAGGTGGAGCCACTCAGCAATTCAGAACCTTGATTTTTGCACAGGAATGATAATTGAAGCTTCACTTTTAATAAAAGCAATCAGGAATGGTCAACATTTTTAAAATTAGAGAAAGTATTTAGTAAATTATGAGACATACATGGGTCTGAGAGTTAAGAAGCTAATAGCAACATGCTTTAATGAAATAGAAATATGATCACAATATGATGCTAATTGAGCACAGCAAGATGTAAAACCACTTAAAATATGATTCTAATTTAGTTTTAAATATATACATTTTAAGACAGGATGAGAAATATATCAAAATGTTAACACCATTTATCTCATGATGCAGTTATGGCTGATTTTTATTTTCTCCTTTATTTAATCTAGTTTTCTTTTTCAATTTCCCACAATAATCATGAGTTACTTTAATAAACTGAGAACAATAAAAATAATAAAAATGTGCTTAAAGGATGTGGTATTTGAAGGCTTTTCTCTGAGCAATTGTACAAGCAAAGACTAAGTGCTTAGTAGTGAAACCTTACAGAAAAAGTGGACATCCGATACAGATGGAAGAATAAAAATGCAACATGGGAAGAGCAGAGAAAGGTTCAGACTGAATCAAAACAAAGACAATTCCCTTAGGTAGGTGGTTTTCTAAAAATCTGGCACAGAAGCCACTTATCCATACCAGATCTTGCCCAGAAGCATTAAAAGAAAAACAAACAGCTGCTCTGACTGAAGACAGAGACTGGGGCTGGAGTTCTCTTCACTGCCTTCTCCTGCCCCTTGAAGTAGGCTCTGTGGGAGTCACATATCTAAGGGACACAATTTGAAAATCATATTATGCTAAGTTTTAAACTTCAGCCACACCCTGTCTCCTGGTAAAGATGACCTGAAAATTATCAGAATCTGCCATGTAATATTCATGATTTGCTACATATTAAATGTAAGAAAAATTTTGTTACATAGTACAATGTAACAAAAATTAGGTTGGTTCATTCTCCACAAATTCATCAATTTTCTATTAAAACCTTCATTAAAAATATTCTTTAAAAAATCATTCAAGATGTTAACAATTGTAGGAAATTGGTCAGAAATGATACTACCAGATTGCTGGAGTTATCCATAGTAAAAAAAAAATAAAAAACAAAAAAATAAATGTGAGTTCATTTAAAAAGGACTATGGCACTAAGATGCTGTTTAGTCTTGGCTTTATCACCCACCAGTGTGCTTAGCACCAAAGGAACAGAATCCTCCATTGTCACTGGCACAATCTAACCTGGATGGGGACATGGAACTAGAGTAGCCTCAGCTTTGCTTAATTTAGCAACTGTAGCTGTGGTAAGCAGGGCCTAGATATATCTGAAGCATTTGAATAGTTCTTATCAAATCTACTTAAAACTTTCAGTGGTTTCAACATGTTCAAACTTCTCCTCACTAGGGTGCCAATGGTGCTGAGAAAGTGAATGGGGGCAAAAGCATATTCTAGAACAATGCTGCTGAATGTGTAAACATCAGTCACATGTGGTTACCAAGCTCTTAAAATGTGGCTGGTCTGAGTGGAACATAATGTTAATATAAAGTGAACACCAGATTTCAAAGACTTAGACCAAAAGAGAATGTGAAATATTTCATTATTGACTTCATATTGATAACATGTTAAAATGATTTTTGATAGTTTAAGTTGAATAAAATATGTTACTGGTATTATTTTTACCTCACTCTTATTTTTTTTTTAAATGTGATTAGTAGGAAATTTTAAATTGCATATGTGGCTTGCATTTAGGGTAGTACTATTACAGAACAAACAGAATTGGGCATGCAGTTGTTAGTCTTTCTAGTGTTACTTGGGATTTTTTTGTGTATGGTGATAAAGGAGAGGATTCCATGTTCTATGAATGAAGAGAAAATATCCCTGTTCTTTTGAGTCCTTGAGTTATAGATTGGGTTTTGAGTTTCTTTGGGGAAACGGGAAATACCATTTACATTCTGTAATAAATGAGGAAGATGTGGACTAACCCAAAAATGCACCCAGAATGAGCCTTCTGTTGGCTGTGAAATGGTTAAGAATTGTGTTGAGTCCTCAACAATTGTGTTGAGTCCATCTGATTCTTTCTTGTTGCCAACATGAAAAGGAGAAATTTATCAAACAGATTGTTTTACAAGGAATGTTGGAATTTACCTCAAAATAAGCTTAGGAATGTTCTATATAATGAGAACTAGTTTAAACCTTTATGTGGAAAACTTTTCAGTGAAATAGGACATTAGTCTTCTGAAGTCCATAAATTCTAAACTAACATTAGGTCATATGTTGTCTCTAAGAGCATCTTCATTCACCATAAAATATATTTTAAGTGTCTGATTAATAAAATAGTAGATTATAAAATAGAGTTTATATTACAAATTTCCTCACTTCCAAGAGCCTCAATATTTTCATTTGTTTATTCAGCAGATATTTATTGAGCACTTATTATGTGCCAGGCACTCTGCCATGTGTTAGGGATGTAATGGGAATAAAAAAGAGATCAACAATCTTCTATAAAATCCAGTGTGGGAGATGGACACATCAAATTATTGCATGTTTGAGTTCTGAGGATCTGGAAGTAGGGAAAATTCAAATCTCCAGGGGAAGAATGAAATGTAGATATGAGGAGGTACAACTCTTCCAGATATAATGAAAGGAATGATGACCTTAATCCAAATAGTTGAAAAGCAAGTCAATGTGTTTAATATAAAGTACAGAAGAGCAGAGTAAAGGTAGCTGAAATACTTAACATATATCAGCTACATCACCTAGACATAATATGTAGAAATGACATACTGCTCAAAACAAGATTTAATTTCAGAAAATGACTGGGACTTCTAAACTCATCCATTAGGACTGAACAGAGGATTAGTGAAGGGAGGATCCAGACCAGTAGAAGGAGGTACTGGGCATTGTAGATAGACACTATCTATAATCTTTGATGTGCAAAGATTGGGCTTCCACACTGCCAGAGACCTTCAGCTTGTTAGGATACCATAGCTAAAACTTGAAACATTGGTCAAGACAGAAATAGTATAACTGCAAATAATATGAGGAAATGGGGCAGAAGAGAGAAAGATGATGAAACTTTTGACAAAAGTTCATATATAGCAGTTTTGCTATCAAAAATATTTAGTAACAACTTTGAGTACCATTGTGGAAACCCAATGGCCTATTCTGGTCATGATCTGGTTGTAATCACCGCAGGGCTAGATAAGAAAGAGCTAGGAACAGCCCATATACTCCAGAGCCCATGGAGACTATTCAAGCTAGCCAATCCTCACCCTGCTAAACCTGCCTTGCTTTCTCTTCCTGTGGAACCATGATAAAGACTCTGTATTGTCCACAGTTCTTCTCTTTCCCTCTGCCTCCTAACTGATTCTAATGCTTCCTTTATTGCCCCCAATGGAATGACATGTTCCTTCCCATAGAAACTATCTTTTCCATGTTGATTATATCCCGATATGTTGGCCTTACCAAAACTAAATAATAATATATCTCATACAAACAAACAGAAGTCAGGAAGATCAGACAAGGAAGGTACCTATTGGCTGATTTTAGTACACTGAGTTAAGAATTTATATATTTTACCAGCTTTGTTCCACACTGAGGAGAGGAAGGACAACGAGAGCCAGGATGGAGAAACTAGTTGAAGTCCAGCTATTAAGCAGGAAAAATTCAGAAGGAGAAAGAAAAGTGTAAGCTAATGACAAAGAGTATTTGGAAGAGTTGAGAATGAGGAGGGGCAGAATATCCTGTGGTTTCTCCATTGAGACAATTGGCCACAGGCCATGCGGAGGGGACAGAGAAGAAGCACTCTTGGTCACATCTTGCAGTACACATACTGCTGAGCTTTAAACGACATCCCAGGAAGTCTCCTTGCTTTGTGTGAGGGGAGGAAGGCCACTACTCCCCAGAAGAAAGTTTTCCTGTAAAGCAATTATCCAGTCATACACTAACACAACTTGAATGTGAAGCCCCACTTGCCTGTCTGTGCTCAGGCTTCTCCCAAACTTTAATTTTTACCTAGTTTCTCCTCAGAGTGGCTGTGTGGGTCTCCCTTCTCCCAACCAAGGACATTTGAACCCAAAAGGAACTCATCAGCACCTGAAACAAATAACAGGCCCTATAACACTCCCCCCTCTGCAAAAAAGCCCAAGCCAAACCAATCCGCCTCTCCCAAAAAAAAGAAAAAGGAAAAAGAAATCTTGGAATCACACTGGTGTGTTGTTTCTGAGAAACCATTAAATCATTAATGGTTCGTTAATTAGTTTAGTGCTTATCACATTTACAATTATACCATTTCCTAACCGGTAGAAAAATATTTCAGTATTTAATAAGCAATGTAGCTAAATTGATGGGTGCCCCTTGATTATAAACAAGCCCTGGTTTATTCCATTTCCAGGCTAAGCACTTCAAAGAAGATCAAGCTTTCATCTAACCAAAGAGTTAAATAAAAAATTAATACATATTTACACACCAGCAGTATCCACAATAATACACTAAAGTGACATTACTTTAAATGTGTCCTGTATTTCTCATGTAGAAATCCCTTTCTTTTTGCAGATTTTCAGTGAAGCAGTCCCAGTGGTGGAGTTCTCCATGCCAACAGGAATATTCTCCCTCCCTTGTAGCATGAAAGGCCCTTTGTTACTGTGTTCTTGTGCTAGTTTCCCATTCAATATGTTGCAGATTTCCACAGTTACTCTGCATTCTATTACAAATAAAAGAAAAGCAAATGGTGCTTCCAAAAATGGGTAGAATTTGTAGAAAAGGAGAGGAGAATTGTTAAAAATTAGTAGATTATAACATTTTGGGATCCCTTATTTATAGGAAATTCAAGGGCATGTCTTACAAAATAAAGAGGGTCTCTCGATGTTAACAATGCACTTTGAAATCTTCTGCCTATGATTGAGGCCTTTAATTCCATAGAGACCTCTAAACCCAGCTATAAGTGGCTCCAGAGTCATGAGCCTCAGTGTCGACTGCAGGTAAGAATGTTACTTGTTTCAGGTGTTGAGTGTTTCTTACTCCTCAGGACACTTTGTTTGGCAACAAACCATGAGGTGACTTTGGGAAACCTTCCCTCTCTTGTTCTCATACTATGGAATCTAGATGGGGCTAACTTTGCACCTTGGCCTCCTGGCCCCATAACAGAACTTTTGGAACCAGGACTTCTGTAAAAGTTACAGTTCTTCTGAAGCTTTGAATGAACACCTTACTTTCACTGTAACTTTGGAAAAGCTTCAGAATGAAGTCAGCATAAGAAAAAAAGCAGAATTAGAGAGAGTGAAATAGACGTGGAGATGTGCTGCCTGTTTCTTTTCAAAGAAGGGCTGACCCTGCTGTTGTAGGGAGTGTGGTTAGCAAATGCCTTTAGCTGTCAGACTTTTCAGGGTCTGCCTCCGCTAAGAAAAGCTGTCTCACCTGATACCATGCCCTTCCTTGGTCAGCTCACAGTAGTAACTGAGCAAGATCAGGTATACAGTCTGACTATATTGGGTCATCTTTGGAAAGACCTCATGGTCAGTGCTTAGTACAGAACACCCTACATAATTGGTTAGGTTTTACAGGTCTTACATCAAGGTTTCCCTTCTCCCACTCGCTTTCCCTTCATCTTGATCCCTAGGAAATAGTCATGAGCTTCATCACACCATCTTTATCTGGAGAAATCTAATGTGATAGGTAGAATAGAAAAGAAGGCTAATAAGTTATTTAAGAAAACCAACTTTAGCTGAAATAAGTTATTTCTCTGGACTTCCAGTAGATTGAACCAATAAAATCTCTAGTAACTAAAAGATTATTGATGAAAACAAAAACTAGATACAACAAAACAAATGTTTTATGGGAGATTCTGATATATGTGTGTGCCTGTTTATACACATATCTATATATTACACACACACACACACACACACAATCTCCTGTTTTACTTGTTTCTTGGCTTGTTTGTTTTTCATTTATAACCACCAACCCTTTCATTTTCTTCTAACTAGTCTGATAGTACATCATAATCTTCTTAAGATTATGAAAAATGAAATCTTGCTGCCTAAGTACTGAAGACTACATTAATTATCAGTGGAAGAAGGAACTTACATATAGAAATTTCTTATTCCAAAGCATATTGTGGGCAGCAAAGAAATGACTTATTTAAGAAAAGATTGATTTTTGTTCCTAAGGTAAAGAAACCAGTATGCCCAAGATGTAGGAAAGGTAGAGATGGAGAAAACAATTGTCTTTTTAGTCCTCACTTTAATACCACCATTAGGCCTTGGCAAAGGGACCATCCATCAGAGAACCACATTAGGCTCTTTTTCAGCTACCCTTTCCCTACTGGTGTATGTAATATCTGTATGGTCAAGTGATATGCTTGTGCTTTCTCTTCCAGAGTATACCCCAGTTTCCAGGGACCACAGAGTTCCATGCATAGGCTAATTCTTCTGGTTTCACTCCAATATTGCTGACCACATTGCTAGTGTATACAATTATAGGCCCAAGGGGACAGCCAGGAAGTGGTTGGTTGTGGGAATTGAGGGTAGAGATTACAAAAGTGGGCTGAAATTGGGGGGGGGGGGAAATAGGAGGGAGGGAATGCTATGCATCAAAAGCCAGCATGGAACTGTAAGGAATTTCAAAATTCTAAATTGAAACTGGGCCAGAGGTGAATGGTAATTTTAAAATTATTCCCATTATTCTTGTTGCTTCTTCTACATCTTTCATTCAGTTGCCCTACTGTTTCCATCTCAAATCATTTGAAGTTTCAGAATTACAGAAAGTCAGCACTATAGGTTTTCCTGAGAGAAATTATGGGTCTTAAGGACCTTTACCCTGTATAAATTCATGGCATTAACTTGAGTATAAACTTACTACTCGTCGGAACTATTTTTTGCTCTCTTGTCTCCTAAGCCAACTCAACAGAATGATTGCCAAGTATCACCTATCTTACTGAACACCTGTTATGTGAGAGGCTGAGAATTCAAATGCTTAGTTCCTGTTTTCTAATCTTGACCCATTCACATTCTAGTATTTTTATGGTGTGTTATTTGTATGTATGTGACAAAGCCTGAAAAATAATGGTTATAGTAGTAAATAACTGAAGAGTAAATAACTATGAATAGTAAATAACTGTAATGATTCATTAACTATGATATATACATATAAAATAACTGAATGGGGGGGGGTAGGTGGGAAGGACTCACAGAGGGAAAAATAGGTCTTTGATGGTTTCAGAGAAAAGGTTGCAGTGTTTAAAAACACATAATGGGGCCTCCCTGGTGGCACAGCAGATGAGCGCTGGGCTGCGAAGCTGCGCACAGCCTCTGCAGGGCCGGTTCGATCCCCGGCCACTGGCAAGGGTCCACATGGTGCACAGACCTCTCCTGCTGTGCCCGCTGCTCCCCTCAGCAGTGTACTTTGGTCCTTCTGCCTGCTCTGCTCCCCACTCTGGCTCTGGTGAATTCTCTCACCCTCCTGCACTTCTGACTGTACCCAGTGCTTGTATGAATAAATAAATAAATCTTAAAAAAAATTAAAAATAAAAAAATAAAAATAGAAATACTGAGTTCAAGGAATACCAAGTAGCTTTATATTGCTAGATCTTTAACTTTAGGGGACTGAGAAAGGCATAACAAAAACTGAATAAAAGATAATCAATTCATGAAGGAACTAGGATACTTATGTGAAATAAAGCTTTAAGACCTTACCCTATGGGCTGATTTTAAAAAATATCTGTTTTCTATAAAAGAAAGATGACAACTTTTAAAAATTTTAGAAAGATCATTTGAAGAAAGAGGTAGATTCAAGGCAAGGTTTATGCAAGGTAGGGTGACCACATTATTGTTGCCAACTGGCATACTTTGACATTGAAAATAGAACACTATCATCATTCCACTCATTAAATGGACATTTTCTGTGACTGTCCCTAGAAAACCATGATCTATGGTTATTATAATTTGAGGGATTGAAGGATATAGGAAGCAATACAACGTTTCTGAAATGATCTAAGTTGGAGACAAAGAAATCTAAAGAAAAACATTAACAGTAGGTATCAAAAGAAAGGATGAATTTAAGAGGCAGTCAGAAGATAAGGCCAGGAAGTTTTGCTTAATTGCTTGTGAAGGATGAAGTCTAGGGGGGGACTTCTAATACACTAGACGAGGACTTCTGATACACTTAAAGGTTGGAAGATGTACCATCTGTCCTTACAAAAAAAATTGAAAAACCGAAGAACTGAAAATTAATGACTTTTATTGGACCCATCAGAGAACTGAAGTCACAAAGTAAACCTCTACCACCTAAATCTGGTGAGAAATGAGAACCAAGAAAGTCACAGCTAAGGTATGTTTACTGGGGGGAGAAAGCCACTAGAACCATAAAGTAGGAGGATCACTTAAATGTTGTTGATGGAGACTTGAGACTGAGTATTAGCTAGCATGAGAGTGAGAAACTCCTTAGGGATAAGTCTTAGGAAACCTTCCTACTTTCATGAGTTTTACTTCCAGAAATCCCATCAGATTTGTGTGTGTGTGTGTGTGTGTGTGTGTTTATAAATAATAAAATTATGGCTCAGGCAGGGCAACAGGAAATCATCCATTTGAAATATGTGCAGAGCTCTACAATGTTCTCTGTACTTCCAAAGAAAAAGACTACCAGAGTCTTATCCAACCTACCCAACCTGTAGAAAGGACATTTTCCACATCTCTGGCCCCTTGAGCCTTACTTTCTCATACAGGAGGGAAAAGGTGAGGAAACACTTGTGAATATCAGACCCCAGGGATTCAAGTCTACTAAAAGACTGAGATTTATTCAAAATATTATATAATGTATTTCCTTCCCACATCTCACTATCATACCAATAAGGTTTCAATGTAATAGTAGTGGATTATAGGTTAAAGAGCTACAAGATGCATATGATATAGGAGGAGGGCTTAGAGAAACCCAGAATCAACTATAGAGACAAAATCAAGGACACTAGTAGTTTTTCAAGTCCCAGCTTCTATAACTACAGCAAACAAAAAACTGGCCCAGCCCAACTCCTAGCAGAAAAAAAAAAAATCTCATGTTAAAAATATGTACTTCAACTCTTATTATACATTACAGCTTTCAAAGAAATTACAAAGCCTCCTAAAAGACAAGAAAAATAGTTTGAAGAAATAAAGAAAGCATCAGATCCAGATCAAGTTATGGCATGAATTTTTGAATTATCTTACAGAGTACTTAAAATAATTATAGTTAATATGTCAAAAACCCTTAAGTGGAAAAAGCTGAAAGTTTGATAATGCACACAGAGTGGAAACTCTAAGGAAGACTGAAAGGAAATTGCAAAATTCAAAAGCACTTTAAAAGAAAAGAAGAATGCCTTTGAAGGACTCATCAATATATAGCACACAGTTGAGAGAAAGTCAGTGCTCAAAGTTATGTACATAGGAACTATCCAAACTGAAATGCAAAAAAGACATCAAAGAAGAGTGAGACAATTTCAAAAGTATAGCATAGGCACTGATGAAATATTGGAAGTGAAAAAAAGAAGAAATATTTGCAGTGATAAAGACTGAATTTTTCTAATATTAACCAAACCACAGATTCAAGAAGCTCAGCGAACACATCAAATGGCATGAGTACAAAAAGTTTCTAGTTAGGCATATTGTATTCAAACCACAGAAAGCCAAAGACAATGAAAAATCTTGAAGGAGGAGGGAAAGAGTTGGATTAAGTACAGTCGTCAAGCATTTAGCATGGGTCACACTTGTGCAATCTGAAAAATAGGCTAGAAAGACTTCCATTTTGAATTCAGCCCTAAATTAGTTCTTACATGTCTATAAACTTCTCCAAACATCTGCCAACACCCAGGCCACCTCTTCATTAGAGACCTACCTGATTTCCTACATCAGTATTTTAGATACCACCCTGAATTCATTTTCTCCCTTCCTTTCTTGAGTGCTGTCCCATAACATTAACAAAAACAATATTATTTTTAGGTTTAACTTTCTTTCCCCATTGTCACTGGTTTGTTGGAACGATGTCATTTCATTGCAGAAAGGTAAGATAGTTAAGATTAGTGTAAGGAACACAAAATCTTCCATAATCCCATAGTCTGGAATTAACTACTGCTAAAAGCTGATGTAGTTTTCCAGTACTTTTTTTTTGAATCTAGCCAAACCCTCCTGCCTTTACACATGGATCTTTACATATAATGTTCCATATATTGGAAATACTCTCCCCCCCATTTTTGTGCTTTTAGGAACAGCATTTGAGCAGAGCAAAATGTATCCTATATTATTTACCTACCTACCTGCCTACCTACCTATCAATCTTTCTATACAAGAATAACCCAGCAGCAATACACAAGCACTGTCCAACAAGCTATAGAGGCTGAGTCCAGAGCATCAACATGATGTGCCAGGCAAAAGCAAAAAAAAAAAAAACAAACAAACAAAAAAAAAAACCAGAAGGTGTCTAATGAAGCAGACAGTTCTTTCTCTGTTTGGTGTTGTAGTCAGGACAAATGCTTACATAGACTTTGTTTGGACTAAGTTCTTAGGGTTCTTGATAATTTTACTTGAAATGAAGGGGGGCAGTAAAAGGGCTTAAAGAGAAATATGAATGTTGTTGTTTTCTAGAAAAGAAATGTAGAGGAATATGTGCTCGATTAATAGGAGGATAGAGATGACTTTGTTGTAACCATATTTGTATACTGAACTTTGAAACAGGCCATGCCAGTCTCTAATCTGTGTGTGTCCTTCACTCTAGTGAAGCTGCAGTTGAGCAGGAATTGTGAGTATCTCTGTAGGATGCATTTCCTAAAAACCAAATGATTACTCCATCAAAATTTAAACCAAGTTCATTATCATCTTGTTTTACCTTTAAAAACTAAACAAAGTTTCACTATTTCCCAGTTGAAGCAGTAGCTTATGAACTAATGAAAATTGGGCAACTTCCTCTTTCCTTCAAATGTGCATTCATTCATTCTTCCCGGCTAATTGTTTTTGTGACTTTTGGAATTACAAAGGAAAATATATAGTCCTTCATTAAATAGACTCACAAATAACACTTTAACTAAGAACAAAGCCAGCACTATTGCAAACAAGCCTTGATGAACAACATTGCCCAATTAATTCCAATAGGTACACTTATAAAAGATCTTTCTTGACACTAGTTGATAAATGTATAAAGGTATTTAACCTACCTCACAAATGGGCAATTTTCTATTCAAACACTAGAACAAATAAAGTTTCAAAAATTCTTGTAACTGTGAATGCGGGAGAAAAGAACCGCAGGACATTAGAACTCTTCAATGGAGCCTATTGTTTTTTATTGAATTTTCACAACTGTATTGCCTTTTTTGTAAGTTGTCACAGTATAATTTCTTTCACCCCTGAGGCTATCACGGTAAAAGGGATACTTCTTTCTCAAGCAAAATGTTCCACACAGCTATTTTTATGGTGTAACCAGTTGTACATTAAAAAATAAAAATCCTGTTCTTAATTATCTACTATTCTGTACAAGAAAAGCAACTAGTGTGATTACTCAGGAAACAGAAAAGTCCATGTTCCTTCTAAATAGCAATATTGCATAAGATAAAAAGAAGAAAACATCTTTTATTTTGAAGTAAGCATCAAAAGAACTTGCCCGATGGGATTGTACAATGTCCAATTTGGGCTGGGGGTTACTTAAGCTGGGAGTTACACTGCAAGGGAGGGAATGGAAAGTAGAACTTTCTTTTGAGATTGCAGGGCAACGCCTGGCGCCGCCTGAGAGGCTGCATTCAGTTCCTTGACTGGGACAAAGGCAGGGCCAGATGCACACTTGCAAGTGAATACAGACTGAAAAAGAAAATGTGTGGTTATCAAGAGCCAACACTCAGCCTCAGTGAGGCTTCAGAATTAGAATTGCCTCTTTTGGTTTCAGTGTAGAGGAATCCAGAAATGTTTGAGGAAATAAGTGACTGAAGGTGGCTGTGTCCTTCTGGTTTCCAATCTCAGTTCTTAGTCTTGCCAGTTGTGAAAGCAATAAAAAAAAAAAAAGGGAGGGGAGCAGATAAAGAGATGACCATGAGGCATGAGGCAAGTTTCTCTCTTTCTTGCTTGGTTTGTAATAGAGGTCAAAACTGAACTGAACCTGGAAAGTATTAGGTCAGAAATAGTCTCCACTAAAAGAAATGGTGACAGAAATGCTCCTAATTTTTTCATTCTCTTGCCTACAAATAACTTCTTGTTCATTGCCCTGCCTAAGTCTATCTCCACCATGAGATTGCCAGACAGCCTTAGTCCAGAGAGATCTACTGATAGATTCACAGCACTTAACACTGATAATGCTTATTTAGCTTTGAATTATCATTTGGGTATGTGGAATTTGAAGTGACTTTGATATTTTCCAGTGAAAATTTGCAGCAGAAAAATGAAAGCATGAATCACTCAAGTCCAGGCTAGAGATACGAAGGTAGAAATCTTCAGAAAGTAGGTGGTGATTGAAACAAGAATAATTAATGGGAGCACATAAATTAAAAAAATGTAAAGTGATAGCAGGAATTTAGAAAACCTAAATAAGGGACCAGGAAAAAGACTAATTATATAAAGTAAAAATGAAAATCAACAAGCAACTATAAACCAGAGACACACTATGGGGGTGGGGAGTAGGAGGGAAGGGGATCAGAACAAGAGGGTGGTGGGAATTGTATGGGGACTATAACTAAGATGAAAATGCATACTTATGCAAAAATGAAAAATGTTGTAAAAATATATAAAATTAAAAATAATAAAAAATGTAAAGTGAGACAAGTGTTTGAAGGGAATTCTGAAGAATACTGTTCAAAATGACATAGTAGAAAAAATAGTGAAAGAAAATTTGAGAAAAAAATAGTGAAAGAAAAATAATGAAAGAAAATAGTGAAAGAAAAATAGAAATAACACTGCCTTTTATGTCTTTTAATTTCCCCAGAGAGAGAGGGATTGTGGTAACTTCAACATTTTCCAGAACACCTATCACAATTCTTTCCATATAATGTACCCTAAATATTTAAATATTTCTATATAATGCACCTCATAAATATTTATGAGGAGAAATTCAAATATATATATATATATATATAATTATTTTATTTTCCTTTTGATTGTTATTTTCTTAGCAATTGCCCCAGTGACACTCAGTCCCAAGTATTGATCCTGTCTTCTTTGGGAAGGCTGTATGGCCACAATGGACCTGTTAGTAGTGGATTGTTACCTGCAGGGGGAGCTCAAGGAGAGGCGTACTGAGTAAGGATCAAGTCTAAAGACGTTATTGGGTCTTGATAGTAGAGTACTGAGATTTTGGTGAATCAGGGATTAGGAGTTAGCTTGTACAAGACTGCATCTCTAATTCTTTTGAAGTCATGCCTTTTAAAAAATTTCACATGACCGAAAGTAGATCCAGGCTTGACTTTCATTTGGAAAAATTGTCCTGACCTGGAAAAACTAAATAAAAAATGAGGGTAGTATTCATAGGTTAAAAGTAACGACCAAAGGGCTGCATATAACTACTGACATGCTTAGTTCGAGGCATGTGAGTCTGTGTGGTTTTATGTGTTGATGTGTGTAAGTTTATGTAGTGTATGTTTTAAGAATTTGAACAACTTTAAAACAGGCACAAATTTACTACTCCACCAAAGTTTCAAATACACCTTTCATCTAATATTTGGCCCACTTCACAGATTTTTGTTCCCTATAGGTATTTGAGTTTGCAACTATTGTTTGAATTTGTAAAAGTACCTCTCTTCAGGTTATCCCTCACAGCCCTCATGTTAAGATTTCAAAGACAGCTTTCACTAGGAAATTCAATAGAAAAGACAAGTAAGATTTGAAAACTAAGTATCCAGTACTGCATGTTGGTCAAAACTTGTTTTTCTTACACTTGAAAAAGAAAATAAAGGAGACGGAGGTGAAAGCCTTTCTCTATAGTTCTATGATCACATCCAAGACAGGAGACTTCACATCCCAACACAAATAAGCATTCCAAAGCAGGAGGGATTAGACCTTCTTCACAAAGCCAACACACTGTCACTGGACTAGATTCCCCAGTGTAAAAAGCACTTCTTTTCTAAAAGGACAGACATTTCAGGTCTCACCATGGGTAACTGGGAAAATAGGATAGGAAGATGTCCAAACAGTAAACCATCTATTTGTTTGATGCATATTTTGTAAGTTTTGCAAACAAGTCTGCTGTTAATTCATCCATTTGATCAAAGAACATTAATTGTCCATCCGTGTGTCAGTTCTATAACTGCACAGGAGTATAAAACAGAATTTCTGTTCTAAAAAACTGATAGTTTAAAGCTGCTGGCAGATATAAATGGATTTCCTGTTTCTGTCTTGGTTTGCAGCAATATTTTGTTTTGAATATATTTACTTGTGAATAATGGGAATCCCTTGGTCATAATCTCTATAATAAGAACAAATACCTAAAGTTAGTTACCAGGTATAAGGCATTCCAGACATATTTTTAAATGGTGATTTTCAGGGTCTCATGGCAAAGATTTTAAATGGATTTGATCAAAAGTCAAAAGGAGACCTTTCACATGCTCTTGCTGAGAAACTTGGCATGAGGACTGTACCTAATTGAGAGACTTTGTTGGCTGAAGTGTGTTGGCTTCAAGCCCAATCACAGGACCCCTTGGAACAATGAGTAAGGCCATTAGTTTGCATGCCTAATTCTAAGTGACCTTGCGTGAGTCTCTCTCTTTCTTGGGATTTGCAGGTCCCATGGTTTGGTAGCATGGGAGAGTGGCACAATAATCCTGCTTTTTTCTCTCTCATCTTTATAGAATGCTACTGGCTACTGACTGTCCTGTAAATGGATTGAGTCACTTTTTTAACTTGACAGTGAAGCTTACATCAGAGAATGTTAAAGTTATAGGTGTTATTAACTATGAACCTCAATCCCTTACTATAATTTTTCTTTGGGCCTTGGTAATAACTCCCCTTCTTTTTTTTAAAGACAGCTTTATTGAAACATTCCAACTATAGCTGGTTTAAATACTACCAATTAATTTTAAATTTTTTCTTTAATTATTATACCTTCTTCTTAGAGTGTTATTACATATTGGATTTATACTTTTTTAGTGTCTACAAAGTGACTAACCAAATGCAGTAACTAGCTTTCATTAATACAGTTAGTGTATCACTTAATCCCTTGGAAATTTCCTCTATATTTTTGTCTTTATAAAGCCAAAATCAAAACAAATCAAAGAAACAAACACATAAACCCAACATAGCAGAACCTTTAAAAACAAAAATTTATTTTTCCTTTAGGTAACAGTAAAACCTGAGCAAATGTAAATTATCTCAATTTGTTCTTCCATTATCATGAACTGACTTTGACAATTCCTTCTTGCTAAATTGTATTTTTCATGGTTGTGTGAAGGATATTTCTAGAAGATTACTTGGAAAAAACAGGGAAGCAGTTCTCTTAATAAAATAGATGCACACAGTTATATAAGATCATTAGCAAATGGGGTTTTGCGAATTTGTAGTTTCTAAGTGGTTTCAGCAAACTTTAAAAGGGAAGTTCCCCAAAGGTTTTGTTAATAAGAAAGTCCCTGAAATCTGGGAATGGAGAAGGCTTACTTTTTCTTCATGGAAAATGATTTTTGGTGAGTGAATGAGGCCATTCAGTAGTGACCACTGGCATAGCAATCCATCACATTAACTTTAAGATGTTGCCATTAACCATCATGATTTTGACCTGTTTAAAACTTATGAGACAGAAGCCCTAAGTTAGGATCAAGAGAGAAGCACAAATTTGCCTAAGAGGAAAACAAAGTGAAAATTATCTTCAGGTTTTTCAAGAAGAATTAACATTAGTAGTTTCAATGACCAATTATATGTATATATATATATATATGTCATACATATTTAGATATATATGTATAACTATATCTACATATACTTGTCTTCTTTCTAAAAGTTTGTTTTAAAAATTATTTAACCTGAAGCAAATGCAGAAATATAAGAACTTCCTTTTCTTTCGACAAACAACCAGTTTTTTGGCACATGGCATTCAAAATCCATTGCATGTGCAAGAGTTGTGGACTTTCTTCATCCATACACTCAGCACTCCTCACCAAATCACAGCCAACTTGTCCCTTTACTCCCTATCCCACTTTCTCTACCTACAGAGGGTTAAACTCGCACCAAATATGACTCATGAAGAAAAGGGAGACTTCATGAAACTCAGTTCAAAAGCCTCGATCTCTAGTTAAATTTCCATGTCTACGTGAATTAATCTTTTGCTTCCTGTGATAAATATGAGGTCTTCTTACTCTTATGTTAGTGATAATTTTTTAAAAGTTTGGTAGAAAAGAAAATGAATCCAAATCAGTAAACATAGTTTCTTTATTGAAAGGTACATCAAAAGAAACACTTTATTATTATTTTTTTAATAATAAATTTTATTTTTATATTCCCCATACAATTGCAGCCCCCCCATTCTGACCCCAATCCCTCCCCTCCCACCCCCGCCCCCCTAAAAGTGTCTCTGGTTCGTAGTTTTTTGTTGATTTTGATTTTCACTTTCTTATAGTTATTCGTTTTCCTGGTCCCTTATTTAAGTTTTCTAGATTCCTGCTATGAGTGAGACCATCCGGTATTTTTCTTTTTCATTTTGGCTTATTTTGCTGAGCATGATCCCTTCCAGTGCCATCCATGTTGCTGCAAATTGCATGTGTTTATCTTTTTTGAATGCTGAGTAATATTCCATGGTATATATGTACCACATCTTCTTGATCCAGTCATCTATTTTTGGGCATTTGGGCTGTTTCCAAAGCTTAGCTATTGTAAATAGTGCTGCTATAAACATAGGGGTGCAGGTGTTCTTTGGAATGGATGTTTCTGTGTTCTTTGGGTAAATACCTAGGAGTGGAATTGCTGGATCCTATGGAAGCTCTATGTTTAGTAGGTCCAGAAATCTCCACACAGCTCTCCACAGTGGTTGGACCAGTTTGCACTCCCACCAACAGTGCAGAAGAGTTCCTTTTTCTCCACACCCTCGCCAACATTTGTTGTTGCTAGTTTTTTTTAATATGTGCCATTCTCACTGGTGTAAGATGGTATCTCATGGTAGTTTTGATTTGCATTTCCCTGATGACAAGTGATGTTGAACATTTTTTCATATACCTGTTGGCCATTTGCATTTCCTCTTCAGAGAAGTTTAAAAGAAACACTTTAAATGTTTATTGAATGACAAAACCAAAAATGCTAAATAATAGTATGAAAATTTTGTCCTTTAGGGTAATTAGGTAATATAATCAGGAAGAACAGTAAAAAAGACTATCTAGAAGATGATTTATTATTGTTTTTTATATATTAAATCATCGAATACTTGCAGATATAGTAAAAACTAGGACATTGTTCAAGTAAGTAATTAATTTAATATGTGAAAGAATGTGCTACTTTTAGAGTAATCTTGCCTTTTTACTTTTCCACTTGTAAGAATTCATAAACTACATTTCTAAGAGTTAAAATATCCCACCATAAAATAAAATAAAGTTCCAGTGTATTACTTATGGGTAGGGAATCTAATTATAAAAAATTACATTCTTAAAATTGTGTCTTGAGCTTTTTTCCAGAAAGTCTAACATGTCTTTAGTCTTAGATGTGTACTCCCTATGGACAAAAACCAGGACGCCTGTTTCTGAGCGCTTTTTATCGGTTCTGACACAGCACTGCTCCTGTTTCTTCAGAAGTACCAGAGGATGTAAATGAATAGAGTCCTATCTCACTATAATTAGTGTTCTTATCTAATGAAGGTGCCAGGGTTCCGTTTTGTATGCTATCTGAGCTCACAGCATATTTATTGGATGCCTTGGCTGTCATCAAGTCTTGCTGAGTAATCACTGCCACCCTGTATTATTTTAGAGATTTGAATCACTCATAATTCAAGGTGACAAAAATGGAAACCACCACTTTGATTTTTGAGTTACAACAAATGAAAAATGTTGTTAAGTATATAGTAAGTTATAAGAACTTCTGAAGTAGTAATTTTTTTACACTGAAGCCATGAAAAGTAAATCATAAAAAAAAAAGAAAACATCCTCATCCTTGACAAAGCCTAAATGTTTTGATAACATCTGAAGTAGCTATATTTTGTTTTCTTGGGGCAAAGTGATAAAACTTTTATTTTTGAACGTCCTATTTCTGCATCATGGTTATTATTCTCTCTCTTCAGCATGAAATTAATTTCTGACTTTTGCTCTCATCTTTGCTTTCAACTTCTCTGACTGATCTTGAATCTTCCATTTATAGGTGGTGAAATGTATTGTTCCTAAATCCCTTAAGCTTGAATTTCTAGATACATGCTGTTTTACCCCATCAGAGACAACGCCACTGTGTTAAACCAGGTTTTCCTCCCACTTCCTGTCTGTAATGTTAGATCTATGTGCTCTCCAGTATTACCAACCATATGTGACTATTGAACCTTTGAAGTGTGATTGCTCTATATATCTATGTGCTGTATGACATATACACTGGATTCCAAGTTATATGAAAAAAGAATGTAAAATACTTCAATCATTTTAATATAAATTACTTGCTGAAATGAAACTATGTTGGATATATTAACTGCAATGGGTTATATTAGTAGAATTATTTTTACTGTTTCTTTGTACTTTTTCAAATATGGATACTAGAAAGTTTAAGATGATTTCCATGGCTCATATTCTATTGTTATCGGGTAGCACTAGGTTAAAATAAGAATCACTGGATACTCTATCCCTGTGATTCCAAATTCTCCTTCCTTATCCTGAACCCATACAATTCATTTTAATTTAGGTTTCTTAATCTTTGCACAGTCGGCTATTTCACATGCCCATGCTGTAACTCTAGGAGTCCTCTTAAACTTGCATTCTTATTTTCAATAAGCACAAATTGAATGACTATTTGGTGCTAGATTTTTCTAATAGAAACTGTAGGCAAATTTGGAGTTGGACTATGTTCTGGAAACACATGTTCCGGAACGTAAGTTCAGGTTCACCCTTGTGAGATGAGAATGCAAGGAGGGAAATGATGACATAAGGCACAGCAAGTAGTGTCCCATCGTGAAATGCCTCCCATATTCTGGAATTCAGCTTCTACAGGGAAGCTGTGAGTGGTCGTTCACAAGTTTTACCAAAAAAAGGTGACATAGTCAGGTTTCCTTTTCCTAGAAAGGTTTGGCTATAGCAGAATGAGAAAAGAATTAAATGGTTGTCATAACAACAAATATTTTAAAGACATGAACTGAAGCAGAGCCAAAGAGGATAGTTAAATTCAGATTTGGGGATGAGATAGTATGTGACCATGGTAACTAGATATGGAAAGTAAAGGAATGGGCGAGGTCAAAGGTGAGAACTTGTGTAAAATTCTGCTTTGGTGGGTAATGGTGTCATTTGTCAAAACCAAAAATGTGGGGAGTGGGAAAACTGATAAATTTCAAATCTGACCCATTGAATATGGGATTCCTAGAAGATACCAAATTGGAGTTATGTTGTAGCAAAAGATGGAAATGTGTATACCAGATTAAAGTCTAGATTAGAGATTTCAATGACATCAAGCCATGAGCATTAAATAAAATTATTTGGGATGAATGAAAATTAATAATACAAACTTTGAAAAATATTTGTGTGAAAAGCTAAAAATAAAATATTTAAGTTCTACATAAGTCTAAACAATTAAGATAAAATATTAGAGTCTATATATGAATATATTTAATACAAGGAACAGTCCATATAATGAAATGTTAGTAGTAGTTGCTTCTGAGACCCAGCGTTATGAATGATTTTTCTTTTTTACTTCTTTTGGCTTGGCATCATTTTCTAAATTGTCTATAATGACATGTATTACTTATGATACTTTCCAAGTGTTTTGTTTTAATGACCAAAAAAAATAAGATTAGTATATTCAAGTCATGCATCTTCAAGCAATATAGAAATGCATACAGCAGAAAGAGAACGTTTTCTTTCAACCATCTCCAGTACCACATCCACCACAGAATCATGTTACAAGTTTAGCTTGTATTCTTCAGGCACTTTTCCAGTGCATTTACAAATATATGAAAGAAAGATGGAAGGAGAAACATTTTTTGTTTCTATTGTGTTTTGGTTTTGGTTTAGCTTCATCATAAACATATCCCATGTCCTATCCTCTCCTTTATCAATATTCTCTATTTATTAAGATTTATTTATTATTTATGCATACAAGAACTGGGGTGTAGGCCAGAGGTGTGGGGAGTGAGAGGATTTACCAGAGAGAGTGGGCAGCAGAACAGGCAGATCCACTGAAATACACTGCTGAGGGGAGCAGAGGGCAAGGCAGGAGAGGGCTGCTGCACCATGTGGGTTGTTTCCTGGCCTGCAGGGATCAAACTCATGCTGCAGTGTCTGGTGATGGCTTCATTCCACTGTCTTTAACCCCTGTGCCACCAGGGAGGCCCAATATTCACTATTTAGATTTTTGCTATGGTTTTAATTATTTCTATATGGCTGGTGACACCTAATATTATAAGTCCAAGTATTACTTTTACTAGAGCTTCATTCATACTTCTTGCCTTTGTAATACTTACACTTGGTTACGTACTCAGAATCTTGAGCTAAATATGTCCAAAACAAAACCCTTGATGCCTGTTCATTGCTGTGACCATATCTGCACACCATTCTCCCTGCCCTCAGTATGGGATATTTCCATTCATTCATTCATTCATTCATTCATTCTAGGGCCAAAAATCAAGAAATTATCCTTAATTTCTCAACTTTACATCTAGTGTGTCAGCAAAAGTTATTGGCTTTACTTCTGAAATGTACTGTGCTGTCTCCCTATACTTTTAGCCGTCTGCAGTGTCATTACTATAGTCCAAACTATCATGTTCACTTGTCTAGACTTCTTCATTATTTTATTTTCTTTCACTTATGACCCCTGAAAACCCAAAGTGGCATATTTCATTTCCCATGCTAAGAAAATGATTTGTAATAAGGTACATCAGATCACTTTACTCCTTTTTTAAAAACATCTAGTTGTTGGGCCTCCCCGGTGGTGCAGCAGTTGAGCTCAGGGTTGTGAAGCCTCGGCTGCACTGGTTCGAACCCCAGCTGCTCCCCGGCCACCAGAGGAGGGTCCCACATGGTGCGCAGACCTCTCCTGCCGCCCGCTGCTCCCCTCAGCAGTGTACTTCGGTCCTTCTGCCTGCTCTGCTCCCCGCTCTGGCTCTGGTAAATTCTCTCACCTTCCCGTGCTTCTGACTGTACCCGGTGCTTGTATAAATAAATAAAAATAAATCTTAAAAAAAAAATCTAGTTGTTTCTCATTTCTTTTAAAATAAAACCCATACTCTGTACCTTGGTCTGTAGATCACTCCAAGGCTCGTATCTTAATTTTCATACTGACCATATTGACTTTCCTTATCTTCCCAAAACAACTGCAATTCATTCTGGCCACAGATTCTTTGCTTTTCTGTTCTATCTACGTCAAAATCTTCAAATGTAAGTAAGCATGACACCTTCTGAACTTCAAGTCTAAACCCCAGTGTTACCTAAAGAGTTCTTTCCTGACACAAATGTTGTTCCCTTCCTCTCAATTTTTGAATCTGACTTTGCCACTTTGGGTTTTGTGACAATTACTCCCACAGTATGTTCATTTACACACTTGGGATTCAGGACCAAACATTAACCCACACTATAATCTACAAAAGCAAAGGAAATGCATTCCAAGGGACTCTTTTGTCTCATGCTGGTTATTGGGTACTCACCTGTGTTTAATAAATGATTATTATATCCTCAGCATCATTCTAAATTGATGATATGCACTGCTTAATCCTTTGACAATTTTGTAAGATAAATATCTTTTTTAAACCTGGTTTTACAAATGGAGAAATGAAGACGGAGAGGCCATGTTATTTGTGCAAACTTACTACATTGTAAATGGCAAAGCCAGGAGTTGTACTGAGACAAGCCAGTTCTACAACCCATACCTGTAGCCATGATTCTAGCCCACTTTGTTGGTGTAATAGCTGGGATCCAGTGACTTATGGTTGGCTCACTCCCATCTTTGTGCTTTCTGCTGGGGTTTGCTATGACATCTATACCTAATGAACTTGTGGTGGAGTCTGCTTGGCTTGGCCAAGACTGGGTTGTCAACTCAGCAGTTACATTGCACAGAACCTGGGGGAAGTTCTGGTGGGAAGACAAAACCCAGTCTCAGCCTATCTGAACCACTCCACCACTTCCCTGGTGTAGGCCAGTCCACATTTTTTGGTGTGGCCTCTCTGTTAGATAGGCTTCTCCTAGAGACTGAATAGGGAAGGAACCAGAACCCTTATATCATCCTTCATTAAGAGTCAATGTCTGATTGTTTGGCTCCTGTTTTCTTTCTCTTTTCTTGATGAGAAGTCACTGAGTTAAGGGGGTAGGCTGGTTGCATGATTTGTAACATAGACTTTCACTATCACATGTCATCCTTCTTCCTTAAAGAAGACCCTTTTCCATGGGCTATACAAACAGAATCAGTGTAGGAAGTATGGTTTATAGAAGAGAGGGCTAAAAACACATCCATTTAATATTTGTCAAATATTATCCCTAATTATCTCTTATGTTTCTCCAACAGAAGATAGACTAATAAAAGCAGAGGCTTTCATTGCCTTTGTCTGTAGGCCAGCTTGCTGGCTTTTAAATCACAGCAGTTTACTTCCTTAAAACATATGGTCTATTTATCATGGATATGACCACAATAAAGTCCTGTGCAATCCTTAGAAGAATACAATACATTGTAAAACCTTTCACCCATCAAATGTCTGTCACACTGCCAGGCCAGGTGGCGTAATAATTGGTCTTGCATGTATCAGCAAAGAACAGTGCTAATAGATGAAATTATTTCAAGTAATTAACTTAGTCATAGCTTTTCTTTTCCTTTTTCCTTTTTTGGTGACAGAATGTACCTGGAAAGACTGAAGGCATGAAGATCAGGAAAAAATAAGACATGTAGAAAAGGTCATCATAGCATCAGACTGTCTGTTTAAATACTCACACACACACACACACAATCACTTCACCAGAAAGAACTTCAGATATTGCAAAAATACAGAAATGAATGAATGAATCATTGAGTAACCCTGAATGCATACACTATGTAAAAGAAGACAATTTCATATACATTATACAGTTATAACTTGCCTGTATTGATTTCCTGTGGTTGCTGCAAAACTTTACAACAATCTTCATGAGTTAAAACAACAGAAATCTATTCTCACAGTCCTCGAGGTCAGAAGTCCAAAATCAAGTTATTGGCTAGACCATGCTCCATCCAGAGGTACTGAGGAGCTCCATTCCTTACTTCTTTTAACTTCTGGTGGCCACAAACATGTCTGGGCATTCTTTGACATGTGCCTATATCCAATCTCTTCTGTCTTCACATCATTTTCTCTCTGTCTAATCTCCCTTTCCCTCTCTCTTATGAGAATGCATGATAGCATTGAGAGTCCATCTAAATAATTTACAGTAATTTCCTAGGCCATAAAGACAAGGACAAAGATGAGAAGATAAATGTCTGATTTTCTAACAGTATATACACCAAACTCGAATAAAATGGTCTTGAAAACTTTCTGGATTTCCATGGGCAAGAAAGTCCTGGCCGTCAGTATTGCAATTCTTTTGTAAGTATGTTTATTACTATCCTTCTCCTGGATTTCTCAAGTTCATTTTACCTCTCGTCATTTTTATGCTCATTTGAAACCAATCTCTGGATGATTTTGAACATTATGAATTAATATTTACCAAGATTACAATAATATGTCTATTATCTCAAGTCAAATTGAGCATAAATTTTATCCAAAGAGAGTAGAATCTTATAATTCATTTTTATCTGTCCTTCAATTGTGCCCCACATCCATCCCATATCCCATCCCACCTCCCATGTAAAATGAGAATGAGTGAAGGGAAAAATAACTATACAGGTATGATTTTGGCATTGCAGATATCAGGAGAAGTTTGGAAGTAACTTTTGAAAGCATAAAAAACCACAAAACACTCTCCAAATTAACACATGGTTTAATAATAAATTTAAATTAATTGTACCAAATTATCTAGATATTTCTATTCATGTAATAGAAATGTTACAAATGTTATATCAGTTTGGTGCTGGGACACAAAGAAGGCAAAATCATTCACTTTGCTGCATGGCAGCCCCACAAGCATTAAGGATAAAGACTCCTTCTCTTCCTCTAAGATTTATGATATGTGACTTTAATTCATGTTCATTCAATGACCCAATTCCCTCCTTCCTGTAAGTGGGGAAAAAAATGAGAGTGAGGGGAATATGCTTTAAGGGAAAATCTTGGAAGCACACACTATTTCTGCTTGGAAAGCAAGAACCAAATCATCTAACCACAACCAATTTCAAGGGAAGTTAGAAAATGTACTCTTTGTTGTGGATGAACACCAATCATGGATTCATGATGATAACCAAGGGATGCTGGGCAAAAACTGCAGATTCCCTGCCTTAGAGTAAGTTTCTTATAAGGTCAGTATGACTGTCCCAATTCTGTTCTCTGTCCTGGCTTTGCCCTTTGGGAGTTCCTTTTTGGTCTATTGTCCTCTGTATCATCTCTGGAGTAAGGTTGTGAGATGACAAGCTTTTGTGTTCTAATTCCTCCTAATACAGAATTATTTGATTTAGTGTTCAAAAAATAATAAATCTTTGTATACTTAGTTTGGAGATTGACAATACAATGTCACTAAAACCTCAGCTGTGAAGCTGTCTGCAGCCTCTGCAGTTCAAGTTCAATCCCAGGCCATGGAGCTACCCACGTGGCGCAGCAGACCTCTCCTGACTTGCCTGCTGCTCCCCTCAGCAGTGTACTTCAGTCTATCTGCCTGTTCTGTTCCCCACTCTGTCTCTAGTGAGTCCTCTTACCTCCCATGTCTCTGGCCTGTACCCCAGTTCTTGTAATCATAAATAAATAAATCCTAAAGAAACATTGGCAGGCAATCTGTAACAGGTAGCTGAAACCAAAGACTGTTACAGGTGGTGCCCCTTGGAGAAGGGGGTGTTACCAGGGAGGGGGGATAGCCCCAGGGAAAATGAGAACAAAGTATTGGTGGGGTGGAGACTCTGATAAGAAATATAAGTGACTGCAGAAGCAGCCCCAGGATCGAGTGTTGGGGATTCAGCATTTGAGATTTCAGCATTTTTGGATCTTCAGGGATTCTGGGGTCAGCTGTTTCTGCCCCTACCATGCTGATCTGCAAGAAGGCTGTTGTGGGCCTCTGAAGAACGTGGAGAGGCTTCCAGCAGCCAACTTCAGAGAGGAAAAGTTCAAGACTGAAACTGTTCCCTGTTTTGCTGTTGTTACAGCCTGGCAGGAAAGGTGACGACTCAGAGCCAGGTGCTGATCTGCTTGAGTGTGGCAGTTTGTCAGGTCGTTTAGCCACAGCAGCTGCTGTTTTGAGTGTTGCATGTTTGGTGCTGTGCTGGCACAAGTCAGCAACTCTGGTGAGCATCTCCTATTGTGTCTTCTGCTATCTTTGTGAGTTAGATCTAGGCCTATATTCTGGCTGCCACGTGCCCAAGGTCTGCAGTGGCAGGGAGACACCATCTTGGGAGCATTTGTGTTTAGGACTCTAACTTCGGGTGAGGTAAAACGGCCATTTTGGGCCTCAGTAACTCCGTTCTTTCCCAGGTTTGTTAAATATATCCCATTATTATTGTTCCCTGAACCTTGTTACTCTTGCAATTGTGTGGATAAAGAACTCAGACAGTGACCAGTAAACTATTTGGATACTGTCTGTGGCCAGTTTTAGTGCCCCTTGCTGCCCTGTATCAAAACTAAGTTTGAGAATACACTTGAAAAGGGTAGCAAAGGTAAGATGATGGAAAATTTAAATCCAAGTCAAGTAGGGCCAATTTATGGTGTAAATAGGATGCTGGGAAAATAGATTTTTGATACTCCATTTTGATAGCAATGTAAATGATAGATTGAAGAAACAAAAAACTTGAGACAGAGAGCCTACCTATAAGGTTATCACAGTAATCCAGACCAATGATGATAAGAGGGTCAAGAAATATTAATAAAACTTGTAGGATTTGGTGCTGGTTCACTTCTTTCTATTGGTGTGAATAAGAGAAGGGGAGAAGACAAAATCAAAAGATTCAATGAGGGGCAGGTAAAAAACACTTATTCTATTTGAGAGGTACTGAGATGAAAAAGCCTATATGAATTTTAGGTATAAGTGTTCAGAGGAGGTAAATATAAGTATTTTCTCAGGAGAAAAGTATACTGGAGAAAAACATTAGTGAGGCAATATTCCAAACACTGAAACAAAATGATTTCTCTCTGGTAAAATATATACTATGAGAAGAAAAAGATGTAGGGTAAATGTAGGTATCAGGCTTTTCCCCCCCCCTCCTGCTGCTTGTGTGGGTGCTGAGCTGAGAGGCGTGGGGCACAAACACCTAGGATTATGGACACCTGGATCCAGAGAGACCGGGCATGGGAGTGAGAATGCGCATGCGTGAATGCTTACACCTGTGCCTAGAGATAAAGGATAAAAGGGCAGCATTGCTCTGCAGTGAGGCTATGGAAGCACGGGAGACTGGGTGGCAGGGAAGAGGGAATGCCAGAGAATGCCAGAGAGAGTAGGTTCCAGAGAGTAGTTCCGAGAAAGAAGCTGGAGAAAATATAGAAAGCTTGTAGAGAAAGCACATAGAAAGATTTGCTGGGGTCCTGAAGGGGGTCTCCTCACCCCTTTACCTGCTTGCTTGGCCCCTCTGCTTGGCGTGCCAGTGTACCTGGTTCATTTTCAATGAGAGCATTGAAAGGCCCGGAAAGCCCACCGAGGGGCTACAGGATTCTGCCTCAACAGAGAAACTGTCCTGTGCATGCTTGCACTAGAGGAACATCAAAATTTTAGAGGAAGGCAGAAAAAAAGAAGCCACTGATATTAAAGAAGAAAAGTCAGACAAGTTGAGAATTTAGGAAATACTAAAAGAGAATTGCTGGGGGTGGAGAGTGAACAGGCCAAATTGCATAGATTAAAGGAGGAATGGGGGAAATAATATGAGGAAGCAAATACTGCTGTGATAGCTGCAGAAGAAAGAGCAAAAAGGGGGGAACAGGTCCAGATGGAACATTTTTATAAAGCCAGGAGAGATTTGTCTAAAATACAGCCTGGGTGTAGATGCAGGAAGGCACTGAGCAGGTTTTCTGATTCGAGCAGACCCAAGTAAAGGAGAATCCTAGAGCCCTTGGTGGCTTTCTCAGGCTTTTATTGAGCTTTAAATGTAGTGGCAAAAAGGTACACGGCAGGCAGGGGTGCCCGGGGGCCAGGAGGCCAGTAGGCCTCCAAGCCCCCAGCAAGTCTTCACTCTAGTCTCCTATGGCTTTTTCTCCCCTTCTCTGTCTTGCTTTTTCTCTTGGTGACTATCTCAATACGCCTCCCATGGCCCACAGAAGTAAACAACAATGTAACAACTGCAGGTGCCCCTATTAGTCAGGGCAATCCTAATGGTGGGAGGGCAAAAAAGCCTGAAAAACATTTACCCTACATTGGGGGTGGGAGAAAAATAAAATGTAGCCCAAAGGCATAAGGAAGTGAAGGGGCTGAAAGTATTGAGGGTTGAGGTGGTAAACTGAGGAAATAAAGTTGTATTTCAAAGAGAAAATCAGGTGCTTGTGGCGAGAGATTCACTTTGATCTCAAGATAGACCTCATCTTCTAAAACTGCAGGGTGTGTACTCAGGTCACTGTTTTGAGACTGAGGAAAAGGAAATTCTTAATTTATGGACTCAATTTTGCAGCTGAGAGTAAAGGAGGGGTGGTTTGGGATCTGCTGCTGTCTTCATTCTCTACTTTTTAGATCAAGCTAAACATTGTGGGTTTAAATGACTAGGGATTTAATGTCTGTGACAAAGCAGAAATACAGTGCGGTGAGCAAGAGAATAGCTTAGATGCTGAGGTTGTCAGACCCTGCTCTGGGGTGAGGGTGTGGTTACAGTTCTCCAAGGTGCTGGCTGGAGTAAGGAGCGTCAGAGGCCGCCTATTTTCCCTGACTCGGCATCTGCCTTTGCCTCCTGTTCTTACAGTTGTGGAGGTCCCTGAGTTTCTGTTCAATGTAAATCAATCCAAAATATTCAGAAGGGGTAACCTGGACTTAATTTTGAAACTTGGGTTTTAATGATTGATAGGGTTTGACAACACTTGTGCTAATTTTAAAATAACACTATTGTTTAGAGTTTCTTTCAATTTGCTTTTTCTATTGTATTTTTAATTGAAACAACGTTGTTTTACAACGCTATGATTCAGAGGCACAGTTCACACCTCTGCAGATGTATATTACCACACCACACTAATACAACGCACCCATAATTCTGTTTTCATAGTTGATAATTAATCAAACACTTGGTACAGTTGAACCAGCTTCTAAAAGCTTTTTCATATTGTTTATCTGACCTTGGTCAAATATAAGCCAGTGATACTATTTGAAAATCAGAAATAAAGGAAAAAAGAGTGGGGGGCAGGGAAAAGGGGGAAGAAGAGGAATGTTATACAAATAAAAATTAACATGTGCTGAAATTGCAGAATCGAAAATAATTTCACCTGGGAAAGAAACTCACTGTAATAGCCTCCACAATTGCTGGTGTGGGCATGCATTTCAGAGTTCACTCCAAGGCTTTTTGGAACTCACACCTAAATTTGCTGTTCTTCCTCTTTCTTCTTTTGAAACTACTTCACAATTGCATCTCTTGAGCTCTAAAACAAGAGGGGGCTTGGAAATTCAAAGGGTTTTAGGAAATTTTCGGCACACCAGCAGCTTGTGAAACCAAACGCTAAGACACTTCAGAAATTCATTTCTTACTAGAAACACCTGCAACTGCTTTTGTAACTGGGAGATTCTGATTAAAGCTACAGCACTGAGCTACTCTCGTTCTGTCACCTAGAGAAAGTAGAACATCTTTACTTTAAAGCACAATGTATACTTTCTTGAATTCAGTGGTTTCTCTGACTTTTGGTAGCCAATTTAAACCATGTTCATTCTTCATCTTATTCCTCTTGAAAATCTGCCAAGATAGTAAAGTGCTTAGAAAATTTGCATAGTTAAATGTCATTATTCTTTTATCTGTCTTAGTCTTTGATCACCAATATAACATCAATTCAAACTTAAGATGAACAGAGAAATCCATTGTCATCATTCTCAATTTTTTTTTTTTGGTCAAGGGAAATTTCTATAGAAGGGCAGGATGAGTACACAGCCACCTATATAAGCACTCCCCTGCACAGACACACAAATAGACACAAAAACACAAATCCTAAATTCCTATCGAAGGAAAAGAAAGCTTGAGACAAGAAAACTTTTGACAAATTTCCCAAACTAAACCAAAAATAGCCCTTTTGTACAAAGACCAATTCAATGCAAACAAGTTTCCATCTGGTTACTGTCAGGTCTGCAAGTGTATAAAAGACTTTCTATTTTGATTTCTTTCACCATATATGCTAGGTTTCTTTCCCACTGTGTATTGTCTGCAAAAGGCAATTTGGTCATTATTGTCCAGGTGATCTTCCTAGATCTGTGTAGAAGCTCTAACGTAAGTGGTTACTGGTCACACCCAAATGTGATAAGGTGCATTCACTATTTTAAATGCTAGACTCTCAAATTATGACACTCCAGTTCTGAGATAGGTTTTTTTACACTTTTTAAATGCAGATTAAAGCCTAGTTCACTTAACCTCACTAGAGTGTACATCCCCACACAGAACTTTAATACTAGAAAAACTAATAACGGCAGAAAGAAGTGAAGCCCTGAACAGTACCCAGGAATCATCCCCAGTGGCCTTGTTTGAAGATACTTATGATGTAAATCTTGGTCTATGTTGCCAGGTTTTCCAACTCCCAGAGTGTGAAGGCCTTACTGAGAACTCCTTGCACACAAGCCCAACACAGCTGCTTTTATTTCCCCAATAATGAAAATAGCAGAAACATCTGTTTTCATGCTTTGCTGTTGACAGTTCACAAAAAAATGTGCGTCCAATAGTTTTTATCCAAATAGACATGTTGGGTCCAAAATACAGAGAGGTTATGTGATGTTTTGGTTTTGAGTTTGTGCAAGAAATTCAATTTTTACATTTTATGTCACGCCTAGAACAAATCCCTCTCACATTCTGACAATATTTTTAGTGAAGTTCCAGACAATTTCCTGGAGTGTCAATGTAGTGTGTGGAAACTCATTTCTACATTTTATAATGTATATCTTGAGATAGTTATTTGACAAAAGTGAATTATAGAAAGTATTTCAGCCTTCAAAGCAAGGAATGGTAAAGAAGTATAAATGCATGTATAATGCATTCATGATTGTTGAGTAAATGAATTTGGTCAGGCTTTTAGGCCATTGGCCTCTGTTGCTATCACCTGCAGCCTTGTTCTTGTTAATGTAAAAGGCTCATTGGTGTGGGGCACAGATGCCTGACTATGGACACCTGAGCATGGGTGTGTGGTATGTGCAAGTGTGCACACCAGAGCCTAGAGGTCAGAAGTATAAGGGTGGCGTTAGAGAGAGGAAAAGACCAAGAGAAAGCCCAGAGAAAAGAGCATATATATATTTGCAGGGGGCTCAAGTTGCTGTCTCCCTGCTGGCTTGTTTCCCCTGCTTGCCATTAAAATCTGTGAAAACGATGCCAAGGTCTCCAAAATTCTCCTTCAAATTGCTAGAACCAGCAGTTAACCTACACGACCTGGAATGGTTGCAAAACTGATAAAATAGAAAGATGTGAGCAAAGTAATAATTGCTTTATTTTTATTCAGCATACCTTTATTTGATCTTCAGATTCCTAATTCTAAAAAGTCAAATTAAAAATTTCATTCCTTCATTAAAAACCTGCATGTGAAAGATATTCAGTTTAATAAATTTCTCATGATCTTGTAATAAGAAAACAGGCAGCATGATTTTACCACTCGTAGAGCAAAGTGCCTGAGAAGGGGCACTAAATACACAGAACATGAAATGTGTGTCCCTCAAACATGGCTTTTTTTAAATTAAACATGTCTTTTGAGGTCACCTAGTATGGTTGAATATCAGGTGAGTAGCTATGATAAATGGAGAACAACAAAGAAATGAAGATTATTGGCTTTTGTCTTAGTTTGTTTCAACCACATCAAATGGACATTTAACATATACTGTTTAATAACATGTCATCACAAATATATTAGATATAAAATCAAACTATTTAAAATACCTGCCCAACTTTTTCTACTTATGCTATAAAATTGTTTCAGAACTGAATCTTCTGAGTAATATTTTGTTTGACATTCTTTCCATCTAATATTAATAGTTAATTGTCAAGATAAAAAATGTAGTCTTGTTTCAGATTGGGAAACTAATGAACTTAAAAAGGAATTCCCAATTATCCACACATGTTCTAAAAGTTTATACTGCAAAAGAACCTATATTTACCCAAATAGACTATTGAGTCAAGTTGCTTTTCAAATACACAAACACAATTTTTTTCAAGGCATTAAATTACCTAGAATGATTGCATACCTTTACTACTGGAGGACCAATTAATAATAAAAAGATCTAATGTTTTTACAGCAAACGTAGGAAGAATCATTCAACCAAATTTCAGGTTAATTTTTTAAAGAATTATTTCAAGAGTAGAAGATTGTCATTGTTGACCTATGCTCTAGCCTACACTCATTTTTATTGTCAGACATAATTACGATTATATGAACTTCCAAAATCACATGCACCTGCTTGAACACATCGAGACTCAATTTGAGATATGGTGACCATATTGTTTTGACAGCATTTATTAGCTAGTGAGCCAGTAAAAAGTAATCACTGTCATTTTATAATTTGTTAAAGAGCTAACTCACCTTGTCAACAAATGTACTGTATTCTGTACAAAATGATGCTGTTCCTGCTCTCCAGATGTAAATGCCTAAAATTTAAAAAGAATCCAGAGTCAATCTAGATTAAAATGGAAAGAAACAAAAACATAGATATAATAACCAACTCCCCCAGTTGTAAAGTGAGAGGCCAACAGATTACTTTTTTCTTTATTAGAAAAATGGTCAGTTATAAGAAAAGATGAAATCTTGCCATTTGTGACAACATGGATTGAACTGGAAGAGATAATGATAAATGTAATAAGTCAGAATGAGAAAGAAACACTGGACAATTTCACTCGTGGACTATAAAGAATCAAAATAAAGGAACATACAAAAATGAACTCTAGGAATCTGACAACAGAACTGAGGCTGCCAGAGGGGGAGGTATAAGACTTGGAAGTAAAAAGGGGGGTGGAGTGGCCCAATGGACTATTGTGGAGGATTATTGGTGTCTTGATGGTAGGTTCAGTGTGGTAACATACATCTGAAGAGGTGTGAACCTTTACCCCTAAATCATATACTGGGCTGTAAATCAAGTTACTCTAATAAAAAAAAAAGTAAAATTAAAAACAAAAATGGCCATTTTCCAGGAAAGGAAAAGATGAGGAATGAAAAAAATGCTTATGCAATATTTTTCCATTTGAGTTTCAAACCTTGCTTCTTCCTCACCATTTATACTTTCATCCTTACTTCACAGGATGTTGTTTTTGCCACTTCTCTCTGAAGTCTTGCTCACAACAACTAAGATTCCAAATTGTGTTCTGTTAAGCATTATTCTGTGATGATTCATCATTTACAGAGGAGTCCATTAGAAAGGACTCTGGACTAAGAAAAGAGGGATCTGAATTCTAATCCTAATTCCTCCATTAACTCATTTTGGCTCAATCCACAAAACTATTCCCATGACTCATTTTAACTCATTGATAAAGTGAGTATGATAACATTTGCGTTACCTTACAAAAATGTTGAAAATAGAGTGTTAGAAACATTACATGTGTTATATATTATTATTGTTTGTAAACCAGCCAAAAATTAATTCTAAATTTAAGACTAAACCACAAATGAATTTTTTATTTATTCCGTCATATGGGATCTTGAAACATAATTAAAAGTTCCCTAAGTGGCCCTAGGAAATAAGAATTGGTAATACTAACTCTGCCAGATACTGTGAGTGATTTAAAAAAACTTCACTCTGCTCCCAGCTATACTGGTCTTCTTCCAGTTCCCACTCACAATTTTTTATCTAATCAATGAATTTGCTGATTTAAATACAGGTCCAGAAATAAAGTAGTGAGTAGCTATTTTATGGTTCTTGCTTCCCTCTTCAACCATATCTCACAGCATTTTCTGTGAGTTCTGAAACAATTTTTATAGCATTTTTCTTCCCTCACCATGTTCCAGCCATACTCAACTCCTGTTTATACTACGCCCTTTTGTGAGGTCAGGACTTGTTCCTTTGGGCTCTCCATCCTTGCCCCACATTTTTGCCTGGGTAGGTCATGTCTGATATCTCAAACATTACCTTCACATGGAATCCTCATGAACATGCTATCTCCATAAAGATTCTATTACTCCCTATCACATTCTCATAGCAGTTTTACCACTTTTGTCTCACTTATTTGTCTATTATGTAATCAAAGGAAAATGGAGTCCTCCTTGAAACCTCTCCTTCATTCTTGTGCTGAATCTGTTAGTCACTGAAATGAGTTAGTGCAGGAATTAGGATTAGAATTCTGGTCCCTCTTTTCTTAGTCCAAAGTCTTTTCTAACAGACTTATTCCCTGTGATGATTCATCATTTACAGAAAATGTTTAACAGAACACAATTTGGACTCTTATTTGCGCAGAGCAAGACTTCAGAGAGAAGCTCAGAAAACAGTATCCTGTACAGAATATTGCATATCTGTGCTCAATCAATGTTCATTGATCTGTCTTTGCAGTAAAAATACTAGTTACTAATGTCTCTATTACATTGTCATATCCCTCCAATTAGAGGAACTGCTTTGACATCCATTCTAACATACATTTTTTCATATCAGTTTTGATCTTTTTGAGGAACTTAAGTCTGATTCCTTATGTATTTACCCAATATTTTCCAAGGGTTTTCCAACACCTAGAGACCCGAACCCCTTACTATAGCCTCGAAGACCTGCCCAATTCTCCAACCTCTCATTTCCCTATGCTTCTCGCCCTGCCTAGGGATGCTTCTGTTGACCATTGTCGGGGCATTCACTTGTTGCCAATGTAGAACACATGTCCCTCTGGTCTTCACATGATTGATCTTCTCTCATTATGCAAATCTTACATCAAATGTCAACCTGCTCAAACATGTCTTTCTTGACCATTCTTTACCCTGTCACTTTCTATCCCACTACTGTGTGTTATCACTGAAACTTAATCCCTTATCTGAAATGATCCTAATCTTTTAATTGTTCACTTAAATTTTCCACTTTCTCACTATTTTTCTAGATCTTTAATGCAGTGACCTTGTTTATCTTATTGTGGTTTCCTCAGTACTTGGACTAGAATCTATGAAAATAGTACAGATTTATTGCACATATTAGCTAAAGGAATTAATAAAATGGTCCATTGCCTATCTTCCTCACAATACTATAACTTCCAGAAGGGAAGGAACTAGATATTCTTTCAGGTACTCTGCTCTATCTCTAGCATCCAACCTAGTGCTTGATGAGTGCTCATTCATTATTTTTTAGATGTCTGTTGAATGCAAGATAAATATTACTGAGTCTGAAAAAAATAATACATGTAAGCATTTCTAGGCTACAAATCAAAATTTATTCGTAATGGATATTGTGGTAACAGAAGTTAGAAACTCTTATCTTTTGGCAGCCTATACAAAGGGCAGGTAGCCAAGTAGTTACTTTGAAATATGTGATTGGTAGAGTAAGTATTCTCATTCTAGATCAAAGCACATAATCTCTTAGCTTCTAGGATCCCAGTTAGGTTCACAGCTGAGTCTCTCTCTAGCAACATTGCTCAAGAGCACTGCCTCACTCAAGGTGATGTTCACATTCGATGATTGCCCCTACGCCTTGATTAGGAATTGCTTGAAAGTCTCTTTATTAACTGCATAATCTAGTGGGTAGCTCTCCTCCCAGTCATACTTCCCTCTTTACTTTAGAGGTGTTGTTCTGCACTTCTCTACCAGAACCTAATCCCTGGGAAACTCATCAGAGAGCTGACTGTAGCAATTTGTTTTAAAATGAGATTTTGGAGTTGAATTAACCTCACCCAGCAGCTGTCATATTAGCTGGAATTGCACTGTTACATGGCGCAGTGCAATTGGGATGGAGACAAGTGGAAGGGAACATGCTCATAATGGAAATACCTCAGGTGTTTGAAAGGTTCAGAAGCAGCAGTAACTATAAGGACTACAGAACCAAAAGTTTGTTGCAAGAGGCTTTAGGGACAGAAAATAAAGCAAGGAGAGAACTACCAATGCAACCAAAATGCAAAAAAATAGATGAGTCTCTTTTCAAGCTGTCAAGGTCATTTCTGAAGACAGAGGCACAAAAACTGAGAATAAAGCATAAGCTTTATATTTAGGAATTTTAGCAAAAGAGTTCTCAAACCTCTTTTGTAGGGATGTAACTAGGAAGGGGTAAGAACCTAAAATTTGCAATGGGAACATCAAGGTCAATGTACAAGAAATGTTGGATTCCCGGATTCCCTGAAGCCCTGTGGTCTGCAGAAAAATCCTATTCCTTGGTGAGTGCTTAAAAATAATGTTGAGATCTCTGCCTTGCAACAGAACAAGAAAGACTTGTTCTAAGATGGAGTAAATTTGTTTACAAAGATTATGGTAGCACCGTGTAGTAGTATGAGGGAATTCAGTGTGGGAACAAACTGCACTGTCCTGTTAGTGGAGTTCAACATCACAGAAGTTGGAGTCTATCAGTATCACCTCAGTTATCAAAAGGAAGTTAAAGCTTGCATGTTCTTAAGATATAAAGCATTTGCATAAAGCGTTCTCTGAAATAACTAAATTTCAAAAAGTGTTTACTTGCCTATAAATGCTTTTAAGAAAAACAAATTATTTCTCCAAATTGGAGATAGTTGATAGTTATATGTAGGACACAAACTAAAGCATTCTCAAGGTCAAATACAACATTTACAAAAGAAAATCTCATGAGCTCTTTTTAAATGTATTCCCTGCACTTCTACACTCTGATGCAGACCTGATGGTCTCACACAGTATGGAGACAGTCACGCATACAAACACAACTACCTAGGAAAGTATCGGAAATGACTTATAAACCTATAGGCTTATCTCTATAAATATAAATAACGACTTTATATAGAAATTTAAGCAAAAACATTGTTAAAATACAGATTGCAAATAAACATAAAACATAAACTAACAAGGAAGCCATCAGTTAATGTTATTCTTAGGACTATGAGCTCCAACTTAGCATTTTAGGTTATGAATGAAAGCAGTCTTGGAGAATATTTTCACTGGTAAGATCAACTGAAATACACTGCTGAGAGGAGCAGCAAGCGAGTCAGGAGAGGTCTGCTGCACCATGTGGGTCACCTCCCTGGCCAGGGATATCAAACTTGTGCTGTAGTGGCTGTGGTGAGCTTCATAGGTTGTGTCTTAACCCCTTGTACCACAAGAGAGGCCCCCTATCCAGTCATGTCTTGATGGGCATTTAGTTTGATTCCATGTTAAAAAGACTAACATGTTTTTCACTTTTTGATAATTAAATTTTTCTTTCATAAAACAATGAGGATAGTAGATGGTAGGAGTTGTACTTTTAAAAAATCCTTATTTAGCCAAAAATAAAAGAAACAGGAGGAAATAAGTTGGTGACCTAATATTAACCACTTTTGTTTTTACTCTTACCGCTTTTGTTTTTCCTCTTACCGAGCCTTGAATCCCACAAGTCGGGGAGCTGCTGCTCTATTCCCACTTCTCCATTTTGTAGGGGAAGAATCAGGGGTCCAGAGAGGTGAAATATTTTCAGGATCTCATAACTAATCTGTGGTAGCACCACGTCTAGAACGCAGTCATTTTTCACTGTTTCATCAATTGTTTTGAAGACTGTAAAAGCCTCATTTCTCATGTAGAATTTTGAAGATTTTGTTTAAAAGATTAAAGCCAATATCTTTTGGCTTTTCAAAATTGTTACAGCTATCTAAACTATTTGAACAGAGAACTTAATATTAAAATATTGCCTCTTCACTTTTGCTTACTTTAGTATTGGTTCACCCTTTCAGAAATACCTCACCCACCAGGCAGTTATGCCCTCCTAACTGATAGATGCTAAGTGACAACACCGCAGCCCAGCAGGTGACGAGCACTCACATCATGGGAGGGCAAGTACTTAGAATTCTCAGTTGGATTTTAAGTGGTTTGGAAATGTCAGCAAAAGTTAGAAGCTCTTAGTATGTTTTGGCAGCCTATTGGAAGGGCAAAGAGCCAAGAATTTTCCTTTGAAAAATGTAATTGGGTCAGTAACTATGGGTGATTTTTGTTATTAGAGCTGCTAAGGGTAAAGATAAGCAGCATTTGTTTCAGGTAGAATAAACGTCTCTGAGATAAACAATTTGCATATCTGGAGAGGTGACAAAAGGTCATCTTCCCAGGAACCTGACATTGGCTTTTCGAAGCCTTCAGAAGTGACATTTGTTTCCTTAGCTGTTAGGAAGCATTATATTATGTAGATTCTTAAATAAAATGAAAAAACATAATTTGAATCCCAGAGCATGATAGACTTAGATTGACTTACGCCTATTGTCTGAAAATGAAAGTTTTTATAATTGTGTGTCTTTGAACTCTTGAGCATCTGCCTAGAACAGCTGTTTCTCATTAAAACTAAACCGCTTTCACCAGTAGAGACTATGCAACGGATAAAAAAAATGTGTTACAGGGTCTAAGAAAGCTTCAACTTTGTTCTCTTTCAGATTAATTGCCAGAGCTCATTGCCCATTTTATTTCCAGGAAGGAGTGTAATATTAAAAAAGTTGGAAATCTTTTAAGACACAGGATCTCTTCAGATACAGTATTCAGACTCAGTTCAACAACTGTTAATGTGTACTTGACTTCTCTGAATTATTTTTTAAATTGTTTATTATGGTAATCTAGTTTAGGGAACTTGTCATTTCTAAATTAATGGCAACTTTATGGCTAATCCAAAATTCATGCTTTCTATCATAGCCGGTGTATACAGCAACTTGTGAGACTAGTACCCAGTTGTTCACTGAGACACTAACCTAGGTATTGCCATGAAGGTATTTCATAGATGTGGTTATCATCCACAGTCAACTTTAAGGAATGATATTTATTTTCCAAAATGTAGGTATACCTGACCCATGGGTTAAGAGGACTTAAAAGAAAATAGTGATGTTTTGAGGAAGAAGTAATTTTGCTCAAAGACTGCAGTATCAACTCTTGATATTTTTCACTCTGTAGGTCCGTATTACAGGTTTTGAACTTGATAGCCCCATAATAGCATATACCAATTCCTTGAAAAAAATTTTATGTACATATATAAATTTAAGGAAACGTGCTATGTTAAATCCACATTTTTTTTTCTTTAGAGGTAAAAGCTATGTTAATAATCATATACAAACTATACATTTTTTAAAAACTCCATGCCTCAGTTTCTCATTATCTCATGTAAACTAAAATTTGTGAGTAAACTCATTGAGTTAAATATCAGGTTCACAATAGACTGCCAACACTAACAATTTGTTATCTAATTTGCCTGATATTCATTAAATCATTCTGGGGAATCTCTGCTGTTCATTTTACAGTAGTTATAAATAATCTGGTAGTTTTAGTTTCCATTACAAGTTAGTCACTGGTCTGTCAATTAATTTCTAGTAATTTTATTGTGCTAGTTCACAAGACTTAATCATCTCAAAGTATACTGACAGAAAAATTCTGAGTATCTAGAAAGCTGGAGAACCAGTCTCTGGAATGCATTGCCCATTTTCAAGTTTCTTCCTTTGCTAAAGCTCTGACTGACATTTGGCCTCTTAAGACAAAATGGTGACTTGAGCCTCATTATTACTTTTTCCTATTCTTTGAATAAATGCAGACTATATCCAGTAAGTTCAAAATTTCAGAAGAAAAAAAAAACCAGAAACTTATTGGAGAAGAGAAAAAAATCCTTTATTCTTTTACTGAGAAAATTCAATCCTATATTTTTCTTTTAAAAAATGATCATTGATGTACCTAAATTTTTAGACTTTGAATGGTAAGTCAGGAAGGATAGGATAAAGAATGATCAGACAGATTCAAATCTTTTGTGACACTTTCTTAAATGGTATTGGACTATCTCGGTTTTTTACATTTCAGTGTCCTTTATTCAAGAACTTATGCTGTGGTTAGATTATTTTTAAAACCTCTTTCAGTGAGAAACCCCTCATATTTTTCTGCACACTACTAACTGTAAGCCTTCAAGAAAATAGTGTAAACAAATCCAGTAGGAGGAGAAAAATTCAAAACAGCAGTAATAAAATATTTCTAAAGGAAAAACAAAGCTTCAGTCATTCCTGCAAATTTAATTAGTGTGCTTTAAACATACCATAACTATTACTTACCACCCCCACCCTCCCAATTTATATCCTCCACATGGGAATTACAAAGACAAACAGAACAAAATTGAGGCCAGAATTTCAGTAGCTGAAGTACTATTGGCCAAGTGTCGATAATGTTTCTAGACTATGAGAGCAGCAGTCAGTGAAATCAGCTAGTGTTATTTGTTTTTAAAGTACACCTTGCCCATTTGTTAACATTCAAAATGCCAAATGAGCCCCAGACATTTGCACTGGAAAAAAGTTTCATGCAAAATCAGGGTCACCCTAACCCTTAAAAAGGGCACTATGTGCTTCGCCTTATCTGAAAAATCTTAGCTATGTTTTCAAGAACTCTTTCTGGTAGGTTTTATAAGAAAATGCCTCCCTTTATCCTGCTGCCTACTGTGTGAACCTATGTATGTGATAAGCATCAAGCATTTTGAAATGCTCTGACCTCTCAGTCTCTAAAAAAAACTTGTCTGGCTTTGGACACAAATAATGTGTTTTTCATTTGTGAATGATCAGTAAATGAATTCTAGAAATTGGGAAATTTGCAGGAAAATTTCCTGTTTATAAATATACCTCTTTTAGGAAAAATCATCTTTCTGCTATGTAATTCTTTTGATTTTAGAAATTAAAATTACTTTTTTTTCACAAATATTTTTGTCCTCTTGGAATAGATCTTAAATTGCTATGTTTTATGGAAAACACATGATGCCTGATTTTTACTTGAATCAGAAGCATTTAAGTTATCCCAGATATATTTTATTTCCTTAAAAGGAAATAAGTTTTGACTTCCTATACCAGTTTTTCCTAACAAGTTTCTATGAGCATTTCTAATTAATTGCTAAGCTTCTCGACCTTTATAAATTTGGAAACATTTCTAAATTTATATTTTTCATTAGTATGATAAGTATATGCAGAGTAAGTATGTATAGAGTAAAAACCATAATGAGACATTTCTACCAGAGCTAACATGATGACGTTACAACAAACATACTAGTTCAACAGTAGCCAGTAAAAGAAGCTGGAAACAAATACCCTGTATGTTTTAAAGAGCACTAAGATCAGGTTTGAACTCTTATGGCTTCTCTTCCGGGTCACCTTGAAAGACCTTTATTTCTTCAACTATAAAATGAACAAGTGGAATATAATTTTCCTTCAGGTTTAAAAGCTAAGGCTAGATTCTTAATTTATCATGTGTGTTCTGAGCTGAATTGTGTCCCCTCAAAATTCGTATTTTGATGCCCTAATCCCCAGTCCCTCAGAATGTGTCTATATTTGGAAATAGTCTTTAAAGAAATTAATTAGGTTCCCCTATATTCCTCCTATAAGTGAAACCATGCGATATTTTTCTTCCTTTGACTTGTTTCACTGGCATAATTCCGTCTAGCTCCATCAGGGGAAAAAATAATATAAAACACGACAAAACAAAAATAGACAATTATAAACCAGAGACATCCTGCAGGGGAGGAGGGAGAGGGATCAGAGGGATGGAGGTCACAGGGGACTGAGGTGATGGTGCACGGGTACATTGGTGAAGGAAACTCTATGGGGACTACACCTGGGGGGGTGGGGGAAGCAAATATTGTTTAAAAATGAACAATGATGTAAAAAATATATATAAATTAAAAAGAATTAAAATAAGGCCATTGAGGTGAATGAATCCTAATCTAGTCTTACTGGTAACCTGCACCAAGGGGAACACATAGCAAGCAGGTGCTCATCTGCAAGCCAAAGAGGGGCCTCCCGAAAACCTAAACCAACTGACAGTTTGATCTTAGACTTCCAGCCTCCAGAGCTGTGAAAAAATAAATTCTGTTGTCTAAGTCACTCATCTGGTATTTTGTTATGAGAGCCCTACCACACTGAAACCTAAAATCATTAGTCTTATTCCTTCTTTAGCTTCAGAGCAACAAGATTAGACTATTAATTTTAAATAAACCATTCAAAATCAAGAAAACAACTCCTGTGTGAACTAAAATTTACACATTTACCAAAAACATACCTTATGGGTCATATTTTGTTTGCTGTTTTAACTTTACAACACAAAAGCCAGGTGGGTCACATAAAATAAGGATTAGCAAATGTTTTCTATAAAGGTCCTGATAATATATTTGGCTTTGTAGGCCTTTTAATTTCTGTTACAACTACTCAATTTTGCTATAGCAGCAGGACATAATACATAGTACTCCTTATTTTTGTAATAAAAATGTATTGCATCCATGTCCATATGACGACGTATTAAATTTGTAATCTCGGAGAATTTCTACTATATAACAGCTTGAAATGTGCTGTTATATTTCAGTTCTCTGTCTAAAGTAGGGAATAAGTTTGTTTTTGCTGTTCTTGTTTGGTTGTTTTTCAGGTCAAGGCTATATCAAAGAAAAATGAAAGCTTTGTATGCTCATGATAATCATCTTTTTTAACCTAATGTTTCAATGGTTTAAGAAAATCAGTAAACACAAAACACAAATGAATAAGTGGGTGGTGCAATGAAAATAAGCCTTGAGCTATGTTGTAAGAAACTGGATTAAATAAAAAAATGAGGATGAACTCGGGCCCTCAATAGCTCCTATTTAATTTCCTGTAGAGTAAATCCTTTCTCAGGCCCCCGTGGATAAGTTTGTTATTTAGCATTTCACTGAGTCTCTTTTTGAACTTTACAGGGAATCAGACTCAGGGTCACAGGGTCCAAGAGCTTTGCCTTGTTCTCAGTGGGAATGTGGGCCATCCCCTCACACACAGCTCTGACCCTTTAACACATGGTCCTTGCTTTTCGCCCTTGATCAGTGGATAGGAATAATCCATGAGCAGAGAATTGCTTTTTACTTTGGTCAGACCCTACATTCTTGGCAAAATCTAAAGAAGGATTACTGGAGAGAGAAGATAGAAGAGACTCTAAATTTACTGTTTTTTTTTTTTTTAAATGCATTTTCTATATTTCTGTGTGGGGCATATATATTCTCACAAATATCAAAAAATCATTGTTTTCTTTCCAGAATGTTCCATTTTTTTAACCATTAATGAGTTTTTTTTTACTTTATTGAGCATAGTTATGCTAGTTAAAAATTCTTAAGTATAACTGAAACATGGCTTACTAGGAAAAAAAAAATCTGTTCCCTGATTTGATCTTTATATCCACTGGATGATGCACAGGAAGAAATGTCTCAAGTCACACTGTGTGTTAGCTATATTGCACCTTGAACTGAAGTCCTTGTGCTAACAGCAGAAGTTCTAACAAGACAAATATTTTCTAAATGATGAAATACTTTCTTAGAATGATCAAAGTGATGATTACTAAAATATTTTTTATTAATACTGTAGAACCATAGTAAATATATCAATGTGGGAAAATTTGGGAAGATTTTTTTCAATTTTCTATCAGTCAATCAATTTATAACCTAAGTTATAATGAATTATTTGGTTGCATTATATAAATCAAAATATTTTATGGTGAATAGCTCAGATATGTTAACTTATAAAATATTCAGTAATGGTATTTTTTTTTCTGCATTCTCTGTAACAATACAACGTATCATTAGTAAAATTCTTCTTGGTAGTCTTTAGACTGTATTACATTGTCAAAGTGGAACCATTATACCGCTTCCTAAAGTCTGTATCTAGTGTTCTTTATTTGATAGAAGTATCTTATCACAGGACGTTAGCATTTATAGGGAACAAGATATTCATCAATCTTTTCATTTACTTCCCCTTTCCCTTGATTTTATATTTATACTATCAAAGATTTATTGTACTGGTGACAGGAAATTACAGGTTTAAGTAATAAGGTAAGCATGTCTTTTAGTAAATTTCAGCAATGTAATTCATTCCTTCTGGACCAGGGCCCTTTGCAAGCATGGTTGGAAAGGGTCTGTGTTCAGCTATAGGGCAGGGACTAATGGCTCATCAAAAAACACTTTTGAATCCTGGCATCCATGGCTGCCTCCTGATTTTCTGCGTTAGTGAATGGAGTCAAAAACCCAATATGTTGAAACCAAGAAGGATTGGTCTTGGAGGAATTATGAAGGAAGAATAGATTCTTTCATTGTTGGAGTCAGCTTCCATATACCTCCTTTCCTCCTTCCCCCACAACTCCCACTTTATGGTGACCATTCTGTCATCTTCCTTTCTTAGCTGGTAACTAATTTCTGCTAAGGCATTAGCTAATTTCAGAGTTAAACCAGTGTCTCATGTTATCAGTTTCTTTAGCAGAATTCATGTAAATGCCACTTTCTGGATTCCCTCTATCCAAAACACATACACACACATACATTTTGGGATTTCTTAACTGCTCTCTGCTTTACAACATGCACTTTGTATGTATCCTGTTGTGTGACTTATATAGGAAACCCTTTCGCTTATATTGCCAGATAAGCCCTACCTGATTCATCTGACTCTTTCTTTCCCTTGAATGAAATCAGAGAGAAATGTACCTGCATATGAAAGTAAAGTTTCATTTTCATGTGGCTGAAGCTTTAACAGATGAATTTTGCATTATATTTTTTAAAGATAAAGGTCTACCCAATTTTTGTAGGTTTTAACCTATTTTTAAACTTAAAAGGTAGTAACTATAGAATTATTCTTAATTTTAAAAAATCATCCAATGAATAAAGAAGAATTTGATTTTATCAGGCATCTTACAATGGGGAGAACATCTAGATCTGAAGATCAGAATATCTTTGCAGGCAAGTTTTGCCCAAAACTTTGTCAGGAAGTTAAGATGTTATAGATAAGGTGATTTTAAGTAGGATTGATTTTTTGTCATCAGAGGTGTCTCACGTAGTCAACTGAATAAGAAATAATATCCATGTTTGTGTCTTATCTAGTTTTTTTTTTTTTTCCCAAGCAGGGAGATAGTCTAACTTATAATTTAGGAAATGAAAATTAAAATTTGGAGGGCCTGTATTTTGCACATTCAAAATGGTCAAGGTAAATAAGACTGTCTAATGGGAATCAGGGCAAAAAGTTGGCATTGAGTCTTACCTAAGTCATCCAGGATGGGAAAGGTTAGTTTTTGAAGTAAATATTGAGAAATTTTAAAAATGCTTGCCATTAATGCATTGAGAATAGTTATAAATCCACCGTATGGGTAATTGTACAGTTGCTATATGATTTAAAATATAAATTTTATAGAAACTCTTCTGCAGGAAAAAATTAGTGACCAGATTGCCAATTCACATTTGCATTTCTTATTTTAAAACATCATAAAGCTCAGCTTAATATAAGAAGTTGGAATTTCATATAGGTTGTTGCATTCAGTCAGTTTTGTATATTGTTCTGGTGAAATACATGAATATTCAGCTTCATACAGAAATACAAATTGACAAAGGAAAAATACACTCGTTGGATAATTATAAATATTCTTCTTTGATGCTATATGAAAGCTCAGCAAGCTGTAAGTTCTTAAGATTATTACAATGTGGGATCTGAAACCATATCAAAGAACTTTCCACACTGACACTGTAATGCATTATAATCTGCTGGTCAATCTTGCATTTTAAACAAATCTTTTACCTGTGCATAGGTGTGTAACACTGCATTTTTTTATAGAGGCATGTTATTTATTTGTTTGTTTTTTATTTATACATGCACTGGGTACAGTCAGAAGCACGGGAGGGTGAGAGAATTCACCAGAGCCAGAGCGGGGAGCAGAGCAGGCAGAAGGACCGAAGTACACTGCTGAGGGGAGCAGCGGGCGGCAGGAGAGGTCTGCGCGCCATGTGGGACCCTCCTCCAGTGGCCGGGGAGCAGCCGGGGATCGAACCAGTGCCGCAGAGGCTGCGGGCAGCTTCGCAACCCAGCGCTCAACCGCTGTGCCACCAGGGAGGCCCTAACACTGCATTTTAGTCTTATGGAAATTACTGGGTCATTGAATGACATACATCTAAATCTTGACACATTATATTATTCAATATCAAAAAATAATATTCATTAATCACCACTGAAGTTTTTGGTATTGGAAAGATATTCATGTTGTTCAGAATTTTTCGAAAATCCTAATTTTGCTTAGAAACCTGAATTTTATCAGTAAATGCAATCAGTTTTCTTTGGAGTAAGGACTCACTTTATTCATTTTTGAGAAAACGCCTGTCAAAGTCCCAGGTTCTCAATCCATAACTTGTTTGTAGGTCCTTATTCAAGTAAAGTGGTGTTCCATGAGAAAAGGAGCATAGAAATCAACTGTGTAAGTGCTTTTCTTCAAAACAACCATTTTTCATAGGCAGTAGAGGTGCTTTGTGCATGTTCCATTCCTTCACACAGAATATTAAGAGGTGTACTCAAGGTTTGAGATTCAATAAAGCTTAGGATTTTTATTGCTTCATCATGAATATTAAGTGTAACTGACTTTCTGTGAGCACTTGGCAATGAGCTATTAGGACAGTGTAGAGACACTGCCTAAATTGTACTAAAGAACCAGTAGCTTTACTCACCAGTGCTTTTGCACACCAATGTAAATGTCAACCTAGTAAAGAGCCAGATAATGTCTTAGTGTTATTAATAGTTTTGACCTGGAAAGGCAATTGAAAAACTCTCAAAGTCACCAGCCTATACTTTGAGAACTGCTAACCTAGTGTGATGATTATTTTAAATAAAGAGCAAAAATATGGCATTTCTTGGACTAAGTACATTGATCTTCCACTGTATTTTTAATACTTTTAGACAGGGAAAGCATTCCCCAGTATACTATAGTTCCCACTAATTTCCTCCTTTTGATTCAATTCCTTCTTCACTCATTTATGTTAATTGGCCTCAATAAACATTTGAGTCTGTGACCACTTTCACAATTCTGCCTTGCTAATTCAATAAGACAATGAAAATCTAAGGCATAAATCTTGGGAAGTCAGTATTTGCAGACAGTCTGATTGTTTTCTATAAAAATTTAAGAAAATCATCTGGAAGACTTTTAAATGTAATACAAATTCAGTCAGCATTCCCAGTTATGCATCAATAAACAAAAATCAGTATTTTGCATAACTAAAATATAAATTACAAAATAAAATATACCTGCATTTAAATAGAATAAGTAACATGTGAGATCTATATAAAGAAAATTACAGGACCTCCCTCGTGGCACAAGGGGTTAAGTCTTACCACTATGAAGCAATTCTGCAACCACTGCAGCACAAGTTCGATCCCCAGCCAGGGAGCTACCCATATGGTGCAGCAGACCTCTTCTGTCTCTCCTACTGCCCCCCTCAGCATTGTATTTCAGTCAGTCTGCCTGTTCTGCTCCCCACTCTGTCTCTGGTGAATGCTCTCACCCTCCTGAACCTCTATCCTTTACCCCAGCTCTTCTATACATTTATTTTGAATGTATATCTCTGTAGAGGCGGGAAAGGACATGGTGCAGGTTTTCTGATCCCATGCAGACCCGGTAAAGGAGGAGTCAGAGTGGGTCCTCAGTGATTTTTTGCAGGTCTTTTATTGGGGTTCAGCGGGTACGTGGCAGGCAGGGGGGCTGGGAGGCTGGCAGTCTTCCCAGTCCCCAGCAAATCTTCACTCTATCTGGGCTCTCTGGCCTTCTCTGCTTCTGCTTTGGGCTTCTTCTTTCACCTTCCCAGGCATCCCCGAGATGCCAACCTTAAAAGCACAGTCTTAGCACAGGTGTACCCACTTCAGGTGCCCACCATCAGGCATGCATTCAGGATCACAGGGTTCCCTCATCTATCCTGATGGCGGGAGGGCAGAAAAGCCTGATTTTTTACCTTACCCCATAGTCCACCCCCTCAGGGTTTTCTGCCATATAATCCACACATACACAACTTTGTTTCTTAGCAAACACAAACAATGCAGCCATGGCCCACAAAAGCAAATACATCGCAATATAACAAAATACAACAGAACACAAAAAAGTCCAGGCAGGGCCCCAACCTAGTGCAAAAGACAATTATTGGTACCAGCAGATGAGCCACCAAATCTGCTGCCAAAGGCACTGCTCATACGAGGGAGGGGAACTATTCACGGCATCTACTGTAATACGCCAGGAGCCGTCAGGCTTCCTGACCTTCTCTGGCTGTAGTCTCAGCTACAAGCCACACACAGCATCCACCCCAGGATGCACTCACTCTGGGATTGGTGATTCTATTCTGTTGGGGGTAATCACCAACCCTCAGGGTTTCTGTCTGCAGTCGCTCCAACACTCAGCCTTCACAGCCACCAATGCGACTCGCAGACCCCTGCACTCAGGCCAACCCACTGCACAAGCACATAGGTCGGGTCCAAACTCTACATTCGGCTTGGGCTCCACCCCAAGCCATGTTCCCCACCCGTCCCTCAAGGACGGGTTCCTCGGTTCCTCACCCTCACTCAAGAATGAGCAGGGCATCACCCACAGGTGATTTTACGAGACTCACAGGTCTTCAGCAAACTCAGGCTGCTTAACAGCTGCTCAAGGCTTCTCAACTTAGCATCAGCACCAGCTTTTGCCTTCTCAGTTGGCTTTTCTCCTCCGCCTAGCTGCTGGGCACACACAGGCTGCTTTTGGCCATCAAGGCCCACTGGCCACTCCCAGAGTCCCAAAAAAAAACATAACCTGCCAAGGTCCTCCGCCTTCTGGCGGCATTGTCAGTCCAAGTCCATCAGTCCATGTCCATCAGTCGAAGTCTGTTGGCATCTCTCTGCATCAGCAGTGATGAGCTCCGAATCGTGGTCTTCTTCCCGACGATTCTGTTGCCTCAGGGGTCGTTGGCTGGTTCTCTCGGGTGTCTCCTTCTCCTCCTCCAGGCAAGGTCTTATCCCGTAGATCCTGAACATTGTCTATCTCCTGGGTCGCCATGATGCCTCTGGTGTCATCACAGGCAGTCTTTTATTCGTTAGTCCCTCCAGGTCTTCGGAGGGCTCCATACCCGTCTGCATGGATCATCTTGCCGACTTACGCCAGTTGTAGAGGCAGAAAAGGACACGGTGCAGGTTCTCTGATCCCATGCAGACCAGGTAAAGGAGGAGTCAGAGTCCTCAGTGGTTTTTTTGCAGGTCTTTTATTGGGGTTCAGCGGGTACGTGGCAGGCAGGGGGGCTGGGAGGCTGGCAGGCCTCCCAGCCCCCAGCAAATCTTCACTCTATCTGGGCTCTCTGGCCTTCTCTGCTTCTGCTTTGGGCTTCTTCTTTCAGCTTCCCAGGCATCCCCGAGATGCCACCCTTAAAAGCACAGTCTTAGCACAGGTGTACCCACTTCAGGTGCCCGCCATCAGGCATGCATTCAGGATCACAGGGTTCCCTCATCTATCCTGATGGTGGGAGGGCAGAAAAGCCTGGTTTTTTCTTACCCTACAATCTCCTCTGTAGGACTAATCTCTTTTCTGGTAGTCTGTTTTTAAAGCATACCAGTATATGTGTTTGAGGATGTAGGCACAGTGATCACTGCTTCATTATTTGTGATAGCAAAACAAGTAAAGCAAAGGGATAAACAAAACAGGTGTAAAGCAACCAACCCATTCCAGATAGGTTTATGAACGGTTCTAGCAGCCACATGCTCTTCGCTGTTTTTTGTAGTCGCTGTACTCTTCTGTACACGCCACTCCTCCACCCTCGACACCGCACTACCACCACACTGCACTCTGCTGCACCACCCTTATAAATCAGTCTCTTAGCTCAGGTGTACCCACCTACACATGCCCACACCCTACTCCAGGTGCCCGCCATCAGGCATGCACTCGGGACCGCAGGGTTCCATCATCTATCCTAATGGCGGAAGGGCAGAAAAGCCTGATACCTTTTACCTAACCCTACAGTCCACCCCCTCAGGGTTTTCTGCCATATAATCTACATATATACAATTTTCTTAGCAAACATAAACAATGCAGCCATGGCCCACAAAAGCAAATGAAATACATAACAAAATGACTAAATTCAATTTTCCTAGGGGCAGAAAGACAGAAGTTACCGGTACCAGCAATGGGAGATCCCTCCCATCTGGCAGTATACATGCTAATTTGGCATCTGAGAACAATATTGTTGCTGGCATCCGTGACCTTCCGGGTCGTGAGTACCACACTCGCTTTGCCAGTGAAGAGGCATCAGTGGGTTCTACATGCAGCAGGAGTGGAGAGCTCATAATGGGCCACAGTTATTACAAATGTCCCCTTGAGGATTGCCCGCTGATCTGCCACCCCAGGGTGGGTAACATGCACTCGTGGCGGCCACTGTGCACTCACCCATGGTATTACTGTAAATCGGCCTCCAGGCCACGACCCCAAGGGGCTATCAGAGCCACCCAGCACATGTGGGGAGCCTTCACTGTCCAGGGTCTTTTCCAGTCCAGTCTGCCCTGGGTCCACTCCAGTTGGGGCTGGCAATAGGATGTTGCCCTGCTGTCCGAGTCCCGGTTTTATTAAGACGTCTGAAGTCTTTATTTGTAATTGGATGGGAGCAGCAGCACGATGTAGCAATGCCTCCACTGGAGCCAGGCCGCCTTTCCTGCTCCTCTCATTTAATGTCTGCAACACCTCCCATAGGCGTCGGCTCCACCCAGCCAGCGTCTGAGTGGGGGCAGTGGCCCTTAGTCCTTGCTTCAGTAGGCCATTATACCTCTCTATAATCCCTGCAGCTTTGGGATTATAGGGAGTGTGAAACTTCCATTCAACACCCATGTTCTTGGCCCACTGCTGCACCCGGGCTCCTGTAAAATGAGTCCCTTGGTCGCTCTCCACTACCAGCGGACGTCCATATGCAGCACATAGGCGTGCCAGTGCTGCCAAAACTGCCTTTTGGTCCGCATGTGGAGCAGGGTAAGCTGCCAATAACCCGGTAGCAGTTTCCACACAGGTGACCGCATATTGTTGTTCATCAGAGCGAGCTAATGGTCCAATGATGTCAATCTGCCAGCGTGTCAAGGGTACCTGCCCCCGCAACACCTGGCCTGTAGATGCAAAAGGTCTCCTGGAGTAAGTCCTGGAACATACTATACATGTTTCACAAACAGTCTGAAATTCTTTTAAAGTTACAGGTAGACCCCAGGCACGCACAGTGGCCCACATTGTCTTCTGCCCTGCGTGGAGCAAGCGTCTGTGTAGCCACTGCGCAACATCCTGCCCTGGAGCAGTTTCAAGCCATCGAACCCGGGCTAGGATATCTGCCTCATCGTTGCCTGGTGAGGCTAATGGGGCATGTCCTGTGACATGATAAACAGTCACCTGCTTCTGATGCCCCAGATCCCATAGATCTTTCCATAGGGCCTGGCCCCACAATGGCCGATGCATAACTGTCCAGTCATTTAGATTCCATGTGGAAATCCAGTGTCAGACCCCTGTACACAGCCCAACTGTCAGTACAGATTACTAGAGGGGAAGATTCTTGGGCCACCACCATCCATACTGCTCGCAGTTCAGCCCATTGGCTGCTCTGTCCTGTCCCGGTTTCAAACCAAATAGTGTCTTTCTGGGTGTACAGCCACCGCTGTCCAAGAAGCTGGCTGGCCCCGGCTGGAGCCGTCCTTATACCAGGCCTCTGCTGGAATCGGTGCTCAACCCTCCTTGTAGGGATTAGCTTCAGGTTCGGCTTCTACACAGGCTTCTGAAGTTAGTTCCATACTAACATGTCACAGGACCAAGAACCTCCTGCAACTCCACCCTTAAGGGGCTAGTTGACAGGGTGCAGCGCTGTCTAAGTATGCCCCCCACTTCGCCAAAGTGGGCGTTTGAGCAGTGCCACTATGGGGCTTTGTTGTCCAGTCCCGTACCCATCCAGCTATTGGGTAAGTGGTTCTCACTGAGACAGGGGCTGTGGCAGTTATACTTTCTGTGGCTAGTAAGGCTGCATATACCGCAGCTAACTGTTTCTCAATTAAGGAATACCTAACCTCAGCTCCCTTCCAGAGTTGGGACCAGAACCCAATAGGCTGTCGTAGCTTCTGATTTCTGCCAGAGTCCCCACCCGAACCCTTCCTGAGTAACATGCACATTGAGCTCACAGGGTCGGGCTGGATCCTTTTGGGTGTCATTGGCTGGTCCTCTCGGGCGTCTCCTCCTCCAGGCGTGGTCTTATTCCTTAGCTCCTGGACTGTGTCCACCTTCTGTGCCACCATGGTGCCTCCAGCGTCGTCACAGGCAAACAGTCTGTTACTCCTTAGTCCCTCCAGGTCTTTGGAGGGCTCCAAAATCCATCTGCATGGATCATCTTGCTGACTTATGCCAATTGTAAAGCAACCAACCCATTCCCGGTAGGTTTATGAACAGTTCTAGCAGCCACATGCTCTTGCTGTTGTTTGTAGTCGCTGTACTCCTCTGTACACACCGCACTACCACCACACTGCACTATGCTGCACCACCCTTATAAATCAGTCTCTTAGCTCAGGTGTACCTTCCTACGCATGCCCACACCCTACTCCAGGCGCCCGCCATCAGGCATGCACTCAGGACCTCAGGGTTCCGTTATCCATCCTAATTGCGGGAGGGCAGAAAAGTCTGATACCTTTTACCTTACCCTACAAGAGGTAAGAACTTAACTGATCATGAATAAGTGAATGGTTATTTAATTTTTAGTACATCCAAATTACAGAACATTACACAGCTGTGACCAATAAGGATGAAGTTACTGACATGAATATATTTGCATATTTACATTCTTGACTATATATATCTTGTTAAGTCAAAAAATATTATAGGGCCTCCCTGGTGGTGCAGCGGTTGAGCACTGGGTTGCAAAGCTGCCCGCGGCCTCGACAGCACCGGTTCGATCCCCAGCCACCGGGTGAGGGTCCCACATGGCACGTAGACCTCTCCTGCCGCCACTGCTCCCCTCAGCAGTGTACTTTGTCATTCTGTCTGTTCTGCTCTCCGCTCTGGCTCTGGTGAATTCTCTCACCTTCCCACGCTTCTGACTGTACCCAGTGCTTGTATGAATAAATAAATAAATCTTTTAAAAAATTATAGATTTAGTAGATTTACTAATGATAACCCCCCCATATTACTACAGGGCTGCATAATTTTAACTTTTCCAGTGAAAATATATTGTTTATGTAACAGATATGTGTATTTGTTATAATTCATATGTCTACTGTGTTTGAATGAGTGACTTCAAATTTTTTTATTGCCAATATTTTAGTAGGCTCTTAGTAGATTATCAAGGCTACAAAATTGGTCTCTTATTTTCAGATGCCCTTTGTTAGGGGAAATAGATGCATTAACAGTGAATCAGGACACACACATACTAAGGCTCATAATGAAGTTTATGCTAAGTACTGGTGGGGGATATGATTCCGTGAATGACAGATCTCCCTGGGTGAGTTAGAAAATACATGGCAAAGTGGCAGTAATGTGGTTCTTGAAGAAATGAGAAGTTTTCTAGGAAGTGGAGACAAAGAGGGTGTTCCTTGCAGAGGAAAACAGCATGTGCTAAAGGGCACAGGCATGATGAGGCAGGAAGGATAGGTGGAGATGAGGGCACTCTTTGTCTTCTCTAAATTATAGTTACAGCCTGAATACCTATTAATAGGTGTGTTAAATATTAGGCAAAAAGTCAATTAAAAATGCCCACAGTATTTTTAATATCTCTAACTTATATTGTGGTTTCTTTTTCCTTTCCTGCTATTTCTCTGGGGACTTTTTCATTGACTTCTTTTCACATTCTTAACAATCCTGACTTTCACAGTCTCAGTTGCTCTATTCCTCCACCCCCACCCCTGTTCCCATGTTTGTTCCATCACTGACCATTGTATTAAAGTAGACTGTTTTGTTTTGTAGTGCATCTTGTAAAAGCTCACAGGCCTAGGGGCTTTTGTAAAAATGCCCAATGTTTTTAAGTATATAATGGTTCTGACTCTTTAGTATCAGTTGATATTAGAATGCATTTCTTCTTTAAAATAAAGTTTAAAGATTTTTAACAAAATGGTATTTTAAGACAATCATATAAAACATTGTGCTGTATGGAAGAATGTGTACCTCTTAAATTTCCATATATTTGTTCATCGATAATATTTATACATTTTTCCTTGGAAACACATACTATGCTCGGTTTCATTCATTATGCATTTTCCAAACCACTGGCATATGCAAAAAATGGATCACATACATGTTCACTTCAAAAATCTAATCTGGGCAAAAGAAAAGCAGTCTTCATAATTCTTATGTAAAGTTTAGGAATCTTTATGCTCCCAACACTACACTAGTGGCACAAATGGATCCCTGTGGCTACAGGTACTTCCTGGAAAGCTGACACATACCTCCTTTTTAAAAATATGCCAAGCAAGTGCCTTGCAAGTAGGGAAACCCTGGGTATTAATTTGCATGTGTTGCCATAATAAAATACCACAGACTTGGTAACTTGAATAACAGAATCTATTTTCTTACAGTTCTGGAGGCTGGAAGTTCAAAATGAAAGTGTAGGCAGGACTGGCTTTGAAGCCAATCCTCTTTCCTTGACTTGCAGATGGCCATTTTCTCTCCTCGTCCATACATGTTCTTCACACTCTGGGTGTGTATACCCCTAGTGTCCTTCTTTGTGTAAATTGTTCTTGTGCAGATTACCAAGAGGATTGGATTAGGATCCACCCATATGACCTCACTTCATGTGAATCATTTCTTTAAAGGTCCTGTCTTCAAATACAGTCACAGCCTAAGACACTGGTGGTCGGGGTTTCAATATACAAATTTGGATGAGGGAAACATTATTCAGCACATAACAGTCTGATCTATTTATTTTGGAGGAGTGAGTGATTCTCTGAGTTCATAAAGAAAGCCAAGTTAATGTTCGGTTTAATGATTTTCCTTCTTTGAGAGAGAAGTGGTTACCTGTATCCAAATGTCCTATCAAAGAAGAAAGAGGAATCCCAACATAAGCCAGTCACTGAGGAGGGCAGTTCATGAGTATGGAAAGCAGTACACATTCCTCAAATATTGTTTGCTCCTTTTAAAGTTTAGCACTAATAAATAAGGGCAGGTATTGTATATTTTATAGAAAAAAATATTTTTCAATAGGGTAATAGAAAAACATAAAATAGGTATAGTTTTTTTGTGTTCATCTCATGGACTAATATGGTTTATTCATGAAAATAGGTCAGCTTCATAAGAGCTTATGTCTGTCACCTAGCATGGTGCCTACCACACTAAATAAATATATATTGAGGAATAACTGAACAAATGCAATTGACCTTGGCATACAAAAGTATCAACCACTTCAACAATTGAACAACTCACTTCACTTATAGTTAAAAGCATCTATAACAGTCTAGGAAAATGCTGATGTCTCTTGGGTTGTTAGTAGTGAGGCGGTCAGAACAGTGTCCTTGGCAAAATGTGGTATCGTAGGTGGATATTTTAGAGCACTTGGAATTTTTTACAGTCTATGAAATGTAAATAAAAATTTTAAAGGTCCATTTTCTTTCCTACTGTTATAATATATTTTGCTTTATTTATAGACTTTCCTTGTTTGAGAAAAATGGAAATACCACAGTACACATGTCCATATCTATAGAATTCCATCAGCTATGATTGAAGACAGTTGTGATTTCTTTAAATTAGTTACTGACCTCAGACCGACTAGCATGGCAGTTGAGGACTGTGGCTGAGCTCTCACCACCTAGAATGCAGTGAGTCAGCACTCTGGGTTTTCATTCCGAGCAAAGTCACTGACTCATGGTATGACCTTAAACAATCCTTTTGTGACTCAGTTTCTCCAAGAAACTTAGCTCCCACTAATGGAGGGAGTTACTAGTGTGAGCTTTACTTGGTCTTAATAGATATTTTAAAACTCTAAAATGTAAAATATATTTCTATTTCCATTTCTCTTTCCTTTGCAATTGAACAATTCATTTGTTTATATGAATTGTGTATAGATGTATAACCTTTGAGAAGTAAAAATGAATACTAACATGACTTTAAATTGTACTATATATATTTTAGTAAAAGAAAAGAGTAGTTTATATGGAACATACTGAGAATACCTGAAGATATACATCTGAAAGTTGTAACTATGTAATGTTAATATTAATATACTGAATATAATTATTGAGCAACATATTTTAAATAACAATCAAACTAAATATCATGCTTTATTTATGCAAACTGCTTCCTAAATTTTATAGCAAGTGATGAGTAGGTGATTTTATAAAATCTCCCTCCTATCTGTTCAACCCTTCAAAAAATATAATATAAAGAAATAAAGCAAAGGAGCAGACAAAACAAACCCAAAATGAACCCTAGAAACCTGATAGCAGAATCGAGACTACCAAAAGGGGAGTGATAAAGGTGGAATGCAAAGTGAGGTGGGAGAACCCAGTGGTTTCTGGTGGAGGATTATTGGGTGTGAACTGGTAACATACAACTGAAAAGGTCTGAATCTATTGTATAAATCACTCAGTTTGAAAGCCACTCAGTTTGAAAACTTGTGTTCCCACAATTTAAAAATGATACATTTAAAAAAAAATACTGGGGCCTCCCTGGTGGCACAAGGGATTAAGTATCAGCACTATGAAGCTATAGGCAGCCACTGCAGCAGGAGTTCGATCCCAGGCCAGGGAGGTGGCCCACATGGCGCAGAGACCTCTCCTGTCTCCCCTCAGCAGAATATTTCAGGAGATCCACCTGTTCTGCTCCCCCACTCTGTCCCTAGTGAATCCTCTCACCCCCGTACCTCTGGCCTATAGTCCAGCTCTTGTATGCATAAATAAGTCTTTAAAAAAAAAAAACCCAGGTTTTTTTCTTTTTTAAAAAAAATCCTTTCTTTTGATTGCTTTAAAGTATTCCCAATTTTGAAAGCTTGTGTCTAAAGTTCAGTCATTGATGTAGCAAAGAACAGGACAGACACAGCACCTTCCCTAATGGATTCACCTGCTAGCAGGAAATAAATGGTATGTCAACAGGCTAACAAAATATCTGCAGATGGGTTAAGGTATAAACAAAGACTGAAAATGGTGACTGTTATAAAGAATAAGGGTGTGCCTGTTTTAAGGACCTGTTTTGAAAGTATGAACAGGGATCACATCCCTAAGAAGTGATGATTAAGTAAGCCCCAAAGTAGGTGATCCTGAATGAAGGAGCCTGAGGCTCCTTCTTATACGCTGGTGATGTGTCCCAGGCACAGGAGGGAGAACCAATGTCGCTGAAATGTCATGAGACAGGCACCAGGTCATGCAGCAGTCACATGGCCTTGGGACACCATCAGGAAATTCATTTTAATGCAGCAAGAAATTTTCATAAGGGTTTACAAAAGAATTTTAATTTATCAATGGTAACTTTTTTTTTTTTTGGTGGACTTTAATGATCATTCTCTTCATGGCAAAGTCTGGGCTAATTAATGTATTTTCCCTTTTTTTTTTTCCAATTTCCATCACCACTGTTCCTCATCTTACAGAAATCTCTTCTCACATATTTAATTTACAGCCTTAAATAAATAGAATTGTTTCATGTACTTATGCAGTTTTGCATGAATCCAGTTAAAATCTTTTGTCTTATTTTCTCACTTATTCACTTACTCAGCTTATCCACTCTGTTTGGACATCTGGCCCATTGCCTCTAACCCTTCACAGAATTCTATATAATGCTTCCATGTTTCATGCATCTAGTACCTGAGGGTTGTAATAGACTCCAACATAATAAATGCTGTGACGAAATGTCTATATGTCTACTTGTGGACCTGCATCAGAAATGGCCTGGAAAGAATATGTCAAGGGTGGCTAAATCATACAGCACCTGCACACTTACCTGTGAGTTTTCTTGCTTTTTCTTATACTGACTATTAATTGATTACACAAAAAGGCCCCCCATAATCAATACACAAGAGTTCTGTCTCCCTATATCTTCACCAACACTTTGTTTTATGAACCTTTATGATTTTGATATTTGGTATCAAATAGTGGTGTCTGGTATTTTAATTGTTCTTTTCTCATTAGTGAATTAGAGCAACTCTTTATATTTTTGCTAGCCTCTTGGCCTTGCCTTCAGAGGGTTTGTTGATATCCTGCCACCTTTCCTTCATCAGCTTTTTCTCTTTCCCAGTTTATTTATAGAAAGCTTTTGTAAGCCCTTATTGCTGTTTAATAATTCAATTGTCTTTGTCTTTTCTCTCTGGGACTTTTTGTAAAATAGTCTAATATAGACTTCCATCAATTTTCACTCTTTGGTTTCAGCTTCTAGAAACTGAAAAGTCTTTTTTTCCACTTCAAGGACACAAACCATCCTTCTACATTTTGTTTCTACTGACTTAGAGGTTTACCTTTCACATTTAGCCATATAATCCATCTGGACTTCTTTTGCATGTGGTATAAGATGGAGGTATTTTCCAAACAGTGAGCCAATTTTTTCTATGGCATTCACTAAAAAAAAAAATAAAAAAATAAAAAAAAAACCTACCCTACCATGTCAATGTTGCTTTTTGGTTATAATTATATAATAAGTTATGTCCTGTGTGTCTTCTTCTGGGCTTTGCTATGGTTTATTAGCTTATTTTTCTATTTCTGCTGAGACCATATTTTAAAAAATAATTTAATATGGCTCTATGCTATTTCCTAATATTTGGCAAAATAAATTTTCCCTCTTGGCTTTTCTTTAACCACATTGAGAGTATTTAAATTCATCAAACTAATCCATCTCACCAGGGAGAGGGGAAATAAGAAAATAGTCTCAGAAAAGGGGTTTGTAATCATCTTAATCATTGATTTAGTTATGAGCAAAACTTCTAATTCAAATGAAGTTTATATGTATAAAAGGTGATACATATATTTGTATATTATGAATATTTATATACATTATACATATATATAATTAAGCCTTAAAAAATTTGAAGGGACTGAAGGCAAAACCCAAAAAATGTCTTACCACTATTCTGCCTATTCTGTCCATAATTCAACCATTAAAGGTTCTTCTACACAAAGTTGTTTAGACAAATGCCTTATGGGGAAGGTGGTAGGGATAACAAAGGTGGTAGCCAAATAGTTCATTATTTTTCAATTGGTGAATTGTTAGTATTCCAACTTTACTGCTAGCCAGCACTATTTTTTTTTAAACTTTTTATTTTTTTTTTAAGATTTATTTATTTATAAAAGCACTGGGTACAGTCAGAAGGGCGGGAGGGTGAGAGAATTCACCAGAGCCAGAGCGGGGAGCAGAGCAGGCAGAAGGACCGAAGCACACTGCTGAGGGGAGCAGCGGGCAGCAGGAGAGGTCTGCACGCCATGTGGGACCCTCCTCCAGTGGCTTGGGAGCAGCCGGGGATTGAACCGGTGCTGTAGAGGCTGCGGGCAGCTTTGCAACCCAGTGCTCAACCGCTGTGCCACCGTGGAGGCCCGCCAGCACTATTTTTTAAGAGTATAGAGAAGAGGGAAGATTCAGAGCAGAACTTGAGAGGGCTTTTTATTCCTCTGAACCCTATTCTTGTAGACTTTCTTTCGGGGGTGAATGCTTTCATGGGAATGTCCCCTGCCATCAGATTTGTCTTCACAAACATGATTTTGTGCTTTTGTAGAAAGAAGCAACAGTTTCGTAAAAGGATTTTTTTTTTTAAATTGTGGTCTGAATTAAAATATATGAACCTGATTGTTACTGGATACTATCTTTTTTTACTACATTGCTTACCCAATACCTTTGTTTTAAAATATTCTAATTCTTGGTTGTCCTGCTATGATGATTGCCCAAGAATCCCCCAAATGGGATTCAACCTAGATATTCTATGATCTCTGTGGAAAAGTCTGATTAAATAAAATGCTTAGATGTCAACCCTGTGGTATATGTGCAACTACAGCCATTCCTTCTGGGCTGCTGCTCTTCTCATCTTGCAGCGTTATGGGATTCCATGAAGCAATGACTATTTTCTTTATTTTAAAATAACAAATGGGAAGAGGAGAAAAAAGTGGAACATAGAGAAAAGGAAAGAAGAAAATATGCAAAGAACATAGAGAATTGGGCATGTGGTTACTATTATTTGCTCTTTTATTAGTAGAGGAGAGATTTTATAAAGCAATATGTCCTGCATCTATTTGATCTTAGGGAAGGAAGGTTGGTTGAAGACAACTTGACCTTTCTTATTTTTGTTATGTCTTTTAATTTCTTCAAACAAAGTCTAACATCCACACACTCATGTGGAGGAGGGGAGTAGTATGTGCAGAATAAGCAAAATGGGATACCTTAAACTATGAAGAAAATAACTAATTCAGGGTTTATTTTTATTCTATACTATCAAGTTTCAAGACTTTCCATAAAGCACAGATATATCTAGTGTTAATTTTTTATGGAAATTATTATTTACATTTTTCCCCCTCAACTTCAGAATGTTACATCCTGGAGATAAGTTATTTGAAGTTATATACTATATTTTGAAATGATTCAATTCTAAGCTATCTTGAATACCCAAGTACTCATTTTTCTTGTAAAATTTTTAAATTATGGATTTCTTTTTCCTCAATAAAAAACAGTCTTTCTGTTATTAGAGAATTTTCCATAAAGTCAATATCTAGCATGCCCTATTCTCTCTATGATCTTGCTTCATGCAAGGTCAGTAGGTCAGCAGTGACTTGGCTTGGAAGTTACTAGTTTAGTCTCCACCCAAACTACAGGACAGTAAGGTTTGTTCCTTCCACCTCTTTCAAAAGCTTAGTGTTTACCACACACATAGAGATATCTTTGATTATTTTCATTTAGCTTAAAGTCTTTCAGTGTCTCATTTCATCATCTGGGTAAAATTTGTTTTCACTTTCTATACTGTGGAGATTTCCAATGTAAAAATGGAGATTATCAACACATTGTAAAGATTATGGTTTCTTCACAGCTGCTATTTTCTTCCTTGTGCTTCTCCTGCTTTATTCCTACGAGGACCTAGGCAATAGCAGCCTTGAGAGAGTTTAACCTGCACTGAATAACATCCCTATCTGCTACGAGATGGTGGAGTATAATGTGATAATCACAAAAACCATTGTCCACTTGTTGCTTTAGCATTCTCAGGCAAAACAGTGGTAATGTTAAGGAATGCAAACTCCATAGGATTAAGAACCAGAGTTTATACTCAGATAGGACTTTTGATCTTCTTTGTATCCACATGCCACAAATATTTCCAAAATGATTTGTGCTGATTGCATGACTTATTTAAAAGATTCTAAAATAGCAGTATCAATAAGAATGTTAATGTATGTCTCCATGACGGGATTTTAATAGATTTGATTTAACTTTCTTAAATGCTCTTTTCAAACTATGTTAAAGAAGCAACAACATTTTCTCCCTAATTCTAGAGTCAGGTCTTAGCTCTGTTTTGTAATCTCCTTTACAATAGAAAGTATGCCTTTTGCAACACAGTCCTACTGCAATCATCCACAGGTGTATAAACATATTTGAAAAAGGATAAATACATTGTTTGGTGAGATTCATTCTTGGTGAACCCATTTGGATCATTGGTATTTTCATTTTTAGTGTTTCTAAAACACTAAATTGATGACTCATTTTCATAAATCCCCTTTTCTTTTGGGAAATTGTTATATTTGTCCATTCTTTATACCTACCTCTCCCTGAACTTTCACAATCTGAATCATTACCAACAATGCCAATAGAATTCAATCTATAACTAATGTCATTATTATGAAACTAAATTCAGCTGGCCTTGTGAACTAATTTGTATAAGGCAGTTATAAGTCTTCTTTCTTTGAAGCACAGTAACATAGTGATTAATTCATTAGGCCCTAGAGCTAGGATGCCTGGGATTAAATCCAATTGATATGTAAGTTCTGTATGTCTCAAATACTCATCTGGAAAACTTAAGGTTAAAACAAATGTTAAACAAAAGTATGACTACCTTGGATGATGTGACAATATACGTAAAACATTTACAACAGCCGACATTCCATGATTAAGTAGGGCAGGGCCTGACCTGAGACACTAAGGCATACAATACCAACCCTGGACACCACTGTGTGGCCCAGGCTTGGTGGGTGTGCACCACCATGCAGCTTCTTTCTCTGCCCAGTTTTCTTCCTCCCCTTTCATTTCACAACTATGTTGATCCCTAATAAAGTTTGAAATCCAAACTCAGTCTTATCCGATTGTGTTGATGCTATTTCCAGAGACCCTAGCATATAATATCAGTTCATTAGAAAACTCCCAGAAATTTCCTACATTTTTTTTCTGTCTATCATTTTAATATTGCTCATTGATGTGGTTTATAGTTGAAGTGAAAATTTGATTTTCACACTCTCCTAACTATTTATACTTTTGGTCTAAGTTCATGGAATTATACCAGCTCCTATTTCAGACTTTTACTTACATGCATGCTCAATTTTTTTAAGAAACAATACCTAATTTTTCCATTATGAACTAATGTATGCAGATAACTAGGGAAAAATTAAGAATGCAAGGAAAATTAATCAGCTTATCAATGCTACATATTAAAATCAAGATATAGATCTTATTTAAAGTCATTGTTCCTTTTCTTCAACCAATGGGAACATGGTCCTATGCTATGCATTCAGGTAGTAGATCATGTGTTTTTATGACAAATAATAGTTGCCAACTATTTCAAGAGCTTATATGCAAGCTATCATTCTAAGTTTTAGTCATGTATGTCTCATCTTACATAGCCAGCAAGCTTCTGAGATAACAATTATTACTTCTTGGGACCTCCCTGGTGGTGCAGGGGTTAAGTCCCAGCTCTGTCATCACTGCAGCCTAGTTTGATCCCTGTCAAGGGAGGAAGCAGCAGAGCGGAGATTCAAATCCAGCACATGATTCAAAGTCCAAGCTTTTTTAAGCCTAAAAACCACCATCTTTTTTTTTGTTTGAATTACATAATACTTGACATTAAGTGAGGGAATATTCTAAAATTTAAGACCCCTCAGACACCTTTCATATTTTCTGTTACATCTAAAGTGTGTTTTTAGGCACTATGGGTTACAGAGACACATAGACCAGAGCCTCCATATTAAAAGTAATCTACTGGGAAAGAAAAATAAGAATAACTAACCTTAGATATACCAGGGTAAAATAAACACTATCATGGGATAGAGCAAATTTCAGTTTGAGGGGTGGGGGGGAAGGGAAAAATTCCAAATGGAGCTTCAGGAAGAAGGTGAAATCTTAAGAATTGTTAAGACCTGAAGGGAGAGGTGCTTCTTGGGTTGAGGGGAGCAAGACAAACAAAGACCTACAAATACACAGGACAGGCCTATAGCATGTGTGAAGGGCTACTGATATAGCATGGACTTATTTTATTTTTCTGAATTGATTCTTTCTTGGGCAGTTGCATGAAATTTGAATTTTTTAGGAACAAATTCATTTTTTTAAAAGATTTATTTATACATACAAGAACTGGGGTATGGGACAGAGGTGTGAAGGGTGAGAGGATTCACCAGAGACAAAGTGGGGAACAGAACAGGCAGATTGACTGAAATACACTGCTGAGGGGAGCAGCGGGCAAGTCAGGAGAGGTCTGCTGCGCTATGTGGGTCTCCTCCCTGGCGGGCCAGGGCTTGAACTCATGCCTCAGTAGCTGCAAACAGCTTTGTAGGCTGCATCTTAACCCCTTGTGCCACCAGGGAGGCCCATGAATTAATTTTTAAAAGAACTAGGACACAACGTGAAATCACTTGCCTTAATTCAATCTAAGGATTCCTTGAAGAGTATAAAATCACACCTTTTCTTCTTTTAAAATGTACTTAATAATGCTGTCTTATCCTCTGTTTGGATTTTAAATAAATGGAATTTGCCCTTATACAGTCTTTTTAATTCATGGTTCTGCTTCTACTTTTAATTTTCGCAGTATTTTCCTTTTTTTGTCATAGTTGGTTGTATTTCTCATGTTTCCTTTCTAAGTCTGTTAATACTGCATACCAACACAATACACACAAAAAGGAAATAGTCCAAAAATGATTTTGAAATCAATTTTTCTGTAATTTGATTTATAGGTAATGCCTAAGAAAGAATAAGGGAACGTTTTTAAATAACTCCAAATTACTAACAGATGAAATATATTGGCTAAGTTTAGGCATGGAATTCAGGCAGCTGATTATGTTGGAAATGCAATTGCATGCTTCCATAGGTGGGTACACCCTCTCTTTCTAAGCAGGCCCACCCAGGGCTTCAGTGCTCACACTTGCGAGTGTACACATTTCTGTGTACTTATATAATATTTGTTAAAAGCATTATAGGAAATAGAATTATCTGCCTAAAATTATCTAAAAATGTTCACTCTTTAAAACCTCATGGTTTATAAGATTTTATTGACTTCCTATCTTTGACAAGTATTAGTCTATATTATAGAAATCTTATTTTTGCTTTTCTCATCAAGTTTCAAAGATAAAATATGACTCTGGTCCTGAAAAGCAACATCAGGAGAATAGCTCTCATTTTTCAGAAAGTAATGATCTTTAATTTAGAGTATGCTCACCCTGAATTTCCTATGGGTAGGCCTAAAACCATCACTGATAGATAACTGGCATATTACATATTTCTATCAAGGACATACCTGTGTGCTGTCCAAATTTGCTGAAAAGGACTAAGCCTGATGCTGGCTGATGTTAAGTAGTGTGGATATTTAATATCTGAACATATTAGCCAAGGTTATATAAGAAGACAGAAAAAAAAAAAATCACAAAGCAGCAGTACCCACAGGAGAATTTTCAGTGATGTGACTAAAAGGGAAGCAGATGTATTCAATCATTCAGAGACTCAACAGCATAAAAGCCAACATAACAGATACTCGCAGACTGCACATGTCTTTTTTTTGCTGGCTGTAGCAAACAAATGTGTTATTCAGGGACAGAAGCAGGTTTTGTGGGGTCTAAAACATCTTATTGAATAAAAGTATATTAATAAGAAATTGCTAATGCCCATCTGAGTGTAGAATAGACTTTGGCTTAGGTCCCAACTGTGCCATACCTCTACACATGGTAGTTAAGAGCCTCTTTAATGCTGGAAATCAGGCCATAGGCACTTCTGCAGTGGCAGAAAGGACATATTTCTGGAACTGATGAATTCTACCCGAGCAGAGCAGCTTTGCTAATTTGCAGCAGCTGGACCACTTTCCTTTTTGATATCTTGTCAGGACAATTGCAATATCATTTCACTTCTTGGAGGAATTGGTCTCCATCTTAAACCCCCTGAACTACAAATAGTAGCAGTGCATTGTAGCCATTCAATATAGTTTTTCTGAATAAATTAAATATTACTTCCTAGTGAAATGCAATGGGCTGATGGGCAAGGAAACAGGCCACACAATGTCCCAAGACTCTCATCCTAATCCCACAGGGTTTTGGCCCCATTGGCATAATTGTCATCACATATTCAGATGCCTTTCTTTTGATGAAAGGCAGCATCCTAAGCATTTCTGAGAACTAGTAGATGGCCACTGGCCCAGAGAACAGGGCTTGCCTCCTGATGAACTTTACCAATACTTTTCCTTCCTAGTATTTGTCTTCAAACAAAGCTGCTTTCAAGAAAGAACTCTCTGCTCTCAAAGTACAGAGGCAATTGGCAATCCCCCTGCTATTGGCGTATTTTTAATTAGAGCATTACAGTATGTTTTCTTTCTCCATTAAAAAAATAGTCACCCACAAGATGGAGATTTTCATATTCTTAGCTGAGAGGTGCACTTTTTACATACCTCAGTAAAATTTTATTTAGTCACTTAAATACTTTTCAAGAGGCAATTGCAATTTGCTTAACTGCTCCAGTAAGAGAGCATGTATTTGAGGGAGCCCAGAGATAAGAGGCCAAAGGCAGTCAAATTGCTCAGTTGCCTAGCTCCTCCAACTTTTTGCTGCCTTACTCTAAGCAAGCCATTTCATCCCTCTGAACCTAAATTTCCTCATTTGTAGAATGAATCCATTTCATAGCATTATATTGGGGTTAAATTTAAATGCACTAAAAATTAAGTATTATAAAGTATGATTGGAAATAATTTGGGGTTGGTAATAACTAGAAAGTAAGCACTACCTAACTCTGAATTATTATCTAGAAAATGTGATCAACCTAATTTAATGTAGCTTTAAAGTATAGGTTTAAAAATTAAAGTGAAATATGTATATATGACTCATTTTAAACTGCTTATATTCGTCTCTGCTTAAAATGAAAAACAACACAAATTCACAACTAAAAATGGGCTTTGGTTCTTGTCTGTGCTCTTACTGAAGAATTTGTTCTATAATTAATATTCTGCTTTGATTTCTGTCTATTTACTGAAAATTTCCTGCAGTCAATAGCATGGCATAAGAAGTGTCTCCAACTGTCAGTGTCACTATACAAGTACTCCTTCAAAAGTCAGTCTTAAGAATTAATGTATAGTAGTTATACCTTTATGTAAAACTGGAGATAGTTTGGCCATCAAAAATACAAAGGGGTTAGGAGAGAGAAGTACAGCCAGTATCACCTGAAAGATTATTTTTAAGCATAGCCAAGAACAATTATCCAACTTGAATGATTTCCCACACACTTAAACTTCCCTTATCTCCTGTATCTGACCCAATGGGAACTTCTTCAGTACAGAACATGTAAGAGACTAAAAAATGTTTTTTGCTTTCTCATTTCTAGTTATCTCCTTAAATCACTCTAATCAGGTCTGTGTCATCACAAACCTGCTCTTGTCAAAGTCCCTAAAAACATCCCTTCTACAAAATCAGTCAACAGTTTCCCTGTTCTTTTTCAACCTACCTGAGTCGTCAACAGTACTTAGTATAGTTTCCTCTCCTTCATGAAATCATCTTTGGATTTCCAGACACCAAATTCTTGTGCTTTTGACCCTACCTCTGGCTTCTCAATCTCCTCTTTTTCTAAGTTGGTGTCCTCAAAGCTAAATCACTTTTTTTTCCCCTAAAGCAATTTCATCCCCTGTATGAATATAAATACCATCAATGTGCCAGAGATTGCCAAATGTATTTATTTAGTTATGAGGGCTTGAAAACACACCCACAAATATTTTGATATGTCTACTAAAATCAGTATAGTTATTATTTCTTTGAATGTGAACTAACCTTAGTGACTGTTTCTAATAAACAGGAAAGTCAAAAAGGAATCTGTGGGAATTTTTAGACTAGATTGGGACAGTAACTCAGCTCCATGCTGGGTCTCTATCTCTGGATATGTACTCATGGAACTCAGCTACCAGGTTGGGTAGGAAGGAAATTAAACAGCCCTGTGGAGAGGCTGTGTGTAGGAGCAAGTAGGTGACGGATGAGCATTGTCATCAACTGGACATGCGAGTGAGTGAGGTTTTATGATTTCAGCTTGCACCATTTCAGTTGCACCTGTTGATGTCAAATGAAGAAACAAGTACCCATCAGTCTTTCACAAGCCACAAATTGAAACACAATATATGCTGCTGTTGTTTGTCACTAAACTTTGGGGGATTTTTTTTTTTAAGATTTATTTATTTATACAAGCATTGGGTGCAGTCAGAAGGGCGGGAGGGTGAGAGAATTCACCAGAGCCAGAGCGGGGAACAGAACAGGCAGACTGATGAAGTACACTGCTGAGGGGAGCAGCGGGCGCGGCAGGAGAGGTCTGCTGTGCCATGTGGGACCCTTGCCTGCGGCCAGGGATCGAACAGGCTGTATAGAGGCTGTGGGCAGCTTCGCAGCCCAGTGCTCAACCACTGCACAACCTGGGAGGCCTGCTTTCGGGAATTTTTTATTTAGCAATAGATAACAGAAAACTATTTAAACCCTTCTTCTGTATCAGAACCTGCCCAGTAAACATCTCCCTTCAATGTATTATTAAACATTTAATTTCATATGGCCAAAAAGAATTAATGATTTCCTCAGCAGTACAAACCTCCAGTCTTCCCTATCTTAGTTAAAGGCACCACCACTCAGTCTATTGCTCATGCAAAAATTTAGTAATGAACTTTGAACAAGGCCTTTTCCTCACACTGCACATTCAATATATTAGCAAATAATCAAAATAACTACCAGATATACTCCTAAAATGGTCATTTCTTTTTTCCCTAGCATTATCTTTTATCTTTTTGTTTTTTTAATATATATATTTATTTTACATCATTGTTCATTTTTGTACAATGTATGCTGGTATGCTTTCTCCTCTCAGGTGTATTCCCCATAGAATTCCCACCACCAATTCACCTGTGACCCATCACCATAACCCCTTGTGCTCTTCTCGCCTCTGTTTTGATCCCTATTCCTCCTATAAGTGAAACCATTCAATATTTTTTTTTTCCTTCTGGCTTATTTCACTGAGCATAATCCCTTCTAGCTTCATCCATGTTGCTGTGAATGGCATGAGTTTATCTTTTTTGATTGCTAAATAGTATTCCATTGTGTATATATATATATATATATATATATATATATATATACACACCACCTATTCTTGATCCAGTCATCTATTTGTGGCATTTTGGTTGTTTCCATGTAGTGATGCAGGTATCCTTTTGAATTAATGTTTCTGTGTCCTTTGGGTAGATTCCTGGGAGTGGATTCGCTGGGTCATATTGTGGCTCCATTTTTAGAAGTTTGAGGAACCTCCACAGAGCTTTCTATAGTGGTTGGATCAGTTTGCACTCCCACCAACAGTGTAGGAAATTTCCTTTTTCTCCACATCCTTGCCAACATTTGTTGTTGCCTGCTTTTTTAATGTGTGCCATTCTCACTGGTGTAAGGTGGTATTTCATTGTAGTTTTGATTTGTATTTCCTGATTATAAATTATGTTGAACATCTAAAATGGTCATTTCTAATTGCCTCTCCCGTATTCTCTTGCAATCATCCCCACCATCTTATCTCGTAATGTCTGGAGTAGTACAATAGCCTTCAAAATTGTTTCTTATGTTTACCATGATAGTCTATTCACTGGACAGACATCCTCTGCCAACCCATGCTTGAACGGCTTCCCATCAACTTACCATAATTTCCGGGTTCTTATTGTGGCCAAAAAAGGTTACACATGAATGGGCTCCTGCCTTCATCTCTAATTTTATCTACCCAGGGAGAGACTGTTTTCTCACTTGGTTGATTAGTTTCTGTCACACTGAAATTTTTACTTTCCAGAAACAGGTTATGCTAATCTCTGACTGACTGGTTTTTATCTGTCTGTTAGTATTTTTGTCCAAAATAATAATTTAACTTTTCAATCATCTCTTTTTACATACTATCTTCCTGTTACATATAGATTTTCCTCTATTTAAGCCCTAGTGCTCTCTGATACCTTATGGGGAACTTGAATTCATTGTAAGTCTCTGAAATTATATTTATTATTTTATTATACTGACTTTCTCTCAGAAGAGATGTCACCTCCATCCTGTCACATAGTTACTATTGATTCTTTGTGGGGAGTGCATTTAAAATGTACTATTTCAGCAATATTCAAGTATATGATATAGTATTCCTAGCTACAAGATTTAATTAATCTAAAAGATTTTTCTTAACTCAATTGGCAAGTAAAAATTTTTACAAAGAACTATCAAAGTAATAGTGCTGTAGAAATATTGACATGATAACATCAAGTGAAATAAGATGTCAGTTTTAATTCACTACTAGCCACTTAATATTTTATTTATTCATTTTTAAACAAATAGGTTTTTATCACAAGAAACCTAGAAATAGTAGTGACACAGTGGCTCACTGATACATCAGACACTCAGGCATATTTCTGTTTTCTGCTCTTTCCACCTAAATGTGCTTGTGAGATGTAGTGTAGAGCACTAGCCCAGCCATAGAGTGTGGTACCAGGAAACAACTGGACCATCACTTAAAATAGTGCTGCCATTGTAAATTTGTAGTGCCAATGTAAATTTTACCAAGTCATCTTACTTCTCCGAGCCTCAGTGTCCTGAACTGTAAGTGGCAATAATGATAATCTACAGACATCCAATGCTCTTCAAAGGATTATTGTGAACACCACAAACATAAGTGTGAATGTTAACAAAGAACTGATTTGAGACTTGAACAGAACAGAAATATTTTTCACAGCATGTTTATCAAATTACAAAGAAACAATTCTTAAATTCAGGGTGATGGTTGTCTTGTGACCAAGGAGAAATTACAAATCTATTGAGTATATAGCTATTATTTGTCTATTAGCATTCTCCAGGTATATACTAAAGTCATATCAAAGAATTTGTTACTCCTAGAAGTGCCACAAAATTCTCAAGTAGAAACTGCTCCTTCCCTTGACAATGCCATGTCTCTTCAATTTACACTTGGTATTCAGTCTCTGAGGCCAACTTAAATATTGTCCCTGGAATCTCTTTTCTTTTTTTTTTTTTTTTTTTTTTTTTTTTTTGAGGGACCCTTGCTGGCGGCTGGGGAACAAACCAGTGCTGCAGACCAGCGCTCAACCACTGCACCACCAGGGGAGGCCCTTTTTTTTAATTATTTTTATGTAGAAGAACTGGGGCACAGGCCAGAGGTGTAGGGGCTGAGAGGATTCACCAGAGACAGAGTGGGGAGCAGAACAGGCAGATCTACTGAAATACACAGCTGAGGGGAGCAGTGGGCGAGTCAGGAGAGGTCTGCTGCGCCATGTGGGTCAGCTCCTACCCGGGAATTGAACTTTTGCTGCAGTAGCTGTGTATAGCTCTACAGTGCTGAGACTTAACCCTTTGTGCCACCTGGGAGCCTCCTGGAATCTCCTCCTGACTCCTTGAGGCAATCAGGCTCTCCTGTTATGCCCCATTTGGTGATTACTAGAGTGTTTCATCTTTACTTGTATTTGTCTGTTTATCCTACTGAGTAATGTATAATTTGATGATTAGTGATCCCATTTGATTTACCTTAGAATTCTTAGTGCCTAGTAGTGTCTGACACTTAAGTGTATATATTTGATAAAAGGAGAGGAGTGAGAGGAGGTAGGGGGAAGGGAAAGGAAGGGGGAGGGAAGAAGAGAGGAGGGAAGAAGGGAAATTCCTTAAAATTTAATACCATATTTCATATGCGTTCATCATGCCATATGGATACGCGCATGGGCTCTGAAACTAAACATCTGAGGTGAATTTTAGGTCAGTTCCCTATTTGTTATAAACATTTAACATCACATACTTATCTTTTTTCTGTGTCATAGATTTCTCATCCATAAAATAAATACTTGCAGCTACTTGTAAAGATTTAAAGAGAATCAAATGAGTTAAGCCTTACAAATAACTTAGAATGATTTTTCATTCAATAATCACTACAACTGAGAGTAACATTGAAGCATCTCCCTGTGATTCTACTCCCAAATAACATATAATGACCAATTACAACTTCAGAGGTTAATGGTTCTCAGAAGGTGTCTTTAAATTAGCTCTTGTTAATGGATAATTTGATCAGGCAGTAACTCAATCTTATTAAGAGAAGGTTGTAGAGAATATGATTATATGTTTTGGAAAAGCTATCCTTTGTAATGCTAATTATGTCCATTGTTACACAGAACTCTCAAAGTTTATTTTCATTTTTACTATGCATTGTAACACTTTTCTTGGAAAGTATACCCTGCTGAGGTTGATGGGAAAACTCAAATTCCCCATCTACTGAACTTGCCTGGAGATCACTATAATTTGCAAATTAATCCAAAATGCTTGGTCAAATATTTAGATTGACTGAATCTGTCTCATAAACAACCAATCAGAATTAATGATATTTCCAAGACTTTACCAACTCCATGTGAATAGATTTTAGTATCCTGTGTATCTTTGCTTTATAACTGCAGAAACTCTGTGTGCGGCACAAAGGCTAACACCAACCAGCCACGCAGCAATATCCACTCTGGAACACACGTCTCATGATTTTTGGCTGTCAAGACTATAATTTACCTCCTAATATCAAACTATTATCACCTTATTAAATATCTCTGTTTCAGAAAAAACATTTTAATATTAAATATAAAGTAAGAAATTTAAAACCTGGACATTATAACAGATGATGGACCTTATTTTGAATTTTGGTTTTTTTCCTAGACAAAGGTAATTGAAAATATGTATATCAGTTTTGATTTGCATTGTTTGAGAACACAGACTAATATGTGGGAACAATTATTTTTTAGCAATAATACTGCTCACTTACTATTGTAGCCTTGATTTTATGCCAGGAATCTCTATCATTTTATTTTAGATAGTCACCAGTGTTCATCTTTCTGTTCATCTGGCATTGACCCTTGATGTTACCATAAGTCTGTCATCCCCTGATGAATATCCCAGGCTACACACATTCCACATGGAGACCCTATGAGGAAGGTAAAACGTGCTTCATGACACTGTGACATTGTCTGGAGAAGGATGTTAATTCTTTACGAACATTCCCACGCAGAAACCTGACCTCTGTTCATCACAAACAGGAACTATTTTTTCTTTTTTTTAAACCGGAAGGTTGAGTGAGAGAGGAAACAATGTTGATTTCTGGGAGAAGTGGTGTTGGAAGTCCAGTTTGCTGGCTCTCGGAACAATTATGGGAAGCCCTACAGAGCATGTCCTTTTTACTCAGAATAATGGAAAGCACTTCCACTCCTCTGCGGAAACAGCAGTTCAAAGACAGGACGCAGAGTCCCTAAGCTCTGGCAGCTTTTAAATAGTATTTTTTTTTCCCCCTCACTGGTACTGAAAGAAGAATTTCCATGTAGGTATACTGGTGTGATACGGCTTTTATTTATGTCCTGTGTCATTTGCCTTTGCAAATGAAAAGACTAGCCCATCTAGTCCCATTCATTTATTCAAAAAATGTGCACTAATCACTTTCTGTTTTGGGTTAGGCACATGGACACAAAAATGAGCCAGATGCTCTCTCTGCCCTCAAATGCATAATCTTGATGGACACATGAATTGAAAAGCATACCATTCTGGATTGCAATTAGGCAACATGCAATCAAATTGCAATGCGTGAACAATCTTTCTCCTGTTATAGATGTCAGAAAAAGTCTAACCTAAGCTCTTAAGTGCTCAACAGTGAGATGAAGCTAATGTAGATTCCATCATTGTAGCAGCTCACAATGGGATGCTTTTCCACACTTAAAAGCAAGGAATTAGATTAAACATGAATATACTTAAAAATGCATTATGCTGAGTAAATCAAAAGGGAAGAAACAAAAATATATATAGCAATACTACACGTTTAAATTAAAATACATGCCCACAAAGCAGCAATGCTCATTTATCATACAAAGGATATAAGGGAAAACATTCAAATGATGGTCTTTGGTGTGGAAGGGCAGGAGTGTGGATGGAAAGGGATTAGATCAATCAATCAATAAAATAGATGACTATGTGACACAAACTGAAGAGTGTGTATAGCTCAATCCTTAACTAAATTCCTAATATAGAAACAAAGAGAAAAAACTTTTTATAGTACAAAAAGGCTAGTGAGCTTAGATTGCAATGTGGTTCTAAACAGGGTGATGAAAATCTCCGTTGGGATAAAAGAAAATGTTTCAGAAGAGGTCACGTTTAGACCGAGGCTTAGATGCCCAGTCTCATAGTTGTAGCCATTTTCTGTACCACTTACTGACTCATCCTTGTCCTTGAATCTGAATTTAACTTTATAATTTAAGGAACCCTCTTCTCAATAATATTGATACTATCTTGTTTTATTCATTCCAAAGTAAGTGGAGTGAATACAAGTGCAGATTAGGAAATAGAAGTTCAACTGATTTTAGCTTTCCACCTGGACTTACATTCTTGAGATGGAGCCACGTTCAGAGTCCTTTCTCCTAAGTGTAACTCCTTCCATCTCAAGTAGAGGTTCTGTGAGTCCCTACTGCTGTCCTATTTTTGGTCCTTAGGCTCTTAAAGTGTTTTTTGTTCATTTACTTGCTTGTTTTTTAATGTAAAACACAGTCCTGTGTTTCTCTTCAAATAATTAGATCTCTGGTTTAATCTATCAAGGTCTGGCCAGGTGAGACTATTACAGGGCAAAGTGAAGGGTACCTCAGGGCTCCCAAACCTTCCTGTTCAAAATGGGTTCTGCCATCTGCCACATCAAGTGAAACCATACTCTAGTGTGTAAGAGCTTTCTTTTTTTTTAAAGATTGATTTATTTATGCATACAAGAGCTGGGGCATAGGCCAGAGGTGCCAGGGGTGAGAGGATTCACCAGAGACAGAGTGGAGAACAGAACAGGCGGATTGAATGAAATACATTGCTGAGGGGAGCAGCAGATAAGTCAGGGGAGGTCTGCTGCACCATGTGGGTTGGTCCCTGGCCGGTCGGGGATCGAAGTGGTGCTGCAGAGGCTTTGGACAGCTTCATCGGTTGTGTCTTATCCCCTTGCACCACCAGGGAGGCCCTTAGTGTGTAAGATCTTTAATGGAAGTGTGCGATAAAGAGAAAAGGAGAAAAATAGATAAAATAGTTTTCACACAAACACCCAGAGTTACCCATCCCCTTGTGGGTAAATTCCCAGCCAATCAAGGTTGGCTGAAAGCATGGCTTCTGAGGCCCAAAGTTTGCCACAAGTCTAAGGCCCCTTCTGGTGGTGATGGTGGGGACCCAAAGGTAAAGGACAGAAGAGGCCAGACATGTCTGGAAGGAAAAGAGCAAAATCAAAATCAAGATAAAAGCTGCCATTGTCAGCTTCCCCATGGTCTTTCACTCATGTCTCTGTCTCAAGTGTCTCCCCCCATAATTCCTGGGTTTTGGAGGCCAAGAAGCAAGAGCACCTTCACATGTCTCTCTGCTCCATGTGCCTCCTCCAGGTCTTCTTGATCTCCATCTCTCTCTGCTTCTCCTCAGCAGGTCTCTCTTCTGCCAGTCCTCCTGTCTTTTCTAGCTTCACCTCCCTGCCCAGCTCCACACTTCCTTAGGGTGGGGCAAGGAACCTGGAACTTCCCCCTTCCCTGGGGATCATCCTGTTACAAGAATTACCATTTGATTTCTTTGTCTCTCTGGATATGTATGTCCTGGGTCTGGCAGCATTCTCAGGAAGCACAACCCTGCCATGCACTAGCCACACAGCAAAGTCCATGGCCTGAGACTAAGAGCCTATTAAGGAGACATCTGTCTATCCTGCCTTATAAGACCTATCATGCCCTCTTCTCTGTTTTCATTGATCAGTGTATAACTCTTTTCAGCTTGGTCTCCTCCTGACTGCTCTGGCAGCTAGTCTGACTGTCTCCTGTGTACTAGAATAATACCCTTGAGTATGTCTGATACATGATGGTAGGAAAGACACTGGCTAAGTGGTCATGATGCCATGAGCCCATACCTAAGCTGCCTAGGTTCAAATTCAGATGTCCAGTTAATAGACTGCATAGGCATAGATCATTTGACCTCAGTCTTGGTGGAAGGAGAGAGGGATATTATCATTGGATTCAGGGTATTTATAACCACTGAAAAATATTTGAAAATTCCTTATAACAATATGTGTTAAGAAGCAAGGACTCTGGAAATGTTATCCATGCTGTTACTATCTCTAGGCTTTATCCTCCCTGGGATATTTGCCTTATTTCTAATAGCTTCAGTTCTGGCACTGGGAACCACCAGGAAAAAAAATTACATGAATTTTTTTTTTTTTTTTCCTTAAAAGAATTGTTTGGGGGAGAATAATATGCAGTATAGTGGGAACAGCCCAGAATCTGATTTCAGATGACCTAGGTCAAAATCACAGCTGTCCCTTCCTCACTGTGTGGTTCTGGGGAAGTTTATCTCTCTTGGCCAAGTTCCCTGTTTATGGAATGGAAATAATAATGACCTCTACCTCCCAGGATAATTGTGAAGATTCAGCAAGGTAAAACTTGTGAAAGTTCTTTTGTAAGTCGTGTTATGCCAACATCTGTAACTGCTGTCATTGTTATCTAGCATTAGTTTCATGCCACTAGAAACTGTCATAATACTTCCTATAGAATCAATGGGTGATAACCCTAATTCAATATTCTCAGGACAAAGTTGAACTTTCATGAAGATTACATCTTGTGTTTTGAATTAACTGGTTGAATTCACTCTGGCCCTAGAGGGGAAAAAAAAAAAAATCAGCCTGTGAAGCTAAGTCCATTACTAATGTATTATCATTTAATGTGAAAAAGCAAGCATTATACACATACATGCCAATTTTTCTCTTTTATTTCTCTTGGCCTTTATATGTTAGAATCAAGAAGACAAAGTATCTCAGAAAACTCAAGACTTCTAGAATAGACACTGGCTATGTTATTTAAGGGTTATAACAATCCTAGAAATAAACGACAGTGTTACATTTTTGTGCAAAACATGCAACAAGAGATGTGGGAATTTCCATAATATCATGTGACTAATTCTACTGAGGTGAGGGTTAGAACTATGGTGACTAGACTTTTAGCCCATTCTGAAAAGAAAGTTCTTTTTCCATATAAATCAAGAAGAATTTATATTTATTACATCTTATTTGTTACAAAGCATTTAACACAACATAGCGAGTATGAGTGTGTATGTTATTTGTAGGTACAAATATAGAGAAGGTAGAGTTTCATATAAATACCTGCTCAGATATAGTCTTCCTCCACTGGAATATATTGTGATGCATTTAGTGTTACCCCAGGTTCACTAAAATACTTTTCCATCATAGATCTATGTCTGAAATCATTCCCTTTGTCCTCCATGGCCTTAGCTATTTTTCTCTGATGAATTTATGGAAACTAACCAAGATGAAGTAGCAGAAATAAAAATAATGGCAGCTCTTTGACATGAACCATCCATGAGTGTGAGCTTTTTAAACCTTAAGTTTCATATATTTCCATGAATGTCCCAGTATTATCAGTTTTAAGGGACTTTAAATGAGGAGGATTGTTTAAGACAGTCGAGGAAATATCCTGGATAACATGAGAATGAGTAAGAATCCTAAAGATAAATGATAACAATGCTTAATGATAGCTTAAGAGGCCATGGTATCTAAAGGGAAAGAGCACAGTAATCACATTGGCTCTTGCCCTTTCTTAACAAAACCTACCGGAGCTGTCTTCCCTTAACATTTCTTCTGCTGTTAGCACCTCAAATTCTATGTGGATCATTGCCTAGAAGAGAAAAAAAATACTTTTAAAATCATAGAATTTACTTATAAATGGATAGATTCTTAGGATCAAAATGTTATTTTTTTGTTTTTATAACCCACAAGTGTGTTTATGCCAATGGTAAACTTTTATGTCTAACTGCTAAATAACATCTTTTTGTGTCTGTTCTCATCATTTATTATAGAAATGAAATAAAAGTGGTGCATGCAGCTACCTACTTGTTTTAGTCAAAATAGTGAGTTTGGAGTATTGAGTCAAAGACCCATACTGCACTTGTAGATTCAATGAACTGATCATCCTTATTTTATCAGTGTACTGAATATTCATCCACTCCTGTTCAGTTTGTCTAACCATTACATTATTTTTCATTTCATACATAATTTTCAAACAACTAAAGTGTTAGAGACAGAACAGTGCTTAACCTAAATGTTAACATATAGAAACAATGCCAAATGATATTTTTTAGTCTTTAAAATAAAAAGTATGCTGAAGTCAGACCATTTGAATTCTAAGTCCAGCTCTACCACTTACTAGTTTTGTGAACTTAGTTAAGCTTGTTCAATGATCTGTGCCTCAGTTTCCATAATTACAAAGTGGGAATAATAAGAGCATCTACCTTATAGAATTCCTATACAGAATGAATGAATCAATATTTGTAAACCATTTAGAACAATTCTTAACATATAACATGTCCAACAAGACCTAAATGTCTGTGTGTAAATATAAATATGAATATGTATGTGTGTATATATACACCAGAATTATTTCAATAACCTTTTCCCTCTAATCCATACTATTACCTCGTCACAATTAATCTTGTTGACATGTTGATCTAATCACATGACTGTCACTTTAAAAAGTTCATGCTGGTCTCACTCATAGCAGGAATCTAGAAAACTTAAATAAGGGACCAGGAAAATGAATATAAGAAAGTGAAAATCAAAATCAACAAAAAACTATGAACCAGAGACACTTTTTGGGGGGTGGGGGGCGGGAGGGGAAGGATTGGGGTCAGAATGGGGCGTTTGCAATTGTATGGGGGAATATAAAAATAAAATTTATTATTTAAAAAAAAAAAGTTCATGCTGAAGGATTATGGGGACACTGGTGGTGGACATGGTGTGAAAACAAATATTTGTAGTGGCTGAAACCTATAGCCCCCAAGACAAATAAAATGATGTAAACCAATAAACATAACTTGAACCTCAATAAACCTAATTTGAAAAAGTAATTCAATGTTACCCCATTGTGTCTAAGTACAAAGTCTAAAACACCTGCAGCATGGTACCCAAGGCTGTCGAAAGAAGCTCTACATTACCTTTCTCTTATTGGCTCTTGCCGCTTTCTCTTCAGCCTGTTATGAGTGGAAACTAGTCCCCAGTCATTAAACCATCTAGATCTTTTCTTCTGAACTTCAATATCACTTTACACGTATTTTTTGGTAGCAATTTTCATTGTGATTAATTATTTTATGTTTTGTCTTCCCCAAGCCCTGTAAATGTGAAAGGCCAGGACTGTCATAAACATCTTGTACCCCCATAGACCATACTGACCTGGGTCATAGTAGAAGTTCTATCAGGGTTCATATGTGTGTGCCTGTGTGTCTCCGTGTGCCAGTTTCAGCTCCCAAACTAATTGGCTGCATCTCTTTGGATAAATCTCTTGGTTTCCCTTAAATCTTTAAAGTTAAGAGATTATATAATAGGCCCTTTCTGATTCTAAAACTCTAAATAAAAGTAAAAGGTCCAAACTTACTGAAAATAAAATATTCTATTTGGTTAATAAGTGCAAAATTTCCTATGTATATATGAATACTAACATGTTTTAAGTAATTATGTAATCAAGCTAACATTAGAAATTTCTTCTTTACTAAACTTTTTAAATATTTGAAACTTTTCCATGAACTTGTTAGTAAACATGATAAATGCAAAGAAATGAGGAGGAAAAGGGGGAACTATATTAAACAGTGGTAAGATTGAGCATATGTAAATCAGCTGGAGTATTATTCTAAATATTTACTTTAGGGTGAATTGGATTTTCATAAGGATGAAAGTTGCACTGGAAAGCAGAGGTCCAGGACACAAGAATTCCACATTCTACAGGATGCTTTCATTAATTAAATGAGCTATCAGGGAAATTGATCCTTAAAACACCTATGATTGGTGAGTATCTTCTTTCCAAAGTGGTTAACAAATATAAAAGAAAGAATGCATATTTTTTTGTTTGACTTGAACTGGAGATAGAAAATACATTTTAAGAGTTATGACTATCTCCAGATAAGACTCACTGAAGTTTCCATTAGATTTTCCAATTAAGATAGGATTCATAACAAAAAAAAATATATTTTTGCCAAACCACAATGAAATTTTAGACGTAGAAACATTTTTTAAATCTTATTTTACAATCAGATTCAAAAAATTATAAATGATAGCTCAATTTGATACACTATTGTTAGCTATTATCAGTTACCCTCAAACCAAAGATAACTTAGCATACAGAGAAACAAAGCTGAGTTGCAGAATGTTTGTATTCTTCTATTTTCAAAACAGTATGCTAATTACATTAAAAAACTCTAAGGGGCTGAAAACAAGGTCACTGACCCCCAAGAAAGAAAAAGGTTACACACAGACAGCAAACAGACAACATAAGCAAAGCCAAAATAACATACCTACAAATATTCCACAAGTGCCAAGGAATACAAAACCTGGAGCTGATCTCATAGGAGGGAAGTTAGTTTGGGAAGGCATCTAGAAGAACAGGAGCCTCTAGCAAGGTCTTGAAGAAAGCAAAGTTTGGGTCATGCAACTGTGGAATGAGGGCCTTGCAGGCAGAGCAGCAACCTTAGCAAAATACATGCAGAGGTAGTGCTGACCAGATGTGTGCAGAAATTGGGAGTAGGTGTATTAAAGAGATGCTGAGATGTGACTTGGAAAGAGATAGGATGGCAGCAATTCATTTACAAGATCCTTGGATAAAATATTAGCAGTTAGTCCAAGAAGTGAAAGAAAGTCAGAGTTTATACAATAAACATTTCATTTTATGCTCTCCTGTAGTTAAAAATGCATTGAGGTTCTATGTGGATATCACTGCAATTTCTTACTCCTCAGCTTAGCACTCAAAATTCTTCAGAAAAGTCTGAACATCTATTCTAACATTGAAGATTCCTCACAATTATGATTCAAACTCATTATTTCAGACTGATGCTCTATTTCTCGCACATATAAACCTCCTACACAGCCACGATGAACTTGAGTGTAGCCGAAGACATAGTGTATTCTTTTGCACAGGAGTGTGCTTTTCAGCATTTCTGCCTGCAAGGCTTTCCTCACTCCTGTCATTCTGGGCTGTCTCTGGCCTTAACAGTCCAGTAGGGTAGAACCTTCTACCAGGGTCTCCTTTCAGCATCTCCAGCCCCTGGTGATTTCTATCCCTGCACATACTAGTTTTGTGATTTTTGTTTATAATACCTATTTAGTTCTGAAAAACTGACATATTACATGGCTCTTTTTATGCATGCAATTTATGTGTATTATTGTACTATTATTATAGGATGCGATTTCTCATATAATTTTCATTTCCCACATGCCTTGTATATTTTAAGTGTTCAGTGAAAATTAATATATCGACTTCTTAGAACATAAAAAAATGAAACTATTCATGTCTTTGAGTGTTTTATCTTAGTGTCTCGTTCAGCTTCTAATACATCATATTTTTATCCTAGATAGATAGATTGAATAATAAAATGACAATCTGGAGAAGTGGAAGAAGCACAGATTCTGCAATAAGACAGATCTAGGTTTAAAATCAGCCCTTTCTACTAAAAACTTCTTTACAGACCATGTGTCCTCATTTTTTCTTCCAAATACTCTTATTTTTCTAAGTTTCATACTATAAAATTTTGTTGTTCATACTAAATGATATCCAGTTTATTTTCCCTTATTGATTGAAAACCTGAATACAAAATGAAGCTTATTCTTCCCTCCCCAGCTGCAATCACTAACATCATTTCTGGCAAATCTATGACCTTCAGAAACAAAACTAATCTTCCTGATTCAGTTCTTTAACCTTCCAAACTGCTTTACCCTTCATCCCAGCTTGCCCACTTATATCTTAGACCTTGCCACATAATCTTTGAAATGGTATTTCCAAACAACACCTTCTGACTACATATTATTCTACATATCCCAATCCAGCAATTATTTAATTCCGCTGGAACTCTTATGTATTAAGTTCACCAACAACCCTCTTATGCCCTCACTTCCACCTAATTCAACACAGATTTCATGCTTTCTCACTGATATCACTGTTTTGTATGTACCCTCAATTCTCTTGTCCTTCTATCCTGCCTTTCAACTATAACTTCTTGGAAATCCCCAAGTCAAATTGCATCCTATTCATCAACTACAAAGCAGTTGAACATCATTAGAGAAAATCATAATGATGCTGAGGTTTCACTGAGGTTTCACTTTGGTTACATGACCCCAAATCACTTGGGAGCATTAAACATTTCCTGGAAATGCTACTATACTTCCTTGGCAAAATTGAATTTCCATTATCCAAAATAAACAAATATTTCTGTTCAATCATCTAATACCTTCCCTTTTTTATTCTGATATAACTGATAAAACGAAACTAATAAAACAAAAATCTGTTTTTTTCAAATCCATCTATACATCTGATTGCAGTCCCTGACTTTTCTCCTATTTCTTTGGATGTTATTAGGACAGGCAAACCCCTCCTCTTAGGCACAACATCCCTTCCCCTCTAACCTAATCAAGATCCTTCTTTCTTTAATAATCTGCTTTGTACTGTGTATCATCCATTTCCCATTTTGTGTCCCATATACATGCCATATTCCTAAATATATTTGTACATGTAACTAGCTATGCATTTCTGTATTCCTCCAATCCCATCCATCAGATCTACCAAAGAGAATAGTTCTTCAAAATAGCTGTCTGTTCCTCTCTTACTAATTCTTTCTGTAGTTCATTCAGTATGCTTTTTGTCTTTAGCCCTTGTCAGTAACAATGACCTAAATTTTACCAAATCTAATGACTAAGATTCTATTTTCATCATACTTGATCTTTCTGCAGATATTGATATCATTAGCCTCTCCTCTCTTACAATTATGTTTTTTTTGTGATTTATTTATTTACTTTTATTCTTATTTTGCATAGAAGAACTGGGGTGTAGGCCAGAGGTGCAGGGGGTGAGAGGATTCACCAAAGTGGGGAGCAGAACAGGCAGATGTACTGAAATACACTGCTGAGGGGAGCAGCATGTGAGACATAAAAGGTCTGCTGGCCTTCTTACAAATTTTATTTAACTTCTTAGGTATTCTTTTTTGCTTTGGATGCCACTCTTCTTTCCTGTCTTTCTTCTTCTAACCCTGATTGTTATAGTACCTCAGGGATCTGTCAATTTTCTAACTTCTGACAGAATGTTTACACACATATGCCAATGAGTCATCTCAAATTTAACTTTGAGTCCTTAAGCAGACCCTTGTGTTAGCCAGTCAAATTAATGGTGCCATTATTTAGCCAGTTGATCAAGTCTAGCATTCTTGATTCCCCTTTCCCACACATACACACTCAATCCATCTTCAAGCTCAACCTTCAAAAATCTTTGTTTTCACCATCCATGTTTTATTAACAGCCAAATGATCTGCCTGAAACATAAGTGAAGTCCTATCTTTTCCTTTTTTAAAAATTGTTTTCTTTCCCATTAATGTTATAGCAAAAAAGAAAATTGGATTATGAATTAATCTGATTTTGTTGTTGCTTCTTGTTATTACATCCATCTGGTATTCTCCACCCTAAATGTTTTCATCTTTCATGTCTCTGATCAAATATCACCTCCTCAGTGAGTTTCTTCCAATACCTCATGTAGAACACCCCTTCCTCTGTTCATAATCTTCCTTCCTTTTACCTGGTTCATTTTTGTCATACCACTTACCATTATTTTAAATTATATTTTTTCATGTTTATTATGTTTCACTTTACTGTGGCACATCTACATTCCTTTAACTAAGCCATACCAACCTATACCTGCATACTATTGCCAAAAAGGGGAATAAAATTTAGCCATTCTGATCTGTACTGATGCCTTTTCTTGTTTACAAATACATATGATACCTAAGGTTACATGATTGAATAGGAGATCATGTATGCCCTGGAGGATTTTCATAGCTACTGTGTGCTTGGGGAAAAGGAAATTATTCATAGAAGAAATAGCAAAACAAAGTAAAGTAGAATAAATACATAAATGCATGAAAATTTAATTCATTGTTTACAGGATAAATACCATTTCATGGAATAACTTCTAAAGCAGACACTGCTGTGAAGATGTATATTATTTCTGTGATGAAAAGACATTTCAGGGAGAAAGCAGCACAATAGATCTCTTGAGCATACGCATGTTATCTCAGGAGTGTGGCTGTGCATAAGCAGTGTGAAAATATTGAGCCTCATCTTTATCATGCTTTGGGTCTCAGAACCAACTTGACCTTGATCTTAATGTCCTGCTATTCATTCAGTAACACTGCACTTTAAAATAATCTACAGTTAGAAGAGAGTATCTCAACATCTTGTTCTCAAGGTCCTGAATAATCCAATCTTTGATATTTAAACTTCCTTATGTAAATCCACACACAAAATACTATTTGCTTATTACATATAATCAAAATGCCTTTGTCATCTCCAGGAACATCAAAATGTTCAGCAGTAGTAACAATTATTTAATGAACCCCCAGGCTCAGTCTTGTGAGTGCAAGCTTGTACACATCTTATTGGCTAAAAAATATGCTTTCAAATATGGCACTGCTGGTCTGCCAAGAGGCAACTCCAAAAATTAGTGTTACTTCTAATGCTGTTCAAAACCCATGTTGATTTAGTCTAGATGAGACAGGACCATCCTTCATTACCCCTGTTCACTCCACCTCTAGAAAATTGCTTAATTTGTATATTTAAGATAAATACCTGGAGTATTAGACAACCCAGATGGTTGGTGTTATTTGACTTCAAAGAAAGATCATTACATTTTTACTAATCCAAAATCCTTTGTACACCTGCTTAGACTCCTGCCTTAAAATCTCTTTTGAAGAAAAATAGCCTTCATTTTCCCCTCAGATCTCACTAAAGGCAGGACAAATTGAGGAGGATTCAAATGGAGATGGCTCTTTACTCAGTCTTTCTTTGTGGATTATACCACAGAAATCTTCCAGGGCCAAATTCAAAACACATTTGTTTTAGAGTTAGCCAAGTTGGGTATTATTTTGCAATTTTAGTGCTATTTGATTTCCATGTAAAAGTGTTTTTCTGTCTTCACTCTGCTCCTCAAAGTCCATTTACTTCTTTCTGTCGCTAGTATCTATTTTCAGCAAAGACAGTAAAAAAGAATGGAAAATGTGAGTGGCTCGGCTTTTGTTTGAAAAACATTATGGTTCTTTCTATAAAAACTAATCAAAAACTTCCTGTGTTATTACCCACTTTTATTCCATTGCAGAGGAATTTGGGCATAGTATATATTGTTTATGAAGCTATTGGAGGCATCCTGAGAAATGATTCAAATACTTGGTGGTTGGAAACATGTCTCTCTACACATCTACATGTAATGGATGCAGTAACATTGTACAAGTCAATCCCAGCACTGCCCAAAATCCACCATTAAAAACAAATATGCTCCTTTGGAGTTACATTCTTTTCCTCAAAAGATGAATAGTGCTTTCATTATTTGTTCGTTTGTTTGTTTCGTTTATTGCTTCATTTGGTTTAGAATCCTTTGTCTTAGGAGGTCAGCAAATGTAAATAGCTCTTAAGTATAAACACACACCCTTAGCCTGGCCTTATGAATACGAAAGTGGAGTCCTGTGACTTACATTCCTAAATACACTCTTGCCATAGGTTGAAGAGGGAAGTGTACCAACAGTCTGAAAGCCAAAGCTACCACAACCCTCAGGAATTCCTAGTCCTGAGCCAAATGTTTGCCCAATTGAAGTCTATGAAAGAGAACACCTTGCAGAAAAGACAACTAAAGGCCCATTCCTGAAATAAAGGCACTTCTCCCAACAACTTCATTTATTTCATAAAGCTTCTTTAGGAACTCACTCAAAAGATATCTAAAAACTTTCATTAGGACATCCTTAAACTTTTCCTGAAGATCACTACTCTATATCCATGTTTTCAGTTTAAAAATTTAAGCCTCCAATAATATTTTTATGACAGCAAACTCAAATTGACTGCTTACAGTGGCTTGCCCTATTATATGAATGTTATAAATATTGCTTCATTGGGCCATCTCTACAGCTCTGCGTGGGGACTACCTTGTAGGTTTTAGAAAGTTGATAGGGAGATTTAGTAACTTTATTTTTACATATTTCTTCATGTTCACAAAAGTTTTCAAACACTTCCTAAGTGTTTCCGTATTTGCAAGATGGGAATGATGCCACATGAAGTTTGAAATCTTTTTCTTATTAATCATCAAGCAACCTGAATATTGGTATACAAAGGATGAGAAGAAAATATGAAGAGAAATAGTTTATTGCAATGGGCTTAGGGAAACTTATTTTATCATATCAGCCTCCAAAGTAAGCCACAGCTTTTATTAGGATGTTTTTGTCCAAACTGCCATTTAGGAACAAACTTTAAATTTGTCTTCCAGATTACCTTTATGATAATGTTTCATGAGCATCAAGTTTCCATTTAAAATATCTTGTCTCTTTTTGGTTCGAATTTGCATAATTTATATCAAAACCACCATGCTATAAATAGTTATTTTGAAGCAATCAAAAGCATGATAGACAGAACTGAATTCTGTCAGAAATCACTGACAGAGAAGAATGAGACATCATGAGCATTGAACTCTATGCCCATCTTCATGAGGACCTACTTTTTATTTTTTTTTTAAGATTTATTTTATTTATATAAGAGCCAGGGTACAGGCCAGATGCTTGGGAGGGTGAGAGGATTCACCAGAGACAGAGCAGGAACAGAATAGGCAGACTGACGAAATACACTGCTGAGGGGAGCAGTGGGAGAGACAGGAGAGTTCTGCTGCGCCATGTGGGTTGCTCCGAGGCTGACGGGGATGGAACCGGCACTGCAGAGGCTGTGGACAGCTTCACAGTGCTGTGCTTAACCACTTGCGCTACCAGGGAGGCCCCAGGACCTACTTTTTAAACAAAAACAAGTCACTCAACTACATAAGTCTCTTTTCTGTGGTAAAATGATTAATTAATGGATATTATTCAATTTTTCTTCAGGTTCTACAATTCTAAGCATTTTTTTAAAAGATTTATTTATGCATGCAAGAACTGGGGTTGATTCTAAGAGTTTTTAAAGATGATTAAAAAGTGGCACTAACCAGACCATAGTGAGGGGCAGCAGTCAGTGTTCAGGTGAACGTGTTCAGTAGAGAAGTAAAACGCATGCACTGAAAGGCAAGTCCACATAGGCTTAAACTTGGCCTGGCACCTATCACAGGGAAAAGTGTATTTCAGTTTTCAGTTTTATTTATACACATAAGTAGTAACATCTTTAAGACAACACTTTGGAATGCTTATGAGGAAAAGGATAGGACTATTTGTAATCCTGAAGACAATATTCAAGGAAAAAATGTATATTGGTTTTGGATTTAAAAAAAAAAAGAATCAGTGTTTAACAGTATTTCTGGCAAAGGAAATATTGTGAATAACATGGTATGCAGCTGTGTATGGAAAAACTAAAAATGGAACTGTAATTTGGTCTTAAATTAGAAACACATCTGAGTTTTGTTAACAATTTGAGAATGATATTAATTTGTTCCTTTCACTCCTTAATTGTGTATATGTGTGTCAGAAAGAAATAAAGGGAGAGGGAGAGAGAAGAAAGGAGGAGAGGGATTAAAGATAGACGAAGGAGAACAAAACTATATAACATTAAACATAGATATCATGGTTCATATGCAAAATTCATTCTACATTTAGGCTCTCTAAGTTGGGTAGACATGCTTAAGCTAGAAGGAGAAATTCACTGAAGTCCTTTCAAAATCAATTAACGAGGCAGCATGTTTAAGAGAAACACATAACTTCACTGTGTAATCAAATAACACTCAAGCTTTCCTCTGCTTCCAGTCACACACACACGCAAGGTTTTCCAAGGAAAACCATGAGAAAGTTCTGATACAACTGTGAAAACTATACTTGACTAAATAATAGACTCTAAGAGCATAAAATGAATTTATTCTTGTTACCTAAGGTCACTAATAGTTTCTGAAGGACCATAAATATTTCTCATTTAGCCCATACCCAAAAGCAAATAGCTCAGCTTCCCATGTAGATTGAGGATATAATCTCTACAGTCCAAGCTCAAGTCAACTTCTTGGTACTAACCTAAGCTATCTAACAGTCTGTTGGATGTTTATTCATTGCTAAAAATATGAACATTGGTGCCCACACAATATGTGAATTAATAAATGCATTAACCTTTGTTAATCTCAGATTTATCAAGTTAGCCCCTTAATGACTTCTCAAGTCCTAAGGATTCCAATTTGACTCCTTTTTCTTCTATTTCTAAATTGAGTGATTGTGCCACTGTAATTCTGGAACATTAATTTGCATAAGGGTAACCCAGGAGCTTGTTAACAATATAGTCTCTTAATTCTATCCAAGTGATTCTGATTCAGTAGATGTGCATTGGCATCAACAAATATATATTTTTAATGAGGCTATAGGACATTTCATAGATTGCCCCTTGAGAAATGCTGAATGCTTCATTTCTAAAGTTCTTCCAAGCTATAAAATGTCTAGGTCTTATACAACACAAAGTAGCAAAAAGAAGACATAAGAATATAGGTCAATGATGATATGGAGGAAGGAAAACATGTAAAAATAAATGAAAGACTACTTCATTCATCAACACATATTGTCAATGTGCCACACAGTATGTGTAACTGGTGGTAACAAGACAAAGGGGAGCTTCGTTATAGATAATAAATAATTATGGAGGTTACAGAAAATTATGAGACTAGTGTAAGTGTAATTATGGAGAGGTGTCCTCTTTGAGAGGGAAAACTGAAAAGTGATTGATTCTTGTCAGAGAGGAGAATACATGTTGGATTAAAAGAGGAAGGATAATGGATCTAGAATGGATTAAGAGAAAGAAAGAAAAAGAAAGGAATCAAATTAACCATGTGACAAGGAAAATAAAAAGAAATGAGGAAAACTGCTTGTAAATCACATATACCATGTGAAAAATTGATGAAAGATTGAATTTATACCTATAAACATCTTGGGTTTTGGGGGGTTTTGGGTTTTTTCCTTTTTTGTCTTAATTTTCTTTTTTCTTTATTTTTTTTTATAGAGGCATTTTATTTATTTGTTTGTTTGTTTTGTTTATACAAGCACTGGGTACAGTCAGAAGCACAGGAGGGTGAGAGAATTCACCAGAGCCAGAGCAGGGAGCAGAGCAGGCAGAAGGACCGAAGTACACTGCTGAGGGGAGCAGCGGGCGGCAGGAGAGGTCTGCGCGCCATGTGGGACCCTCCTCTGGTGGCCGGGGAGCAGCCAGGGATTGAACCGGTGCCGCAGAGGCCGCGGGCAGCTTCACAACCCAAGCTCAACCGCTGCGCCACCGGGGAGGCCCTTTTTTTGTCTTAATTTTCTATCAAAATTTCATTTTCTGAGTTCTTGAAAAAACATTGAGCCCATATTTTATTTGTTAAAGATGCCAGATTATGAGTGTGCATAGTAATTAAAATCATAATGCCATTATCTTTTTCTATAGTTACTGGCTTCCAAATATTGAGATTTATTGGTTATTCTGAATTATTTGGAATTTGTTGATTATTTCCATTTGGTGTTTTTACTTAGATGTTGCAAAACAGAATTCTTTGGACAGTTTTTAACCACTTGAGAATCACTTAATTGAACTCCATTATCATGTGCAGCAAACTAAATTTAAAGCCAAACTGCCTACCTCCATGTATGGTATATGTGTGTGTTTGATTTTGTGTAGATGAAAAGACTAGTGGATTGTTACATAAATGCATAGAAACAGGTTAGCACCCTAAAAGTATTCAACAGCTGCTATTCCAATGCTAAAGTATCTGATTCACTGCTGTTATTTTTTTTTTTTTTCCAAAAGGAAAATAACACTTCAGCTCTAAGAACCACATGTAAAAGAAGGGCCTCCCTGGTAGTGCAGGGGTTAAAGACAGTGCTATCAAGCTATCGTGCCACTGTAGCATGAGTTCGATCCCCTGCTGGCCAGGGAGCAACCCACATGGCACACCAGACCTCTTCTGTCCTCCTACTGCTCCCCTCAGCAGTGTATTTCAGTCAGTCTGCCTGTTCTGTTCACCACTCTTTCTGGAGGATCCTCTCACCCCCACACACCTCTGGTCTACACCCCAGTTCAAAGCATCTTATAAGAAAAGCAAGATCTCTTTTTTCTTTGTAAAAGTAATTTTAACTTTTAGACATAATTCATATAGATTTATATAGATTTCACATTATTTTATATAAATTAATAAATATCATATGTCTGCTTATTTTTAAATGAATGTATATTTTCCTCTTTTCCATCTTTTTGGCTTTCTCTTTCCTTCTCTTGCTTATTGCACTAATACATTCCATTACCCCCTACAAGCTGACTCATATCTAAACCTAGTCTCTATGTCCATGTTATCTCCATAGTCTTAAAATCTGCCACACATATATAGTTATCCTCATAGAGACACACACACACATATCTGAGTCTTTAAATTGTGAATCAGATTGTGACAGACAGACATTAAAGTCGTTCCCACTACCCTGCTACCTGATATATTCTCACCCTTGTGAATCTCCCTAATCTTTTAATAAACTGAGTATAACAAAGGTCTGTTGGGTTTACATAATTATAAGCATGTGATTATTTATACAAAATTAGAATGCCAGGCTTCCCAAAAGACTGTCTTTGAAAAGGAAAGTGACCATATTAGAATAATTCAAGAGGTAAGGAACTTAGGCCAGCTCCTTGCTAGCGTCAGCAAAAAATGTGACTCTGTCCAACAACTCACAGGGACATGCTGAGATTAACTACTACATCATCTAGACAGGATGTGCAAAGTAGACTGAAAGCCAAATTTAAGATGATTTCCCACTTTCTTCAAAGTAGTAAATAGTTACTGTTGAAGAGGTCAGAAACTGGAGATTGAAAATAGGATTTCATTGGAGAAAGCTATCAATTTGCTAAAAGTGCCAGTCATTTCTTCCATGGGACACTGGATGTGAGAATTGACTCTTCAACTCATGACTAGTGAGAGCAAATTCAGTAGTCCCAGTGTTGACAGAGCTAAAAGATAAGAGAATTGCTGAAGGGGCTAGGACTGGCAGAGTAAGGGACTATAACTGGGAATTGACTGTGGTTTATCAACAGAAGGCCAAAGGTGGGTCCTTTCTGTGGATAAGATGTGGCCAGGAAGAGACAGCTGTGGAATTGCTAAGATCCTGCCTAAAAGGATTATTGGGAGTGGTGAAAAGGCCTCAAGCAAAGGGCAGCTGAAATTCACTAGCAGATGCCCAGTCACTAAAAAGAAGTTGCAGGCCTCCCCAGTGGCGCAGCGGTTGAGCGCTGGGTTGTGAAGCTGCCCACAGCCTTTGCAGCGCCCATTCGTTCGATCCCTGTCTGCTGGGTGAGGGTCCGACTTGGCCGGCAGACCTCTCCTGCCACCCGCTGCTCCCCTCAGCAGTGTACTTTGTCATTCTGCCTGCTCTGCTCTCCCCTCTGGCTCTGGTAAATTCTCTCACCCTCCCACACTTCTGACTGTACCCAGTGCTTGTATAAATAAATAAATAAATCTTTAAAAATAAATAAAATAAAAAGAAGTTGGAAACTATCAGACAAAAGTTGTTTCAGCTCAAGTCAAGAGATTTGCAGAGATATGTCCAATGGAAGTTCTCCAAAGAACCCACAAAACATCCATTAGAGTAGAGTCAGCATTAAACATCAGCCAAAACCAGCAAGTGTCCTCTCTGAATAAAATAGTCATATAAAATCTTTCCTGATCTCTTATATATTTTTCCTCCCATCTTCCTTCCCTACAACTCCTTTGATGCTGGAGGAATCAGAAGCATGGTTAGTGAATTGTGGGAGGAAGGTAGAAACCACCAGCAGATCAGATAATTTTCTCTTCAGCAACAAAGCAAATCTGGCGAGAAGTTTGAACTTTGAATGAAATTACACAGACTGGACATACTAATTACCGACACTAGTTTTTTCAAGCCAAAATGAATGAAAGATATTCTATTCAATAAACTATGAGTTTGCCCTAGATTTTATCCAACAACAGACATTCTAGAGCACTATTAAATTACTTTGTAAGAGCAATGTATAGGTAAGAAATGCTGTTTATGAATTGCCTTCTACAAATTCAGTTCTTTCAAAGTTTTTTGCACTTTTGTCACTCAGTTGAACATGGAAATTCTCGTCATCTTAAATTCCACATGTGCACTTATTCGTAATTGTTTGAATGAAACATCTATTTGACTTATTGATGGGGACACTCTTCCCCCTCACCCTATTATAGGAGTGTTCAGTCTTATGAGAAGCAATTTTACTATTAAAAATGCAATAATTAACAACCATATATATAGATTATTAAATATTGATTCTTTTAATAAGACATGCCCACAAATGGAGTTCCATGGTTGAAATAAAGACTAAAACACTTCACTTTTCCATCAGTCATAAATGAAAGCGATTTTTCATCAGCCAACAGTGTTTGCTAAAATACTTTCAATGTTTATGTAATGGATACACAGTAATAATACAAAGTAAAAATACTACTAATTTGTATTTCTTCAAAGAATAGGAAATCGGAGTATTCCATGATTTTATAGAACACAGAATCTTATACTGGAATAGGTTTTTAAAAAAAGATACTTTAGACTTCTATGAATCTGAGACCAAGAGAAGATTGATTGTCTTGCCAGGCTCACAGAGTTCCTTATTGGCAAACCTTAAGTAAACATTGTAATTGTGGTCTCTTATCTTTTAAAGCAATGCTCTGTTAATCACAGCCTCTTTAGCAGGGAAATGTTTGATTAGTAAATAAATATAGATAATAAGCTCTATGCATTCTAAGAATGGCGACAAAGGTCACTATGAGCTATAAATAATCAGAACAGAAAGAGCAAATTCTTGCAAATAGTTAAAAAAATATTTGGAAGAAAGTCAGAGTATGGCATGCATAGAAGTTTCTTCTAGGAAAATGGCAAAAGATAAGATTGTAAACTTAAGCTTAAAATGGATTTTACTTTCAATACCAGCTTAAGTTATTTGAACTTTGTTATAAACAAGGATGAAATATTTTGGATGGGAACATAAAATAATTGGCAATATTTAAGAAAAACTGATATAGAACATCTATAAAAGAATAGTTTTTAAAATTCAAATTTAAATTTTGTTACAAAAGTTTAATTTCTGATGTTTATTATCATTATACATACATAAACACTCATATCTACACACTACACATTTAAAAATAATCATTTGACTTCATTATTTTCTCATAAAGGTGACTTTCTTGCTGTCTTTTTTATTCTATACTTTTTGAGAACTGATAAGTATGGTATAAAATGTAAACATATTAAATAGGATAAGGTATTGAGTAGAACACAAATTTATTTTCCTCAGATTCAGAATCTCCTTGAATATTGTAGAGAATTCTAAAAAATAGATGTTTTTAAAAACAATCTTAGAGTTTGAATTCACACATGAGTAATTTATAATTTAATTTCAAATCTACAAGTGTTATTACACACCTAGTAGGTGTCAAAGATTTTTGATGTTAGAAAATCAAGCCTATGAAACATGGTCTTCACTTTCATGGAACATAAAATGTTTAAGATAAGCAGATATTTGAATATAATGCTTACTAGCAATGTAATGTCAATTAGTATTAAAATCACCTTTGTTAGTGTCAGATATACTGAAATAGAGGTTTTTCAATATGAAAATTTTGGTGTTATTTTATTAGATTAAGCAATGTCAATGTTTTTCTTATTTTGACATTTTTAAATGTAATTTAATTAGATTTCATTAATTAAGGAAATATTTAATTTCTTTATACAATAAAGATTGAAAAGAAATTGTCTCCAATTTTTAAAAACAATTTTGATGGGAATGAATACATATTAAGTGACTGTATATACATAACACAGAAGAGTTATTCTTTTGTGCTTGCTTTATTTAATTGCTTTCTTTTCATTTGAATGACCACTATTATCTGTACTATTTACTTAGCACTTAGCATTTGTTGCCTTTCTTTTTTTCACTCAGTTAACAAATATTGAGTAATTATGGTTCATGCTCTATGCTAAACACCTTTTATTATCGATGGTTACATTTTTATGGGTATAAATGCAAGGCAGGTTCCAATCCTCAACTAAATGTTAAGTTCTGTCGGGACAAAGAAAGATACGTATGCATTATGTACCTATACTATTAATTTATGTATCTAATATACACCTGTATGTGCTCTCATTAAGTATAGCTTTAACATCTGGAATCAAACTGCTGTAGTTCAAATTCAAATCTATGATTGACTTGTTATGTGATTTTAAGCAAATTATTTAACCAGACCCTAATTTTCAAATCTACCCAATTAGGATAATAAAGTACATACTTCAGAGAGTTAGAATGAATAGATGTGTGGTATGGTGTGTAGTACATAATTGGCATAAAACAAATGCCACCTATTAGTATTAAAGTAGGAAGGTAATTAAAAAAATAATTACGTAACATAGACCCTTAATTCAAAATAGAAATCAGGACAACCTCAAACTTCTGAAATAGATAGGCATTTTGGGAGAGAAATGGGCAAGCTCTTAGCTTTGGGGAGCATATTTTATCATTTGTAAAATATTTTAAAAATATTAAAATTTTCTTAAATTTCATTCATATTCTATTCTTTGATTCTTTTACTCAGAGCACACTAGCCTGTAGTCATGGATCAGTCTGACATACAAGGTGTAAAAGCTGTGTGCTAATAAACTCATGATCCTTTAAGCACCTGTTTCCATTGTGCACACATTGCCCACCTCTCTAAGGTAACAAAACAGTTAAGTAAATTTATGAAGGAATGAGCTGTTGCCCTCCAAAATAAGGCATTATTTATTACCAAGGCAGAGTATTGAAATCTTGAAAAAGAGATAACATCTCAAAAGCAATCAGATGTTATTCATTTAGGATACATTTGCAAAGCAATGCTTTAATAATAGTGATTCAGAAAAAAACTGCAAAACTTTTTCTCAAACACTTGGAAAAAAAAAAACTGTGAAAGACAGCTGTTGGCTAGTGTCTAGTCGCTCCTTCCCCTCCATCTAGTCATAAATCACATACATCAAAATCTTTAACTTTACAGTGTTTAAGCCTTTTAACATGTTCACTGTGAAGAAGGGATTATAATTCATTAAATCTTGATAGCTTGTTGGAAGCATTTTCCTAATAAAATGTGTTTGAATTATTTGTTTAAAGTAAACCTTGATTGCACAAATAATAAAGGACAATAACCCAATATCTGGGTTTCATTTCAACTGCTATGCTCAGCTTAATTGTAACAAATTCCATCATCCTTTCCAATTTGATTGTCTCTATCACATAATTTTGAATCCCAATCTGTGCCTTCAGGGAAACCTTGCTTATTGGCCTCAACAGAATTATCAGCAGTCATCCATGAAGCACAGCATGGTTTGTACAAATATTTGGACTGATCATCTATTGTGCCAGGAACTTTAAAAATTGTCTTGCTTCACACATGATTTGTCCTCTAAAAATATCGACAGACAATATTAACTTGACAAGAAAGGAAAAGAAAAAAAATAATTAGATGTGGGTGGTTGAAAGGGAGTTGTATCAAGAGTTTGAAAGGCAATTTTGGGCCATCGTTATTTACAGAAATGGGTCAGAAGCAATGGAAATAGTATAATTCAACATTCAAAGAAATAAAGAAACAGGGATAAATAAGCAGAATGGTCCTGTGATGATTCCTCTTCTAGACATTTCTTCATTCCTTTTCTTCAAAGCTAATTCATGGCCAAGGAAATCATTGCAGTAAGAATGAAAGAAACAAGACTTGTTAAACTTTCTTATTGGCAGCCTGTGAAAAGAGACACAAATCAGGAGTGAGACACTGAAGGAGTTATTTCACCTCATATTTTCATCTTCTCCAGTGCAGAATGAGTGTTTTGACTAGACGGCTGGCACTGTCTATGCCAGCTCTAATTTCTAGGACTTGTATGTGCATGGCTGGTTTGGCTGTCAAGAGAATATAGTCATCCAAACAACAGATTAAATTAGATATAGCAATTTCTAAATCAGCAGAACAATATTTTTTTTTGAATTTTTAACTGGTTTGACTTTGTATTGAAGAGAATGTACGCATAGAAAAGTGGAAACTGGTGCTGCCTCAGAGATTTGTTAAAATTCCCAAGAGAAACAAACAAAAACAAATGATACTGGTACATAATAATGAAGTGCTATTCAAAGTTTGAAATACAGCTTTGAGGATGTCAGTGTCTACATGAAAGAGAATTTTAAAAAGTAAGACGGCTTAAATGATCACAAAATCAATTTGTTTTTACTTTATAACAAAAATTTTTCAAAAGAATCAACCCAAATAAAACAAAATAAGAGTAATGGGAGAAACAAGAAAAAGTATGTAGGAAATTAGAACACAATTTTAACTCAAAGTTATTGGTGGATGAATGAAGATTGGGTTTATCTGCTGTCAAGATGATAAAAAGATTTTTGTTCTTTGAGCATATTTTCATGCAAAGTTAGTACCCTAGGGGTTATCATCATTCTGTTTTTTTTTTAAGATTTATTTATTTATGCATACAAGAGCTGGGGTACAGGCAGAGGTGTGGGGGGGTGAGAGGGGTTATCATTCTGAACCCTCATGATTTATTAGCATTCATTACATTGATTAATATTACTATTCCTCACTCACTAAAAGGACATCATTAAATGTTAAGGCCAACTAATAAAGAAAATATAATGTGTCAATTTTGGCATATAATGCCTAAGAAGGCTTGGTTTGTTGTCTATTGGAACATAAATAAAAATATAAAATATGTATTTACATAAATAATAGATATACCACTTAAAATAATCTTTCACCTCATAGGAGAAAAAGCAGAAGTTCACAGAAAAGGATCTAAAACATAAAATAATCAATATGAATATTTTCTACATGGATAGCTTTATTTGGAAAAAAATCATATTTTTCCCTTAAGATGCTCTTTGCAGCTCTGTATTTTAGAAGTGTCACATTTTCTAGGCTGAGAATAATTCTCTACAAGTCTGATATTCTTATATAGGTTTCTCCTTAATTTTCAGTTCCTAAATTAAAACTTAAACCCATTAATATCTATAGACATTATTTTCTTATGGGGTAAAAATAAACTGCCATCAGTGGAGATAGCTGACAGGGTATTTCTGGATCCTTTACTTTATTCATCTCTTCTATGCAAATGGCAGATAAATGTTTTGAGAAGAAATGAGTTGTTTGACATTTTTAACAATTTTAATATTTTTGTATCTTTTTTATCTGTCATCTATCATTTATACTACAAAGAAGTTTATCAAATGTTTAATCCCTTCCACAAATGAATGTATGCCATTCATATTGTATTTATTAATTTTACCTTTTTTAAGAAACCTGAAATTGAGGTGGAGCTCTCACTAAAAAGCCTTAGCAGTCAACTAATCCAATAATTATGTTTTAAATTTGGTTTTTCACTAAACCATATGTTAACTCAGTAATGAAAGAAGGAGAAAATAGAAAGTTAGAATATAGATATACATAATTATTAAAACTTACTCTAGTAGGAACCAGTAAGTTTCAAAAATAATTAAGATTCTCACATTGCATTTGGTCTTTGTGAGATGGTCTATAAGTAAAGCTTGACTTAGATTTCCACTCCAGAAATTACTATGACATATTCCAAAACCAGGATGGGTGATAACGTGTATTTCCTCTTTACTTAACCTAAACTAAGCCTCCCAAAATTGCAACTTTAGTAGTAAATGAAATAGCAAGTATCCTCAGGCCTTAAAATTCACTTAATATACTAAGTAAGTGAAAATCCGCTCTTTCTCAATAATGAGAGTTTATTGTTGTAAGATTAATTTGCTTCCTGGTAGTTTATATCATGATTACTAAGTTTTAGCTTAGAGATACTTTAATATATGTATTTCTTATGAAATATTTCTTTTATCTTAAGTCTTTCTTAGTCATTATCTCTGATAACTTTATGCCTTTTCCTTCCAGAAATACTGTCTTTATCTTTTTAAAACTACACCATAGTAACTGATGGGTGGGGATATTTAGAAACAACTTATTATCATAGGTCTTAGTGTAAGTATTTGTGATAGTTAAATTCACTTCTTCATATTATAAAGGCAAATAAAATAAAAGGATGGCAACAAAAAAATAGAGAACCTTTATGAAATATAGATAGCCAGATGTGTTTCAGTGGGTATTTTGGTCTACTATTAAAAGTAGTCAAAGCTGGTCACTTTTGGTTGTATTAGATTAAATGATCCTGAAGCAGAACAAATCTGACAAACCTTGACCCAGCTGGTGGGGTCTCACAGCACTTATGACTGCAGACACATGGTGAGAAACAATAATAACAGTATTTACTTACATAGAGAGTGAAAAAAGAGCAGAGAGAGAAATTATTTGGTCAGCACATGGCCAGATGTGATATGTCCTACCCCAATAAGCATCTGCTGAGCAGATCGTGAGCCAAGACAAAACTACATCTGGCAGGCTTGTGACTTTGCCATGAACACTGCACTCACCAGCAGTTTAACTGCTGGTGCCAACATTTTAATTGACAAAGCCCCTGTGATTTTAACTGCCAAAATGTCGGCTGTTTTAACTGCCAAGAGTCTCATCCCCAAACTTAATTCCCATCAGTCCCAAAGAACCCCAAAGAGTAGAGACTCAAAAGCTCTGCCTTAGACCATCAGGTTGGCTATGAGCACCACCCACAGACTCAGAGGTTGCTCCTCACTATTCCTTTTAGAGTGCCAGACTTCCCTTCCCACCAAAAACAATGAAACACTGGGCAAAATATATATATCCACTGTTCTCAGGCATGGAACAGCAGGGCACTCGGTACTCTGATCCTGGAGGGTAATGAGACACAACATTGAGTCCCATGTTCATTTTGGGTTTTGAGTTGGTTTTCCTAACATGGTACAGAGAGGTGGAATTAAAACTGATGGTGATATCCTAAGCTGAGGAGATATTAGAGTTCTAAACTGCTGATGCCATTGGAAACTTCAATGACGTGTACTAAACAGGATGTAGCTATCACTAGTAGACAAAACTATAAATTGACAAATCCAAAAGAAGCCAGACAGAAATTAAGTAACATTATAGGATGTGAAAAGAAAAAATACATATTGTCAGTACAAGTGTTCATAAAGGGTGGAAGAAATATTTGTACAAATGAGCATTGAAATAATTCATTAAAAAACAACTACCTACCCCCAAAAATGCTAACCAAAAAGTTTTTTAAGGGGCCTCCCTGGTGGCAAAGGTGGTTGAGCACAGAACTATGAAGTTGTCCGCAGCCTCTCCAGTGCTGGTTCATTCCCCGCTGGCTGCGGAGCAACCCACATGGTGCGGCAGACCTCTGCTGCGTTGCCAGCTGCACCCCTCAGCAGTGTATTTCACTCAGTCTGCTCTGTTTCTGGTGAATCTTCTCACCCTCCCGCACATCTGGTCTGTACCCTGGTTCTTGTATAAATTAAAAAAAAGAAGAAGAAAATGTCTGTGTTGTCTTCTGAAATTTTTTTTTTTTTTAAAGTTCTTTAACCTGAAGTCAAAAAATACCTTAGAAGAAAATTTGGATACAGTAGAATGAATAAAGAATACCATAAATGGCAAATATATAGATAAGTAATTATCTGTTTTCTTTTCCAATTATTTCTTTGAACGAGGAAGTAAATGTTTCAAACAAAAGTAACTGTATTACAGAATTTATTATGCATGTAGATGTAAAATGTTTGGCACAGAATGAAGTGTGAGGGTAATGATTGGAGTTTTACATGAATACGTAGAATGACCTTAAAGTAGATTATGATAAGTAAATGGTGAGCACTATAATTTCTTTATTAGTAAGTAATAAATAACCTCCCAAAATAGGCAGGAAAGGACAAAGAGGTTTTTTTTCTTAGTGCACTAGAGAAGAAATAACAAGATGGTAGACAATCCTACCATATCGATAAAAACATTAAATCTTATTAAAACAAATCTACCTAAAATGCAGAAGTTTTTGTTCCACATAGCAAAAAAAACACATCTCAGGTTTATACAAGAGACTCATTTTAATACCATAATACAGATATATTGAAAACAGAAATACGAAATTATGTAACAGAAATTAAAGAAGACATTGCCTAATTTGTTTTATGATGTCAGCATAATTTAGACACTAAAACCTTGCAAAGATTTATGCCATCATTAACATAGCCATAAAAATTCTATAAAATGTTATCATATTGAATTTAGAAATATATAAAAAGGATAGTACACATAACCATATTGGGTTGATCCCAGTAAGGCAACATTTATTTGACATTCAAAATTTAATTAATGTAAAAATTTATCACATTAACAAAGTATGATAAACTCAGCAATTGATGGAGGAAAAGTATTTGCCAGAATTCAACTTCCATTCATGATAAAAACACCCTAACATCTAGAAATAGAAGAGAAAGTTATCAATCTAAAAATGGAAGTTGTTTTCAGATATAGCTGTGAAAAAACAATTATATAATACATAATATTCACTTATTAATTCATTTTCACTTTACTATGGGCAAAGGTAAGGATACATCTATTCTAACCACTTCTACTAAACATTACATCAGAAAATACAAATGAATCTGCCAAAACCTCTCAAAACTAATAAATTCATTTACCAAGTTTGCAAAATACAATGTTAGTATACAAAATCAACTTGTACTTGCACAAAAACTAACACAAAATCAATATGCTTCTAATACAAATAGCAAGTAACTGATCACAAAAATCTGCAAAGAGCTGATGAGACTCAACAACAAAGAAAATAATCCCATCAAAAAATGGACAGAAGAGCTAAAAAGAAACTTCTCTGAAGAGGAAATGCAAATGGCCAACAGGCATATGAAAAAATGTTCAACATCACTTGTCATCAGGGAAATGCAAATCAAAACTACCATGAGATACCATCTTACACCAGTGAGAATGGCACATATTAAAAAAACTAGCAACAACAAATGTTGGCGAGGGTGTGGAGAAAAAGGAACTCTTCTGCACTGCTGGTGGGAGTGCAAACTGGTCCAACCACTATGGAGAGCTGTGTGGAGATTTCTGGACCTACTAAACATTGAGCTTCCATATGATCCAGCAATTCCACTCCTAGGTCTTTACCCAAAGGACACAGAAACATCAATTCCAAAGAATACCTGCACCCCTATGTTTATAGCAGCACTATTTACAATAGCTAAGCTTTGGAAACAGCCCAAATGCCCAAAAATAGATGACTGGATCAAGAAGATGTGGTACATATATACCATGGAATATTACTCAGCATTCAAAAAAGATAAACACATGAAATTTGCAGCAACATGGATGGCGCTGGAAGGGATCATGCTCAGCGAAATAAGCCAAAAAGAAAAAGAAAAATATCGGATGGTCTCACTCATAGCAGGAATCTAGAAAACTTAAATAAGGGACCAGGAAAATGAATAACTATAAAAAAGTGAAAATCAAAATCAACAAAAAACTATGAACCAGAGACACTTTTTTGGGGGTGAGGGGCGGGAGCAGAGGGATTGGGGTCAGAATGGGGGGGGTTGCAATTGTATGGGGAATATAAAAATAAAATTTATTATTTAAAAAAAAAAGAAAGAAATCCATAACAATATTTGTAATATATACAAAAGTATATTGTTTTAAAGAATTATAGATTGTTTTTAAAAATTATAGCAAGAAAACACACTGAAATAAATTGAAGAAAACCTAAATAAATGGAAATATATATTAATGAATTAGAGCCTTCAATATTGCTAAAATGTCCATTGTATACAAATTGTTCTATAGATTCAATATAATCTAAATAAGATCTCAGTGAGTCTTTTCAATTTTAATAGTAAATGCCACCTGGATTCTAAAGTTACTGTGGTGTAGTACAAAAGTGCTAGAATAGCTAAAACAATCTTTATAATTAAAAGTTATGATGAGGGCCTCCCTGGTGGCACAAGGGGTAAAGCACAGCACTATGAAGAAGCTATCCACAGCCCCTGCAGCACGAGTTTGATCCCTGGCTAGGGAGCAAACCACGTGGAGAGGCAGTATATCCCTTCAGCAGTGTATTTCAGTCTGCCTGTTCTGTTCCCCGCTCTGTCTCTGGTGAATCATCTCACCCCCTGCACCTCTGGCATGTACCCCAGTTTTTGTATGCATAGATCTTTTTTAAAAAATAAAAAACTATGATGAAATATTTACATGATCTGATTACAAGTCATTATCATAAAGCTACATTAACTAAAATAGTCTAATATTGGCATAATGATAGAAAAATAGATTAGAACATAATGAGTCTAAAAATAGACCCATATCTACATAGGCAGTTAATCTTTGACTAATTGGCATGGTAATTTAATGGTAAAAAGAAAGCCTAGTCAATAAATGGTGCAGAATAACTGCATAAATATGCAGAAGGAATTTTCTTTTGTGGGGACATTAAAATTGAGATACTGGGATCTAACCAATAGTCTGAGGTGCTATTAATCACAAGAAGCATATGGAAGTGGGGCTGCTGATTCACTACTATCTCACTGCTATCCTGTTAAGCTACTTCTTTTAACTCACAGATTAGAAGTCATCAGCAAAGAAACAAAAATCAATGTACATCTGCTATATTTTATGAAATATTGTAGCATATATTTGTAGCAAAAAAAAGTAACTTTTTAAAATGTATATTTGGAAAGTATTTGGAGGAACAAATGCAAACACCAAATTAGAGCATCTTAGATGTAATTCATGGAGGCGAGTTGTAGGTTTCTAATATCTGATAGATTAGTAATTTTTAAAGCAACTCATAAACTGAAATCAAGGGTTTGACTTTAGCACTTTTTAAGCTCCAAATTCATTGGTCATTAGGGAAATTTTCTTTAAATGTTTGTTATCAAATATTGATTTTGTTTTCCAATATTGGAAATATTGCTATTTATATTATCATAACTATGTGTATTATAAAATTGATGACTGGTAAAAATGCAGTGACAATATAAGTCAGTTTTTTTAAACCAAAGAATTAAAATTAATACCAGAAGTTAAGACTAGAAACATTCCAATACTTATAAACCATGTTAGTCAACCTGAAAGGCAACTAAACACCATTGGCCAAAGTAGGCACTCAGTATGTGTTGATGAATATGATTTTAAGTAAATAAATAAAATAACACTAGATTAAGAACCACAAATCTCAGTTCTACTGAAATTCACATAAACTCTGAGATTTTTATTTCTCCACATATAAAATAAGAATGATAGTAATTGCCTTACCTGCTCATCAGGCTTCTCCTATAATCAGAGGAAAGATTAATTGGCAAAGCATTTTAATCTGCTATGAAAATATTAAATAATCCTTTTGAGGTGAATGGAAAAAAGCCTTATTTTTGACTACTTACAAACAACAAGCATTACAATAATAACTTCATTAGTTGAAACATCAAGATGATGAGGGGAATGGGTGCTTTTATAAAAGTACACTGTAGAACTGAATGAAGCCACCTCTGGAATGTGAGTTTCACACAAATCTTTTTTATAAACTGGACAAAGAGGTGACAATAGTTCCTTTATTTCTTAGATTTATTGCACTGACTTAAACAGGGTTGTTTTCTGCATTCGGGGAGAAGAGATTCTGTAAGAAATATGTTTTAACCAAATGGTGGAATGATCCTTGGTGTTTTTATCCAAACAAACAAAAAACCCAAAGCAATTGTGAAAGGAAACCAAAGAAAATAGCTCCTCTATTATCTTTATTTTAGGTCAAGCTATTTGGAAGCAAGTCCCTGCTTTTGGCTCAGACTTAATAATATCACACATTGAGCTTACCATAATGGGAAATGCTAAGGTTTGCATTCTAAACATCCACATTTGTCTTTCCTTTATATGACCAATGATCCTTAACCTAGACCACAATCTGGTAGTAAAGGGATGAAAATGAGCCTGCTTGGTTGATATCCATATTGTGACTAATACTAGTACATTTATCTAAACTTTCCCAAGTATTGGAGATTCTTAAAGAGAATCTTTTAAGTATTGTTACTGTAAATTACTAAATTTTCTAGAACAAATAGTATGGTAGTATTATTAAACTGTCTAGAGGGAACTATGTCCAAGTACAAGGCACTTAAATTTTTTCCCACAGAGTTCTACTTACCCTTTCATTTGCAAAAAGAAATTTAAGAACTGCCTCACCAACTCATGCAATCAACCAGGATTATCATAAAAACCTCTTCTGTATTCTCCACTATTTATTATTGGACATTTTAGAGTATAAAATTGATCGGCACTTAGAACAGTGCCAATAGGCATGTGCACGATGGGGATTAAGTAACTGTATATTGAATGAGTGATACAATAAATTAAAAAAAAAAAACCTTAAAGCAAATATTCTGTTTTTTACCCCTTGGGGTGCATTCAGTCTGAAGTCAATTTAAATTTGATTGATAATTTTGTTAATCATCCCTCTTAGCATTATGTCTTATCATATATCTTTGATTTGGGGCATGCAAATATTTTCAGAGAAGAATCCGTTAAAAATTTTCCTTCCTTCTTTGAATCCTCTCCATTTATGTTTATCAATGTTTATGTCTAAATTATCCCCCAAATTAAAAATAAACAGGTTATGTTAATTTTTAATAGTTTTTTTTAATTGAGGTACCATCAGTTTACAATACTATTCAAGTTTCAAGAACACAGCTTCACACCCAATAAATGTATTTAGCACACCATGCCCATCACCAAGTGCCCATTCACCACTATGCGTTGACTGCTGTATCCATTCTTCTCACTCTGCTTCCCTTCTCTGGTAAGGGTTTGTGTACTCAGAGTCTAAGAGTTTGTTTTGTTTTGATTTTTTTGTTCTTTGTTTTGTTTATTTTCCACAAGTGAGTAAAATCATTCAGTATTTGTCTTTATCTTCCTGACTTATGTCACCTAGCATAATCCCTCCTTACACTTTGGAATGAGTATTGACTTTTTGAAGCAAAATGACAGAGCACAGACTGCAGAGACTCAAGTCTTGAGCCCTGGAGAGGATGGATGTGAGCAGAGCCAGATCTCCCTTTCATAATATTTCCACCAGTAGTTGTACTGCTCCAAGCCTTTCTCCAATGTGTTGACTCAGCAGTTGCAAGATCAGGTGTCCAGAACTGCAGAGCCTAGAAAACAAAATATTAAAAAATATATAATAAAATCAAAGCACCTCCTGCTAAAAAAAAAAGTAGCAGAAATCTCTAAGCGACTGCTATAGGTACTTTCAAAATTTTTAGGAAAATCTAAATCACCAAAATGGGAAGACAGAAAAATACAACATATGGCAACTTAAGACTAAAGGGAATATGCCAAGGCAAGGAAAGAACAGCTCTTCAGAATCCAAACACTAAAACAAGGAAGATTTGATCTTGCTGTCAGAGAGAGTTTAAAATTGTCACAATAGAGAAGTTAAAAAAAAAAATGGAAGAAAATGCAGAAAATAAAGTCAAAGTGAGACAAGAATACTCTGAAAATGTAATAAAAAAAAGATACAGGGGCCGCCCTGGTAGCCTAGGAGTTAAGTCTCAGCACCATCACCACTGCAGTATGAGTTTGATCCTGGCCAGGGAGCTGACCCACATGGCGCAGCAGACCTCTCCTGTCTTGCCAGCTGCTCCCCTTAGCAGTATATTTCAGTAGATCCACCTGCTGTACTCCCTACTCTGTCTCTAGTGAATCCTTTCACCCCTTTCACGTCTGGCATATACCTTAGTTTTTCTATGCAAAAATAAATAAAATCTTAAACAGAGAGCAATATAACAATATTCAGAAAAACAAATAAATAAAAATTTCATGAGAAATACAATTAATTACAGAAATGAGAAATCGAAACTGTAAATAACAAAATAAAAGAGATGCAGTCTGTAAAAAACATTAATACAGGAGATAAAATATTTGGAGAACTGTATGGAAGCAGTATAGACAAAATGCAGACAATAGACAAATGCACAAAGGATTCAGATGGAAGAAAAAAAAGAAATACAAAGATAAAATAATGCAAAAACATGTCAAGAACTATCTGAGGAAATGTAACAGAGGGATAATAGGTACTCCAGATCAGTGAGAGAAAGAATAGAATGGAAAATTAATTCAAAGAAATAATAAAAAAAATTTCTCAAATCTAGGGACAGAACTAAACATAGGTGCTCATGAAGCTAAAAGAATACCTTGTTATCTAAATATAATAAGACCTACACCAAGGCCTTCTCAGTCAAAAAGAAGCTGAAACAGTTTGTTGACACAAGACCTACACTGTAAGAAATGTTAAAAGGAGCACTCACATAAATGGCAGAGAAGATATACCCCCAAAGAGGCAAAAAAAAAAAAAAAAAAACTGTATGAAGAAATAGATGCAACATAGAAATCTGATTGTAAACATGAGGGTAGAGAGCAAAGGAGGGAGGGGGCCCAGTGGACTATGGTGAGGGACTATGTAAGCCTTGGTGGTGAGTGTAGTGTGGTGACATATATCCAAACAGGTGTAGTCGTATACTTTTCAAATCATGTACGGTGTTATAAAGCAATTTTGCATCGATAAAAATAGTAAAAACAATGTCAAGATACTGTTTAGTGTGTGACTGAGATTATTTTAAGACTAGAGATAAGAAAGTCATAAAAACAAGTTGCTTAAACTGTGTATTTGTATTTCCCATGAGGTTTAAGACAAAATATTAGAATCTTAAATTTTTTGCCATATTATCTTTCTTGAAACAGATATTCTTGAAAAAGACACCCCTGATACTCATATAAATATTTCTTTATGCATATTAAGCATATGCACAAATAAATGTATATGTAAAAATATTTAAACATAGAAATACATATGCAGTTATATATGTACAATCAAGCATCTTGTTCTTCACCAGACTAATAGTACATGTAAATTACAGTTTGATACAGTTAAATTTTTTTAAACTGTACTAGTTTGTTTTAAAATGCAATTAATAGTTCCCTGTCACAATAACGTAATTTTTGTCTTCACTTTTCTTTATGGTGATTAGTTTCCATAAAAGCTATAATTCTTTCATCAGTGAATATAATTTAGGACAAATATTACTATTGTTTGCTTTTACTGGATAAGAATATAAAACCTCAGTAAGTTCATTCAACTTTCCCAAGGTCACCCAACTGGCAATTTTAATAGCTGAGATTTGAACCCAAGCATAGTGATTCCAGAATCCATTTGCCTATCACCTATTTTTTTAAGTCTCTAACTGTCAAGCACCATGATAGGTTTTTATTATGTTAATTGCTAGCTGCTTATGTTGGTCACAAAGTTATTTCACATATGATCTAAATTCATATTTAGGATGACCCAGAGATTCACAATAAATATTTAAAGTAATTCAAATTAAAACATCAGGGAAGGAAGAAAGACATAAAGTGAGGTCAATCAGATTTATATTGGAAAGATGATTCATTGAATGGGGAAAGAATGTAATTTGGAGAAACAATGACTCACAACAATGACGCCATGATGTGAATAGGAAACCTCTAGGGAAAAAATCACGTCTCTGAAATGAGAAGCCATTGAAATTACTGTAATGTTTTCTCAACTTCAGTTCTGTGTCCTCTATGTAAAATTCTTGTATTTATAAATTGAAACTTCTTATTTTGTGGATTAAGCCATTCTTTTGGAAATGAAAAATTTACTATCAGGTAATAAAAGTATACTTAATAGTGGACTCTAATTGCTTCAAGCTTAATTTCCATTTCTCTTCCTATTTTGCTTCTACTGTGATGCTGATATTCTCACTAAGAGTTTGTTATTCTTGCTATTTTGCTTAATTTAATGATATCCTTCCCTCAACTCTAAATGTCTCTGGTTTCTAGTCTTTTAATTTTTTTAACCACTTAGTTGGCAAAGTATTAAATTCAACTTCCATTTGACTTTAGCTAAATATAATATATAATCTGGATTATGTTTACTAATTGGTTATCTAAATAGTTCAGGTGGATAAATTTCTAAACTAATTATATTGACATAAAATTCACACTAAAGTCTTGAGTGCTTCATTGAAGAATTATGATAAGATTGTTCAACATTAAAGAACAGAAATAATGTATGAAACTGATCATTTAGGGGCAATAGAGTCTGAAAACATTTAGTCACTCTGTTGTCCATCTGTATAATTCCTACAGCTATCCATTAATCATAACAGATTTTTTAAGGAAGATTGTAATCATACAATAGAAAGCCTAGTCACAGAAAAGGGTTGAAAGTATTTAAAAAAAAATTTCTTGAAAATGCATTGAAATTAAAATCTAATAACTCTCATTTCCTTATGTGTTTGTTTTTTCCTTGGGACACCCCTCAAAGAAACTACATTGTCTTTGCTTATATTTGGGAAAGAGGGAAAGGAATAGCATTAATAAGTCCTCAAAGTACCTTTTTGTTGGAAATTAGAACAAAAAAAATTCTCAATCCCTTGAAATATGATAGTGAAACATTTGGTTCTTGGTGAGAGATAAATTGTGTCTGGTTCTTCTCAGTAAAGGAAATTGAATTATTAATAATGCATACCTGTGCTAGTCACTAATAGTTATAAGGGTTATTTCATAGTGACAACTTTTCCTACAAAATACTTAGTAATAATATCACCTCATGTGTTTCCAGGTGCCAAGCAACTGTTGGCTATTGTATTATAGGTTCACTCCCTGCCAGTTCATTGTGTTTCAAACAATAGTTGATGCAGACCATGGGAACCTCAGTGAAAATGTATTCCCTAGAGTGTCCGGATGTCAAACATATATTTCTGGTGGGAAAGCAAGGTGAATAAGGTGGTGTCATTGACCACAACAAATAATATTTAATGTTACTTAATTAGTGTGAGGAAGTTTATGCTAAATTAGGAAGTATGTTTGGCTAGGATAGGAAATGCCATATATTTTGAACATACAAGGAAAAAACAATTTCTCCTGTTGGCACATCAAACAAAACAGTTAAGTTTCCCAGGTGTTATCAGAGTTAAATTGGTTTTTCATTTAGTTTCCATACTTCTATTTTAATATTGTACAATTACTTTTGTCTCATTCTAAGAAATGACTATAAGCGATTTTTTTTTTTTGGTCTGGATTCTTTTTGTGTTAAGATATGCATGTTAAATTACCTGATTATTCCCAAATATTTTTCAAAGAAATGCTGAAGTTTTATTCTAATCTTATCAAATATTATTGAATACAAAAGAGGATTCTAAAGTGACTGCTATTTATCAGGAGTAGATGTGTCTAATTTTCAGTTTCTTATTTATTATTATAAAAAGAACACCAGGCTAGTATATTTAGCTGACATAGTATAAGGCATTACAAATCAAATTTAGATCTCAGAAAAAAAGGTAAATAATTTCATGTCATATTAACTTAAAGTTTCAACATAAAAAGAAAACAAACAGTAATGTGAACAATTGGGACTACATTAAACTAAAAAAATCTGCATAGCAAAAGTATCATAAAACAAAAAGACACCTTAATGAATTGGAGAAAATATTTGTACACCACACATCTAAAAAGGGGCTAATATCCAAAATCTAGAAAGAACTTGTACAACTCAACATAAAGGAAACAAGTAATCCAATCAAAAATGGCCAGAAGAACTAAATAGATATTTCTCTAAAGTAAGCTGCAACAGACACATGAAAATACACTTATCACTTGTCACTAGGGAAATGCAAATCAAAACCACAATGATATACAATCTCACACCTGTGAGAATGGCTCATATCAAAAAGATCAGAAATAAGGAGTGCTGGCAAGATATGGAGTAAAAGGGATGTCATACACTGTTGATGGGAATGTATTGTCCAGCCCCTATGAAAAACAGTATGGAGATTTCTCAAAATATTAAAAATAATCTACCGTATTATGATCTAGCAATTCCACTCCAAGATACCTACTCAAAGAAAGCATACTCACTAATATGAAGAAATATATACACTCCTATGTTCATTGTAGCATTATTTACAATAGCCACAGTTACGGAAGCAACCTAAGTGGTGAAGGACAGACGAAGATGCAGCATATGGACAGACTAGAATACTATTTAGAATATTCCTTAGAATACTACTTAGCTATAAGAAGAAGATAAGCTCTTGGCTTTTTGCAACAAGGATGGAATGTGGAGGGTATAAAACTAAGCAAAATAAGTCAGAAGGATAAAGACAAATATTTGATGATTTCACATGTATGTGGAATATAAAGAAACAAAACAAAGACTCAGATAAAATGGAGCCAATAGAAAAAGGCTAGAAATCTGGCTGTAGATTCCCAGAGGGGAAGGTGGTAGAAGGAGAGCAAGGTGGGGGAAGGGCCAGAATGGATTCTAGTGGAGAACAGTGGGTGTCTTAATGGTGAGTGTGGTGTGGTAACATAGAACTATTTTTCTAAATTATATACAATATAAACCAATGTTACCTCAACAACAACAACAACAAAAAAAAATGCCTGCATTTGGGATGTGATTAGAAGCAAACCCTAGGATACTGCATTTTAATGGTGAAAGCAAAAGCCTGAATAGTGAAGTCAATTATTGCAAAGTGCAATAGAAATGCCATGAAAAATAAGATTATAGAAAGGATTCCATGTTTAGATTGAGGGAATATTTATAGTGTTAAAGTGAAATCCACATTTTCAGATATTAAAGTATGAGTAGAGAGAAGAAGGGATTCACATGGAAAAAGCCAGTGCAGGTAATTTGATCCACTAATTGGACATATCTATTAGGCAATAATTTCAATTTGATAAAATCAAATGAGTGATTTCCAAGACATTTTTCCCCCTTTAATCCAGGTATGGACAGCCTGGGTTAGACTTCAATTCCTGGCTCAGATAATCAAAATTGACATAATAAAAATGCTTATTTCTTGAAAAATTACTTGCAACCTTGTGGCCTTTCAAAACAGAAACAAAAAGAAAAATACACCAACCAAGAAATCCTAAAATTGACCATATTTAATGATGTACCACAGGGAAGGAGCAACACAAAGAGCTTGTCTTCCAAAGGAGAAATAAAAGTGGAAAGAACTTGCCTGGTATAGGTAGGTGTCACAGTAAATCCAAGAGAGTTATAAAATGTTATTGGAGAAAAGGACAGATTATAACTTAGTGTTTATTAAAGAACATAAATATAAAATTTATTTAAAAACAAAGGATCAGGGCCTCCCTGGTGGCGCAAGGGGTTAAACACAACCTATGAAGCTGTACTCAGCCTCTGCAGCATGAGTTCGATCCCTGGCCAGCCAGGGAGCAACCTACATGGCACAGCAGACCTCTCCTGACTCACCTGCTGCTCCTCTCAGCAGTGTACTTCAGTCAATCTGCCTGTTCTTTTCTCCACTCTGTCTCTGGTGAATCCTCTCACCCCCCACACCTCTGACCTGTACCCCAGCTCTTGTATGCATAAATAAATAAATAAATCTTTTTAAAAAATTTAAAGCAAAAACAGAGGAGCAAAGAGCAATTCCTTGTGCAAAGGCTAGAGGAATTTATAGACAGTAAGGGAAATTGCAGGCAGCTGCCATCTGTGGCCTTCAGTAGACATTGTTGACCCTCTATTAAGAACTACCCAAATGAGAACAAAGAGAAGCAGCATGCCAATGCTTCTTGTCTTTTTAAGGACCTATAGAGAGTTTGTGAGCACCATGGCTTAAGCCTCCAAAATAGACTTGTAGAGTATCCAAGAAATTCAGTGTAGAACGAACAGTTAAGTATGACATCCAAAACAGCACTGGGTTCTAAAATGCTAATTCCTCTATTGTCTAAAAATTGGAACCAAGCATCTGCTTGTTACAAGGTTCACATCACACCCAGAGAGACTCATCATCTGTGTCATGCTTCCCTATCACACAGTCTTCCACTGATTGAAAACACAGATACACAAACACATCCCACAACTTTGCAGGCGATGTTTCTCTGATGTTCAAATACATTATGTATTAATAAAGAAAATTACATTTGATAAATGAATTTTCACATCTTTATCACTTCAATAACATATATATGGCTCCATCATCAGCAAGGGACAGAAAATCTATATTAAACAAATATAAATAAAACATAGTCATTAATTTAAAGGTCCATATTTATATATTCTGAATTTCAAATGAGGCTTGATAAAGTGGCTTAAATGCTATGACCAAAAAAAAAAAAATAATAAATAAATAAATGCTATGACCAAAGATCATTCTCCTTCTCTCTGCTCCACCCTCTACACAGCATGGCATTCTGTAGGTCTTGAATTCATCTCCTCACACCATGCCACATGGGAAGAGAAAGCCAGTTTCCTCTCACCAGTCCCCACAAATGTTCTTTTTCACTTTGTAAACTCTGTTTGGATGTTTGGATAATAATCTAATCATTGGACTAATCACTATGCCTGAAGGTTGTGGTGAATGAATGACTTAACCAATTCATATTTTCTGAAGACAGAATGGAGTGGAGAGTAGAATCTATCTTACCACAATCACTTATCAAGGAAATAGCAAGGAAAGACTGCACAGAGGCTCACTATTATGCTATCTACTACTCTCTCCTTTTAAAAACAAAAACAACAGAGGACACATTAAAGAATGAGGCATAGTGTGAATACCAGTTGTTTGTTAAATCTCTCCCAGAATCATTAGTGAAGGAAAGTTCTAAATGAGACAGATTATTCCTGACCAAAGACCATTGAGAGTTTTATCATATTATACAAAGTATTGATTAGAGCAAAATACTGGTCCATTTAATAATTTGTCAGTCAAATGCAAGTATTGAATCAGATGAAAATAAGACAGTTCGGAAAATTGAGTACTGCTTTGTTGGTCCTCTCCTAAGGAGAAAATTCCTACCAGCCAAGCAAATGCTCTAGGAGGTTTATCTCACTAGGCAAATACATTTTGTTCTGATTCTATATACTTTTCAGATTATCTCCATCAGCATATTTATTAAGTCAATATAATTTTGAGGTTCATTTGAATCTTTATTTCTGAGTTAGATCTGTCTAGTAGAAAAAAATATATATTTTGTGCAGGTTATTAGATTATTTCCCTGGAATAAGTCAATCTCTGGAAAGATTGAATGGCATAGATTTTCACAGAGCCTAGTCAACCCTGAGTAATCAATAAGTAAACAAAAGGAATTACTAAATATCACAGTGACCTAAGCTGACTATCAGATTTTGAGATCTGTTTTTCTGAGAAATCGAGCTCTATGGAATTCACATGAAAAAAGAAAACGTGATCTTTTCAGACTTAATCTGCATGCAGCACTGTGACAAGTTTTCACCTCTACAAGAAATATGGTAGGAATTTCAGAAAAGAGGACTTACATTTCTAATCCAAATTTTCTTACCTACTTGTGAGTTCAGCAAATACTCAAGAGAAGAAAAAACTATTTGATATGTGTTGGTAACATTTTTCCAAAGTAAACTGAATCTTTAAATTCTGATTTGAATTTTAAATATTCCTTAAGAAAGATTAGAAGGGGGAAACTAAACTTCCTATATTATGGTAACCTGAACAGAACATTTCATTTGAAATCTTGGTAAATATTAATTCCCATCATGAGATCATGTAAATATTAATTCCCATTAAATTAATGCCCATTAAGTCCAGGGTTCTAGATTTCATGGAGAGTTAGAGATTTTTTTTGTCTTATTAGCTGAAATATATATATATAAAATTATCTGTTACTTTTCTTTAATGATCATACAATAATAGAAATAGCTTTCTAATATTTATATATAAAATTTAACACATACATTATATTTATTATACTTAATATAAATAATATACTATTAAATTATGAATACACTATATATTATATTTTTCTTCTTTTTTTTTTTAATAGAGGCATGTTTTATTTATTTATTTGTTTGTTTGTTTGTTTTGTTTATACATGCACTGGGTACAGTCAGAAGCACGGGAGGGTGAGAGAATTCACCAGAGCCAGAGCGAGGAGCAGAGCAGGCAGAAGGACCGAAGTACACTGCTGAGGGGAGCAGCGGGCAGCAGGAGAGGTCTGCGCGCCATGTGGGACCCTCCTTCGGTGGCCGGGGAGCAGCCGGGGATTGAACCGGCGCCGCAGAGGCCGCGGGCAGCTTCGCAACCCAGCGCTCTACTGCTGGGCCACCGGGGAGGCCCTATATATTATATTTTTATATTTTTATTCAATGATAAAAATAGATCAATAATATTACAAGGTCTCTCTAAGATTTAAAGAAAAATTTAATGACTTTTTTAAGGAAATAGAATAAACAATTATCAATTTATATGGAATCACAAAAGGTCCTATATAATAGCTAAAAAATATCTTGAGAGAAAAGAAAATGGAAGCATCATACTTCCTGACTTTAAACAATATTATATAGCAACAGTAATCGAAACAATATGGAACAAAAACAGAAATCAGACCAGTGGAACAGAACTGAAATTTTAAAAGTCGTCAGTCATTATTTCTGTATTTCATGGTTTCATCCAGCTTTTCAACCCCTTTCTTTCTTCCTTCTGGTATTCCTATTATGCATATGGTGTCCTTAATGACATCCAACATTTTTCTGATATGTTTTTCTTCATTCTTTCTTCTCTTTACATCCTAATGGTATAACTGCTATTGACATGTCTCCAAATTTGCTAACTTTCTCTTCTTTCAGTTCAAATCTATTGTTGAGTTCTGCTAGTGACCTTTTATTTTGTTCATTTTATTTTTCAATTCCAGAATTTCTATTTAGGTTTTTAAAAATAATTTCTGTATTTTAATTGATATTTTCTATTGGATAAAACATTGTCTTCATACATTCCTTTATTTCATGGATTCATTTTTTTAAAGATTTATTTATGCATACAAGAACTGGGGTACAGGCCAGAGGTGTGGGGGGCAAGAGGATTCACCAGAGACAGAGTGGAGAGCAGAACAGGCAGATTGACTGAAATACACTGCTGAGAGGAGCAGTGGGTGAGTCAGGAGAGGTCTGATGCACCATGTGGGTATCTCCCTGGTTGGGGATCAAACTCGTGCTGCAGTGGCTGCTGATAGCCTCATAAGTTGTTTCTTAACCCCTTGCGCCACCAGGGAGACCTTCATGGTTTCCTTTTGTTCCTTGCATATACTTATAATGGCTACTTTAAAGAATATGCTTAGTAAGTTCCATGAAATCAGTTTCAATAGCCTAATTTTTTTTTCTGTATTTTTTTTTTAACCTGTCTATATAGATGTTGCCTCTGGAACCACATAAGCCTCTTAATGCTCAAAGGTTATACTTAGGACTTCATTTAGAAATTCAATTTTTACATTCTATTATTGCATCTAGTTGTAGCTTGGAGGCTATTATCACAGCTCAAAGAATTTCTGTTTTTGCCCATATTCAACAAGGGATTAATTGTTTCTATTCTGCCTCTCAGATTATTTATGAAGATACATAGTTTGGGGCATGCACATAGTCTTCCACACTTCAAGGTTATGTGTGATTTTATTTTTAATCTTGGCTTCCTAGGAGTTGCTCCTCAGTAAGAGTAATTTATTATTCAATCATTACTTATTCAAGGTTGTGCTTAAGGTCTTTGAGCTAGTGAAGCTGCTGTATTTTATTGATTGATCTGTAGGCAGCTGGGGGAACATTTGCAGGTTTGCCCCTGTCCCTGCTCTGGTGGCTCTGGGGAAGTGCTGCCTAGAGCTTGCACACACACTCCCTTCCAATAGGGCTGACTGTGATCCCAGGAGCGCTCTTCGCTTTTTTCTTGGCTCTCTCTATTAACTTCTGATTGCTTTGCCATTTTGCTTATTCCTACTTGTATCATGGAGTTATGACAGCCGTAGTCACTTTACCCCCAAATCTACATTCTTTTCAACCATGCCATTAAACAAGAAATTCTCCACACTATTTTTCACATAAAGTTACTTTTCTCAGGGAAAGCTACAGAGCTCTTTTAGTAGGAATTGTCTTTCCTCTGGGGTGGAATTTTTGTGTGAGTACACAAAATCTGAAGACAAAAAATCCTATTTCTCACAGAATGACCCTCTTGCTTAAAAGATGAGGTCTGGGGGCTCCCTGGTGGCGCACTGCACTGTGAAGCTGTCCGCAGCCTCTGCAGCGCAGGTACAATCCTGGCCGGAGGCAAGGGTCCCACATGGTGAGGCAGACCTCTCCTGTCTCGCCTGCTGCTCCCCTCAGCAGTGTATTTCGTCAGTCTGCCTGTTCTGTTTCCCGCTCTGTCTCTGGTGAATCCTCTCAACCTCCCATGCATCTGGCCTGTACCCCGGTTCTTGTATAAATAAATAAATCTTTAAAAAAAAAAGATGATGTCTGGTGCACTCACTGGGGGCCTGGTGGGGTGGTGCTTAGTTTTCCTGTTTGCCTGACCCAGAGTGAAATCTGTGCCCTATAAATGAGCTGGGCAGGAGCATTTGGGATACGTCCATGTAACTGACCTGCTATGCCTGAGTATAGTTTCTATACTAAAAAAAGGAGCGTGTAGGGGAAGAGAGACCTGACCCTTTCAGCCACTCTTGCCTAAACTAAAACTTGCACAACATGGGACTGGGGGAGGTGAAAAAGTCTAGCAACCTGCTCCTCAAAGGGTGAAAATGTAGCCTTAGACTAGGACCACAAGGGAGAGGGAGCTCCCAACTTCTTCAGGGAACTACCCAGAATTAATGCTCCTGGAACAATTTTTACAAGATGGAGCTTGGAGGGTAAGAGAGGAAGGGAGTGGGTTGTGATTCAAATGACACAGACTCTCACTCTTTTCTAGAGGCTTAGTGCATTTTCTTGAATGAAAATTCCTCTATTTTCTGTATGCCCACAGGGAAAATTCCAGGTGCTTTAAATGACTGTTTGAATAATTTTCTCCAGATCAATGATTATTTTAGGGAAAGAGCCTGCCATGCTACTCAGCCATCTGTTCTAGACAGAACTCACAAAACAATTTCAATTTTGAAAGTGTAAATATTTACTAAATATCTTAGTTTAAAAAAAAATTTAAAAAGAACACCAATGAGCCTTCTGGGAATAATGACTTATCACAGGGCATAAATCATGGTTTGCTCTAGCTTTTTCGGCAGAGTTTGTGACTCTGTTAAAGCAACATATAGAATACTTTTAAATTGTGGTTTTGGTGAGCAAGAGAAATGGTTAAGCTTCGTTTTCTTGAATGTTATTGCTCTGTTCAGCACAGTGATATTTGAGTGAAGGAAGCAATCTTATATCCCATTTCATCTTTAAGGAAGAGTACCATCTAGACTCAGGGAAGCCAAATGTAGACTGCCACATGGTAGGGTCTACTGTGCATGAAACTACTCGAGTGTCCTAGAGGAGTTCTGCCTATTCTCCATGTATTTCCATTCCAAAAACTGGTAACAAGATGGCATCCAGTCAATGGAAAGGAGCACTCTTGTATATGCTTATTTATTAAGTAGTATGATAATATTTTTTGTTTTCTTCATACTCTTGGCTGTGATGTATTCATATAAGAGAACTGAAACTCTATAAAGTCAATTGTTTCTGTAAATTTTTCACCCATATTTCACTTCATTTTTCTCATTCCATTATCTATTTAATGCTAAAGTCTTTTTCATTGACAGAGATGTATAAGTAAAATACTGTGTGGCCACATTTTCATGTAGCACATGCATGTGTATAAAATACACAGGCCATAATTATATTACTAGAATAATGTGAAAGGTTGAGAGGGGAGATAAGTAGACTACTTGCAATTAAACATAAAACATACTGTTTCTGCCCTTGAATAATTTGCCTCTGCATTGGCACATATTAGCATTGGCACATAGTAGCACTTAAAAAAAACAAGTGTTTTCACATTTACAGAGAATGTGGAGGATCTGTTATCACCAGGACCCAGATCTTGTGTGGTAATACTCAAGTGGAGTAACAGCCACACCTGTGGATGAAACAAGATCTCTCCAGTTTGCTCCATCCACTGCCATTCCTGAGAGAGGTCCACACTGTGAGGCTAAGTGTTACTTTCATCATTCGTGTAATGCACACGTCTCCTTCAGAAGTGGAAAAAAATAATAATGACTGACCTTCCTAAAACGTGGCCTTGCTTCACTCATCTACGTTACTGAACTAGAGGGTAAACAAACAAAGAAGAGAAGATTGTAATGTTAAGCAATACATGCACTACACGAAGTAAGCATCATACCACATACATGGTGTTCCAGTTGATCACAGCCATATCTTATAATCTAGTTTGGTGACTGTGTTTAAGAGTTCAAGCAATGCTGTGAATTCTAAGTGCCTGGTAAACTTCTTCCTGACCATGGCTGCAGTACCAGCTAGACTGTAGCCTTTTCCTAGCTCAGCCTCAATGAAACAAGGGTTTGTTTTGTCCCACCCAGGGACTGAATATTTTAATGGTCATGGATTTGCTTCTAACAGGTGCTAGTTTCAGTCTCAGTGGTGTATGTCATATTCTGGCAGGAGTCTCTGCGTGAAAGTTTTCAAGGCTGAAAATACAGCCTAGAAAAACATGCAAACAATGTACTGTTGTGGATTTGGATTTCTTCTTCTTCTGGAAAGAATTCTAATATTTCTACCACATTCCCAGCAGGAAACACTTCTTTTTTCCCCTTCTTTCTACTTACTGACATGGAATGACAAGCATGCAGGGGAACTAATTGCATCAGTCTGCCAATTTCAGAACCATGATAATTTGCAGTTTCCCTAGTTGGTGAGGTGAGATAGACTAGTATGGCAATAGAGAAAAATAATTCCCTTTAGAGTTTTCATTTTTTCAATACGCTTTAAGAAAGTACAGGTGCAAACCCTTTGTAGTTAAGAAAAAACCCAAAATTTATATATACCTGATGTCAAGATCACCTTTTTATGAAGGTAAGATTATCTTATCTGAAGTATGAATTGACCTAGCAGCTAATAGAGCAAAGCTGAGACCCTTGTAATATTTTTAAGCTTACGGCAAGATTACCTCTCTGTACCAAGCCTTTCCTAAGGCCTGTGTAGATGACTGAAGTGTTAGCTATCTAGAATAAGTTTATTGAAATATGGCCCTCAATTCAGCCCCACTCCCCTCTGCAGCTCCTTATTTGGGAAACTTAGATCTTTTATTCACCTGTAATTGTCAATTTAGTAAAATAATAAAGGCATGAAGAAAGACTGACTTTGATCAATTCCATACTTCATCCCTAATCTCTAGCTCAAAACAGTGTTTCCTCTGTGTCTTTCCAAGTTCTAATTCATAAAATGGTCGCACACATCAATTCTGATCTGCTCTTCTAGATGTGAAAAGGACCAAGTATATGCTAGCCCAGAATCAGAAGATATTGCTACATTCTTTTCTCTCATGCTTGTTTCAGAGATTATAAATTTTCAAGGAGCGTTTTCATTTCCATCACAGTGTCCTTCGCACTGTTTTCCAGAATCTGTACCTGCGGTTCCAGTATGATCTCTAACTTCTCTAACCTCATACCTAGCCTCTAACCAACATGACACTGCACAGTCTTCAATTACTGGCCCTTCCTTCCTTCCTTCCTTCCTTCCTTCCTTCCTTCCTTCCTTCCTTCCTTCCTTCCTTCCTTCCTTCCTTCCTTCCTTCCTTCCTTCCTTCCTATATTTAAAGTTCAAAATAGGTTGCAAATTTGTAAAATCTTCCAAGTTTTAAGATTTAACAACTCCTCTTCCAAGTCTAACCCATATGCTTTGAATAGCAAGTTTAGCAAAACTAAGAACTTATTTACTGAAAATTACCAACCTCATATTGGATGTAGCAAATGTGGAGAATAAGTCAATAAGGAGAATTGCATAAAATTACACAAGATGTTGACTACCTCATTGTTTCTGTATGGTGGTATTGTGTTGCTTTGTGATGTACCTCTACCTAGTTGTCTTTTAACAATTTCAAAACATAAAAGATACTTGTGTGACTATTGAACCAAGCATCTGGAAAGCAAAATAAATAATTGAAATGGGAGGTGACTTCAGCAAGATTGTGGAATAGAAAACCTTGGGTCCACCTTTTTCCCTTAGATACAGCAATTCAACAACAATACATGAACTAATGCCATTGTGAGCAGCCCAGAAACCAGCTAAGAAACACCTGCATTCCAAGTAAACCAGTCGTTTGAAGCCAGTTGGAAAAACTAAGATACTTTATCACCATAATCCCCCTCCCGGCACAACACCATATGATTGGGAAGAAACCTCTAGCTCCTACATTCTCTGTGGGGAGAGAAGGAAATGACTAGATCATGCATCCACATTCTGTTTTTAATAGGAATCTGCCCAAGGGAGTAGTTTCTATGTTGTCTGAATCTGAGAATTAGCAGAAAAAGACTCCAGGTTGGGAGACACTGAGAAAAAAAGACAGCAGTTTAGACTGGTATGCATGTTCTCCACATAATCCTCCTGCTGGTTCAGCACATAGCAAATGGGTAAAGATTCCAAATCCAGAGAAAGGAAAATTTTAGACCATCCATCCAAAGTTCTCACTTTTCCAGAGACTGCCAGAGGATTGGCTTCTCTCTTGTCTTGGAAATTTTATGGTAACAAGAATACTTCAGAAGAAAGTTTAGACTAACATTCATTTACCCAACATAGCCTCTTTCCCCTGGCTCAGTGCAACACATATGACAAAACTTCTAGCCTGTGATTTATCTCTGAAATAGAAAAAGAAGTGTGTTCCCAATGTCTAGATTTTTCAGGTGGCTCCTTGAAGAACAGGTTCCAATCTCACCAGTCTTGAAGTGTGGATAAAACCTGAAATGCACTAGATGCCTTAAAAACCACTGAGAGGGCCTCCCTGGTGGCGCAGCGGTTGAGTGCTGGGTTGCAAAGCTGCCCGCGGCCTCTGCAGCGCCGGTTCGATCCCCGGCTGCTCCCCGGCCACCAGAGGAGGGTCCCACTGGTGCTGGTCCCACCCGCTGCTCCCCTCAGCAGTGTACTTCGGTCCTTCTGTCTGCTCTGCTCCCCGCTCTGGCTCTGGTGAATTCTCACCCTCCCCCGCTTCTGACTGTACCCAGTGCTTGTATAAATAAAATAAGTCTTTAAAAAAAAACAAAAAACATTTAAAAAAAAAACCACTGAGAACAAGATGAAGAATGAACTTGAATCATAGTGATGAAACAGAAGGTATATAGTACCACAAATATACATCAGAAGGGAAAAGAGATACAAATTCCTGGGGGGAAACAAAAAACAGCGAATCTTTCTAATTGAGAATTCACATACGCAAGTGCAGAGGTGAATACAGAGAGATTTGAAGGGACTTCAGAACCTCTAACTTAGCTGATTGGTGTGTATCTTCTTTATAATCTAGTCTGTGTGAACTAGCAAAAATGATTGTTTTTTTAATGAGCAGATAGTAACATAAATAATCAAGAAAAAAATAGCAAAACAGGTAACATTTCCCAAGGAAAAGAACACAGTAAAAGTCCAGAAACTGACACTGATGAAACAGAGGTATAAGAATAACTTTATAGAGAACTCAAAATATTTATGATAAATATGTTAATTGAACTTGGGAAAGATGCATGGATAAAGAAAGTATTTCAACACAGAGATAAAGAAACATTTAAAAGAATCAAATGAAAAAACTTAGAGATGAAGAATGTGGTAATTTAACTGAAAAAAATCACTGAGGGTCGAATAGCAGATTAGTTCATACAGAAAAATGAATCAGCAATTTGAAATAAGTCATTAGAAATTATCCAGTCAGAGAAACAAGAAGAAAATAGAAGTGAGTAAGGAGTGCTTAAAGGACTTGTGAGAGACCATTAAGAATTATGGTTGTTCCCAGAAGAGTGAGAGAAAGGGTCAGAAAGCTTATTTAAAAAAAAAAAAATTCAAAATGTCCCAAATTTGGGGAAGAAAATAGACATCCAGGTCCAGGAACTCCAATGTTCCATAATAATATGAGCCCAAAGAATTTCATCTGAGACATATTATAATCAAATTGTCAAAAGTTTAGGAAAAAGAGTATTCTGAAAGGAACAAGAGAGAAACAGGTTGTTAAATACAAGAGAAACCCCATAAGGCTGAGTGCAAAACCCCATTTTGCTGAGTTTTCTCAGCAAAAACACTATAGGCCAAAAGACGATATTTTCAAAATACTGAAAGGAAAAACTGCCAATTAAAAATATTTACTATCCTCGGCAGTTATCGTGAAAAATGAAAGCTCAATAAGACTTTTCCAGACATATAAAATGTTAGAGTTCATTATGTTAGATTTATCTTACATGAAATGCTAAGAGAAGTTCTTTAAGTTGAAACAAAAGGATACTAAGTGGCAACATGAAAATGTAAAACTCACTAGCAAAGATAAATATATAAACAAAATAAACAGTGATATTGTCATGGTGGTGTATAAATCACTTTATTCAAGGATAAGATAACAAAATTATTACATATAATTATACCATAAAATTAAGTTTACCATTATAAAAAGATTTAAATTGTGGCAGTAATAACTTAAAGAATATGAGGAAGAGTGTAAACCTATGGGATTGAATTAAGATGTTAGTCAAAATATATTGTCATATACATAAGATCTTTTATGTAAGCTCATGGTGACTACAAAGAAAATAGCTATAGTAAATACAAAGAGGAAAAAAAGAAAGGAATCAAAGTATATCACTACAAAAATATCAGTAAAATAAAAATTATAATGGCAAGGAGGAAAAGAGTAAAAACACACATTCTACTAAACAACTGCAAAATATATACTCTTCTTAAGTGCAAATGGAGCATTATTTAAGATAGATCCAGAGATATCAGAGCACATAACAAATCTAAAAAAAAAATAACAAAATTGAATCATACTAAGAATTTTTCCAACCACAGAATGGAAATGTAGAGTTTCATAGGATCAAACTTGAAATCAAGAGAAGAAAATGTGAACAAATCAAAACCTACACAACTAAACAAAATGTTCTTGAACAACCAATGAGTCAAGGTAGATAAGAAATGGAACATTAGAAAATAACTTGAGACAAATGCAAATAGAAACACAATACACCAAAAGTTAAGGGATGATGAAAATGAAATCATATAAAATGCTGAATTAAAATCACAAAAGTCAGAAAAAGTGGAAGACAAAAATAATAAAGAACAATGGCAATAAATACAAAATAGTAACAAAGATAAATGTGAATCCAACTATAACAATAATCACTTTCATTTTAATTATTCTAAATTCACCAATTAAAAGACAGATAGTCAAACAAGATAAAAACATGACTGAGAAACTCTCTTGCCCACCTGTGGATTTTCAAGGGCCTCTCTTTTCTCCTTTTCTTAATAAACCTGCCCTTTTAAAATATTAAAAAAAAAATGACCCAACTATATGCTGCTTCAAGAAACCAATAATTAAATATTAAGACACATAGAGATAAAAAGTAAATGGATGGAGAAGAAAGTAGTAGCTACATTAATTTCAGACTGAACACATTTCAAAATAATAAAAGTAACCAAGGATACATGATGATGAGATCAATTCTTAAGAAGATAAAACCATTTTCAACATGTATGTGCATTACAACAGCGCATCAAACTACATGAAGCCCAAATGGATGGAAACTGCAAGGACAAATTAACAAACCCACTATTACAGATGGCAACATCAACACCCTTCTTTCAGAAATGGACAGATACAACGGAGAGAAAATCAGTAAAGACATAGTTGATCTCAATACCATCAATCAATAACATAATTGATTTAAGTAAATTATATCATCCAAAAGCAACAGATACTCTTTTTTCTAATGCTTTCATGGATCATGCACCAAGATATATTACGCTCTGGGTCATAAAATTTATAGGATACAGTAAAAGCAGAAGAGAGTAACATACAATGATAAACAGAAGAAGATCTTAAATAAACAATATAGCTTTATACTTAAAGAAACTATAAAAAAGAACAAATTAAGACCAATGTTAGCAAAAAGCTAGAAGTAAAAGAATAAACAAAAATAAGAGTTGGTTTTTGAAAAGATTTTGAAAATGGGCATAACTAGCAGTCTAAAAGAATGGATGACTCAAAATTATAAATGAAAGAACAGATAACAGATGTTACAGAAATAAAAAGGATAAAGGTTTATTTTAAAAAATTATATAGCAATGAATCATATAACTTAGAAAAAAATAGATAAATTTCTAGAAACATACAATCTGCTGAATGAATCATAAAAAAAGATCAAAAATCTGAACAGGTCTATCACTAATAGGGAGATTAAATCATTATCCAAAAATCTCCCCACAAAAGAAAGTCCAGTGATAGATGACCTCACTGATGAATGAATGTCAATTATTTTTAACTTTTAGAAAAAATTGATGAGAAAGGAACATTTCCAAACTCATTATGTGGAACTCATTTTATCCTAATTGCAAAGTCTGGGAAATATGCTACAGGAAATTATAGGACTATATTCCTGAACAACAAATATACAACATTCCTTAACAAAAATATTAATAGTCCAAATTCAACAACACATTTATGAGATCATAATTCCATACCAAGTGGAATTTATTTTATTCCAGGATACACAAGTAGATGTATAAAATGTGGTATATACATAAAATAGAATATTATTCAGCTTTAAAGAAGGATATCCTGCCATTTACAACACACAGATGAACCCAGAAGACATGATATTCCTGATATGAGCCAGTGACAGAAGGACAAATACTGTATGATTCCACTTAGATGAGGTATCTAGTCGACTCAAAGCAGAGCAGTGTGGTGGTGGTTCTGGACTAGGCAGAGGGTGAAAAATGGAGCTATTGTTCAATAGGTATGACGTTTCAACTGTGCAAAACCAGCAAGTTCTATACATCTCCTTTATAACTTTGTCCCTGTTCTTCTAATACTGAATTGTACACTAAAAATTTTGTTGAGTGGGTAGAGCTCAAATTATTTTATCTCACTTAAAAAAAATCATTGAGATATATGGAACTCAATTTTGAGCTAAAAGGTTGGTTATCATTATCTTGTGGAATAGCAATATATATTATATTCATGCAAACTATATTTATAGCTTTAGAATATCCTACTTGGGAGAAGATATTTGTAAACATATTCAAGAAAAGTATAACTATATCTCTTATAATATAATAATTAATGCATGTATAATGATAGACTATGTAAATATAAGATAAAAAGCTCCTGTCATGGAGAGACCATTGGAAAGAGATTCAGTCTGTCAAGAACCATAGAAATAGGGCCTCCCCCGTGGGTGGCGCAGCGGTTGAGCGCTGGGTTGCGAAGCTGCCCGCAGCCTCCGTGGCATCGGTTCGATCCCCAGCTGTTCCCTGGCCACCGGAGGAGGGTCCCACATGGCACGCAGACCTCCCCTGCCACAAGAGTATAACTTGTGACTTTTTGTAATTTTGAAAACTGAATTAAATATTTAAATACATGAAACAGAATCTTATTTTTTAACTGAGGAAATATTTCACTAATCAGTCTTTTTCCTTTCACTAATCAGTCTTTTTCCTTTCCTTTCCTTTCTGTATCATGCTCTTCTTACCTATCCATCTCGCTGAACATACACACTGATACACACACATCTAAATATGTGTGGAATGGATACATGAAGTTATTTGCTACAAATATTATGCAATCTTATGTTTTTGATCTTAAAAATATCAAAAGTTGTTTTCTTTTTCCATTCCCTAGGCTTGCGTGTGATTCCTTACTGCTTATCTTAAGAATTCTAAAACTGTGGTAAAATGAAAAATATAAACCGATGGTTGCCTAGGAAATGTTCATGAGTTAGTTAGGTATCTCATTTCAGCTAATTTTATAACAGAATAAACAGTATGGAATGCAGATGTGTGATTTGGTCTGTTTCCATTCTCTCCCCATTGTGATCATGGCAATCAGCTGAGTACATACAAAAAACAGCACTTTTATTTTTTATTTTTAACAGATAGCGAGGTACTTGAAGTAATTCTGATGTACAGTCAGATAACTTTTAAAGTTCTCTAAATTTAAAGCCAAAATTTTGAATATTCATTATCTGCCTTAGAGGATAATACTATATCATATTTGTGGGTAATTTAAAGCAATGTAGTACCAGAACTATTTACTTTGCTGTCAATAAATGATTATAACATTTAGAATGAAATGGCTGAAAAATGCATTAACTTTTCTTTGTGAGGTCATCCACAGTCAGGTTATTAACCTTCAATGGCAGGGTTATAAATGTAATTCTCATGCTACGGAATTTAATATCTGCTTGGTTACTTGGTATGGCTTGCATATTTTAATTTAAATTTGAGATCATCCTTCCTGGATCATATTTCCACATATTTTAGTGTATGGAAAGTCACAAATACCAAGTTCAGTGGCCTTTTATAATGATGAAGTCATATGTATGTCCTTAATTTCTTTATTTTGGTCACAGCTCAGATATCCGCAACCATTTGCTCCAGTTATTTGCACTCAGATGGTGATGGCTATAGAACATGAAAACATATTGTAGCTAAGTCCAAAATTTCTTCACCTTAATCTATCAAGAGTTGTGTCTTCAATTTAACCCAGGACAATGATTATTTTTCATCTTCAAGGGATGTGTCAAAATCACAAATGGCATTTAGTTGATTCATTCTTGTTTATGTCATTATGTAATCATTCATATGAACCTCAGATTAACACATCACCTTGGTAGCATAACCCTAATCAAATGACCATTTATATCCTCTGAAAGTAGTTGATGCTTAAGTGTTCATTCTTCATGATATTGTTTATCTATTGATCATCTTCTCAGGGGCACTAGAGTCATTTTCTATCATGGATCAGTATTTCCATCAATTATTAAGAAATAATTGTAAATTTGATCAAAATTGTGTGACATTTAAACAACACTAAGTTAACACAGAGCAAAAGAAGTAGAATATATTTTATTAATTTGTTCCTCCCAGCAAAAGTTTACCAACCATAATATACTAACAACTTTCTCTATGAGGGGAGAGAAAATACCAACAAATAAAAGACATGGTTGCCATAAAAATTCAAGGTCAGTCTGGTAGCTAAATCATATACAGATTTTTGTGTCTATATTGTACAAGGTACTCATATATGTACATTTATAAACATATATAGTTGATATATATATATATCTCAACAATAAAGATGCATGCCAAAAAAATATGGAATTAAAGTACAGGACACAAGAATCAGAAGAGAATAAAGGAGAAAAGGAAAAGGAGACAAAATCTGAATGGAATAGTGACATTTAATTGAACAGACAGGATTCAGTCTGGATACTTGATTCAGACAGGATTCAGACAAGGATACTTGACTGTGAAAAGGCTGGTCTTAGAAATGCAGAGTAGGAGGAAGGTATTATGGTGACAGATATTGCATATAACAGTGTGAGTAAAATGGGCCTGTAAAAGGTATTTTCAGTATGATTTTCAATCAGGTGTAGACTGTGGGTGATAACTGTAGGCAAATGTATAGGTGTTAAATGAAATATTAAGAACCCACTGTTAGCAAAATACTGTATGAAGTGCTGAGAGAAAAAAATATATACACAATCTCTTTTCTCAAAAACACTTACATTTGTGTCAACTTTTGACCCAGCAGCACAAAAAGTTGGACAAGCCAATAGTGCTATCTAGGAAAAAGCAGATAGCTTTGGATGACATGATGCATCTTTAGCAGTATTATCAGAGAAAATTAAAAATACTAAGTGATTAAAGAGTAATGAAATATCCATTCTTTGTTCTCCACTTTAAGGAGCTTCTGAGTATATGTTTAGAAACAGAAGAAAGGAAATGGGAGAAGAGATAGAAGAAAATAGAAGAAAGAACAGAATTAAAACACTTGGTGGCCTCTGGTAACAGGATGGGCCAACCACAGTCAAATCTCACACCAAACTCAGAATACCTTGGTTCTTCAACTACGTAATTTTATATTTTTTTTACACATTACACCCAACTGTAATTGATTGCCAATGCATCTCTATATATTTGTATTCCAGTTTAAAAAAAATTCTCCTTAAACATATTTGACCAACAGTAAATATAATCATAAATATTCAGGTGCAGACATTTTCAAGTAATTTGGCCAAAATGAGAATAAATCAAAGACATAACTGAAAATATATTTTCTAAAAAAAAATGATATGAGACGCACCATAAATATTTGTTTTCACTATACTTTAAGTGAAAGTAAGGCATATTGGGGCCTCCCTGGTGGCGCAGCGGTTGAGCGCTGGGTTGCGAAGCTGCCCGCAGCCTCTGCAGCGCCGGTTCGATCCCCGGCTGCTCCCCGGCCACCGGAGGAGGGTCCCACATGGCGCGCAGACCTCTCCTGCCGCCCACTGCTCCCCTCAGCAGTGTACTTCGGTCCTTCTGCCTGCTCTGCTCCCCGCTCTGGTGAATTCTCTCACCCTCCCGCGCTTCTGACTGTACCCAGTGCTTGTATAAATAATAAATAAATAAATCTTTAAAAAAAAAAAAAAAAAAGAAAGTAAGGCATATTGCCCAAAGAAAAATGAATCCAGTAGGAATGTGTCAAATGTTTAATAAATAGTCTAAATCTATGGAAAATATTTTTTTCTTAGACTAAATATTGAGCTCCCACTCAGACTTTTAAAAATACAAATAATTTAATTTTTCCCATTATGTTGCAAATCTTGCAGTGTTCATTGGCTGAATTAAAATGCAAAACCTAACAAAGTGCAAAGTGTTCTTTGAAATAGTGACATCAAAGAGAAAAGGGAAAAAAACCTTTCATCTTCTCATCTTCTGCTTTGCCCTCCTCCTTCCCACCCCACCCCCCACAATTTCATCTGTCATACTGAAATAAATAAGAGGGCCAAAGGTTTCTTTCTCCCACAGTGCTGTTTGTGGTTAAGGAAACAATAAAGGATATTGTTACAAATAGGTAGGCAATATAATGAGAAAAAGAAGTGGCCTGTGGTCATAGCTGCAGCTGTGCAGGCAAGACATAAAGTTTTCAAGGGTGTAAGAAAGCGGCTAAAAATACCCATTAAAGAATAAAGAGGTTTTTGACTGCTGTGTACAATAAGATTATTTGGAACATATTAGCCACCTCTAAGCTGAAAGTTCTGGCCATGGACTCCAAAGTTAAGGATTGATTTTTTATTTACCTTTTTTCTGGAGGGTTTTTGCTTTATTTAGTGTGTTTTCTGTTTCTGCATATTTTGGGTCCTTTTCAGAAACTAGGTATTTTATCTGAAGAGTTTGACAGAAGAAATATAAAAGTGTGGTCCTTCTGCAGTCTTTACCCACAAGGAAGATGGTGAAGTATATGACAGTTCAGGGAGTGATGGCTTTCTTCGTAAACCTAAGAGGACCACAGAATTCAATATTTCATTCTGGGGTTCATGCATTTAGAGCATATCCTTGAGACCCAATTAAAATGCACCCAATTTAAAATTTGTAGTCATAGTTGGTGGTTAATGGCTGATTGTGAGCATTCTGAAATAGGGAAATCAGCAGCCCCAAAATTGACTTAGGGAATTTCAATGCAATACAAAACAAACACACCCTGATAATATGCCCAAAGGCGCATACGACAAAATTATCAACTGAACTGTGGTTACATGTATTACAAGACTTGTTGATCATTTATTTATTTATTTTAAGATTTATTTATTTATACAAGAACTAGGGTACAGGTCAGAGGCGCAGGAGGGTGAGATAATTCACCAGAGAGAGTGTGGAGCAGATCAGGCAGACAGACCTAAGACACGACTGAGGAGAGCAGTGGGCAGGGCATGAGAGGTCTGCCACAACATGTGGGTTTCTCCCTGGCTGGCCAGGAATCAAACCTACGCTGTAAAGGCTGTGGACAGCTTCACAGCACAGCGCTCAACCCGCTGCGCCACCGGGGAGGCCCTTGTTGATCATTTAATGAAGAGATAAAGGAACAATTACTAGTTAAGAATATACAACCTACAGAGAGATGTCTGTAGGTTTAATGCTAGTATCTTAAAACTGATAGCAGCTGTTGACTGGAGAAATTTATTAACCTCTATGTAATTCAGATCATTGAAAATGGAGTAGAGTCTTGCTTTAAGGATCAAATAAATGAATATAAATTGTTAATTAACAATTTTGGAGTAATTTAAGATACACAGAAAGTTACAAAGACAGTACAGAAAGTTTCTCTATAGATAACCTTCACCCAGTTTCCTCTAATGTTATTCTCTTACATTCCCATGGTACATTTGGCAAGACCTAAGAAACCAACATTGGTACATTGCAATTAACCAAACTCCAGACTTTATTCAGATTTCACCAGTTCTTCCACTAATGTCCTTTTTCCATTCCAAGATTCAATGCGGGACACCACATTGCAACAACGAAAAATATGTGTTTTATTTTTCAAAACATTTATTAGAACAGTGTCTGACACAGTAAGCACCTGCTAAAAGTTATTCAATCTTATTAGATGATTTCCTTGTAAGCAAGAACAACATATTTAATTCTGCCATATATTAATAAGATTTTATTCCTTTTATTAAAATAAAGGTTCCTAGGTAAGAGAAACATGGAATAGTTTCACTAGGATGTTGCAAAAAAAGGTACAAAATAAGGGGTGACTTGTATTTGAACTAAAAACAACTGTAGATGATTTGTTCTAACAGGAAAAACTTTAGTTTATCTTCTAAAGATTGCAGACACAAATCTTATCTTGATCATTTAATTCTATTAACTAATTCACTCATTTAAAAAATAAATTCGAGTGCCTACACTACACAAGGCAGAGTGTCTGGCTGAGGTACAGAGATGAAATCAGACGCAGTCCCTTTTTCATGTTTCATGAAACTAACATAGTTTTGCCTTCTTTTTTTGTTTGCTTTTTAACATACTCTTATTTAAGCAGTCGATATAGGATCTGATTCACCCCACCGTGAACAGAAAGGCATTAGAATACCTCATTCAAATACAAGCAGCAATGTTTACTCAGAAATGGTGATGGATATATAAGGTGAACAGAGGAAACAAACATTGTCCAATTTGGTTCCAAATACCCAAAAAGAAAGGCCCAAGGCGAATCAGATGAAGATATAAAGATGTGAGTGCTCAGAAAATCTGTGTAGATTTATTCATGCTTACCTCTTTGAAAGGTGTACCACTGCTTGTGACTAGTAACAGTGTCAGCAAAGTGCTATCACGTAGGTGCTTCCTTCATGCCAGGCACTCTTCTGGCATTATGTGTGTTAATTAATGCTAATCTCAAAACCCTCCTAAGAGATAAATAATATTATTCCCAACTTATAAATGAGAAAATGAGGTAAAGTGATCAATACAAGAAAAATAAAGAGGAAGACCAAAAAATTCTTGTTTTGTACAACTTTGTGTCTACAGAGACAGAAATTGCTCCTGGGCATAAATAGCAAAATATGTTAATTTCCACTTGAATGAAGGAAAAATTGATTGAATCCTCTTGACTTCTGCATTCTGGTACACAGTATTTCTAAAATATTGGAATATTTTGTAAAATACCTCAAATAACTATTGAGCAAACATATGTATAAATGTACATGTACTACATCAGTGTCTTCATAACAGCATAAACAAGTAGTAATTAAAACATCTATACTTAACCAAACCCCTGATATGTGCTATATATCAAAAACAAATATGAACATGGCAACTCCTTCCCTCAGAGACCTTGTGTAGATGCATTGCAGTTTTTTTCACAGGAATAACAGAATATATATATATATATATATATATATATATATATGTGTGTGTGTGTGTGTAATATATATGTGTGTGTTGACTTGAAATAAACACATCTCAAATTGCTAATGTGCAAATTGAAATATGATAGGAATCACTAGAAACATACAAACACAATGCTATATGAGGAAAAAAGATAAAATAAATGGAAGGAATTACACCTTGCAGGCGTGCATCGTGTAGCATCTGAATACTAAGTGGTATTTTAACAAGTTGAGACAGATGACAGCATAGGATCTTCTATGTGAAAAGAATTGCATTGGTGAAGGCAGAAAGGTGGGTGATCACTGTTTTAGGAATACCAACTACTCCTGTTTGAAGAGCAGATTACTGGGAGAGGATATGGGTACATTATATCCATACTTGCTTAGACACAAGTGACAGGATTAGGGTATTATTCGAAGAAGAGCAGAAAATGGTTCATTCTTAAGAATTTTGTGTAGACAGTTAATATAATTAAAGCTGTACTTTAGCAAGATTAATTTGTAAGTGTATAAGATGGATTTCAGAGTGGGAGTGATAGGAAGCATAGGGACCAAATAACCATTGTGATAATATCCACAAGAGAAATAATGACTACTAGCATAGAGCAGAAGAAATAGAGGAGAGAAGACAGGCATGACAATCAGGTGACCGATTTAGGAACTAGAAGAAAACAAGGCATCTGAGATATATATATATATATATATATATATATACACATATACATATATATTTTTTTTGTGGGACCCTCGCCATAGGCCAGGGAATGAACTGGCGCTGCAGAGGCTGTGGGCAGCCTCGCAGCCCCACGCGCAACTGCTGTGCCACCAGGGGTGGCCCAGCATCTGAGATTTTTGAGAAGACTGGTTGACTGAGGAAACAGTGTTGTTATGAGCAGACTTGGAACAAGTTAGTGTGCTTTTAAAGAAAATGTGATGAGTTTGTTTGTAGACATGTTAAATTTATGAAGCTTCTGTAAAGTTAAAGGAAGATTTTTAAGCAGACAGGAAGGAATGCAGAAGACAGACTAAACATGCAGACTCTGAAATCATCTCAGCAGAGGTGATAATTGAGGCTGTTGGAGTGAAGATGTAAAGATTGAAGAGACAGAGAGAAGACAGAACCCTGAGGAAATACCTACATTGGGAAATTAGGGAGAGGATGAGGACAAAGGAGAACAAAAGAGAAAAAAAAAAAGTGAATACCAGAGAGATTACAGGAGTACCAAAGAAAGGTATTGTGCTATATTATAAAAATCAAGATACCAGTATTTGAAGAAAGCAAAATTAGTCTACTATGCTTCATGAAACCCTGGTTCATTAAACAATTCTCAAGCAAAATTTTCAGGAAATAAATTCACTTCTGAAAACCTACACAAATTCATTAAAAGACTTTACTAAATCTGTGAAACTCTATTAAGCAACAATCTGATAAAGACACATAGGTTACTCATGTATTTGAAAACTTCTGTTTATGATAAAATATTTTGTTGAAAAAACCATTTAGTCTCTTAGGGTTATGGAGAAAATATGTTTGCAATTATTCCATTTCAATGCCTAACTGCAATTTGTCTTCATCCTGGGGGTTGGAAAGAATAATTTTTGAATTAGAACATATTTCAATTTCAGTATGATTCTTTGTTTGATAGCCTTCTCTCTATTTACCCCATTTTAATCCTTTAAAATGGAAGAGCTTGCCAAATATGTCTAGACCTTCTTGCAACCAAAAAAACTGAAATTCCTCTGAGAGACAATATAAGTGAATTAATTGAATGCCAAGATACTAAGACTGATTAACTGAAAATATTATATATTGTGTTATAATTTACTTCCAAATACAATCCATCCCAATTTCAAATACCTAAGGATGAACTTGTCTAACAATTTTCTTTTTGTTACGCAATAGAGAAATGACACACAGACACAGGTAAGAGTCCCCTCATCTCTGGTGTTTGCTCACTTACACACATCCAAGATTTTGAACTATTAATACCAAGATAATAAGAATGAAGTAAAATATTCATTAAAAGACCTTTACAGGGCCTCCCCGGTGGCACAGTGGGTTGAGCGCTGCGCTGTGAAGCTGTCTGCAGCCTCCGCAGCGCTGGTTCGATTCCCGGCTGGCCAGGGAGAATCCCATATGGTGAGGCAGACCTCTCCTGTCTTGCCCGCTGCTCCCCTCAGCAGTGCCTTCGGTCCATCTGCCTGTTTTGCTCCCCGCACTATCTGTGGTGAATCCTCTTGCAACTCTGGCCTGTACCGCAGCTCTTGTATAGATAAAAATATCTTTTAAAAAAAGACCTTTACAAATCTATATCCAAAGTGGAACTAAGAATGCATTTTTTATGAAGTAGACATAAGTCAAAGAAAATTATTACTATCCCTTTCAGGTATACTTTGGATTAAGCAAGATTTGGCATACCAAAGTTTTTTTTTTTTTTTTTTTTGTGGAAGAATTGTGGTACACGTGACTGTATTAATGCACAGTTCGAAGGTTTTTTTACGTATTTGTGATATTTAACTTCCTAAGGATGGCAATCCCACCCTCCTAGGGAATTCATTTGTGACTTTGTCCTTTATTGCATTTTAACATTATTTCTAGTTTATAAAATGTTTTATTGCAATAAAAAAAAGCAACTAAAAAAATAAAAATGAAAGTCAAAAAGAAACTTTTTCAAAAACCACAAATGTGTTACTTTTGATACTTCTGCCTCAGTGTTCCAATTCTGTTTGAGCCGTGCTTTTGTCTAGTACTATACTGAACCCTTGGGAGCATTATGTCTACATCTCTTTACTAAGACATTGTCTAAATGTGTATGGCACTTACAAGCTTCATAAAAGAAAGTTCAGAGAAATGAGGAATAGAGAACCAGAGTCTTTTAGTATCCTTACCTAACAGTTGGAGACTACTCTGTAAAGTGAAATGTTATCTCACAGAATAAGATTACATTTAGTAAATCAGATCTAAGGCTATGATTATGTATTAAAAGTATATCATAGAGGGGCCTTCCTGGTGGCACAAGTGTTAAAAAAGCATTGTCAGTTTTCTCGCCAGCCACTGCTGCTCTTCGAGTTCTATCCGGGGCCAGGGAGGTGACCCACATGACTCGGCAGACCTCTCCTGTCTCAACTGCTGCTCCCCTCAGCAATGTAGTTCAGTCAATCCGCCTGTTCTGCTTCCCCACTCTGTCTCTGGTGAATCCTCTCACCCCCCTGCACCTCTGGCCTATACCCCAGTTCTTGTAACAGGGTGGTCCCCAGGAAAGGGGGAGGTTCCCTGCCCTACCCAAGGGAGGGTGGAGCTGAGCAGGAAGAGAAGCTGCAGAAGAGACTGAGGAAGGAAGCAGGATGGAGCCTAGAGACACGTGAAGAAACTGCGCTTGTCTTTTGGTTGTGGACAGGGTGACACAGATGTGGGTGAGACCCGTGGGGAGGTGACAATGGCAGCTTTTACCTTGATGTTGATTTTGCTCTTTTCCTTCTGGGCTTGTCTGGTTGTTTCTGACCCTTTTCTGTGGGTCCCCACTGGAAGGTGCTTTAGATAGACTTGTGGCAGGCTTTGGGGCCTTGCTCTGGGCCGATCCCATTTGGATGGAGTTTTACCCACGAGGGGACGGGTAACTTTGGGTTCTTGATTTAGAAACTAGACTCTTTGCCTTTCCTGTATTGTTTCCTAGTTTTATTAAAGTTCCTTCCCATTAAAGTCTCATGTTTTGTGTTGATGCGGCGGATGGCAGAACCCTACATAGAATAGGCAGGTTTGGGCTGCCCCTCTCCCTGTCCTATAACATTCTTATGTGCATAAATAAATCTTTGGAAAAGATTGTTTCTATGATACTTTTTTTTTAATCAGTGGAACCAAAAACCCTTTTGAATGACCAACAAAGATTTCACTATAAACAATTCTAATGGTTCCTGTTGTTATTTACTATAGTAGTGTATAGAACAAGGAGTATAGAGATAATGATTAGAGACTAGTAAGAGTACAGCTTAAGCAGGTAGCTGCCATAATCAGGGTGTTTCCTTGATGGGAAGGGATGGAATTTATTTGTACAGATTTTCCCAGATCACATAAATCATACTTCCTCAAACCACATGACCCTTACACACACACACACACACACAATTTTACAAAATAACAGTGGTCTGTTTAAAATGAACTACAATTTAAAGCTGCATTGTGTAATCTCTGCATTTATTTCACATGTTTAAACCATGCCCCCTGGTCTGTGATCCAAAGCAGGAGGGTGGTTGATGACTATGGAATCCATTAGGCTTTCTGATTCCATGTGCTTACATTGCAGATTAGCTATGGTTCTAACTTCCAATTTTAATGGAAACCACTGGATGGTTGGGTTGTGCAGTGTGTGTGTGCGCAGTGCGCATGAGACAGGGGCAGAAGGGAATGGGGGGCCTTCAGTAGAGAAAATCTCACCAACTCTTCAAAAAATCATTAAAAATGACAGTACTTTTACATTGTGCTCTTTGTCCTTTATAATTTCCCATATCATAACTCCTCCTTGCTGAAAGGTCCATGCAGGAGGCCGGAAAGCAGAAGCCAACCAGGAAGCCCACCTGGGGGGCAGGAACGCAGATACCTGCCTGGAGGATTCAGACAATGAGACTTCCCCCTCCCTCTACGAGTCTCTTCTCAGACAAAGAATCTCTACCTGCCCCAGGAAACTTTTCCAGCCCTACAAACTTTTCTGGCCAATGAACCCAACTTCCCACCTGACCTCTCCTTACCTTATAAAACCCTGCCTCCCCCTAACAAGGAGCGCTACTCCACTGACCCCCGCCTTGGGTCTGTGAGGTCCGCCCTGAGCAATAAACTTTCCCTTCCCCCGAGGAAGCTTGGCCTGGCTGTTCTTTACCACACTGTACCTTTCACTTACCACTATGGTCCATTATTCATATCCATAACCCACTTCCTCAAGACCTCAGTTCACATAAACTTATAAATTCAAGAAAGTTTTTATTTTGTTTCTCTTTATCTTAGATGAAAAAAAATAAAAAGAGATCAAGTTAGGGCAATTAATCTGTACTACAGAGTGGATTCAAGCTAATTTTAATTAAAAAAAGAAGTTTGGGACCAATAAATATTAAACCAAGTTTGTAAGACTCCCCTTCATTTCCCTAAATTATGTGCATTGGCTGATTAAAAGGAGTACATCTTTTCATAGACCCTAATTCAAAAACAATTCTAATGTTGATACAAGTTACTTTGTAGGATAAGAGTGAAGTACATTTACAAGCAACATATTAGAATTTGCCTTATCTTCAAACTTATATTCACAGTGATTTATAAGAGGACTGACTAGCACAGAGCAGATTTTCTTCTGAGGTTATGTTCCAGTCACCAAATATTTGAGCCGAATATTTCATGTTAAGTGATTTGTCACCTTTTGCAGAGAATCTACTTTAAGTATAACAAATCTCCTGTTTTGAAACCTATGTAAGCTTCCTTCTCCAAATTAAATATATTCATCTTCATTTAAAAAAAAGAATCAAGAAATATAGTTTATCCACTGGTCCTTCTAAAATATAAGTTCTTTGCTATAATTTATGTGTTTCACTGTAGAATCTGTTATAGGGCAGCCATTTTAGGACATCCTTTTCCCCCCTAACAAATCCATCTTCCACATGGAGAATAGTAATTCCTACCTCTCCCTTCATCACACACAAAAAAATGGGGTTTGGTCAGAAGAGTAGGAGGACCAATTGGACAAGAAAGTGTTATTAATTCCAAAGAGTCTTTGTCTGACTTCCACCAATTAATCCCCCAGAAACCTTGAAAGAACTAATATAGCTTTCAAAAAAGGAACATTTATTGTGACTCACACAATAGGAGAGGGGCAGCAATTGCCCCCAGTCACATTCTTCACCCAGTGAGTTCTAGGGTTTTTTTGCAAGCAATAATAAAGAGGGATGTTCACCCAGGGGAGCAACAGACCATATTCAGGAGGGCTGATCTTTTTTTTATTATTATTTTTAAATTTTATATATTTTTTACATCATTTTTCATTTTTGCACAATGTATGCATTTTCATCTTGGTTATAATCCCTGTAAAATTCCCACCCCCCCTTGTTTTGATCCTCCTCCCTCATTTCTCCCCCCCTGCCCCCCATGTGTGTCTCTGGTTTATAGTTACTTGTTGATTTTGATTTTTACTTTATTATAATTAGGTTTTTTCCTGATCCCTTGTAGGGGAAGGAAAAATGTCAAGCTTTTCTGCCCTCCTGCCATCAGGATAGATGATGGATCCTTGCGGTCCTGAATGCATGCCTGATGGCGGCACCTGGAGTAGGGTGTGGGCAGAGGTAGATGGGATTCACCTGGGCTGAGACTGGGCTTTTAAGGGCGGCGTCACGGAGACGCCAGCAGAAGCTGAGAAGCAGAAAAAGCCGAAAGAGAAGCAGAGAGGAAGAGGGAGAGGGAGAGGGAGAGGGAGAGGGAGAGGGAGAGGGAGAGGGAGAGGGCCCAGATAGAGTGAAGACTTGCTGGGGGCTGGCAGGCTGGAAGGCCTCCCAGCCCCCCAGCACCCCTGCCTGCCATGTACCGGGTAATCTAAATAAAAAGACCTGCAAAAAGCCACTGAGGACTCTGACTCCTCCTTTACCCGGTCTGCATGGGATCAGAAAACCTGCAATGGTCTATTCCTGCCCTTACAACTGGCGTAAGTCGGCAAGATGATCCATGCAGATGGATATGGAGCCCTCCGAAGACCTGGAGGGACTAAGGAGTAACAGACTGTTTCCCTGTGATGACGCTGGAGGTGTCATGACAGCACAGGAGATGGACAACGTCCAAGAGCTACGGGAGGAGACCTCGCGTGGAAGAGACGCCCAAGGGGACCAGCCAACAACCCCCAAGAGAACCAGCCAATGACCCCTGAGGTAGCAGAATCATCGGGGAGGAGAGGACCAGGATTCAGAGCTCGCCAGTGCTGATGCAGGGAGAGGCCAACAGACTTGGACTGATGGACATGGACTGATGGACTTGGACTGACAATCCCGCCAGAAGGCGGAGGACCTTGTAGGTTGATATGTTTTGGGACCCTGGGGGTGGAACAGTTTTGTTTGTAAACCCCAGGAGATGGGAATCTGGGGGTGGCCAGTAGGCCTTGGTGGCCAAAAGCAGCCTGTGTATGCACATCAGCCAGGCAGAGGAGAAAAGCCAACGGAGAAAGCAAAAGCTGGTGTTGATGCTAAGTTTGGGAAGCCTTGAGCGGCTGTTAAGCAGCCTGAGTTTGCTGAAGACCTGTGAGTCTCATAAAATCACCTGTGGGTGATGCCCTGCTCATTCTTGAGTGAGGGTGAGGAGCTGAGGAACCCATCCTTGGGGGACGGGTGGGGAACGTGGCTTGGGGTGGAGCCCAAGCCGAATGTAGAGTTTGGATCCCCGACCCATGTGCTTGTGCAGTGGGTTGGCCTGAGTGCAGGGGTCTGCGAGTCTCATTGGTGGCTATGAAAGCTGAGTGTTGGAGCGACTGCAGACAGAAACCTTAAGGGTTGGCGATTACCCCCAACAGAATAGAATCGCCAATCCCAGAGCGAGTGCATCCTGGGGGTGGATGCTGTGTGTGGCTTGTAGCCGAGACTACAGCCAGAGAAGGCCAGGAAGCCTGACGGTTCCTGGTGTGTTACAGTAGATGCCGTGAGTGATTCCCCTCCCTTGTATGAGCAGTGCCTTTGGCAGCAGATTTGGTGGTTCATCTGCTGATACCAATAATTGTCTTTTGCACTAGGTTGGGGCCCTGCCTGGACTTATTTGTGTTCTGTTTTATTTTGTTATATTGTGATGTATTTGCTTTTGTGGGCCATGGCTGCATTATTTGTTTGCTAAGAAAATTGTATATATGAAGACTATATGGCAGAAAACCCTGAGGGGGTGGACTGTAGGGGAAGGAAAAATGTCAGGCTTTTCTGCCCTCCTGCCATCAGGATAGATGATGGATCCTTGCTGTTCTGAATGCATGCCTGATGGCGGGCACCTGGAGTAGGGTGTGGGCATAGGTAGATGGGATTCACCTGGGCTGAGACTGGGCTTTTAAGGGCAGCGTCACGGAGACGCCAGCAAAAGCTGAGAAGCAGAAAAAAGCCGAAAGAGAAGCCAAGAGAGAGAGATCACCAGAGAGCCCAGATAGAGTGAAGACTTGCTGGGGGCTGGCAGGCTGGAAGGCCTCCCAGCCCCCCAGCACCCCTGCCTGCCATGTACCGGGTAATCTAAATAAAAAGACCTGCAAAAAGCCACTGAGGACTCTGACTCCTCCTTTACCCGGTCTGCATGGGATCAGAAAACCTGCACTGGTCCATTCCTGCCCTTACAACCTTATTTAGGTTTTCTAAATTCCTGCTATGAGTGAGACCATCCAGTATTTTTCTTTTTCTTTCTGGCTTATTTTGCTGAACATGATCCCTTAGATTCCTCAACCTGCTAAAGATGGAGCTTCCATATGATCCAGTAATTCTATACCTAGGTATTTACCCAAAGGACACAGGAGGGCTGATCTTATTGCTAGCATTTACTGTGGGTGAGAATTCCAGCATTTACATTCCATGTCTCATTAGCATTTTAAGTGTGCCTTTAAGCATGCTAATGAGTCTTCAGTCACCTTAGGTTAAGACCTCTGTCACCTGGGTGGGCGTGCCCCTCAGGTTTCAGCTGTTTATGGCTGTGGCCAATAACAAAGTTTCTTCAGGGTTGAGAACATGGGGGTCCTTACTATTGATTGGGCTAAGGCATTGAGATTTTGTAGATCTGAGTACTCAACAGAATGAAGGTTAAGCAAAGTCTCGGTGCAAGTAACAAGTGACTGGTAAAATATTAGGGCTCTTACTTTACAGGGGAAAAGTAAACCACAGATGAAAAATCAGAAGGCAGTTTAAAAAATTAAAGCCACGACATTTCACTTTGTAATTTCATACATTTGCCACATAATCTATAATGTAGAGGTTGTATTTATTCATTGAAAGGGAAATTAGAATAGGTGGGGCGTGTGGGTGGCTGGGGGCTGAGGATTAATCCTGAAATGATAAAACTTTCAAAAAAATACCGTAAAGCTGAAATAAAAATATGTGGAATCAATGATGTAAATTGAGAAATGTGTTGATTTTATTTGTTCTGCAATAGCATGAAACTCACAAATTTTTCTAGTGGGCTTTCAAACTTCAATTTTAAACCCTTTTTTCTGAAAAGAATTATTTTACCAAATGGTATAAAAAAGGAAACTCAGAGATGCTTTAGCATGTGCATATCTACTTTCTCACACCCCCAAACATGCTGTCAATTCTTTCAAGATTCGAAATAAAATCAGAGCAAGCCCGAGCTCCAGAATATCACTTTAGCTAAGCATGACATAGCTACTGCACCATCTCAGGAAAATTTGATTGTATCCCCACAACAAACAACCCCAATATTTTAACCACACTAAGACTATGAGAACAAACTTTGGAGCTGGAGGGTTCTCATCTAATTTGCGAGGTATTAATTCAATTATTAAAAAAATATTAAACCATGATTTAGAGAAGCTATGAGCCACATGAGGGCAGGGTGGAGAAGGTGCAAGGCAGTGATGGGGCAGGGCTCAGTTCTGAACAACCTACACAGCAAATTAGAACCCACCCCCTCTCCAGGGAGGCAGTTTAATGACCATCTGTTTTCACTCAAAATACTCATTGGGGGAAGGAGGCATCTCACCTCACACTCCATGCAGCTTGTCAAAGTATTTCCTTCCAACTACAGACAAGTAAGTTCTCTAAACAGAAAGCTGGTAAATATTTTTTCTTTATTTGTTAAACTTCCTCTAAAAGTCCTGGGGTGGTTTAATCATTCCTTATGAAGGATACTTCCCACAGGTCAGATCCTGCCCTTGATCAGGATCTAGGAGAGGTCTGCTGTGTATAAGAGTATTCTGCTTAGTGTTTTTACAAAATCTAAGTTACTTAAATTCTATACTGAAGAACTAGCCCCTTTCATAGATGAGAAAACTGGGCCTTAGAAATTAAGATAGCTTAAGTCATGTAATTCATAAATTGTAAAAACCTGGATTCAAAATCATGTCTCTAAAAAGCATGACCATGCACTTTCCCCTGTATTCTATGGGAAATACTACACTAGACAAAACAAGGCCTGGATTATAATAGGTGAGAAACAAAGACAGTGAAAGGATGCAAAAGAGTTTGTATTTTATGGACAGAGGGACTCTTGCTTTACTTTTCTTTAAAATTGGGTCAAGGTATATATTGAAAAGAGAAAAAAAAATGGGAAATGAAGAGAGAAAAGTTTAAATGAGAAAATTTAGGTTGATTTTTTGTAGAACTGAATTAATAGACACTTATTTTTATATTATTGTTTTCTAATATATGGAGAATTTGCCATACAACTTGTTTTAATCACCACCTCTAAGATAATTGGAATAACACATTCTTCACTTGAATCTCTAGATAGGGCAGGAGGAACTTTGGAAGTGCATGATCATAGTGATTACATGGAAAATTTTACCTGTGAAAGCATCTCTTAGAGAAGAGGCTCGATAGTTTTATTATTCATGATTAAGGAAAACATAACTTCTATAGCTGCACATTGTACCTTCTGGGAAATTTTACCCATTCTCAGGGTTTTAACGATCATATATATTCTCAACCTCAAGCTTATTTTCTCTTTAGTACTTCATACATAATTTTTTTTAGGATTTATTTATGCATACAAGAACTGAGGTGTAGGTCAGAGGTGTGGGAGTGGGGTGTGTGTGAGAGGATTCACTAGAGACAGAGTGGGGAGCAGAACAGGTGGATCCACTGAAATACACTGCTGAGGGGAGCAGCAGGTGAGACAGGAGAGGTCTGCTGCCCCATGTGGGTCAGCTCCCTGGCAGGGGATCCACCTCATGTTGCAGTGGTTGGCAATAGCTTAAAGTGCTGTGTCTTTAACCCCTGCATCACCAGGGAGGCCCCAGATAAAAATATTTAATCTCACACTAAATATCAACCTTCTCAATCTTGTTGTATAACAACTCAAACTCAATGTGCCTAAATGCACGTGCACAAGTTCTCCTGTACATCATGTAGAAGGAAGGTGACACCTCCCTCTTCTCATCCATCCTAGAAAGCTGGTAAAACATCCTATTATTCTCTCTCTGCTTCTTTCAAATCAAACACAAAACCTGGTAATTATACCTCATAAAGAACTAGTGAGGTCATTCCCTCTTTTATAGTCCTGCCACGTCTTACTGGCTTTTATAGCAACCTCCTATCCAGTCTTTTTGAACTACCTACTCCACTTTATTTTACATGCTCATCAAAGATGCTGACTTTGCATCACGCACACAAGATCTACAACTTTCTCTTGTTTCTACTATTTTTTCTCCACATCCATACTTTACATGCCATTTTCAAGATTTTTATGAAAAAAAAAAAAAATCCCTCCATACCCCTTCTTAAACTTCCCTCTTTGTAGAACACCAGTTCCTATTCTCTCCCCCGGCACATTTCTAGCTAAATCAATGACTCCTCCTTCCAGAAGCTCTCCCAGACTGCCTGACAAATTAAATACCACTTTTTTTGTGCTTCAGAGTAGAGAGCAGTTGTTGTCAAACTTTAAAATGCTCATAATCACCCGGGGCGCTTGTTAAAACACAGGTTGCTGATTCAGCCTCTGATTCAGCAGGTCAGGATGAAGTTTAAAGTGTTGCCAGCTCAGATAGTCACTTTCTAGAATATAGCCCCATACTTACTGGACCATTTTAACTTTTGGGTCACCTCTGGTTCACATCAAGTTCCTACCAAGATTATGGGTAAGCATGTTATCAAGTAGCCACCTATGCATAGGAATTGTTCTATATTAATCTTCTCAGAAGGATTTCTGGAACTAGCAGGCACAAAGAGGCATCACCACCTAGCAGGCATGTGAGCCCCAGAGGTGTTGCACTATCTTGCCCTTTTTATTGAGATTATCAACATTGCATCTCCTACAGCTGAAGTCACTAGTCACATCAGTAGTTTACTAATTTGATCTGCAAATTTTCAACTGACTCTCATTTAGAAGAAAATTATCAAGGCTATTAGAATTGTAACATCTTAGAACTAGGTTGATATTGAAACTTTTGCTTCCCAACTGTAAGTAACAGTATGAAAGTGAATAATTATTTGATTCTGCAAGCATTAAAAAGAGTACCAGCAATGAAAAAGTAGTTTTATAGTTGTTTTTTTTTTAAGAAACAATATATTTGCAAGGATAAAATACTCCTTTCAAACTGCTGAGACCTATGTCTGTATAAAACTAAATGAGTGAAGATTTTCTTTTTCTATCAAGAAATAAACTTATCCAAGAACAGGCAGGCAATTTACTTATTTTGAAAAAGAAATAGACAAACAGGTTTCTTAACAAAGAGTCCTTCTTTGGTGCTGTATTTACCAATGTGATAATATAAGTTGCATTAGACTTTATCTTAGTACCTGATTCTCTGCTTTGAGATTCTTGAAGGTCATTTTGCTATCTTAACTTAAAAAGTCATAGAAAAAAAGTTATTTTTTATCCCTTTAGAAAATTGGCTGTGATCCTGCAGAATCACAGGAACACAAAGGAACATATATCTTCTTTCTCCACCCCTCCCCTATTGAAGATATTCTTTTTGGTTGTTACCATTTATCAAATCAAGTATTCTTTAAAAAACTGTCCTCAACATGTTTCAAATTATGTAGCACGTTTAAGACATTACCTACTTTTTTCCTGCGGATAAATACACATCTCTTACATGATCTGTTCAGTATCTGGTGCCTAATGAATGTTAAACATCCTGGACTTGGCTTCTCCCTGGTGAGTCAAATGAGGTGCTTGTCATTAGCCCTCTCAAACATGGATTAGAAAAGAGCCTCAACAGCCCTTTTCTCAGCAGTTGTTTTTGCAAGATTTCTTTTGATCGGCCCCAGAGTTCCTAACTGGAAGTTTCTCCGGACGCCTGTAGGTCCTTCTAACTTTACAGGGTATGGTAACTTATTTCCTGAGTCCCCTAGAACACCAGGCAAACCTGAACAGGCAGACTTTTGTGGATTTACTGGATTTATCAATGCCTTAATAAAAACAGCCTAGAGTCATACACGTGTAGCAGGATTTTTCTGTTTAGTTTTCTTGTATAATACCACACACAGATTCTTACTCACCACTTTTTAATGATCAGAACCAACCTAGTAATTTATAGCTTTTCAAACTATATTAATGCCAGCACAGATGTTTTAATGCTTTTTTACCTATCGGGATATAGATTCGAGATTCCCAACAGCTCATCTTTTTAAATAAATTCTTCCTCCCCCTTGCCCCTCCAGCCTCCTTTCCATGGCAAGCTGGAACAGAGCACCTTATTGCAACAGTCAGGGAAGAGAGAGAGAAGTCCAATTTCCAGGGTAGGATATGTCCTTGGTTTCAACCCAGCTTCATACTGTGATTGAAGTCATCAGAAAACTGTTGCAAGAACTTTGGCATTTCTTATATGATAGAAAAGAAATTCATTGCTTGCCTTCATAGACAGCCAAAGTATTTCTTGCCTATGAATACTCATGATATCTCTGTAATTCACGATTTAATATGATCTATATTTATCCCCAAACTTACTTTATCAATAAAATTCTTGGTTTTCTTTTTCATAGTAATTTTTCTCAGAGCATGATTTTCCCTCAAAATTCTTTACTTATTTTAGACTGTAAGGCTTCTCAAATTAAAAGCAGGATTTAAGGTAGCTCCCAAAAAAAAGTAAGGAAAAATATCTTATGGAAAGTTATTAAAGATATTTGATTATTTGATTTGATTGTCATGGAGATAAAAGCATTAAACATTTCTGTTGAAATATACGCTTGACAATGTGCTGAATTAGAAGAAAGGCAAGTCATCAAGCCCAGGAAGGGGTATAAAAGCTGCAGGGAGCATCTAAACATGTGAAATCCCAGTGCCAGGCAACCAAGAACACATCCTTATCCCACTAACATTGGGTACCCAGGAGGTTCCAATCTTGCCCATCTACCACCTATGAATCCTGCCTTTTCTCCATGACCCTCCCTCCTCCCCTCCCCCACCCAGCTCCCAGGGGAAACCAACTTTGTCCTCAGGTGGGTCCCCTCATTCTGTGCCACAACCAAGGTATCTAGGATGTCAAACCTTAGATCCATGTGCCTACCACCTGCCCCTAGCACACCCTTGTCTCCTGGCATGGTAGAGGCAGGATTGGCAGTAGACAAGAAGGTGTGAAAGAAAATGAAGAAAACTCATAAAAAGATGAAGGAATATAACAAGGACAACAGGCATTTCTTTCCCTCTTCCTCTTCTCCCAACAGTGATTCTGACTGAATACAGGGCCTGGACCCTTCCTTCAAGTCTCTCCAGTTCTACTTTCCCATTAAGCTTCACATACCATCTTGTACTGGGGGAAATAAGCCCTGGTTTTCCCCACCACCATCTCATACACCACCACCCCACCCCCTACACACCTGCCACCTCACCATCTGAGCCTTACTCTGCTGTTTAATCATAACTCTATAGGCAAAATAGGAAAAGAAATACCATGGACAAGCAAAGGCTATCTCAGCACTGCCGAGATGGAATTTTTAACTCATAGTTTAATAGTAAGAGAATTGTTTTGTTAAGAAGGTGAGACCTTCTCAAAAATATCCCTTAATGCTGAAGATGCGTCTAAGATCTATAAAATGTGACTTTTTACTTTGTTTTTAATGCTGCTGCTTGGGAAGCTGTCATAGAAATTTGATAATCAGGAGAAAAAAACCAACCTGTACTCTTTTGTAATGGTGGCACACGTGTGATTTAGTGGTAACACATTTCCCAGAGGCCTTTTATTGATTGCAACACTTGCTGGGAAGGAGATTCTATTTGGTTGATGAAATTTGATTGTCTTTTTGAAACCTAGTCTCTACTCTTGAGTTCAGTAAGCTATCACAGATCCTTCTCTCATTCTCTAGCTCTCAGTCCAAGCAAAGCTTTTTGTCCTGGTCTCTGTTAAAAAAAAAAAAAAAATAGAAGTAAGGCAAGCCAATGGGACATTAGGTTTATCAGTTTATTTTCTAACATTTTGGACATTGCCTGTCAGATCTCAAAATAGTATGTTTAATATTTTGACAATTATTATTTTATTCAATACCCACAATAGCACTGAGATAATATTATTATTTCCATGTTTCAGATATGAAATTAATGCTCAGAGATGTTGAGAATTTATCCAAGACTTCCCTTGCAACAACACTGGTAGATCACAAAGGAATCAATCCCACAATAGCAGTGTTGATAACATGGTTTTTTAGGCCGTAGTTATCTGTATTTTGCTAAGGCATGTGGAACCTGAAAATGGAATGTTTTCATAATTGAATTTCTTAATTATCTTCCTCTCTCTGCCTACCATAAAAATAAGGTCATCCTCCAAGCACTCATTTACTGGAGTCAAAAGTTTCACTCTTGGTATCACAAAGAAGCCTGTTTTTCTAAGTATGAATTTCACATTGTTATCTGTGTGCAAGAAAAGAACATTTAGAATTTAAGGGATATTTTTGAAAGGAAAAAAAAATATTCTTCACAGACCAGAGACCAGCAGTCAAAGTGTTTGAGGTCACTATAAATTACTTCCTAGCAAGGAAGCACTTGTTGCCAGTTTTTTCTGTGCCCTTTTTTTCTGTGGTATAAAAGGTAACTCAAGGCCTGCTGAGTCATTTACAGTGTTCTTGCACAAGGATCCTGGTATTGATCGCCTCGAAATAATGATTACTTCCAGCTGCACTTTGTCAACTATATTTGGTGTACCAGGTTTTTCTGGCTTTCATTTATTTGTTTATTGCATTAACATTTGTTATTAATATTATATAAGTTTCAGGCATTTAACATTTGTATACACTGCAATGTGATTACCACTAATGAATATCTAGTTACCATCTATCGCCACATGATTGACCTTTATCCATTTTGTGTACCTCTACCTTCTTGCCCTGTGGTAATCACCAATCTGTTCTCTGTGTCTATTGGTTAGTTTGTATTTTATGTTTTCTGGGTTTGCTCTTCAACATCACTAATTTTTAGGAAAATGTAAAGCAAAACCTTAATGAGATATCATCACTTCACACCCTTAAGAATAAGAATTAATTAGAGCAGGAGGAAACTCATCTTTCCTGGCTGCATGAACTGGAACATTGGTTTTTCCCGGCCTTCACACTTACATTGAAACATTAGCTTTCTCGGATCACAAGCCCTCAGGCTTTTGAACTGGAGTGTATGACTTCAACTCTCCAGGAGCTCAGGCCTCAGACTCAAAGCTGGAATTTCAAATCGGCCCTCTTGGGTCTCTAGCTTCCTGGCTATGCATCTTGGTAGTTCTCAGGCTCCCTAATTATGAGTCAATTCCTTATACTAAATCCTTTTTTTAATAAACATACACACATCCCATTGCTTGTTTCTCTGGAGAATGGTAATTCAATATTGTACAACTTAATATTTGGTGAATTGATCTGATCTCTCAGAATGGAAAGGCATTATAAAAGTGCTTGTCAGTTTTCTTTTTGCCTTACTGTCTTTTGAAAAACAAAAGATTTTTGACATTTCAAATGTTCCCAAGTAAAAGTTGTCAAAAACTTGTTGGTGAAGTTTATGAGTTCTCTAAAAAAGACAACTGTTGTGATGGATTTTAAACATTCACCTGAGAAGAAGAGATTTAGAGTTTTAAATTAAATTTCAGTCTTTGATCCGAAAATCAATTTCTGATGGAGAAATAAAGTCCTGGTTTTGATTGGAGGAAGTCAAAATATTGAAATGCCTTTTTGACATTAAACAGCCGTTTAAAAAAAAATTCCATCATTTCATTGCAAGTGAATAAGACACATGTGGGTTAAATTTTCTTAAAATACACAAACTTTGAAATATTAAAGGAACCTGGCTGGGCTTGATTGACTAAAAGGCATTTGTACCACAGTATTTATCTCCTTCTTCTTGAATGTCTCTGCCTGAGATTTTTCTACTTGCAAACTGCTTTGTCCTCATGTACAACATGTAAAAGAGTGAGCTCAGGAATGTGAAAACTGTGGAAAATAAGCCCTTGGGAGAAGTTGTTTCTGAAATGTAATGGACCAAAAACCAATCACTGTACACAACTCTTGAAAGACTCAGAGCTTCATACCACCAAAAAGTATTAAGCTATTTTAAATTACTTTAAAATTGCCTTCTTAAACACTATGCCTTTGAAGTTTAGATCTTTATTCCTAAATCTAATATTATTTCTAAATGTACACATTATTTGATCTTTTACTTAGGGGGTTATTTATTTTACTTTGTTAGAAAGAAACTCAGTTTTCTGTCAAGCATAAGATATTTTTTAAAAGAGGAAAAAAATACATTTGTTAAGCCCCAGAAAAAGTAGTGAATGATTTATTCAAATGATTTATCTAAAAATGGTTATATTGCTGCAAGAATTTCCAACTCTGACTGGAAACCAATGTTCATGGTCCTGCGTTCATAGGTAAGGGTTATCTTGGAAGCACATAATGTGCACTTTTTCTCATTATTTACCTTAATTTGGTGTCTCTTTATGAAATTGTTAAATGTGAAAGCTTTTTTAGGGGGTGTTTATTGCATTTCTTTTAAGGTTCAGAAATTGCAAAAGCAAAACTGATCAAGTCAGCAGTGAGTTGGTGAAAGGTCACATGGGGTAACTGGAGGACCTGAAGGGTCCCAGGGCATACATGACCACTTAAGCTTGCCACCAGACCACTGTGGTCTGCTCTCTGCGTAGACATCCTGTGGCTAGCTGAGTCAATAGTTGAAGGTCCCAAAGCTTCTTCCCTCACAAAAAATAGTACAGAATTTAATAAAATTGTACTAACTTTGTTATATAGGGAATGAGACAAAAGAGTCTGTGGAAGAGGTAACTAGGCTTATTGCAGCACTGGCAAACAATTATTAAGCACCTACTATATGCAAGGCAATTAGTAGGGCTGTTAGACATGTAATATAAGATATAACCCATTCCTGCACAGAATTCACAAAGGAGATGATACTGTGTAGCATGCCTCTTCTGTCTCCCTCTGTTTCTGCCTTTCACACACACATACATATATGCATGTTGATATAAAACACACATACTCAACAAATTAAAGAAGCTTATAAGAAATACTTGAAGAGGATACAAATAAGCCCTATTCCAGAATTTTAAAGGAAAGATGTGTGTCTGTTCTTTTTCCACAGATGTTAAAGAGAAATAAGAAATGTGAGGAAGAAGAGGAAAAGAAAGGATTCTATATACCATACATTTTTGCAGATGTTCATGTTATGGGTGACTAGAGTCTGAACCAAGGTAGTGAGTATGAGGATTGGCACAAAAGCCATACATTTTGGAGATATTTGGGAAACTAGAGGGACACCATTCTCATCCTTTTACTACTCCTTCCCTAGTGAGAGTTCATGGTGCACCTGCCTGCAGATGTGCTTCTCAAGTGGTAAGGACTAGATTTACTTTTTCTCAATTAGTCTTGGTCTACTAGTTTTGTAAATTGCAAACAAAAATTAACCCAAAAAATTAGGAAAGAAATATCTTTAAAATAAAGTTAAAATATTTTACTGTGAAATTAATCAAACTTAAGATTGTGTTTGAGGAAACACAACATGGAAACACTAAACAAACTTAGTGGGTGTCAACATTTCAGTTTTTAACCCAGAGAATTAGTTTGTTTTGTGCTTTGTAATTTATCTAATCCAGGTTCATTTGATAACAACTCTACTTGCAGAGGATAGTATATATATTTAAATTGCTTCTAAGTTTTGTTTTAATTGCATTCATCGTAGATACAAGAACATCTCAGAGGTATGCTGATTGGGAGTGAAAAAAGTCATTCAGCACATGCAAAATTGTCCAGTCTTATCTGATCCAAAATGAAGCAAGGAGCATCATATTTATTAAGTGTATAATTATTTCTTCATCACCGATCAGTTCCGGTAATTTACCCTACAAAATTATAGTTAAATTTAAATTATCTTTTAATGAAGAAAATGGATTCTGGATGTACACACACATTAGGTTACAGTGGACAAACATACCTTAAATGATCACAGTGTGTAACATGCTCCCAGTGCTCATAGGACTCTACCCAGCTCACCCATGGCACATGGTGAGTGTGATGATCTCTATTAAACCAGTCACTGATCACCCACCTGACTATGCAGCATGTCATGTTGCCTTAAGAGTTTCTAAATACTCTCATTGGCCATACTTTTCTTGATGCAGACTGGAAATAAACAATTTGTGATCTACATCAGTCAAGAGCAAACTTTGAGTACTCCTATTGTAGAGTAACCCTCACCTCACGTATTTCTCTGTTTCAGGTTCCTGTGTATCTCCTTTATAATTCTTATCATGATTTGGGTGATACCCTGGAATAAAGATCTGTTTTATTTTTTTCACAGAAGTTATCTATATTAAAATGCACCTACATTAGAACCAGACCAATGTCTATTTTGTTAGAATGTATTCCCAGCATCTCTTATTGGTACATTTTAAGGGCATGAGGGGCTGTAAATAAATTAATTGGGGATTACTTCAAAGACATATACTCAATCACCAAAGAAGGTGAGAAAAATAAGGGAAGGAAGAGGATGTTTATTGAAAATCATTTATCATGTTATAAGCTTTATGCTAGGTACTATTCTTAGCTTTATCTCATTTCACCCTCACACTAAACCTGTGAAGCAGAAGTTAATCCTGTTTTAAAGTTGAGGAAAGTGAAGTCCAGAGAGGTTAAGAAACTTGCACTACCCATTCCTATTAGTTCAAGGACAGCTTGAGAACATAGCAAGGCCTGTACCCTTACTGATTCCATAGCAAGAGCCATCCCTGATCTTTGGAGGATTCTGATTGCCACATGCTGATAATTGATGTAATGGAACTACCACCTCTGGAGTCTTGGTATTTCCTGAGACCTGCATGGTAGATTGCACAAGTTGTATTTTTGTGTCAATGTGATTACTTTCTAATAAATATTTGAATAACAAAAGTTTGATATATGTAGCAGAGTTTGGTCTGAGACTTGTTTTCTTCATTGTCTGGTAGTTATAGTGGGATTTGGCTAACATCTACCTTCTTCAGGTTCTCCCCATAGAACTTAAGTATATGTTCAGGTGTGCTTGCAGCAAGAGTTGTTCACTTATAGTGGTTGAGATCATTCAGGCAGAATGCAAAAAGTGAGATTATGGGACAGATATTTCATGATGGTCATAATTAAGAAAGTAAGAAAATTAAGTAGATAGAGATTGAAAAATTATCAGAGGAAAGAGAACAGGAGATCTAAAAGTAAATTGTCCAAGCCAAAAGACTTAAAGTTTAAGGAAATAATAACAAGCTGTTTTAAATGCTTAAGAAAAGTCACGCAACATCAAGAATGAAAAAAATGTTAATTTTAACTTAGTACTTTATTAATGACTTAAATGGGAGCTGGCGTAAGAATAAATGTAAGGACTGAACCAGATTTCAGTGCATTCAATGGTAAAAAGGTAGCAAGGAAGTAAAAACAATGAGTGTGACTCGAGAAGTTTGACGATTAAGGGTAGAAGGAGTCAGGTAAATGAAGCATACATAATAGAAGAGGCTGTGATTTGTTTTTTAAGACCAGAGAATCTTGAAATATAAGTTTACAATGCATTGAAAGAGAAATTAATACATGGAACAAGAACTGAAAGCAGAAAGAAAAAAGAAGAAAGTCAAGAGAAAAAGCCAGGGAATCAAGCAAAATTATGAATGGAGAATTAGGTAATAATGGACTGGAGTAGAGATGTGGGTTCTTTCTGATTTCGGTTTTACTGCAAGAGACAAGGGGAGGTATATATGTGCGAGAAGGCAGGGCTGAAGGAAGTTTGCTATGGAAAAATGTAGAGCAGCGAAGAAGAAGCCTAAGAATAATAATAATTTGGAGAAGTAGACATGAGAAAGTATTTCTTTGGAAAGCTGGATTTCTTACTCTTGCTTTGATTCAAGAATTGAGAGAGACCAGAGTGATTACTTATTTTTAATAAGATTCTCATAAAGATAACTCATAGATAACAGGGTTATTGCCTGAAATGTCATCCCCAGGCAGCCATCCTCTACCAAACGCAATTATCAATATGTTGCTTAGCTGTGTCTGTTTAGAGAGATCAGTAGTTATCAGCTCAGTGGTTATAGAGTATACAGAAAACCTTTGCATTTAAAGCAGACTCATTTTTATATACTGCATATAATTTTAAACTCTATCCTTATCTGTAAAGAACTAAAATATCAGATCAGATAGTTTTTTTAATCATCAAAAAATGAAGTGCTTCTGTTAAAAATTAAACTATATCTGTGCTGCCCTTGGAATAGTTGAAGATTACTGTATTAATGTCTATTGCCTGAAATAGGATTTTGTATTTGGGATATGTATAAAATATATGAAAGACATTTGAAAAAGGACTTAAATATATGTTTTTTACATTTACTCTAGTAGTATGGTGCCGTCAGTACCTCCAACCCTTTTCTCTTCCCAAAGAGAGAGGCACTGTGTCCAAAGCTGTGACTGGGCATCCTGTTTACAGCTGCTCTTCTAATAAACCTGGCAGTATTGTGCTTCCGACATTACAGCAGCAGACGTGTGTGTCTACTAACATCCTGTATGGAAAGCATTTGAGTTTCTAACATCACAACACTGTGTTCTGTGAATAAGTGGCTGAATTCTCTCACAGCAGTTCAAACAATTAGCTATCACACCTTTTTGAAGTTCATAAAAATCTTTTTTAGTTTTCAAAAGTCTTTCTCAATAAAGGAACAATGGAGGCTAGAATTTTCACACAATCATTTGACTGTTAGATGTGGACAAACACAATAGCTGTTTTGTCATAAATTAACATGTATGCTGTTTAAGAGACTTCTGTGGTTATTTGAAAAGAATGCAAAAAAAAAGGGGGGGAGGGCCAAAGATCTAATTTTATTGTTCTTTATTTTCTTTAAGCCAAGTGATTTTTATCCTATGTATAAAATTCCCTGTGCTCATTTAGGGAGAGAATGAAAGAAAAGGAAATGAATATAAATGTCTTTGAAAATATTTTTCTAATACAAATTTCAGGAATATCTCCAAACACTGCTCTGCTAGATGCACAGATTTTCTGAGTTTCCTTACATGGACTTTAATGCACGATCAGTTATTTCCAAAGAATACTTTTGGCATCAAAAAAGCAATTAATTCCTTCCATAAATTACATTATAATTAGAAAAGAGTCTGGACTCCGTAAACCTAAAAACTAGGTGAGACTGTAATTCCTATTGGAACTGTTACCAAACATCTTTCCCCGGCTGTACAAAGTCCAGCAGCAATGCTTTCCCACTTGACACAGGCCCTAGAAAAAAGTCACAGACCTGCTATGAGAGGAAATAAGTCATCGTTACTCTAAAATTAAAGTACCTATTCCTGCTTTAGAGTTTATCAGATGCTTGGTCCGGATGCTGATTGTTTTAAAAGCCTGTCTAAACATAATATATTTCCTAAAGGAATTTTAGCAAACTAAACACTTGCTTCTAATGACAACATCCTAAATTTTATCAACATAGCTAAATTGCTTGTCCACATACCTATTTCTCTGAAAAACTGAGCACATGACAGAATATGATCTATGCTTTTTACTATAAATTACTAATCTGATTAGCTTGATTGTGGTAATCATTTCAAAGATTCACTTAATGCTAATTTTTGGAAGAGAGACACATTGGCCTTCCAGTTATGAACATAAATCATTAGCAGCCTTTTTTTAACCTAGTTCCTGATAAAACTGCTTATGTAGCAATGAACAAATATCAATAAACTTCATCAAATAAATAGCAGAACCCTGTTCTCTATCACTTCCTATCATTTTGTACACATACTATGTGTTGTTGTTGTTGTTTTTTAATGAAGAACTGCTTTGAGTGATGGAAAATTGTCTTATCCACATTGTTTATTTTCTCAAGGTTGTTTTTATGCTGTAAATTGAAAAGGAATCCAGTTTTCTGGACTGAAGATTTTGCCTTTGGGGATTAAACAGCTTTGCTCTAATTGTTCCACCTTTATTCTTAAGTTCTTCATATTTTTATCCTCTTCCTGAATGAAGACAATTATTTGACTGAAATTTATTTTCAGCACAAGACTAAAATATCTTTTGAAGAAGCTTAAAATAACAAAGGAAATATTGAAGGGTTAATGGCTCTGACTCCTATAGTTACTTAAGTTTATGGAAGAAAACAATATAAAACAATCTGTCTGAAAGGGCTTCTTAAGATATTTTTAATGAAATAGAAATTCATCCATCCAGCAGGTAAACATTCCAATCTGGACTGTATTTTGTAAACTGGAGAAGGTTTTTGTAACATAGGTCAGCAAAGCACCATTCATTACTTTGTATTTGTCTTAAGGAACTGGATTTTTCACACCATTGATTATACGATGCTGCTGAGTCACATAGGAAATTATGAGCCTGAATCCTATAAGATGTCACCAGGTCCAATAAATGTTAAGTTGTTCTCTCGTCTCTTTCAACACATCTGCATAGTCGTGGTTTGAAAGTCATCCAGCTGCTGTATGAGTAATCATTGCTAACATTTCCTATGATTGAGTCTAGTTTTCCTTTTTTCATTTAATTAATAATCCATGCAGAATTTTGGTGTTTTTTGTGTGGTTTACTGAAGTGATGAGATGATAAAAACACAAGTTACAATTAAGAGTATTCCCTTTCATTCAATTAGCCCGGCTGCTAAAATAAGCTATAAATACCTACAAGACTCAATCTAGTCAGCATACTGTCTTTTCCTAGAAAGGTACTGAATGGTTTGTGTTGATTTTTGAAGTGTCATTAGTAGTTCACAGGAACTATAAATGTGTTACCATATACAGAAGCCAACTGTGGTTTTTTGTTTGTTTTGTTTAAACATTATTAGGACTAATGTTCTAGCATAAGAAAAAGAACGAGAAATATCAGGCAAAAAGAGTGAATGGCTTCAATTGCTGCTTTCTTCTCTGACCATTTCGTAAATAAGGCTCATCTTTCCTTCACTTTTGGTCAGCATCTTTTGTGGACATGGTAACCTTTCCCACCAGGGATCCAACAAATTATACATTGAATAATATATTCAAAGTCTCTACTTTTTATCTGAAACTCTTGTTCACACCTCAGGGTTGTGTTTTCTTTTGCCTTCTAGATAGATCCATGCATGTATCCCACAAGTTCTTCAAGAACTATAAGTTGGGGGTCTCCCCGGTGGCGCAGCGGTTGAGCGCTGGGTTGCGAAGCTGCCCGCAGCCTCTGCAGTGCCGGTTCGATCCCCGGCTGCTCCCCGGCCACCAGAGGAGGGTCCCACATGGCGCGCAGACCTCTCCTGCCGCCCGCTGCTCCCCTCAGCAGTGTCCTTCGGTCCTTCTGCCTGCTCTGCTCCCCGCTCTGGCTCTGGTGAATTCTCTCACCCTCCCGCGCTTCTGACTGTACCCAGTGCTTGTATAAATAAGTAAAAAAATAAATCTTTAAAAAAAAAAAAAAAAAAAAAGAACTGTAAGTTGATGTATATTCTCTATGCCCTCCAACTTATTTCTTCTCCTTTCTCTAATTCTATTATTGGTTCACAAAATCAGGAAATTTGGGATCTTACTTCTCACTCTCATCATGTCACTAAAATTTGTCTAGTCTTCCTCCAAATATTTCTTAATTCCAAGTTCCAGGAACTTACAGCATTTGAATTACAGGGGTAGCCTAACTGATCTCTCTGCCACTAGTATCTCCCTTTTTCATCAAATAAAACACATTGACTGAGTTTTTTTTTTTTTTCCAGAATTGAGATCTAATCACTCATGTAACTCCCATGGTAAAAAGCCTCTCTCAGCTCCCATGCACCTACAGAATAAATTTCAAAGTCTTTGTTATAAAGTTTTTTCCTTACAAGAGTTTGTATGTCCAGTCACTCCTGTCATCTTCTCTTTTCCCACTAACTGTACCTATTTCTATGTAACAGAACCACAACTTTTGGAACATATTAGAATTATCTGTAGAGTTTTATAAAAATACAGATTGCAAGATCCATGAAACTAAATCTTTTTAGTAGAGTTTGGCAGTCACACATTCTCACTAATAATCTACCCTGAAATACGATCTCAGGGTTTAGTTCTCATCTTTATTGTCCTTTTAACAAATTTCAAATAATCCTTTAAGAACTTGCTCCAATAATCTCTTCTTAAGGTCCTTCCTGCACAACCCAATGAGAAGAGTTCTTAGTCACTGTGTCCAGAAGACTTTCAATATTTTTGAAGTTACATTTATAAATTATTTTTTGGTAAGTTTTTTTTTTTTAAATTATTTATTTATGCATACAAGAGCTGGGGTACAGGCCAGAGATGCAGCGGCATGGGGTGGGGGTGGGGGGAGTGAGAGGATTCCTCAGTGATAGAGTGGGGAACAGAACAGGCAGACTGACCAAAGTACACTGCTGAGGGGAATAGCGGGTGAGTCAGGAGAGGTCTGCTGGGCCATGTGGGTTGTTCCCTGGCAAGCCAGGGATCGAACTCATGCTGCAGAGGCTGCGGATTGCTTCATAGTGCGGTGCTTAACCCCTTGTGCCACCAGGGAGGCCCAAAGTTACATTTATAAATTATTTATGTAAAAGCTACATCTCCAATCCCTTTCTTGCTCTGATTCCTTGTAGTTATTTCATTATCTGACATATTGTATATTTTACTTACTTATTCTTCATGTCTATCTCCCTCCTCTACCCCCATACACTTACTATAGTGTACATTACAGTGAGCAGGAATTTTTCCAACTTCTATAAAATTAAAATTAATGTCAAACATATAATTAAAGAATTGTACAATATATGCCCTTATATTTACCACTAAGTTAGTGATTATTAAATGCGTCCACTATTTGTTTTACCAATCTAGAAATAGAGACATATCCTTTGAAATTTAATATAGTAAATAAAGAAAATATCTTCTAATTTTAAATAATTATCTCACAAACAAACGACTTGATCACAAAAGTGAACCCATGAAAAGGTTTAAGGATTATACCTTTTAAAAAAAAAGTCAATCTGAATGTTACTTCTTTTGAAGAAGGCAATATCCCCTCAGGAAAAAAAAAATTCTGAATCCTTTGATAGTAAACTGTATATAACATGACATTTCTCTTCTACATATATCAGATAGCTTAGTTCAAGTAAAAGCTATTTTAATTAATTGCAGCTATCATACCTAGATTAATTTGACTATCATACCCAGAAAATTAATACTAATCCCTTCATGATGACTAATATCCAATCCAATATCAATTTTTTCTAATTCTCAGTAGTTAAGATTTCTGTATGTTTTCTACACTCAGCAGCCCAAACAGTGCCAGGCACATAGTTAGCACTCAACAAATAACTTTTAAATGAATCTGTATCCCTGATTAAACTGAGCTTCTTGAAGACAGAAGCTTTGTATTAGTCACATTTTTTTTTCAAAGATTTATTTATTTATGCATACAAGAGCTGGGGCACAGGCCAGAGATACAGGGAGTGAGAGGGCTCACCAGAGACAGAGCGGGGAACACAACAGGCAGACTGACTGAAACACACTGCTGAGGGGAGCAGCAGGCAAGGCAGGAGAGGTCTGCTGCGCCATGTGGGTAGCTCCCTGGCCATCCAGGGATGGAACTCGTCCTGCAGAGGTTGCGGATAGTTTCATAGTGCTGTGCTTAACCCATTGCCCCATCACGGCGGGCCCAGTATTATTCACCTTTAAATTGTAATGTGACAGGAGCTTCATTAAATGTTCGCACAATTTAACTGAACAACACATATCATAAATTATAGTTTTGAGAGTTGAAATGACACAGAATTAAGGCACAATCTGAGAAGAAATAATTCAGTAAAGGCAAGGAAAGCTAATGTTTCTGAGGAGGAGTGGGGGTTGAAAAGTCGACGTTATAGGAATCAGCTTTTACATTCAGTGAGATACAAAGCCATTTGAGGGTTTCAAGCAGAGGACTGTCATGATCTAATTTGCCAAATACTTGGACCATTTTAAGAATAAGATGTAGTGAGGCAAGGGTTGTAGAAGAGAGACTGTTTAGGAAGTTATTGCATGATAAAGGTAATGATTTGGGGTCAGGAATAGGGTACTTCTGGTACTAAGAAATGATCAGGTAATAACCTACCTGAAGGTAGAGCCAACAACAGGCTTGATTGATCAATTAGATGCGGGGTATGAGAGAAAGAGAAGGAAAAAAAAACTGACACCAAAAATTTGGACCTGGAATCATTCAAATGATGGGGGGAGGGAACCGCAGGTAAAGGGGTTTAGGGGGAGAAAACCAGAAATTTCATATTAGATGTGTTAAGCTTGAAATCTTCATAGGCCATTCAAATAGAGGTTTTCCAGTAGGCAATGTGGTATGCAAGTCTGAGGTGTAGGAAAAAATTATGCACTAAAGATATAGATTTAGTAGTCCACGGCATATACGTATAATTTAAATCCAAAACAACTGGTTGTTATCACCAAGAGAGGGAATGTATATGGAGAGGAAGAAAAAGAACTAAACTCCAAGGCACTTCAACATTGAGAATCTGGGAAGTAGAGGAGAAACCAGTAAAGGAAACCAGTAGAGGAAACCAAAAAGCAGCAACCAATGTCATGGGAGGAAAACCAGGAATGTGGAGTCCTTAAAGACAGGGAAAAAGTGTACCTAGAAAGAAGGAGGTCTTAACTCTGCCAAATACAGCTGACACATTGAATCCTAAGAACTGACCATGCATGCTTTTAGCAGCATGAATACTATTGATTATCACAGCAAGAGTGAATGGCATGATGGGGATAAATCTTGAGGGGAGGAAGTTTAGGAGGTAGAGAGAAAAAATAATGAGCCTGTACAATTATTTAAAAATGTAAATACAATTGTTCTATCTGTTTTTCAGAGATCCAATAGGACTTGTACTTTCCTAAGCTCACAGAGGGATGAAAGTAATACTTTATCGTTTTTCTTCTGGTTTTTGCATTTAGAATTCAAAGGTGCTTTCCTACAACACCGCGCAGCATAAATTCTACCCTCACTTCCTGGTGCCATTGTTGTGTGGCCTTTTTATCACCTCACTTGTGTAATGATTTATCCTCTCTCATCTGACTCCCTCTTTAGAAAACAAAAGTTATCTTATTTGCCTCTATGTCCAATTACTATTCTCGCTATTTCCAGATCTCTGTATCTACTCTATTTTCTCTTACTTAGAAATCGACTTCTTTCAGTCCCTTTCTGCTACCCAGTAGACTCTGTCTGCTTTCTAATAAATCTGTTAACCTTGGCTAAGAGGTTAACACACTTCATATAATCAGAAAATAGAGTGAAGAATCTTTGTGTACATGTATATATAGCAGGGGCTGGAGTAAGTGGCAGGCATGATAAATCAAAAATTAGATTCCTGGTAATATCCTTAGCAGTGTTGGTAAAAATTATGTCCAAGAGTAGACACAACAAATATAGTCCATTCTATGTAAAACAGACGAATTGGAAAATGGAGTTTCATACCAAAGGCTGCCAGCACACACAATGTGGGAACAGAGAGCATGATAATCACAGACTTGGGCGAATCAGGTAGCAAGGAACAGAGTGAAAATGAGCTCATTAGCATAGATGACCTGGCATGAAGTGTTGCTTTCATTGCTTTCCTCATGGAGTGTATTCAAGTGACTGTGGCTTATTTGTTCCATAAAATATTACCAAAACTCCTCCTCATGCTGGAAATTCATAGTCATAGTGACAAGTTCAATATAAACAGCTTCTATTTTATAATGCACTCTGTTCTGGGTTACTTGAAACACTCATTTCTTCACAGATGTGATTCTCCTATGGGGATGTGACAGTCATTGCTATGAATCCTTGCAACATGCTGATGTGTCTGTGATAGATTTATGCAATATTCACTCTGTTAGCTTACACTGAGCACTTCCATCTGCACTGCCAGCCCTATCTCAATGAAAGCACATGACTCATGATCAGTGGCTCTGAGTCATGCTCTGAACTTACGTGAATTAGTCTTAATTTGGTGTTTTCCAGTTATCAATATAAAATGTGCCTGCTGAGAGCTTTGTTTTCTTTTCCTTCCTAGCTCTTATTACTCCCTTAATTGGTAGTTGATAACTTCCACAATGAATATTTTACATGAAAGAGTGAAAGTTGACCCAATGACAAACAAGAAGCCAAAACAAATTGGCAAGAACTAGAAACTGCACTGTGAAATGCATTAGTACTGGAAAAAGCAGAAATTTTTGTAGATTAATCATTTCTTTTTTGCTTTTATTGTAAATCAGTTGACTTTACCATCTAATTATACATCACAAATGAAGATGACAAACATGCAGAATTCTATCAGTAAGGGTGGGGGAGACATGCTATATGTGTGTCTCTGAGATTAAATTTTTGTACCAGGTAAAGATTGGATATAATGAAAACATGCCATTCAAGAAGTGCTTGTGCCATACCCTAGTGCACTAGACAAAAACTTCAAGATACTAACATCATTTTCTTTCTTTCTTTCTTTCTTTCTTTCTTTCTTTCTTTCTTTCTTTCTTTCTTTCTTTCTTTCTTTCTTTCTTTCTTTCTTTCTTTCTTTCTTTCTTTCTTTCTTTCTTTCTTTCTTTCTTTCTTTCTTTCTTTCTTTCTTATTTATTTATACAAGCACTGGGTACAGTCTAGAAGTGCGGGAGGGTGAGAGAATTCACCAGAGCCAGAGCAGGGAGCAGAGCAGGCAGAAGGACCAAAGTACACTGCTGAGGGGAGCAGCGGGCGGCAGGAGAGGTCTGTGCCATGTGGGACCCTCCTCCAGTGGCCGGGGAGCAGCCAGGGATCGAACCGGTGCTGCATAGGCTGCGGGCAGCTTCACAACCCAGGGCTCAACCGCTGCGCCACCAGGGAGGCCCCATTTTATATCTTGACATAATATAGTATTTTTAAAGAATTTTATGAATTATTCGTGTCTGAGAAACTGAGAAATATACCTAGAATCAAACTACCAGGTTTAGGAAATATGTAGACAATAGTCCAAGTAATATGTTAGAACAGAAAGCATTTAGAAGGAGGATCTTGAAAGTGTGCCTATTATATCTTATTTATTTAAAATTTTTTACTCTTTAATCTTCATTGGTTTTTTGTAGTTATTTTTTCAGTAAAGAAAGTTTAATTTTTGCTATATGTTTCATACCGAGTTTCAGACTTTTAAGTAAGGACGTTTTTATAACCTGGGAATTCTATGGCTCTTACATATCTGCATTAGTTTTCTGGGGTGTTTTTATAGTTGAGACATGTTTTTATTTTTTTTTTTACTTTTTAAAAAAAATATTTCATATATTTTTACATCATTTTTCATTTTTTATAAATGTATGCATTTTCATCTTGCTTATAGTCCCCATACAATTCCCAACCCCCCCACCTTGTTTTGATCCTACTCCCTTCTCCCCCCACTGTAGTGTGTCTCTGGTTTATAGTTACTTGTTAATTTTGATTTTGATTTTAGTATAATTAGTCTTTTTCCTGGTCCCTTTTTTAGATTTTCTAAATTCCTGCTATGAGTGAGACCATCCGGTATTTTTCTTTTTCTTTCTGGCTTTTTTTGCTGAGCATGATCCCTTCCAGCTCCATCCATGTTGCTGCAAATGCATACTACAAAGCCATAATAATCAAAACTGCATGGTATTGGAACAAGAACAGGCACATGGACCAATAGAACCAAATAGAAAATCCAGAAATAAACCCACAGATTTATGGTCAACTAATCTTTGACAAAGGAGCAAAGAATATACAATGGAGCAAAGAAGGTTTGTTCAATAAATGGTGCTGGGGAAACTGGGTCGCTACATGCAAAAGAATGAAGCTTGACTACTATCTCACACCATGCACAAAACCAACTCAAAATGGATTAAAGAACTAGACATAAGACCTGAAACCATAAACTAGACATAAGACATATTCTATATATATTCTATATATTTTATGGTTTCAGGTCTTATGACTAGTTCTTTAATCCATTTTGAGTTGGTTTTTGTGCACGGTGTGAGGTAGTAGTCAAGCTTCATTCTTTTGCATGTAGCGACCCAGTTTCCCCAGCACCATTTATTGAACAAACTTTCTTTGCTCCATTGTATATTCTTTGCTCCTTTGTCAAAGATTAGTTGACCATAAATCTGTGGGTTTATTTCTGGATTTTCTGTTTGGTTCTATTGGTCCATGTGCCTGTTCTTGTTCTTATAATTCATCTCTCCTTTTTAAAAAATAATTGTCTTGAATTTCTTCATTATAATTTTAAAAGTATAAACTATATGCTCATTGTGGAAAAATCAAATGTAACAGAAATGTATACAGAGCAAAACCAAAATATCACTTTTCTTCTTTCATCTGGCCATTTCTTTTTCCTTTTATCCATTTACACATAAAAACATGTATATGTATACATATATGTATGTATACCTATGTACATGTAAACATATATGCACATCTATTTCTAGTGCTGTGAATTCTAGTCTGGAAACAGAAAAAAAGAGGCTTTCACTCAGATAAGTAATAAGAGAGGAGAGCATTACATTGATTTCTATTCCAGACTGTAAATGTGAAGTCTTGTGTTGTAAATTGAATATAAATGGAATCAGACTATATATGTGGCACCATGGTTCACTTTTTTCATTGAATAATATTTCTTGGCAACCATCTCTGATCAGCATATGGAACTAACTTGCAGTATTGATGAGTAAGAAGTCTCAGTTTTACCATACCAGTCTTGAGATTATTTAGGTCTTTTACCAGTGCTATTTGAAATTCTTCTAGGTTGAGCCTTATTCTAAAGATAAAACCATATGTTTGCTATAAATATTTTTCTGAACAAAAAGAAATGATATGCAAATATCTGCCTGGACTAAACAGTAGCAAACTCTACACAGTATTTATTTTTTCTGTCATTGCAGTTGATGGAGTTCAGTAATATTGCAAGGTCATTCCAGTTCAAGGCAGTACTCAGCTTTTCCAAATACTCTACTTTAAAAACAAGAATAAATTATGATGAAATACCAAGTAATTATTTGTCTAAATAAATTTTTACCGAAAAATGTGAGGGCATGTTTAAGGGACTTTGACAAGCACAAAGGAGATACACATTTATGGTAACTAGTTTTAATAATTACTACAATTCAAAAATTAAACAAAAAGCTCCTGTATCATGTCCCAGTTGATAAACTCATTCTTGTCCTACCATTGGGAGTGCTAATATTTCTGTTTTCAGATCAGAAGTAAATACTGGTTGTCTAACCTGACTCTTATATATCAAGTTTGCTGTTGAAATATTGTATAACAAAAACAATAGCCTATAAAAACATCATTTTAATGTTATCAAGCCTTATGATAAGAATTTTCATATATTTTACTTAATCTTCATAAAAATGTCATAACATCATTGCTGTTGGAAGATTATATGAAAACCTTGGAGATAAGACAGAAGGATGACTCTGTGTCCTCTCTATGAGGTACTAGAGTACTTTTTTTTATTTTATTTAAAATTTATTTTTATATTCCCCATACAATTATAACCCCCTTATTTTGACCCCAAGCCCTCCTTTCCACGCACCCCACCCCCCCATAGAGTGTCTCTGGTTCACAGTTGTTTGTTGATTTTGATATTTTCTTTCTTATAGTTATTCTTTTTCCTGGTCCCTTATTTAAGTTTTCTAGATTCCTGCTATGAGTGATACTAGAGTACTTTTTAACAGGTACACTCAAGAAAGAAATCTTGAGTGTAAAATCTCTAAAGTGATGCACTATTTTTGACATACTCTTTTTACAAGTCAAAGTCCTAACTCTCTCTATATATCACATGTTATTTTATATAGATTTTGCCTGGTAAATATGCAAATAATATGTCTGAAACTAAAGCCAAAGGATATGGTTTTATTACCCTTTAGGATTTTTTTTCAAGTTTTTTTTTTTTTTTTTTTTTTAAAAGATTTATTTATTTATTTATACAAGCACTGGGTACAGTCAGAAGCGCAGGAGGGTGAGAGAATTCACCAGAGCCAGAGCGGGGAGCAGAGCAGGCAGAAGGACCGAAGTACACTGCTGAGGGGAGCAGCGGGCAGCAGGAGAGGTCTGCGCGCCATGTGGGACCCTCCCCTGGTGGCCGGGGAGCAGCCGGGGATTGAACCGGTTCTGCAGAGGCTGCGGGCAGCTTCGCAACCCAGCGCTCAACCGCTGCGCCACCGGGGAGGCCCTTTTTTCAAGTTTTTAATCTTGAAAGATTTTAACCTTAGAAATCAACAGTTTTGTTCAGTGAATATCAAAGCTCAATTCCTCAAAAACCATTTGAATCAGTTCACCATCTTCATTCCATAACTCATACTCCAAATAAATCTTTGATATATATTACTCTTTATTTATTTAATAATCATGTTTTTAAATTCTTGAAAAATTATTCTTGGACATCACCATGCTCATTCCAATTAACTTCCTTGTGTTGATCATGAAGAAAGAAATACAGAAGCGTTATTATATACCAAAATAAAATATGGGCACATAATAATCATTTGAATCAGTGCATCCTAACTATTAATTCTTGAAGGACAACTATTTCCATGTCACAAAGTTTGGTGAAAACTAGAAATATAACTAACCAGGCAACTATCCAGAGCCGCCATTTCAACTTCAAGATAAACCAAAGAAATGACTACCCATCTATAAAATAGAAAAAACCAGCAAGTTCTTTAAATAGCCATTGAGTCGAAAGCAAAACCTTACTCTGCTGAGAACAAGGTCACTTTAAGGGGTACTTTTATTCTGTTTCTAGTTGTTATCTTTCACACTAATGAGAATTTTTTTTTTTTAGAGTCCATAAATTTCTTTTTATTCACAGGGAAAAACAGCATCAGAATCCCCTTACCTCACTTTGTCCAGAATAGTATTAAATGTCCATACTTAAAACAATATCTACAAGGGATTAGCTTCTACCAGTTACAATTTACTGCATGGAACTAGAGAATGGAGCCATACTCTGCAAGGACGGGTTGGGCAAAAGAAAGCAGCTATCTTAACAAAATTATGGTTTGATTTTAAAGGAGAAAGGAGAGTGTAAGCATCCAATGACTTGTACCATAGAGATCTTCTCTGGCATCTTGGAACTCAGAATTATTTAGTTTGAAATACAATGCTCATGAGAAAAATTCCAAGTGGAAAGATAGAGTGGGGGAGTCTTGGCAACAATTTGCTGGTGATACTTGTTCTTCAGATCCTCATACAACTCTCCACTTCCCATTATTTGTTAATACTATACAATAAATATTTCTTTACCAAAACTCCTTTGAGTGGGAATTATGCTATTTGGACCCAAGAATTTTTTTGGAAGTAATAAAGCAGTGCCTTTGGTGACCTTCTCTATTCCTTTGTAGTAACTCATTAGCCATTCACCCCTCTTCACAGAAAGCAGTACCCTGTGATAAGGTTGATATTCTTTTTCTTTTATTTTCTTTTATATATTTTTACATCATTTTTCATTTTTGCACAATGTATGCATTTTCATCTTGGTTATATTCCCTATACAATTCCCATCCCCCTTATTTTGACCCTAATCCCTCCTCCACTCCCTACCCACCCCGGTAGTGTGTCTCTGGTTTATAGTGGCTTGTTGATTTGGATTTTTGCTTTATTATAATTAGTCTTTATCCTGGTCCCTTATCAAGAAGATGTGGTACATATACACAGTGGGATATTACTCAGCAATCAAAAAAGATAAACTCATGCAATTTTGCAGCAATATGGATGGAGCTGGAAGGGGTCATGCTCAGCGAAATAAGCCAGAAAGAAAAACGTTGATTTTATTATTCCATCTTTAGCTCTGTGGATGGGCTACATTGTATCTCATTATCTTGGCCATTGTGATTTGTTTTGAAATGTATCTGTGACACTGAGTCATTGTGATTCAGAATCAGAATTTCCACTCACCTTTGGGAGTAGATATAGTTCCAATGACATGATTTGTCTTCTCAAGCCATCCTAAAGTCAGCTCTCCTGACTTTCAATCCCAATTCTGCTCATTAACTTCACTTAGTTTCATCTATGTCCAAAATAGATGTCATTATACTATCATGTTCAGAGTTTTTATGAATATTAGTCGAATTAGAACATAGCCTGACACAGACATGGTGCTCAACGATACTCATTACTATTATTAATCCTTAGATTAGTCATTTGTTAAGTGAATAAATGCTCTTTGTTACTAGAGCCAGTTTGTTTTGGAATTTCTGATTCAGTTGAGAGGTAGAATATAGCTACATGTACTAAATTCATCACGATCTTCTCCATGCAAAGTTAGTCCCCCTACCCCTCAAGTAACTGTGAAAGAGCTGTTTACAGCTTCTTGGCTCTAAGAATTGCCTGGTTGATGACCCTGCTAAAATATTAGGCCTTACCCTCTGAGGGTTTCACTCAGCGAGTCTGGGATGGTGCTCACAAATATGCATTTCTAGTCAGTTCCCAGGTGACGCTGATATTGTTGGTCCCGAAACCATACTGCAAGAACCTCTGTTCTAAATCATGGAATCCCAAATAGAGAATACAAGAAGATATAAAGATACCTATCCCTTCTGGCATTCTGAATAAACCATAGAGTAGCTTTTGAAGATGAAAGGACTGACTGAATTAGTATCAGGATTATCACGTAATAGATTTGTTTACCTAATATTTATTTAAACCATCTTTTCTGGTTCTTTGTATTACTTATGTCTCCTTAAAGCAAACATAAAAGCAGTAAAACTAGCATATCTAGTCTTATAATTTTTTGAGTAAATAGAGGTAATAAAAAAACAAAGATACAGTATAGGAAAATGATTGGTTAGCACCAATTATGTATGTGAATGCAAATGTTCCATACCAAAGCCAAAATCAATGTATGTATAATCAACTAAAAGTAGAAGAAATTTATTAACTTATGTTGAATTATATGTGTTTTCTGGCCTTTGTGAATGATATCTTTTTTAAAAATTTATTTGTGCATACAAGAACTGAGGTACAGGCCAGAGGTGTGTGTGTGGGGGGGTGAGAGGATTCACAGACACAGAGTGGGGAACAGAACAGGTGGATTGACTAAAATACACTGCTGAAGGGAGCAGCAGGTGAGTCAGGAGAGGTCTGCTGTGCCATGTAGTTCACCCCCTGGCTGGGGATCGAACTCGTGCTGCAGTGGCTGTGGATTGCTTCATAGTGCTGTGTCTTAACCCTCCCCTGCATCACCAGGGAGGCCTCTGATATTTCTTTGCCAATTACTGCATGTGTTATTTGCAAAGTTATATGAGTTATTTTAAGGGAATTCTATTGAGATGAAACTTTTAAAAATTCATAAAAATTATCAGGAACTCATAGGCCATAGAAAAATATACATAGAGTATTGCAACACTTTGATTTGATGTCTAAAAGTCCTCATATTTTCTAACTTTCTCTAGGCAATGTAAATTGTAAATCTGTTGACCCACTGCAACATTTTCAAAATACAAGTCACACTGATTTAATAAACAACTTCTAATGGTCTTATCCCAAAATATTTAGGGAGAAATTATTTTCAGTTCTACTTGTTCATTTTTGAGTTACTAGAATACAGAGAACTGCTGAAACCAGACCAATGTCTTTATCATCTCTGAGTATTTGTTTTTGGTAATTTTAAGACTTAAGACTATCCAGACAAATTCTTTTTAATTTTTTTTTTAAAAAGAAGCAAAAAAAAAAAATGAAAAAATAAAACTTTCCATGCTGAAACTTCATAGACCATACCACAGAAAATGTTAATGGTTTAGTAAAACTACCCTAAATTTATGGGTTTGTTTAAATATAGAATAAGGCTAAGAGTAGTGGTACAAAAGCACCACTATGACAAATAACTGAAAATTTATCTTGATTTTATGCCCAATACACATCCATTCAGGTTAAAACCTGCCTAAGATGGAGCCAGAGGTGATGGAAAATGTTGGCATTTTCCCATAATTCTCATTGTTATGCACTGGTTGTTCCTATCCCTACTTAGAAGTCATATCACCACACATGTAAGAGCTTACTTTTTCTTACTCTAGTCACAATAAGATTTTAACTAAATGATAAAGTAATTCAGGGTGCAGGGAGAGGTATTTTGTTTATTTTATGTGTATTTATTCTACATGTGTATTACCAAAAGAAAAAAATTTAACCTAAATAATATTTTGAAATATTATCTACTTGTAAATTTTCTGAAGTAACAATCAATAGTTTTTTTAAAAAAATTCCTATGAAGGCTGTTAGAAAGATTAAATAAAAACAGACCTATTTATAATGATTGCAAAGCAATATAACAGACAGCAATGGAAAAGGTAAAGTTAAAGGGATAATAAGGGTCCAGAACATTTGGGACTTCTTTCCAATCACCTAGAAGTCACGCAGAACGTAAGTGGAGTGTAACATGGTTTGTATTTTCAAAGCCCTAACACCAAACACTACTATCCAGGCAAAGTATCCAAACACAGAAAGTGACAGCTTAAGAGTTTCCCATAACTACTCAGCAATTATAAACTATCATTAAGACACTCAATTGTAAAACAATAATTATAGTGTAGGAAAGAAGGAAGAAGCAACCATCTTCTCATGTAGCAATGTCAACAGAAAGGACAACAGAGGACTAGTGGTTTGGTTATAATGATTCCTTTTGAGCAGACAGACTGGAGCTTGGGGCAGGACACCAATTACAAGACTGAAAGAGGGCAGCCATGTCTAGCTCTAATGAGGGTAGCACTATACAGCATCATCCCAGGTCATTCAAGGTGCTCCACTTCTTAGCTTGGATAACATAGCTTTTGTGTGGGTGATAAATGCCAGATATAATGATTTAGCTTAAGATTAGACAGACAGGTAAAAGATTGATAGAGTGAGGTATATGATAACTAGCTAGCTAGCTAGATGATAAAGATAAAATAATAAAATATAAAGATAAAAGCAACACACACATATGCAGAATGAACTCAAACATATGGGTTTTCGAATGCTGAGCAAAATTAAAAAAAAATAAACATGTTGCTGAGCGTGGTGGTCAATCCTTTGGCATGTAGCTTTGTCAAGAGCTGGCATGTGGGACCAGAGTGAGCTGTTCAGATGTCACAAATTTGCCAGCCATACCTTTGCAATTTAAAGTGACCATAGCAGAAAAATAACACTATCTGCATTTTCATAGGAGGAAGAGATCACCTTCCTTCAAATGTTAAAGGGTAACAGGAGACAACATCATTCCCTATGTGCTCAAGGTGCCAATTACATCCCCAAGCACTTGGCACACAACTTCAGCTTTATAAATATCATCACAGTTCTATGTACATATTTGGTGCCTACTTATCTCATGAGAATTGTCTTGTAGCTTTATCCTTAGACCTAAGCATTCAGTACATCATGCTTCCATGAGCTTTTGATTTATGCTATTTTTCTGCACACCATGTCCAATATCTTCTCTTAAATTTTGCTCCTGCTATTGTTCCCACTTGCGATCTCTCTACCACTTCAATTCATGAAGCTTAGCAATATAAATTCTAGTTAGTTTAAGGGCAGTCCCAAATCTTTCTCCATAAATTGCTCTTTAGAGTTCCATGCGCCTCTGGTCATTGCCTACTCTTAGCATCTCTATATTTTTCTTTTCGCAATTCACATTTTCATGCATTAACTTATCTTCCCAACAATATTCTAAGATCATTTTGGACAGAGACCAACTGTTATTTTTTGCAGGCTACTGAAGTTTAAAACACCATTTCCTAAAATTATTTTTTTAGAATCAGATGCTATGAATGGATTCATAAGTATTTATGGATTGAACAATAATGTAGTCTGCATGGCATACGGGACATAAAGTAAATCAGTCAATAATGTTTCAATGTGTGTTTTATATTATGAAGCATCTTTTATTTTGTTATTTTATTTTATTCTGACAGAAAGGAAGCCCAAATAAGTTTGCACTACACTTAAATTCTGTAGGTTTTACTGGCCAGTAGCTTCATATCCTCTGAGGCCACGCATTCTTTGTACATTTTTCAGACTATTGTTAGAAAGCAATGCTCAGTATTTAGCACCTGAAGTAAATTTTTTTCTTTCATTTCTTGACCCATCTCTTTTGATCTCTTCCTCTATTTTTCTCTTTTGCTATACTTTATTATAGCGAATAGGGTGTTTATAACCAATAACAATAGTTTCAAATACATGATGCTGGAAATTAATAGAAAAGAATAGTTTGAAGAAAATATTCTAAAATATTAACAGTTATTCTGTGGATATAAATTGCAACTATGAGCTCTTTTTAAATTTATTTTTAAATGTTCATTATAAACATGTTTATGTGTATAATATAGATAATCTCTGGGTGTTAATAACATGAAATGTGCATAGCTTTCTTCCCTTATACTGGATACTAACCCAAATAACATAAATATATCCCAGCTTTTTTATTTTATCTTAAAAATTCTTGCATATCTTCATAAGTATGCCAGAGGGGAACCAGGACACATTATTTTAGGGACATAGCTAACTATATTCATGGTATTTTAAAAGATTACTCACAAAGATCCACAGTTATGCTTTCTTCCTTTGATGAGCAAAAACCCGGCAAAGCCAAACCATTTTTTAATCAACCATGTTCAGAAACAATCTGCCCAAAGAGCTGATAAGATCAAAAATAAATATTTTGGTTGCTTAAATTAATGTATTTAAAAATCCTTTTGGGCATCTCAAAAGGTATTTACAACAATAAAATTACAAAATTACTTTACTGGGCCATATTCATAGTTGTTTATTTTAAGTATGGTGCACCAATTGTGTTTTCATCTGAGTTTTAAAATCTGGGTATTAAGTTATACACACTATTAAAGAAACATAAAGGTAGCTCTTTTTTTTTTTTTACAAAATCATAAAACATTAGCATAGTATGAGTGATTGATTATCTGACATTCTTTTCCAATGTATTATTAAATTATATTATTTTAATTGACTTTCACAATTTTGTTAATATAACTTCTGAAATGTAATCCCACATTTATAATTGTCTCTTAACTTGAGCCATGTCTTACCTCTTTTGTTTGTTTTGTTCTTTTATTTTCTGTGTGTGTTTGTTAAATTTCTATCTCTTTGAAGATACTACATACTTTGAAGTGTAGCCTGAGAAAACATTTGTTTTATAAGCTAAGAACTAATCTGGGAGAGATAATCATAATTATATGTGCTAGTAAAAAGATTCTACATTCTAGCATAAATATCTCATGCATATAGATCTTACCCACTCAGGTTTTTTTACTCCCATATGAAGAAGTATAGTATAATGCCTACCTCCTTCCTCTCATGAAGTTCTTCACAGTGAGAGAAAAGTTCACAGTATATAGAAATTCTAAAATATGCTCAGAAATTAAGAACTGAAAAATAAAGTGATCAAAAGTTAAAATAATTTGAGCTGACGAAATTGCAATGAAAATGATAAAAAAGTAATAATGGAATTATTCAAAGGCATACTTTGAGACATTCTAGAAGTTTCATTTTTACTAATTACAGTAAAAAGACAAAGCATAATTAGTACTGGGATATCATTAAAATATTTAGTTTTCATTATTTCCTGTAATCATCTAAATAAAAACAATCTAATAAAAAAGAAACTATAAATCAAAATTTTCAAAAGTTGCAATCTTGCCTTTCCCTACTCTTCTCTACTTTTTCATGTTTATGTACATAACAGAGAATATGAAAAAAAAAACCCACCTTTTTCTAAACCTCAAGAACTATTTTATTAGGTTTGTGACATTTTTTTCCCCAGTATTTTTAGCATTTTTCTCTTTTAAATCTCTTGTATAACATGTTTCTCAATACTGTTATCACAGCAACCCTAGAAATAAAAGGGGAAAAACAAATACTAACATTTGTATATAGAAGATACAGGTTTTCTGTTGTTTTGAAATATATCAAAGTTGGAATTTTGAAGATTAGAAATAAATGTGCCATCCTTTTATAAGACTATTTTTGGAAAGCTTAATGATCACAAAAATAAAAAGTCTTATCTGTAACACAGGCAATAGCAAAATGTTAATGAAGTCTTTTTATTCTATGACTTTTTTATGATTCAAATATGGTTAAAGTTCTTTAACTGAAAAGGCAAATATCAATTTTGAGATACATTAAATTAATCTGATTCAACCTATTATATAGGCTTTGTAAATAGTAATCCATCAAGTGACAAAGTACATCCCCATTAAACTTTTAAAGCTAATGACAGCCTCTATGCAATGATTGGATGCTGAGGGGAAAGACTGACCACCTGATCTTAATTCAGGACAATTCTGAAGGACCCACTCAGGTCCAGAACCCCTCCAAAAACATCAGTCTTTATCTCTGTTACAACTAGCACATGCAAATTAAAACCACATTGAGATACCACCTTACACCACTAAGAAAGGCACATCAAAAAAAAACAAGCAACAACAAATGTTGGCGAGGATGTGGTGTAAAGGAATTCTCCTACATTGCTGGTGGGAGTGCAAACTGGTCCAACCACTATGGAAAGGAGTTTTCTCAGTTTACTAAAAATGGAGCCACCAGACGACCTGGCAATTCCACTCCTAGGGATCTGCCCAAAGGACACAAAAACATTGATTCAAAAGAATACCTGTACACCTATGTTTATTGCAGCACTGTTTACAATAGGTAACACCTGGAAACAACCCAAATACCCAAAAATAGATGACTGGATCAAGAAGATGTGGCATATATTGTTTAAAAATGAACAATGATGTAAAAAATAAAAAAGTTAATAAAAAATTAAAAAAAAAAACAACTTTAGTACAGTTCACGTTCTCCCTCTGTCTAAATCCACTTTCTTCACTCTCAAAAAAAGTGTTTCTGAGGATACTTCCCAATAACCTCACTGCATACAAAACTCCATCTCAGAGAATGGTTCTAGTGAACCTAACCTAATAAAACTACCTCCCATCTTCTTTGCTTTTCTGGTCATATGGGAGAAATACACTTCCTAATTTCCTTACAGTTAGGTGGAGCTTAACGACTAACTCTGGCCATAGGGCTGTGATCTTAAGTGATAGTATTTCCTATCCTAGGCATTTAATCATGGGTGAGTTCTTCACCATCTCTCTTTTCCTTAGAGGTCTCACATGTCACCTGTACTACATCTGAAGATGTAACAAGAACACCAGTGGTGAGGCCTTACCATCTGTGTGACCACATAAGCAGAACCTCCCCACCTCCACCTTCTACTGACCTGTACTGAATATACAGTATGGGAGATAACCAAACCTGGATGTTATTTTAAAAACCTACTCTCTCTTGGCTAAAATAGTGTCTGTAAACACACATTTCTCCATAGGTAATGTACTTTCTTGAAAATGAAAGTTAATCAGTTTTCTGGATTGAATTTCTTTATACAAAATGGAACCAGAAGTTCTCTGATGTTCATTTTGGTGACTAAGAAAATATCTTTCCCCATCTTCCATTTCTTCCCTCATGTTTGGATTCTCAAAATATTATTGTGAAAATATTGGAAGATACTTAAAGATTTTTTTGTAACTTTGGCATTTCAGATTTTATATTCTTCAGTTAATGGAGAGAATACAAACTTAGAGAGTTACTATGAGAATGAAATGAGATAATATATTTGAAAACCCTTATTATGTTGTAGACAATATGTATATCCTTTCTGTTTTCCTGTCTTGAAACAAAAAAAAAAAATGTCTGTAAAATACCTCATTATTAACCATTTTATTAGGATGTTTCCACATGGATAATCTCAAAAGAAGAATCCTTTTCAACTCAAAGTAAATAAAGCAATTACTAATGGACATCAAGAACATGTTTCATTGCACAAATGAATAAACAATGTCTGCAGAGTTCTGCACTTTATAAATAGGAATTCAGACAGATTTGTAAATAAAATAATTTGTAGTTTTTAATTATTTACTCCTCATTTTCTTTTCCTTGATTTTAGAGTAATTTGGGTCTTTTACCTTTTATCCTGTTGTAGGATATTTCTGTATTTAGAAAAATATATTGATGGCTTAGAATTGATGTAAACCAGATTTTACAATCAGAAATAAAGAAAACCAGAAAGACATTATAAATAAGTAAAATTTCTTTTAAGTAACAGGATGGGAGGATTTCTTTTAAGTAACAGGATGGGAGGAAGTAGATGAAAAGATAAATGAAACAAGATGGGACTTGAGTAGAGGCAAATAAAGCTGTGAAATAGATTCCTAGGTAATTATTTTATTATTTTATCTACTTGTCTGTGCTTTCAATGTGTTATAATTAAAACCTTTCTTAATTGAAAAAAATTTGACATGAATTAAGATATATTTATTTTGCATTAAAAAGTGAGCATAAAGGTAAAAGACAACTATTGGGTGGGTACAGGGTGACTTGGTAGTGACTGTGGCAGACAGTAGGCTACATGCCCATTGCCAAACACAAGAGCACTCAGCACAAGGCTATGGATATTATACATGACAGCAAGTGTGTAATGCTAGCTCATCTGATGTTCTCAGAAAACTGGTAAATTGAAATATGTAAAAAAGATATCTTCAGTGCTAAAATTTTGGCAACTAATGTAAATTACTTTTATTTATTTATTTGTTTGTTTGTTTGTTTATTTATTTATTTATACAAGCACTGGGTACAGTCAGAAGCACGGGAGGGTGAGAGAATTCACCAAAGCCAAAGCGGGGAACAGAACAGGCAGACCGACGAAGTACACTTCTGAGGGGAGCAGCGGGCAGCAGGAGAGGTCTGTGCGCCATGTGGGACCCTCACCCTGCAGCTGGTGATTGAACCAGCGCCACCAGGGAGGCCCAACTAATGTAAATTAATTTTAAATTACTCTGTGGACAGCCACTATAAGCAACAAACAAAAACACGACATTTTGTCACCCCTAGACTATAATGAGCAATTGCAGCACCCTAACAACTGATTTCCCAATCACTTACAAAATAATAGTTTATAAAACACTGGCACCTATGCCTTATAGAATATGGCCAGGAACCCCCAGTTTGTCTATGTACCTTTGATTGCTCCATTGCTTTCTGTTCCCAATCTTCCATATGGACACTTTGGCTGAAATGACTGTTTTATTTTCAACCCCAGATTCCTTCTTACATATTCAGAACTTTGGAGTCTCAGGGCCCAATCTGTCTCTACTCTCAGCAAAAACTGTCATAAACCCTCATCCCTGTCCAAATAAAATAAGCCTTTTCATGTTCAGTGGGGCTGTTTGGCAAGAGTTGATTTATAGGAATAATTGATATGACTTTACTAAGTACAACAAACATATGTTTTCCTTATTTTCATTGAAAGTTAGCTTTCTTCTGACCTCACTACACACTGAACCCCTTTAGATAGTAATATGTGTGGGTCTGCTAAACTTAAGTGGCCTGTTCAGCCACCATTACTGTTAGCTGTAGTTCTGCATTCCCATACAGGTCAGAACTGCCCTTGAGAACCAGTCCATCAGTCACAGGTGCCAAAACTTACAAGGTGCCTTTCCAATCAATCAAGAGCAGAAAGCTTGATCACCCTGGGAAGGGTATGCATCAAGAGGTATGACCAGGAATGCCCTGGGGTCTGTGACAGATGCATAAAGTTACTCCCACTCATATATCATGAGGTATAACCAGGAACACCCAGGGGGCTGAGGACCGATGTATGACAAGGAACCCCAGAAGCTGATCAGTGGAACGCCTTGTTGATAAGATTGTGACCATGGCCGGGGGTTTGGGGTATGGTTTCAATTACACTTGGTCATCAAGCAGAAAAGAATTATCTGGTGAGCAGACTCATGTCCTCCTGAAGCCTTAGATGACATTCCTTAGTTTCACCCATCCTTTCTCCTTGTCCTCCTAACCCACATAGCTGATGCTGTATGATTATTCCATCAATAAAAAAAAAGCCAGGATCTTGCTCTTCAGCCGCAACCTGCATTATGTAGCCTGCTCCACGACTCCCATTTCTTTATCACTGTGGTATTGCCTGACTCAACAATATGAGTTTGTTTATAGTCCATATTCAGTTAGAAAGTCACTATCTAAGTATAAACACAGCTAGTATTTGCCATTAAAACAACTCAGCCATTTCCTCTGCAGCCATATGTATGAATAGTGGTGTAATAAACTGTGAAAAATCATCTCAGTATTTTCAACTTGTTTGCTATTTTTAAGACAGGGTATAGCCTTATAAATGTTGATTTTAGGTAGATCTCATTTGTCTAAAGGTTGCACTTTTTTTTTTTTTATAAAACTCAGTGCACAGATGTTAGATGCTTAAAATGTCACTGAAAAAAATAAAAATTTTTTCATAACAGTAGAGATATTATCATAACTTTCTGAAATATAACCTGTTCATTGATATAAAATCTAATAGAACTACTTCCATAAAGGTGTTTCCCCACCATTTCCCCTTCCTCACCTTCATAATGTCTAGATCAAACATAGACCCACATTTTATCTATTAGAGTAGTGTTGGGGGGAAATGAAATGATTGCTTTGATCAACATCTCTAGCATTTTAAATAATTCCCCAACTAAACATATTTATGTACAAATACATATATATATACACATACATATATATAATGAGTTAGAAATATATATATAATATCCTTTGCTTATGACAAAAGAACATTTACATTACCTATATTTTTAATTCAATAGTAAAATTTAAAAAAGCATTTAAAATTTGCTTAAATTATATACCATTTATTCATAGGTGGCCAAGCTGCATTGAATCCCCAGAGCTCAGCCATGACAGCTTGCTGCCCTTATAGTCCCTCCTGTTGAAGCATGTGTGGTAGCCTCTAGTACTCCCTAACCAAGACAAGGTTTTAACTCATATCTCATTTAGAATTGTTTTTCATAGGTTATTTTCCTCTCCATTAAATATTTTCCTTTAACACTGTAAAAAAATTAAACAACAACAGATGTTTTGTATAACAGTCTCAAAACATAACTGGAGGACAAGATCAGTGGAAAACCCATTAACAAATCTTTTGGATGTGCAGTCAGATTTTGTGTGCGTGTGTGCATGTGTGTGTGCATGTGTGTGTGTTCTGGTACAATTACTTTGAAAAAATGTTATTGTTTCCCCAATTTTCTGAAAGAATTCAATTTCTTCTTATTTTGTTAGATAAAACTAGAAAGTGAAAAGTCTTTACCTAACAAAATCCCTAGAACTTTAGCAATTTAACTGTCCTTACATTTAAATTAAACCGTTTATCAAATTGTGCACTTCAAATTAGGCAAAAGAAAAAGAGGCCGTAATACAAAATAGAATGTGTTAGGGATAAAAAGACATTTTAGTTTCCATTAGGGAGTCTAAAATTATAGGGAGTTAGTTATTTTCTCTATATTAAAAATACTCAGAAAATATATATTTACTTGCAATGGCATAGTTCAGGCAAACTGAAGTGTTTATTTTGGCATGAATCACATAATTAATTATGAAAGTATAATTTAGCTTATGATGATTAGAAGTTATAAATGCCTTTAATTATTTAAAAAATTAGAAATATGTCATTATTTTAGAGACTTTGAGTTGACAAAGCTGTAGAGAATTCGGGTTTAGTAGTCAAAATCTCAAGCATCGTAGTAAACATTGTATAGCCTAAGATATTTTTTTCATTTTATAGATAAATCTATTTTTGAAAGGTTTAGTGACAACTAAGATAACAGATTTTTTTTTCTTATATCCAAACTGATACTAAAACCCAGCCTTTGTCTGTTATGTTACAGTTCCACATAACCTCCTCCAAATCTCTGTGCATTACAGCAATAAATGTTTTCCTCATTGACTTGACATTTTGGCAAGTATGTGTTGGCTGTTGTTTTTGCTATGTGTCTGCTTATTCTAAGACCTAGGTTAAAGAAGAAACCTTATTTGGAACATGCTATTTTTATGGTAAGGAGAAAAGAGAGGTTTTACAAAACTAAATAATGCCTCTTAAAATTTCAGCTCAGATGTGTCATCTGTAGCTTTCATTCACATTCCATCACCAATCAAAATCCACTGTCATATATTTACAATTTATATGGTAAAACCCCACTCAGTGTGGTAGAAGTATACAGTCGTGCACAAGGAGTTTAGCAGAGAACAAGGAACATGATATCATCCACTATAACAGATCATGACCCCCAGAACTGCACACTATCCCTCAGTAGCAGGGGATTGCTCCACTTCCTGGGGTGAGGAAGTGGGTCCTGAGCAGTGGGTCCTGAGGGCTCTTTGGCTACCATGTCAAATCAGACTTGTAATTTTTCAGATACAGTGAAGATTTTATTGAGAATGTTAGGAGTGAATACCATTTTTTCCAGAAGATAGAAAAGTGAAATCACTAGGAGTAAATTAACTGAGCAAAGGTTTCTCTTTGATAAATGTATAAGGAAGAAGTTGCTTTTTATAAAGAAGAATCTTCCTAGATTAAAAATTACTCTTTTTATAGATTTCTATGACAGGATTCACATTTTCAGAGATTATTGTGATTTCCTAAAATTCATTTCAATTCTCTCCCATTAAGGAGCAGGAGTAGAGTTTGGAAATGAGTCTTTATTGTGATATGATTGACTTCTAATATTAATTTCATGTGTCCAACATGATGATATGATAAATGTCTTACTAGATGATTACCACAATAAGTCTAGTTAACATCTACCACCACAAATAATTACAATTTTTTTTCTTGTGATGAGAACTTTCAAGAACTCCTTTCTTAGCAACTTTCAAATATTCAAAACTATTAATTAACTAGACTCACCATGGTATATGGGGCATTATTCTTAATTCAATTGGCTTCATCTAAAAATAATCCCATTAACCTTGCAGGTAATTAGTTCAAAATGGTCTGATTCCTGCCATCTGGATCTGAGGAGAAGGTTGCTATACACATTTGGAAAAGAGTCCTCTTTACTCCTAAGGGTAGTCATGGAAAACTATTCTCACTAACTCCCACAGAATGTGAACTTGAAGCCTGTGAGCCCAGTGGCCATTGGCAGCCATCTTGTGAGCATGACAGTCTGAGGACAGATATGACATTGACAGTGCAAAGTTGAGAGAAAAAGGAGAAAAATATTGTTAGAACCCTGATTAAACTTTGCTTAAATCTTCCTTCTGGACTTACAGTTATGTGAGCCAAAAAATTCCTTTATTGTTTAGTCAGATTAAATTGACACCCATATACTTTTATCTAAAAGCAACCTGAGAAAGTATTAGTCCTTCTCTTCCTCTTTATTTCCCCACATCACACCAAGAACCAAAGCTACAAGATTAGTATTGGTTCTCTAAGAGCTACAAGCAAATATCTATCTCTCCTCTTGAGTTCTACAGTAAAAAATACTATCCTTTTTATCAGTCAAAAATGCATTGTGTATAAGGATATTTAAGTATAATGCATGAGGTAGTTTTTATGTTATTTACCTGAATAAGAACTGATAGATTTTTATCTTCTTTTAGAAACTAATAAATGATATCTATTCTGTTAGAAATAAAGGGGAAAATAAAGTGATCAAATCATTCCTTTAAAAAAAAGAATTTAAAAATGCACTCATCCTCAACAGATTACGATAGTCTAATGTCTTAGCAGTGAATACTTAGCCCCAAATCAGCAGAGTAAATATTCAGGTGAGTCAAGAAGTTGTTGAATAGGGCTTCCCTGGTGGCGCAAGGGGTTAAACACCGCACTATGAAGCAATCCACAGCCTCTGCAGCACAAGTTCGATCCCTGGCCGGCCAGCGAGAAACCCACATGGTGCAGCAGACCTCTCCTGACTCACCCGCTGCTCCCCTCAGCAGTGTATTTCAGTCAGTCTGCCTGTTCTGTTCCCTACTGTCTCTGGTGAATCCTCTCACATCTCACACCTCTGGCCTGTACCCCAGCTCTTGTATGCATAAATAAATAAATAAATAAATAAATAAATAAATAAATAAATAAATAAATAAATAAAAATTTGTTGAATAAACAGAAGCAGGAGAGACTCTAACTAGTTTTCGATGTGACACTAAACTTGAGGGCATTTGTAGGGTAAAGAAAATGTCAGGCTTTTCTGCCCTTCCGCCATCAGGATAGATGATGGATCCTTGTCCTGAATGCATGCCTGATGGTGGGCACCTGGAATAGGGTGTGGGCATAGGTAGATGGGATTCAGCTGAGCTAAGACTGCTTTTAAGGGCGGCGTCACGGGGACGCCAGCAGCAGCAATAGCAGCAGGAGAAGCAGTAGAAGCCGAAGCAAAAAGAGAAACCGAGAAGCAGCAGAACGAACACCAGAGAGCCCAGATAGAGTGAAGATTTGTTGGGGGCTGGGAGGACTGCCAGCCTCCCAGCCCCCCAGCACCCCTGCCTGCCACGTACCTGCTGCAAAACCACTGAGGACTCTGATTCCTCCTTTACCCGGTCTGCTGGATCCTAGAAAACCTGCACTGTGTCCAGGTCCTGCCCTACAGCATTAAAATCACTATGTAAGTCTATTTCCCTTATTATAGCTGCTAATTCTTCATCCATCTATACAAATATGCCAAAACGACAGGACAATAATGTTTTTTATAAAATACTAGCTACAATAAATGTAATTTAACCCTTCCTCATTTTCATCTCTCTTTTAATGTGTCCATGACAAGGGTTAATTACAGTAAATTGCTGCTAAAATTTAATCTGACATTCAGAACTTCTCTCCAACCAACATCAATTTCTTGTTCCTAGCTCATAGATTTAAACTGTACATCTGCACATTTCTTGGAAGGAGTGGGGGAGGGGAAAAACTGAAGCTGAGAGAACACAGTAACAGAGAAGTTAAATTCTTGACAAGTTGGAAATTTTCATGTGTGTTCTATGTCAAAAAAATAACATTTCAGTATCAAGGACTTGTCAAAATGTATTTTCTATGCTAAAAACCAAAGAAAAGACATTTAAAAAGTCATAAGCAAACATTTTCAAAGTTTTCCTGGATATTAGCAACACTCCAAAAGGTAATATAGTAATATTCATACATTAAGAATAAATATAAAATGAAGTTTCTGCAAAAAATGTCAAATGTTGAATTTAAAAGGTTGGAGCTCAGGAGAAAAACATAGAGGGTGTGTTTGGCAACTCAGAGACACAAACACTTGTTGCGTGTTGTTGTGTGTTGGCATATATTGCAAGCAAAGCCACTCCCAAAGGTGTGTGGCAAAATTCCTGAGGAATTCCTGGAGAATAAGCAATAACATCAAGCAGCCGGATAAATAGAGAAACCAGAGGTGGGTATGGGTGGAGAAGGTCTGGATATGAAATATGCTACAAATGAGGAAGGCAACCTGCTCCAAAAAGAGTGTGGAGATTGTATGACTGAGCAGTTTGGTTTTAAATTCAGGAAGGTCAGGGACATAAGATTCAAAACACTGGGAATGAAGATTTTTAACTGTGCAAGGCAGGAAGAAAGAACCTCAGATAAGGGTCTGGTGGACCGGGATAGTGCCCAGTTTCCTGTGTATGTCTCTCTCTTCTCAGATGCCACTCGAGGAAAAGAGACAGTTGGATTGGGCATTGCTTCTCTGAGATAGATATGATGCTTTAATTAACATCACTGCATGAGATACTTCACTATTAAACCTCAAGTCACAAGTTTAAGATTCTGCATAACTGACATATACCAGGCAGAATGCTGGTAAGAATGAAATCAAAAAGATTTTCAATTTCTGATGGATTTGCTTTCATTTTGAAACTAGTTAGTGTCCATGAGGGTCAATGGGTGACAAAAATAACATGAATCTCAATTTTATCATTTATTCGATCATAGAGATGTGTTTTTGTTTATGGGTGTGGGGTTGAGACTATGATAGACTTCTATGCTCTCTGAACTTTTCAGACTCATCTACAAATAGGAGACATGAACAGTGTGAGGCAGGTAATCCTCACACTAATTAATTAATGCAATTAATTTCAACTAATGTTCTGAAATATATGTATCTGTTGTGACATATGCTTCAGGCGTCACTTGCAGAAGGAACCCCAAACATACACATGTATCTGACTGAAGTCTTCTGACTGAGACAGAGCATAAAATAACCATGACCTTTCATTTCAACACATTTAGCTATAAACGATAAAAGATTTAATTCCAGGCTTTAGTGTCTCCCTGAAAATACAATGATTGGATTGAAACAGATTTATACTGCTGACATTGTTTACTTAAAAAAAAAAACAACCTAACATGTGGGTTCATTACTTAGTCTTAAATAAATTATATTGGATAGCATGGCTAGGCAAGATTTAAGAAAGGAAATTCAGTGGTGAATTCTTCAGCCTAGGGAAGGATTTCTCATCTACAGCATTATTGGCATTTTGAGTAGATAATTCTTTTTGCGGGAACGCTCCTGTGCTTTGTAAGATGCTAAAAAGCATTGCTGGCCTTTACCCACTAGCTATCAGTAGCACTATCTCCACCCATCTCCCAGTTCTGACAATTGTAGGTATCTTCAGACTTGCTAAATATCCCCTAGAGAAAAAAATGCCCTCTGATAGAGAAACTCTGACCTAGAGTATAGAACGGCCTTTAGGTTAATTTATTTAATACCAAGTTCTTTTTTAAAAAAAAATTTATTTATGCATACAAGAGCTGGGCTACAGGCCAGAGGTGTGTGTGTGGGGTGCAGGGGGCGGTGGTTAAGAGGATTCACCAGAGACAGAGTGGGGAACAGAACAGGCAGATTAACCAAAATACACTGCTTAGGGGAGCAGCAGGCAAGCCAGGAGAGGTCTGCTGTGCCATGTGTGTTTCTCCCTGGCCGGGCTGGGCATTGAACTCGTGCTGCAGAGGCTGTGGAGAGCTTCATAGGTTGCGTCTTAACCCCTTGAGCCAAGTTCTGAGTCATTTCAGAGTCTTTTAACAGCTAAAGCTCAACTGCTCAATAATATGCAGAGCATAAGGGGAGATTTTCAGGCAAGGAGTTTCAAATATGGAAGCAGAATTGCTCTGGAATTTTCTGGTCTCTCCCAAGGGTAGCCACTATATGTGTTATTTAATCATAGGATGGGTATTAAGTCTAACAAGTCTTGAAAACAAAATCAAAAACCATTTTCTACATTCTCACACCAATTTCTGCCCAGACCTACGGAAGAGATATTCATGAAAAATGAATGACCTATCTCTTAGGTTAAATTGGGACTAAGTAGTGCTGTTTCTTCCATTGCCAGATTATATAGGTCCTGGAAACAGCATATAGGATACTACACTTAACACAGTGAAGGAATTTAAGTTTCTGTCCCCATGGTCTTGGGCTTGCATATTTGAAGGTCCTAGGGACAGGGGGAGACATACTTCCCGTGAGGAAGGTGGTCTTGTTCCATTTAATAGAGGTAGCCCTCGAACCATTCAGACTCCCCTAACTCTGAACCAAGAGGCAGAGATGAGTTTACACTATCATCAGGGTGATTGACTATCACCATGGGAATTGAGGGATCCAGAAGACGGAGCAAAAAAAAATTTCGTTATCCATAACTGCATTCTTGACTATATATGACTATAGTTCCTGCAAGTCAACTCCTTTTTATGGGACTCAAGTAATACTATTCCATTCCTTTTGCCTTTTCTATTTTAGCTTCCCACAATTGCATGTTCTGCCCAAAAGTCCACACTCAGTAAAAACCAAAGTTGTTGCAAGGAGATGAAAGCTGTGTGCACCTACACAGTATGTCTGCTATACTCATTCGCTCTGTGATGTCTCTGGTTTCTGCTCTAAGGGCCTCCCCCTCATTCCCTCCATCCTACCTACATAGACCTCTTTAGTGGTGCTCAAACATATTAGGAACCCTCTCTTTGAGGTGTTTTTAGTTAATCTTTTTTCTACCAGAAATGCTTTTCATTGGGCCTCCCTGGTGGCACAAGGGGTTAAGATGTAACCTATGAAATATCTGCAGCCACTACAGCACGAGTTTGATTCCCAGCCAGGGAGCTACCCACATGGCGCAGCAGACCTCTCCTAACTCACCCGCTGCTCCCCTCAGCAGTGTATTTCAGTCAATCTGCCAGTTCTGTTCCCCAGTCTGTCTCTGGTGACTCCTCTCACCCTCCACACCTCTGGCCTGTATCCCAGTTCTTGTATGCATAAATAAATAAATATTAAAAAAAAAAGAAATGCTTTTCACTGAGATCTGAAATCTGCATCAGCATAGTCCAGTGGAGAAGGAAAGATGAGGGAGGTCATTAAGCAGGTGCAATAGATGAAGAAAAATTGGCTATGCGGTGATCATTATTGAGTCTGGGAACAGGTGTGTGGGAGATCAATTGGCCATGCTCTGTGCTTTTGTGTTTGGATTTTCCATAATCAAAAGCTAAAAACAAAAAACTCTGTGGTAGGATCTGAGTATGTACATTTTAGCATATTCAGGCACTGCGTTGTTAAAGAATCCCTCTGTTGTGACTGAACCTTATAGTGTGGAGAGTGGGAGGTTTTCACACTTCCTATTCCCCCTTGTAATCTCCTGCTCACTAGCCACTTCTGACAAGTCCCTGCCACATTCTTAGAATCCTTTCCTTTCTGATTTTCACCTTGGATTTTGTTGCATTCTATGTGGGAACTCTTTATCCTCGTTAATAAGCCAGATAGTTTTCCTCAAACACTTTGCCAGTGCCATCAACAAGCAGATCAGCTGAAGTTTTGCTCTCACATGATTACAGAGTGTCTGGGGCTACAAGATAAACAGAGAACATACCCTTCAGGTCACTGGAAACACTCCCTTAGTGTTTACAGTTCTAAGTTTACAGATGATCTACAGCTTTTCAGCCTCCTTTTGGAAATTACCCCACTAAATTGTCACAACAAAATGTCCATTTACCCTGAAATGTTGCTCTTGAACTTACAGACACGTAGGAAGTTAGAAACTCCTGGGAACCAGGAGTGTTATCAGCCAGTAGCATATTTCAAATCTGCCAAGGTGTTGGTCAGCAACAATTTCTAGCAGCTGGGTGTCAACCACGACACATCCCAGGCACCATCAACACACACAGGCTTCTGGAGTCAAATTTTCCAAATTCTTACTAGTACTCCCTCAAGTCTGCTATTCTCTAATGGCTCCTTTCCCTCTTTCTCTCTAATCCCCCACAATGTTGCAATGTCCAGTGAGAAAAGTAGTAGTCTGGGAGTTTGAGATGGTACCAATATCCATCTCAATAATGTTAGATTAACTCTTCTTTGAACCTCAATTCCTCTTGTTCAAATGAGGAGATTTGAAGATATAGTCTCTCAGGCCTTGTTACTCAGAGTGTGATCCCCAGCACAGTAGCACTAGAGTCATCTGGGAGCTTTTCAACGATACAGATTCTCAGTCTGTAGGTAAATGAAGATAGTCAGGCTTTTGCACCTTTGGCCTCTGTGGCTATCACCTGAGGCCTTGAATGCAAGACGTGCTTGGGAGCATGGGCGTGGGGCAGGCACACCTATTTATGGACACCTGGAGGGTGGCGTGGGCTTGCATAAGTGTACACACCTAAGCCTAGAGGCTGAGGCTATAAGGGTGGCATCACTCAGAGATAGAAATGGCTATGGTAGGGCGGCTACTAGAGGATGGGCTATGGCTATGAGAGAAAGAGACCACAAGAATGCCAGAGAGACCCCAAAAGAAAGAGTAAAGATTCGCTGGGGGTCAGGAGGCTGACAAGGCCCTAGTTCCTGTGCCTTGCCAGCCTGTGGACTTGCAAAACATAGTCCCACCCCATACTTACTGAATTAGAATTGACCTGTTAAACAGAGCTCTAAATGATTCCTGTGCATACCCTCTTCATTTTCCATGTCTGCTGTACAAATTACCAGAAGCTTAGTGACAAGTGTATGCTCCAGTTCTATAGGTCAGAAGTGCAACACATGTTTCACTAAACTAAAATCAGAAACTGTAGAGGAGAATCTTTGTTCTTGTCTTTTCTAGCTTCTAGAAGTGACCACATCCTTGGCTCCTTATTCTGCTCCTCCAGCTCCAGACTCAACAGTGCTGCATCTCTGATCATTCCTCCCAAATCATATCTCCATCTGTCCCTGAACTCAGTGGAGAAAGCTACTCTACTTTTAAGGACTTAATATTTATCCAGGATAATCTTATCATTTCAAAATTTTGTCACATGTGAAAGCTCCTTTTTGCCATAAAAAGTAACAGTCACAGATTCCAGTCATAAGGATCTGGGTATCTTTGGGGGCCGTTATTCTGCTTATGACATACATTAAATTTCAAGAAGTTCTACTCACTGAAATAATTTATCTGCATAAGAAAATTAAGAATTGGAATTATTTTAGTCTTTAGTGCTCTTCCTGTTATAAGTTGACTTTTGTGCCTCTAAGTTCCCTGCTCTAAAATTCATATATTGAAGTCATAATGTAACTTAGAATGAATAGGGTAAATGAAATATCAGACTTTATCCTGGCTGCCGCAGCTAGTGTGGATGCCGCAGCTAGTGTGGATGCTGGAGCTGAGGGGCGTGGGGCACTTGCCTATGATTAAGGACACCTGACCTGAGAGCACGGGAGGCGCATGTGTGAATGCTCACACCTGTGCCTAGAGGTGATCATAAAAGGGGGGGCGTCGCTGTGAGGCGAGATTAGGAGACAACGCGAGACTAAGGGAGACTGTTAGAGACAGAGAAAGAGCTCAGAGATTCCAGAGAGAGGCAGAGAAAAAGCTCAGAGATTCTTGGGGGACTGGGAGGCTCGATTACCTCGCGGGCTTCCTGGCCCACCCCCTGCCTTGCTTGCCTGCCTGGCTTGCTTGCCTGTTGCCCCCACAGACTTCCACTTTGTTTAAAGAGAGGGCCTTTTTTTTTTTTAAGATTGATTTATTTATACAAGAACCGGGGTACAGGCCCCATGAGCAGAAGGGTGAGAGGATTCACCAGAGACAGAGTGGGGAACAGAACAGGCAGACTGATGAAACACACTGCTGGGCAGCAGCGGGTGCGGCAGGAGAGGTCTGCTGCGCCATGTGGGACCCTCCCCTGCTGGCTGGGATCAAAAGGCTCTGCAGAGTCTGTGGACAGCTTCACAGAGCTGTGCTCATCCACCTGCACCACCAGGGGAGGCCCTAAAGATAGGGCCTTTAAAGAGGCAATTAATATATGTAGCAGCAGGATGGCACAGGGCAGGATCTCTATGACCCTAGCAGACGGGGTAAAGGAGGAGCGTCCTGGAGCTCTCGGTGGCTTTTGCACGCTTTTATTGGGTTTTACTGGGTATTAAGGGCAGGCAGGGGTGGGGAAGGATGGGGCGGGAGGCTGGCAAGGGTCCCAGCCCCCAGCAAGTCTTCACTCTATCTGGGCTCTCTGGTGTTCTCTCGTGACCTTATTCTCTCTTCTGGTTCTGCTGTTTCTCTCTGCTGTTCCCCTTCGTTTGCTCTGCTGGTGTCCCTGTGACACCACCATTATAAGTGCAGTCTCTCAGGCCAGGTGTACCCACCTACCTATGCCCACACCCTAATCCAGGTGCCTGCCATCAGGCATGCATTCAGAACTGCAGCTCTATCATCAATCCTAATGGCAGGAGAGCAGAAAAGCTTGATCCTATTTACCTTACCCTATAATATAAAATGAGCTCATATGTATAAACCAAGATGTCTGCTGTCCTTAGAAAGGCAAGTAGGTTAGGGTACAGGTATGTGCAGAGGGAAAAGATAATGTGAAGACAGCCATACACTAGCTAGGATGATGCAAACTTGATCGTGAACAACCAGATGCTGCAAGAAAATTTCTGTTGTCTAAGCTCTCAGGTCTGTAGCACTTTGTTAAAGCAGCCCTAGCACTCTTAATACATTCGCAAAAGCTATTTCAACATATTTTGAGACAACCACGACTACACGATGATCATTGCGTCATAATTATTCAGCTAATGAATTTTTCCTGACTTGAGTTTAATCATTCTTATCCCTGTCTGTTTAACAATAACCAAATCTCCAAGTTGGTGCTAAGCAGAATCATAACCCGCCTTGCATGCTTTTCTTTGTGAATAGGTCTGTGGAAAACAAGTTTCATCTTTCCTAACATAGCTCACAAACTCAGCTCAGTTCTGTCTTATCATTGCTGCTTTCCTCAAGATTGTAAACCTTTAATTATTCTCTTTTCATCTGGCCTCAATCTCTCTGCCAACAAATCTTCTCTAACTACAAAAACACTTGGTCCTAAATTTCAGTCCAGCCATCAGATCCTAGTTCCCTTAAAGCACTAAACTTCTGGAAAAAGTAATCTGTATTCAAGCTCTGTGTCCTCATCACCAACCACTCCTTAACACTTTATAAGCTGACTTGTATCCCAAAATTCCCAAAATTTTGACTAGAACTGCCATCTCTGATGTTACTGTGACCATTTTTAAGACTGTTAAATCTTGTAGTCTCTTCTCATACTTTTTGATTTAGCTGAAATATATAGTGTAGTATAGATTGCACTATTTCTCAAAGTTTTACTATATTTATTTCTTTCCTCTAATCCCTCCTATTTTGCCTGTTGCACTGATTCTACTTCTAAAAATATTGTATTAACTTTCATGGACTTTCCCATGTTTAAATGCAGTTGTTTCCCAAAGATCAATCATTGATACTCTTTTTAAGGTCTTTCTCATAGCACTCTGAATGATTTCAATTAAGACCTCAATGTAAATATTGCCCCAAATTTTACCAAAATAGGACTTACCAAAGTTGTACATTGAAAAAGAAAGAATATATAATATTAAATACCTTGATAGACTTGACCAGTTAGTTGAAACTAATAATTTTAATGTGTATCAATGCAAAATCTTACAAATATTGATCACACAGATACAAAGTTTGAGAGACCTATTATGAAATAGCCTGTCAAGAGACATGAAACTACATTAAAAGTTAGTAAATGTTAAATGCATTAAGGTAGTAAGATACCTACAACAATAAGGAAAGGCAATCCATTGTTCTCTAGGAAGATAATGCTATAGTCAACCTTTTGAAGTCTTTCCTAGAGCTAGCCAAGGAATCTAGTAAAAACAATCAGGACTGAGGAAATCTGGAAATTGTTTCCTATGACAAACCATTTTAAAAAAAGGAAATACTTTGGATCAATTGGCTAGCTTGAAGTATTTGAAAAGCTGACATATGATAATGTAGCTATAAAAGGTAAAACATATGTAAATACTCAAAATATGGAGGCCCTTTCTAACAAAGATGTTAAAATATATATTGCTGCCAATAATGACCTCTGCAGTACCAAAATTCTAAATCAAAAGTATGCACCAAAATGTACAAGCCTTTAAGAGCTACATTAAAGAAAAGCCTTCTAACATAAAAGAAATTTGAATTTTAAAAATATTGAATTCAAATACATATCTAGTGACTACATCCTGGGTCATCTTAGAGAACTGATTTATCAATACTTCTCCTAGCTTCATCTTCGCATATATAAATTTTGATAATATTACCTTGGATTGTGTAAAAATATACATAATTCTTATGAATCACTTGACCCTTATTGTAATCATTTTTAACAATGTTTATGTAAAGTTTTTGACTAAATAAGTTCTAAGTCCCTTTCTAATTCTAAGATCCTATAATTCCAGGATTGCTGAGAAACCTGAAATACATAACATTGTATAACGTAATTGTTCTCCCATACCACAAAAGAATTATTTCTTTTAGGGATCTCCAGAGAAACAGGATGTGTGAGTATATAGTTATAGATTATGGAAATGATAGAAATAGGGTTGAGAGGTAGATTTTTTAAAAAAGATTTATTTATGCATACAAGAATTGTGGTATAGGCCCGAGATGCAGGGGAGGTGAGAGGATTCACCAGAGACAGAGTGGGGAACAGAACAGGAGGACTGACCGAAATACAATGCTGAGGGGAGCAGCAGGCGAGTCAGGAGAGGTCTGCTGCACCATGTGGGTATTTCCCTGGTCAGAGACTGAACTCGTGCTGCAGTGACTGTGGGTGGCATCATAGGTTGCTGTGCCATGTGGGTATCTCCCTGGCCGGGGATTGAACTCATGCTGCAGGGGCTGCGGGTAGCTTCATAGGTTGCGTCTTAACTCCTTGAGCCACCAGGGAGACCCTGGGAGGTAGATTTTTAACAGATCAACTCAACTGTGGAGGTGGGCAATAGGAAATCTGCAAGGCAGATCAGCAGGCTAGAGATCCAGAGAAGAGCTGCTACTATAGTCTTGAGTCTGAAGGCAATTTAAAGGCACAGTCCCTTCTTCCTCAGAAGACCTTCACATTTTCTCTTACAGGCTTCCAGTGATTGTGTGAGGACTACCCACATTATGGAGGATAACTGCTTTATTCAAAGTCACTGATTTAAATGCTAATCAAATTTTAAAAATACCTTTACAGCAACCTCTAGACTGGTGTTTGAGCAAACATCTGGGTATCATAGCTAGGCTAAGTTGACAACTAAAAATAACCATTAAGATCTTCATTGTACCTAAAGTGAGTAACGCTAATATCGGATGACAGTCTCTTCACCTTGGTTTTATAACCCATCCTTGAATATATTTCATTCAAGTTATTTTGTTATAACTTTGATAAGAAAAAAAAAATCCCAGTGGATGTTGAAAGAAGAGATGTTATTCGAGGACCTGCTTTTGTTATATTCATTTAAAGTGGCAGTTTCTAAGAAACTACCAATGACCTTGTATAAGAACTTACCTCTATATAGCATACCTGCCTCTATCCCGCAACTTTAAAGATTTCTTTTCTAGGTATTTCATTGTTTTCACTGATCAAATAAATCTATATCTTTGACTATGTAAATGTATTCTGCATTCTATTTTCCAAAGGTGACAATTTGAATTGGTAATATAATTTGTGATGGTTAAGACTTTGTTAGAGTTTGCTGCCAAAAGTAACTCCCTTTCACCATTCCCAACAATCCCCTTAGTTTTAGTGTTATGTGCTACCATTCATTCCTCCAAAAAATCGTGAAATATCAGTGTGCTTGATCTCAGGCAAGCCAAAGCATCTACAACTTCTATCATTTTGACTCTTCAATGTCTTCACGCATATACCAGTAATCCTAAAAATGACAAATAAAGTGATTGTTTTATTAGAGTGAATGGTTTTGTTTTTCTATGCAAGTGAACTGAGCTAGTCTAGAAAGTACTGAGAGAACAGATTATTTCACATTCGATATTTTTCTCTAAATTGTAGATATAATTTCTCCATGCAAATAAAGTACCTAAAGTGAAGATATTTCAAATATTTCCATTGAATTATTTCTAAAATTTTCAGTGCCATGATGGTTATTTTTAAAGAGTCTTTATATTTTGGAGATCACACGCACACACACACGTACATATATACACATACCAAGAGAATGGTAAAATGCCTGCGATAATGGTTGAAGCTGAATGATGAGTACCTAGGGTCTCTATATTATTCACACTTTTGTATGGATTTGAAATTTTTGTAATAGAAAGTTATAGAAAGATTTTTATATGGCATACTGATTTTCTATTAGTATTTTTTAGAGCAAGACAGGTAAATATTTTTGCTGGCTACATTCAATGCATGAAAGTTTCTGTTCTGAGCTAAATGAGTAGGATAGTTAATCCCGTCATCTGTATGCCTGTGCCTACTATTAGCGCTCAAGCGGCTCCCACTGGGGAGAAGGGCAAAAACTTTCAATATAGACACAAATTCCTGGGTTTTGGGGTCTTAACATGTAATAAAATGAAAAATTCAATGAAGAATCCTGTATAAATTTTTTCAACACTACTTAGAGGTCTACAGTGAGGATTACTGTAATATAGTAATTTATTTGGAAATACACTCAGATTTGGGGAGAATTACTGTTTATTACCATTATTTTAATAGTTGCTTCTTACCTCATCCCAGTTCTCCATTGTGGCCTCAGGGAAATGTACAAAACATAGAAAAGAAAACTATATCCTAACATTTTCTCTCCATAGTTAAACCAAAAGATTAAGGAAGAATGAACTTCCTTCAGTGACTCTCTCTATGAAGAATGACTTGAGGTCAAAAAGACACGCTTTGCCTTGAGTGGACTTAAAGCATAGAACTTCAGAGAAAGAGAATTGTCAACATAAAGTTTAATATAAGGAATGGTTTTTCTCGAACTTAAACTAAGATTTTAAAAAAAAAATATTTATTTTTGCATAATAGAGTTTGGGTATAGGCCAGAGGTGGGGGTGTGTGTGTGTGAGAGGATTCACCAGAGACAAAATGGGGAGCAGAACAGGCAGATTTACTGAGATACACTGCTGAGGGGAGTAGGCAAGACAGGAGAGGTCTGCTGTTTTATATATGGGTTAGCTCCTCAACTGTGGATTAGACACAGGCCTTTGTGGTGATAGTGCTGAGACTTAACCCGTAGGTCACCAGAGAGGCCCCTAAACTAAGATCTTCACTGTGCAAGTCACTCAGGTTGCCTAGTCCTAGTCCATGTGACAGATAGCATACCTACTATATCATTGCAGAAAAATTCTCATCTCTGCCATTAAAATTTTTAAAGTAATATTTTTTCAGTAAGTTTTCCTATTAAAGAAATTTCATGTCATCTATTATATTTCTGTATTTTCAAATCCTCTCTTCTTTCCCACATATACAGCTCCTGCTGAGCTAATAATTTTTCCACTTTCATCTTGTTATTTATAATGCATTGATATTTCTTACCAAGAATCTTTGGTTTAATATGCAAAACTCAAATCAACCATTTGAGCCTTCTACCGGTGCTAAAATATTACTGTTTTAATGTCATCAATCAGAAATGTTTTTTCGTGCACACACTTATGCCAAAATTATGTAAAACAAAATCCTCCAAGGCTTTCAGTTTGTAACCCACAATTGATTTTTTATACTTAAAATACTATGGACATATTGCTGAAGAAGTAATTATACTATTTATGAAAATCATTCTTTGCCTTTTCCCCATTCAATTTAAAAAGCAAAATTTGGAAAGTTATTACAATTGTTTTCCTTCCTTTGCTATGTCATCAACACTGACTGCATATTTTTTGAATTGCAGTAAAGAATTTGGCTGTCTAGACACGACTAAATAAGAACACAAGAATTACTTCAAATAAATCACTTGTATTAAGCAAGGATAGCAGAAAATTTCCTTACACTTTCGCTGTTTTATTAAAGAAATCTAGGATATAAGGACCATTTTCATATCATATTTCCTCATATCTTTGCATTCTCTGAATAAAGATTTTTTTAAAAGAGAAACTACCCAAACCTTGACCTTAGTGGTCTTCCATTGATATGTTTTCATTGGATAAATTTATGTACAATATAAATTTTAAACTTTGCTGAATTAATCTAGAAGCAAAAAATGTCACTTGTTTCCCTGAACTGCTTTTGGAAAGTCTCAGACAAGACCCTTGTTTATATAAAAACATGATAGCCTCTTTAAGGGCGATTTCTGCATGGCCCTCCTCTTTTTGGATGCTGAAACCCAGGACAGATCAAAAGAGTTTTCCAGGATCAGTCAGCTAGTCAGCATTCTTTGGACTCCACTGACCCCTCACACACCTCTTCCTTCAAAAAGCTCAGTAGACTTAAAAGGTGTCTGCCCTGGAATTGAACAAGCAGCTAACCTCATGTTAATTTTATATGAGAGAAAAATGACTGCTTTTAACATACATTTATCTACATCACTTGCCTAGGACAGAACTATTAAAATGCAAAGACCTCAAAATTCATGTTTCTGTCTGTCCCTTTTGGTAAAAATTAAGGAACACATGCAATCTTTGTTGTGGTTAATCATGATAGAAAACAGGGAAGCATACTTTATAATTTCTCTAAAGGGATTTTTAAATCCTCATGGAAATGCCTTAAACCAAATTACAAATGCTAATTTTGTGATGCTCTGTTGGTTTTACTAGTTTGTTAATACAGTAACATTCAAATACTATTGTCTTAAATCTAGCCATACCGAGAGATCTCTAGCTCCATGTGTGGCAGATTACTTCCATATTCCCATTACAAGTAAGCAAGGTAGTGAGGTATTTGACTACATCCTGGCTGCTGGGGAGGATAATTTAAGAAACTTCATCTTCCTTTATTAAAACCATTGTATCTTGCCATTAGAATGCCTGCATTTCAGAAGTAAATAGGGATATTTAGTGCTAAACCCAATATAATAAACTCTGAATTTATTTCATGATTTTTTTCAATGTGATTTTTTTCCTTACTTCAAATAGTCTTTCGGTAGAATCTTCATAGACAAACCTTCCTCCAACATACACACACACACACACACACACACAAACACACACCAAGCCTTCAGTGCTTTAGACTTAACATCTGAGTGTCAGTATTCCAAAACAGAAGACTGAAAGGCATAGTCCAGTAATAGGAGGATTTTGCAGAGACTGGCTGACCCCCGCCCCACCCCATGGTATATCATGGCATTTCATGATTTGAGAAATATTATGTTTTATTTTAAAAATGACTGTGAAGTTTGGATGATAGCATAATATTTTCCTGATTTGATATGTTGTGTCTCAAAGAACTCAGTGACCAAAACTGATGTTCTCCAAAGATACTTGTCCTGTGGCTTCACACATACAGTGATATGGGTCATGGGCACCCAGTCTGAGAATGTGGAAGCTCAAAATATATGTGTTAGCAAAACAGAGTTGAGGATTAATCTGTACATATTTCAATCCTAGTTCCACCATGTACCCAGATGATTAACATCAAGCACACTAGGGATCTGGAGATGGGGTGGGCAGGCAGTTCTAGGTCTTCAAAAAGGCAAACAGAAAGTGGAGTTCACAGCAGGCAGGTGGCAGAATATTAGGGGGGTTATTCACTTTTTTTTTATTCACTGCCCTTTTGAGTTCTAAGTATTAAAATAAGACACTTGCTAGAAATACAAAGATGTATAAATTACAGTTCCTAATGAAAGAAGATCAGAATCTAATGTGAGAAAACAGATACCTTACACTGGACATTATAAATCAGTGAAAAGTAGAGAAACTAAGAACTCTGGAATTGAGGAAGAGGTGGGAACACAAAGTAAATTCTGTCAATTTAGCCTCCTTCATTGCTTTTAGATACTGAAGTATTCTTTTACATTTCTGAAGCAATGCTCAGATTCAGAAAGAAAGGTGAAGAATGCAGGTCTGTTACTTTTTCCAAACTAAGATCTAGATGTGCAAAGAAAAAAATCTGACTTATTTCAACAAGATCAATAAGTCATCCTCATAATAGCTGATTTATTTTAACAGTGTTAAGAATGGCTTTTTTGCTTTTAAAGACCCCACTCAATTCAATTAAGTTGCTCCTCCATGAAAGCAAACTCCTGTCACAGAAATCTTCCTCCAAGGAGTAAGGTCTCAACTACCAAATTGAGTTTAGAGGCAAGACCTGAGTGATCAAGTTAGACATCCCCTCAAGGTTAGTATCATTGAGGTTAAAATAAGCAGTCAAGAGACACCCTATGTCTCTGGTTGGAGCAAGTCCAAGTGTAAAGAGATGAGGAAACATATGAAGAGTAGAATGTGGGGGGATCTAGGTGGTTTGGAAACAGAATTTGGTAAGTTCAGGTTTAGACAAATTGGATTTGTGATGCCTATATACAAGCAAAATGGATCTATAAAGTATTTTAATAGATTTATAGATTTGGAGGTCAGGGGAGAGATTTGAACTAGAGATTTGCAGTGTGGAAGGATTTTTCAAAATATAAATAAAGACAGAAGCTAAGAGGTGACAAAATTACTCTGGGAAAATGGAGAGAGGGATTAGAGGGAGGGAGGGAGGAGCACAGGGGACTGAGGTGATGGTGCAGGGATGAATTGGTGGAGGAAATTCTATGGGCACTACACCTGAGGGGGGAAGAAAAAAAAGCAAACATTGTTTAAAAAGGAACAATGATGTAAAACACATAAATAAATAAATAAGAATATGGAGTGAAGGAGACAAAAGTCATAGTCCTGAGGGAAAGCAGGATCTCTGAGGATGGGTAGAGGAAAGAGCCAACAAAGCACACTGAAGTGGCCTGAGAATTTAAAGAAAGATCACAAGAGTACATTTTTTTAAAAACCAAGTGAGGGTATAGATTAGAAAGAGGAAGTGATCAAAGGTGTCAAATTCTTTTGAGGGATCAAGAAAGTCAAGGACCAATCTAAGGACATGGATGTCATTTATGATTTTGATGAAAGCATTTTCGAGGGCAGTGGTAGCGTAAGAAGCAGATTAGATTACAGGTCTGAGAAATCAGCAGGAGGTTAGAAAGCAGAGACAACTACGGGTAATATGTTCAAGGATTTGGCTGCTAAAAAGCAAGCGAGATCAGTAACTAAAAAGAGATGTGAGATGCTGGAGGAGGACTGTGTTTTTGGTATGCCTGCCTTCTTTTTGTTCATTTTTAAAAAATAATACCACTTGTTTTCAGTGAGTGAAAAGAGCATAAAAATGGGAAAGGTTGAAGACTGAAAAAAAGCAAGGATAATTTTAATTCTAGTGCGTGGACAGGCACAGTAGCCTCAAAGCAGAGAGTCGGTTCTTTTCCATTGAACCTGGAGGAAATGAGGAAAGGAACTTTATATATCAGTGCATAGAAATTATGCTGGAACATTCAGAGAGCTTTCATCTAATGGCTTCTGTTTTCTCTGTCAGGATCCACAGCAGAAAATGGGGTGAGAGAGTGTGAATTAAATGACTAAAGTCTTATTTTTTTCAGGGATTTAAATTGGAAACCTCCATAATAAGGAGCAGAAAGACAAACTTGCTCAGAAAATAGGAAAAATTGCCTAGTTCATGACCCAGTAGAAGTGGTTTACTATGAATTTAATGAGTATTAGTCAACTGGGGTTTTTTGTTTTGTCTTAATTTTCTGTAGAAGTGCTCAGAAACTCAGAAAGAATGGTAAAGAATGTAGGTTCATTACTTTTTCCAGTGTAAGACCTATATGGGAAGAGGTACTATCTAGCTTATCTCAACAAGACCAATTACAAAGCCATACTCATGAGTAAATTGATTTCTTTTTTTTTTTTAAAGAATTATTTTATTTATAGAAGAGCCAGGGTACAGGCCAGATGCTCGGGAGGGTGAGAGGATTCACCAGAGACAGAAAACGGGGAACAGAACAGGCAGACTCACAAAATACACTGCTGAGGAGAGCAGTGGGCTAGATAGGAGAGGTCTGCTTCGCCATGTGGGATTCTTGCCAGCTGGCGGGGATTGAACTGGCGCTGCAGAGGCCACGGACAGCTTCACAGCACTGCTCTCAACTGCCTGTGCCACTAGGGAGGCCCTAAATTGATTTATTTCTATAGAGTACATTTTTGTTGCTTTAAAATACACCTCTCAATTTCATCAAGTTTCTTTTCCCTGAAGGGAGAGTCAGACCACAGTGGTCAAGATTACCTTAGCTACTGAATTGGGTGAATGGACAAGACAGGAATGACCAAGTTACATATGTCTTCCAAGTTTAAGGAAACTGAGACACAATAGTAATACAGATCTTAACAAGAGAAACCAGTTCTCAGAAATAATTTGCTCAGAAGAATGATTATCTATGTAAGTTATTTTGCAAAGTCAAAGAACAAAGAACTAGGTTAACTTGACATGACTTTATTGGGCAAATTGTTCTAAATTCCTGGGACTTAAGGGAAAATTGCCCTGAGGAGTTGAGTTGAATTGACAGACAGGAATTAAATGGCCTCAACTGTGTGGACTGAAGGGTTGCAAAGTCAGGCAGATTACAAAATAAGGTTTTGTAATCTTAGAAGAACTCCCTCCCCACCCTTGACTCCCTAATCATATACTCAGCTTTTGTGTGGTATCACTAAAATGATGGGTGCTATAGCTACTACATGGGAATTAAGAGGATATGCTGTGATCATGGGGAAATCTATCATAATGGAATGAAGAAAGAAGAACACAGAAGAATGACAATAGAACCAGAGTCAAAGAGAGGTCAGAAGTTCAAGGAATTTCAAAGGAAAATATCATAAATAAAAACATGAAAAGATACAGGGTATAAAAATTCTAGTAGCCCTTCTTTACATTTTTCAAATACAAAATAAGATAGGATTGTACTGTATAAAGTAGGCATGGGAGGAAAGAAACAAATTGTTTGGGACAGATGAAGAAAGTAAGTGTAAACTCTTAGAAGCATAGCATCCCAAAGGAAGCAGTTACAGAATTTAGGGATGATGTGCTGAAGTGGAGCCACACTAGCAGCTTAGAAAACTGGAGGAGTAGGAAAGTGAAGGAGCAGAAAAGCAACAGTAACAGACTGCAATACTAGAGTATTGGCTCCTAAATACTATATGTTCTGCTATTGCTCTTAAAAAATATATTCAAAAATTGCTTAAACTAAGGTTTATTTGCAACTATGCATTGAGAGAACATTAATCATATGCAATTTAAAAATAAGGTCAAAAAAGAGAAAATGTTTAATATTTTGGTATTCATAAGTATTTTAAAAGTAGAAAAAATCCTGGCCACCAATAAGCCAACCACTCTACCTAAGGAGATAAGACCGGCTGAGTACCAGTGGTCTAGCCTTTCTTTCCTGACATAAGATGCCCCAAATTTATCCCATTTGTTTGCAGGACTGTGGAGAGTTCAGGGCATGAGCACCTGTTATTTTTTGGTCCTTTCAGGAAAATATTCATGGCAAAGTAGAGGAGGTGAATGCTCAGTACAGTCTCAGGGCACATGAGTATCCTTCTGCTGGATACTTCCCCAGGGAACAGGCAGTTTAGATATAATTTTTAATAAGATACCCTGACTCATAACATAAATTCTAGTATGGACAAAATCATTTAACAGTCCTAATAAAACATCTTTGTGCAAGATTTTTGCCATTCCAATGCATGAAGTCTCACTTATTAACTCACAACTATGTTAGGTTTTTAACACAGAAAAATAGAATGTGGTGGAATGTTTTGTAATAACATCTCGAGGAACACAAACCCAAATATCCTTGGGTGATCACACTGTGCTCAAGTTATCAATGTCATGTCCATCTACAATGTATTTTCAAGGGCTCAAGATTAGCATTTGGAAATAATTGTACAGTACATATTGCATATTGTGACTCTGATTTTTCACTATCTCTGTCCTTCTAGTGAAACTAAAACTAACATAGGTGTCCTTCAATTTGAAATTCTTCAACATAGCACCATAAAAAAAAAAAAGAAATCCTTATTTGTTTTGGAAATCAATACACTAACAACTAGAGACAGACCAAACTTTTTTTTTTTAAAAAGATTTATTTATTTATACAAGCACTGGGTACAGTCAGAAGCGCAGGAGGGTGAGAGAATTCACCAGAGCCAGAGTGGGGAACAGAACAGGCAGACTGACAAAGTACACTGCTGAGGGGAGCAGCAGGCACGACAGGAGATGTCTGCGCGCCATGTGGGACCCTCGCCAGCGGCCGGGGATCGAACTGGCACTGCAAAGGCTGAGGGCAGCTTCGTAGCCCAGCGCTCAGCCGCTGTGCCACCAGGGGAGGCCCGAGACAGACCAAACTTACACAGAACCCTGGCATTGCCATATTATATTTGCATCAGATGCATTAACAACTATATCCACTTACCTACAGATTGATATAGTTCACACACACCCCTCCCCACCGTCGCTCAACCTGATTGCCATGTGCAAGTTTTCAGGTATATGCAACTCATCAAGGTATGCAACTTTCCCAATGGTTGTAGGGAATGCTCCAATAACTAGCATGAACATCTTGTGTGATGTGAGTTGATCAAGAGTGACTGGGTTCACTGGCAAGTTGGTCTTGGTGAGATTATTATGCCTCTAAATACACTTTAAGTAAAGAACATTTTGTTTAAAATGCTATTTTAATTATAGCTTTCACATATCTCTATCCCCTGAACATCTCTTGAAGATAGGATTCTCAGTCCTTTTCTTCTCAAATGAATATATTTATGCCCAGAGATAACACGTGATATTTCCTGTAAGGACACACAGGTAGAAACTGCTGGAGCTGACTTATTCCAAGTCTACCTGGCTGTGCCCCTTGAGCAGGAGACTGGAGTGGAATCTGTGAAGGCAGTTTGGCTTGGCCCAGATCATTCTGTTAAAAAATTGGAGGTCATACTTCTTATTTTGTAAATTGTTTTCAAATTTACCCTCAAGAGGCAGTAGTTATTGATTTTAACGCTATTGTTTTTCCGATCCATATATTTCCGTAGGAGAACCATGCAGTTGTCAAAAAGCATAGATTAACATCTAAAATACAAAATAAGGGCCTCCCTGGTGGCGCAAGGGATTGAGGGCAGCATCCCCAGCCAGGGAGCTACCCACATGGCACAGCAGACCTCTCCTCACTCGCCTGCTGCTCCCTTCAGCAATGTACTTTGGTCATTCTGCCTGTTCTGTTCCCCACTCTGTCTCTGGTGGATCCTCCCACCTCCCACACCTCTGGCCTATACCCCAGTTCTTATAATCATAAATAAATAAATCTTTAAAAAATGAAATAAAATACAAAATAATTCTAGACACTTGTTTGAATTTCCCAAATACTATGAAAGTTGCATGCAGGTCACTTTAGAACAATCTGCTTTATGTTCTTTCTTTTCCATTCAATCCCCTCCCTTATAGTTCCTTAATATTTCTCTCTTCCACAGTCAAAGGAAAAAACTTCCACTAGTTCTGAAACTTCACTGTATTGTTCTAGCTTTCCTCCTGGACTGGACTACAAATGCAGTTCTATCAAACTTGACTAGTAATAACAAAACCTTCTCCAGTTTGAAGCAGGCCATTTTTTGATTTTTTTTTTCACTATTTAACCTCCTAAGAAATTTTTCCAATTGTTTTATTCCTAATTGTCCCTGCTGTGAAATTTTAATACCACATATATATTATATATCTGTTTTTACATGGCCCTTTGAAAGACCCCAAATTTTTATAATGACTAAGACACCTTCCTCCCAACCCCCAAGACAATAAAATTCGGGAAATGAAATCTAATCTTTAATCTTCTATACATCTTTATTTGAGAATTTAGCAGAGGATATTATCTACTTAAAATGGAAAGTCAATGAGGAAAGACTGGATATAGGAAACAGGAGATCTGATAAAAGAAGTGAGAAGAGCATTTCATCGGGTTGATGGTGATGGGCTATCCCAGACAGATGGTTATGCACCATGTGTATAAGATGCTAAACAAAATGGCAGCACCAAAAAAGTGATGCCTGTAAAACATACCAAAACTCTAATTTCCTATTTAAAAACAAGCTAAAAGATGTTGAGCACATTTATATGACTTGAAAGAAAAGCGTTCTGAGTTAAACTAAAAAAAGTTAGAAATGTTATGACAGCATTCAGGAAAGAACTAAAAATAAAATCAATAATTTTAGAAAGCTGAACTAAAACAGCATAAAAGGTATTGAATGCAAGCAAGTAAATGAAAGAAATAAAAGTTTAAAAGCAGGCAATATTAAAAAATTAAAATTTATTGAAGGAAAATAAAGTAACAAATATTGACGATAGAGCAGGAAGATCTGACATATGGATAGTGGGCGTCTGTGGAGAGCAGAAGCAATGCAAGAAAAGAAGCAGGGAGAGAAGGGAGGAGGGCAGCAGAGAGGAATGTAGGAGGGAAGGATGATTTAACTGTAATTTGAGAAAATTTTCCTGGAAAAAAATGAAGAACTAAATTTAAACAGCATGTTTCATACCCAAGAATATTTACCTAAAATAACCTACATTAAGACATAATCTAGGGCTTCCCTGGTGGCGCAGGCGGTTGAGCCCAGTGCTGTGAAGCTGTCCACAGCCTCTGCAGTGCTGGTTCAATCCCCGCCGGCCACGGAAATACCCACATGGCCCAGCAGACCTCTCCTGACTCGCCTGCTACTCCCCTCAGCAGTGTATTTCAGTAGATCTGCGTGTTCTGTTCTCCACTCTGTCTCTGGTGAATCTTCTCACCCTCCTGCACATTTGGCCTGTACCCTGGTTCTTGTATAAATAAATAAATCTTTAAAAAAAAAAAAAAGACAATCTAGTAAAATTATTAGACTTGAAAAACTTTTGGGCATCTAGGCAAAAGTAGTGGGTGACTTATAAGGGAAAGAAAATTAGACTCTCATCATATGTTTCAGCAGACTTTAATATTAAAAGAAAATAGCGTAGTTAAAATATTCATAGAAAGCAAATGCGATCCAGAATCTGATATCCTGCAAAACTGACTTCTAAGTCTGAACCCCTGCAAGCTGTTGCCCACATGTAAGACCTCAAAGAATAGAGTTCCTAGTGGGTCTTTGCTGAGAAACCTATTATGGGTTTTGGGAACCAAATTATTAGAGGGACAATGGTAACATAAGAGAAACAGGGAGTAAAAGGGAGAGAATACACTTGATAATGGCTTATAAATGCCAGCAATGTATTTATTTTTTTACACATGGTGAAAATAGTAAAATGGGGGCAAAAATATCAACTGTTTCAATAGTAATCAAAGGTAATAATAATTCTAACAAATCTCCAACTTGGATTTCCCTGATTGCTCTCTGCTTAAGATGCCAAAAATATAGAAGTATGTTTTATTTTTCATGGAAATAAACAGTTATATGTAGCATATTTCTCTTCTTCCAAACATGAAGATTTTCAAATATATCAGGGTAATCTAACATAAGCATATCGGGGCAATCTGCATTAAACATCATAGAGTCATTGATTTTGCAGGAAATTATTGAATGTTTTTCATTAAAAGCAGGCTTCTAAAATGTCTTAAATTAACTTTTAATAAGCATCAAAGATTGTTTTATATCAAAACAGAATCCAATAAAATTTCTGAAAAAAATTTCATTAAACAATACACTGGTTCTGGTTGCAAAATTGACAAATGAGAAGCTGCTTCAGTTGTTGGCATACTGACTGTCTATTTCTTTGTTTTATTACGCCTGTTAATTTTCTTACTAATACATTATACTGGTCCCTAGTGTACATAAAACAAATGAGTTAGAATCTACCCCAACATTGTTCCACATGCCTCTCTGAGTCTGTTTTGATGGAGGCAAGCTGACCCAGTAGGGCTTGAGTTGATGTGTGCCTCAAGACACGTTCACAGCCTAGTTGGAATTACTCAGAGGACATGATTCACACACTTTTAAAATCTTTGGCTCTTTAAATCCTGTTGTGCTTGTTTTATCTTGAATCCAAGTTCCCCTTCTGTATAGACATAAGATAGGTAGGAGACAGGGATTTTTTGCCCAATAGAATATTTAATTGAAATTCTGAGTAAAGTACATGTTGTTTCAGCTTTTGACATCAACTGTTTTAGACATTTTCTTATAGCCTCAGATCCCAATTTGACATTCATTTACTGTTTTTAAATGGTCTCAAGGAACAACTACTTATTTCTCCAATACTGATACATTTTAGAGGATCTGTGTCCCCTGCATAGAAGATTTGTTCCTTACCTGGCTGTTTCTTGTGGATATGAAAAATCCTATCATATGTTTGGTTGTTAAGTTGCCAGTCTGAAGATTACCTCTAAGGATTTTTATGCAGGTATGAAAAGTGGTATTCATAGAAAGCCAGATTTATAAGTATACAATATTCCTATACTATTGAAAGTCTATGCTGACAGTTTACAAGTAGTTATTCTGCAGAAGAAGAGGAATACATCCTAATAGGTTAGGAAATGAAGGGAGATAAATGTCCAGAGCTGTAATGAGCAAATTTCTCATCATAACCTTGCAGGATCAAAATATAAGAAATAAAAAGTACATAAAAAGGAATACAGTTGAAAATGAGCTATGCACTAAAATTCAAGGACATGTAACTACTAAAAAGACTCTCCTGAAAAAGGCAAAGATGAAACAGATGATGCATACTAATATCTTTATTGAAACATGAAAATAATACATAATGCCAAATACTGCAAAATGTTAGAAAAATAGCACTTTCTTTTCAACTCATGTAGAAAAATATAAAAAGAGATCCCTGCAAGTTAAATATAACCAATTTATAGAGGCAAGGTAAGATTTTAGCAAACATAGCAATTTAACTCACTCTACTCTCTTTAAATGTTATAATTTTCAGTAGTTATAAGCAAAAAAAGCTTTCCTATTTTTAGTGTTCCACAGGAAAATATTTTCTTTGTTTTGGAGAGGAATATGGACCTGATATTGTAGTCACCTGCAAAGTAAAAATTTTGAGAAGGGAAAATGATATTTCTCTAAGTTAAAGGAAGAGCTCTCCATTTCTTACAATAAGTTACACCAGAAGTCATGTGAGAGGAAGTGAGTCTTCAGTATTTACTACAAATGCTTCATCTAATTGAGAATGAGGTTTGCATAAATTTTGCAATATGCCATTCCTTTTCCAGTTTTAGAAACTGTTACAAAATCAGACTTTTTTTGAACATATAAGTGTTTTAACATTTTGTGTGGGCCAGATTTTAAGGGGAAACAGTGAGTTTATTATCTCCTCTGTGACACATTTGAATGGCCACTCCCAAGTAATTCCAGCTTCCAAAAACTGTAGATTTTCCAGCCACAGCAAATGGATTTCATTCACTGATGTTATTCACAGCTATGACTGTTTAAAATACTGACAGCAGTAAATATAACATAACCGTATTTCACCACGATTTTTAAAAATGAGATTGCATAGTTCTTTAAGCTGTGTATTAGTAAAAAAAAAAAAAATCAGTATGTACCATTTAACAAATCTGGTTTGATGATTTTTAAAGAAAAAATTGAAATTAAAATTGGTCTATTTGAAACAAGGACATCAAAAATTTCATAAATTTAAAATAATTTCAAAATAGTTGTCATTAATGCAATAATATGTCATCTCTAGCTCTTCATAGTTGCCTTCAGTCTCATTTTTCCCCATCTTATCCACATTTCACATAACTATAAAATATTTATCTATAAAATATAAAAATGCTGGGGAAGAGTTAGAAACAGTCAGAAAAGAGCTCCATGATCATGTATGTTTAGGAAACAGTATTTTAAATACTATTAAGAGGAAGTGTTTATTTAATTTTATTTAACTTATTTAATGCAGTGTTTCTGAGCTTTTAATCTGTTCTATGCACAGTGAGTCTCTAAGAAAGAAAGGGGGACTGTAGCTTGTCTCGTATTTGTTTATTCACAAATCCTAATTTGTGGGATTAGTGTTCCTCTAAATCTAGAAGCAATTTTAAGTAGCTATTCAAAAGGAAACTTTCTCTAAGACTTTTAGGATCCCATTTCCTACTGAATCAAGTCGAGCTTCTTTAGCATGGCACTCTGTATTATTTAAAATGCATCCCAATCTATTTTTTCATGCATCTTTGGTCAAATAGCCAATTTTTTTTTATGCCTTCACCATCTTGAATCATTTGAAATTCTCTTGTAGTTGCTCATTCCTCTGCCCTCCACCACAGGTATTCTGCCAGCCTGAAATGCTTTTTTCAATACTTTCGTTTGGCCTCTAATGTCTCCCACCAGTTACCCTCCCTTGGGAAATCGCTGCCCTTCCTCTCCAGCTGTTATCTTATAGTGCTGTCATCTCACATCTCCTCCAGAATTTCACAAAAGCTACTACTATGAAGTTATACCTTTTTCTCCTCTAGATTGTGAGGGTACCTGAGGCTTTTATTTTTTTGTGTGTAGTTATCAACACCAAATACAGTTCCTGAAACATGACAGATGTTTATTAAATAATGACTGAAAACACAGATCAACATATACGCACATAAATATGACTTTTTATTTAATGGAAACCCTAATACTGTTTCACTCTAAAAATAAAGCAGTATTAATTTTCTAGTCAATTAAGGTCTCATATTAATATCCTGTCAGAAATTTAGATTTGATGGCATAAATTCAGTATGAAATAGATACTACTATTAGTCTATCATTTAGTTTCAATGTGTTAAAAAATTAATGCCCAAACACCAATTAAGGTTGCTTAATTACTAAAATTATTATGAGTACCATTAAAATCAAGTTTAAATTACAGAGCAAAATATTTCCAATAAAACTTTAATCCATAACACAAAAAATTCATGGCTTGGTTAATTCTTCAAACACATGATGGTTTAAAGAGGATTAAGTGCATGCCGTTTTTCCAGGTGAAGAAATCTATCATCCTTTTAAAAAAAAACTAAGGAAAATAACTTTCTAAAACATGTTGCATACATATCCAGGAGTTCTGCAATTCTTTTGAGAAGTTACCTCATCTGCTGGACACCCACCGGAGATACCACTGCGGATGGTGTAATAACATACCAAACTAATGAGAATATTCTACTAATGAGGGCTGTCGCAAGAATGAACATTTAAGCTAATAAAAATAACTAGTGCCATCATGACTTAACCACAAATTTTGTTTGTGTGTTTTGTTTCCTGCTGCACGTTAATTAATCATTATTTAAAGACCACAGATGTTTCAAATGACTATTTTCTCAAAATTAACCCTTTTTTGAAATGGTGAAGTCAGTTAAAGTACCTCTATGTTAAACAAAAACTCCAGGTGCTGTGATGGACTTGATTTTATGTATCTAAATTCTATAGAGCTAATTTATTTAGAGCCCTGTTATCCTGTTTTTATACAGGGAATTATCACACAATTAGTTTAGTAGATAAAATAATATATGAATCTACTAAATACGCTATAATCTAAGCTAACCTAAGTGAAAAGTCAAAAAATCAGATGTGAACTGAACTGAATCAAAACGTTCACTTTAGAAATGTGGGCAAAATACGAAACTTCACTACTCTGAAATTTTTTTCTCTAAAGTCAATTAACTTGAGCTGCATAGAAAACGGTTTTAGAAAAATTGAAGATTACTTCAAAGATATCCTTGTTAAAACTGTCAGAGTATTTTCTAGTGAGAGAGGGGGAAAAGAAAGAAAACAGATTGAAAGTTTAGCCTGGCATGAGTAAACTCAGGATGTGACATAACATTGTAATGGAAAACAGTGCAAAAGGACAAGTTTTCTTCAACATAGAAAAAGAATGTGAATTTCAAAAGCAGGAAATGTACTGGGGGTGGAAATGAATATACCTAGTGCTCTTATGTGTGGGTCTACAAATGTAATATGCATAGCACATGTCCACTTCTCTTTCCGTGTCAGTGAATCAACCTACTTGGCAGAATCTATCAATGATTTTTTGCTTATGATATTATTCCTATTACACAAGGTACAACTCATTCATTAAAGATTACCATACGATAAAATGGCCAGAGAACCTACCAAAAAGTGAAATACTGCCAAAGTGTTGAGACAAGTTTGTACACATTTTTTTTATTATTTTATTTATGCATATAAGAGCTGGGGTGCAGGCCAGAGTTGTGGGGAGAGGGGAGGTGAGAGGATTCACCAAAGACAGAGTGGGGAGCAGAACAGGCAGATCTATTGAAATACACTGCTGCAGGGAGCAGCAAGAGAGGAGAGGTCTGCTGCGCCATGTGGGTTAGCTCTGGAGCTGGGAATAGAACTCTGAGCTGCAGTGGCTGCTGATACCTTGAAGGTGCTGAGAGTTATCCTTTTGGGCCACCAGGGAGGCCCAGGTTGCATAAATTTTATTGCATACATTTGATACCTTTATATTTCATGCCAAAAAATGTAATTTTGATTTTTTTAATGATCAGAAAGTACTAAACTAGGTAAAAAGAAGAGATTGGATTATTATCTTGATGAATTGCTTCTACTTGCTGATTCTCTGAATTTAAATACCTTTAAGATATAATGAATATTCAACAGCAATTGCTAAATTATACCTTGGGTTATAGTGAATATCAATGTCCATCATCAATGTATTATGATGATGGCACTGCTAACTGTGATTGTGATGTGGAATAAAACACTTTAAAACACACATAATATACACATTTGACTGGATAGCAATAATAACCACATAAAAATAACTGTTGCTACTCAGTAATATCTTCTCCAAAAATGTCCTAACAGTTACATAAGCACACAGAGTCAGAACCTTCAGAAAAAATGAAGGAAACTTTTTTCTTGATACAAATCCTCCTTCATTTAAATGTGTTTCCTGAAGGTGTGGCCAAGTGGGGCTATCTGATTTTCAGAGTATATTAGGGATCTGTATTCCTATGAAATAATCATGCCAGTCCCTACTACACAGCAAATGAGAGGCCACATTTGCTTACAGTTCAAAGGCATAGATTTTTCCTGACTATCACAAAAAAACTAGAAGTTTCTTCATTAAAAAAATATGTTGAACTAAATGATCTATAGTTTGCCTTTTAATTCTAAAATTTTATGATTCAGTTACTGTTGCATATGTCCTGATTTGTTATTTAAGTGCCAAATACCAAAATCATGTAGATTATCTGCTACCCTATAAAATCTAGTGTCACAGTGGATCTGTGGATAATTAACAAAACCTCAATTTAAAATAATTCATTTCTGGGCCTCGCCAGTGGCGCAGTGGTTGAACGCTGGGTTGCGAGGCTGCCCGCGGCCTCTGCGGCGCCGGTTCGATCCCCGGCTGCTCCCCGGCCACCGGAGGAGGGTCCCACATGGCGCGCAGACCTCTCCTGCCGCCCGCTGCTCCCCTCCGCAGTGTACTTCTGTCCTTCTGCCTGCTCTGCTCCCCGCTCTGGCTCTGGTGAATTCTCTCGCCCTCCCGCGCTTCTGACTGTACCCAGTGCATGTATAAACAAAACAAACAAACAAACAAATAAATAAATAAAACATGCCTCTATTAAAAAAAAAAAAATTAAAAAAAATAAAATAAAATAATTCATTTCTGTTTTGAATTTGTAACAATATGATTTTCTCATAGTCTTTAGCAGGCATGCCCCAAATGTCCACAATATAGAGATATTTTTAAATTTTCAATTGATAAAATAATACACATAGTGCAATATTCAAAAGGAATAAAAAGCTATACGAAGGAACATAGGTGTCTCTCTCATACTTCCACTCTGCTCCCTCAAAATGCCATGATTTAAACCAGCTTCTTGCTTATATTCTTTTAAAGATAATCTTTGTTTTTATAAGAGACATACACAAATACCATGATGATGAGAATGTGGAAATGCAAATGTAATGTTTTTCATCCTAGAGCAACAAAAACAAAGCCAACACACAAAAAATATGTACTAAAAATAGGGTTAAAAGTGATATGTAAAATGTGGTATGATGATGATGCATGCAATGATAAAAATCTAAAAGATAAAGACTGCTAAGTTCGGTTTCCTGCAAGCTGACCAAAAGGCTTGGGAGAAAGCTGCTTTGTGTTTGTAGTGTGGTGTCGTGAATATAATACTGATTTCATTATAGAGCAGATGTGGATTTAAATTCTGCTTTTGCCCCTCATTTATTATAGGGCATTGGGCAAAATAATTAGTACTATGAGCCTGTAACTCACTTCTACGTTATGATAAGTTTCAGCTGAAAATCTAGACCTGAGGTTCATATAAGATAGTGTTTACATGACATTTTGCATAAAGAATCCTGGTTGGTTTTTTTTTTTTTTTTGCTTTAAAAATTACTGACATACACATATTATATATTCTTTTACAAAAGTAGAAAGAAACATAACAACAAAATTCAAGTAGACAGAACAAAAGTGCATGATGTCAGTCCCTACAGTCATGCAAATTTCCATTGGGAATCATCCTCCCAGACTAGCATAACTCTCAATGAACCAGCCACATACTCCCATTGCTGTCATTCCATCAGTATTGCAATAAGCTAAATCTTCTATTTTCAGATTGATTTATTTTTCAGTTTTACTCACTGGCAATCTGATGGAGTTCTCCTATATAAGAAAATTTCATCTTCCAAACAGAATACTCACACCATATCTTCAGTGAAAAAATTATTTTCAATATACTCTTTATAGCATACTAGAAGCAATAAATACATTTCAGAATCATGGCCTTTTGAAATAAAATCTCTCTAATGGCTAACTTTGAGACATCCAAAAGAAACTATTATCCAGAGTAATAGACTACCCCATTTTACCAATGATTGCAGGTTTACTGTACATATAAGGAGTCCAAGTGGAAAACTGGGCTGTTTGTAGACAGGTGTATCTAAATTAACCTTGTGTTAATCAGTTTGTTGTTTGTTTTTTTTTTTTTTTTTGACCTAGAGGCACCTTGGACTTGCTCAAGAGTCACAACTTCATTTCTAATCTATTCATGTAATACTTTTCATTGAGATAAGATTTTATCATTCCTTTGATATTGACTTTTCCTGGATGTTTAGTTCTCTGAACATAGTTGTTAAATCAAAAACAAATCAAATAAATGCAGAAAAAAACTTCACTATGATGTGTAACAAGAATTTATCAAAAGATGTCTTCTTTCCCTTACTTGCCAGAAAAAAATGCAGGAAAGGATCAGTGACAAGCCTTGGATTAAGCAACACAAACTCTCCAAGATATCCTTGAAATAAGCATAAACATGAGTGATTCTGGTAGGGTACCTTGAACATATCAGCTAGATATCTATTTCATAAATTCCACAGATCTGTGGCAAAACAGTAATGTAGAAACAAGGGCAAAAGAAAGTATCATTCTTTTGAAGCTATTCCTGGTAAGTGTTATAAACAAGGTCATGATAAATTCTGCTTAATCAGAGTTAAACATACAGGTCTAGTTTGGGATCATGAAGCATAAGCATTCTGCAGAATCTAGTTTATCCTTTTTTTAAAAAATTTATTTATTTTTATAATATTTATTTATTTATTTTTACAAGCACTGGGTACACTCAGAGGTGCGGATAAATTCTGCTGAGAGAATTCACCAGAGCCAGAGGGGAGAATAGAACAGGCAGAGTGATGAAGTACACTGCTGAGGGGAGCAGTGGGCGGCAGGAGAGGTCTGTGCACCATAGTTTATCATTTTGTGAATTTGTTCACTACTATAAATACACCCTAGAACTACCCCTGATCTGTACCTGTTTAGAAATTAGAAGGAAATTTGTGTTAAGAAAATGTTGTAGTGGGCCTCCCCGGTGGCGCAACGGTTGAGCGCTGGGTTGCGAAGCTGCCCGCAGCCTCTGCGACGCCGGTTCGATCCCCGGCTGCTCCCCGGCCACCAGAGGAGGGTCCCACATGGCGCGCAGACCTCTCCTGCCGCCCGCTGCTCCCCTCAGCAGTGTACTTCGGTCCTTCTGCCTGCTCTGCTCCCCGCTCTGGCTCTGGTGAATTCTCTCACCCTCCCGCGCTTCTGACTGTACCCAGTGCTTGTATAAATAAATAAAAAATAAAAATAAAAATAAATCTTTAAAAAAAAAAAAAAAAGAAAATGTTGTAGAGACATGCACCTCAAAGACATCTTTACAGACACATCACCCAAAGCAGTGGTAGTGAAGGCAAAGATAAACAGCTAGGGCTACATCAAATTAAAGAGCTTCTGCACAGCAAAAGAGACAATAACCAAAACAAAGAGAAACCCCACTGACTGGGAGAAAATTTTTGCACACAACACTAATGATAAAGGACTGATCACACGAATGTACAAAGAGCTGATGAGACTCAAAAAAAAAAAGAAAGAAAATAATCCTGTCAAAAAATGGGCAGAAGAGCTAAAAAGAAACTTCTCCAAAGAGGAAATGCAAATGGCCAACAGGCATATGAAAAAATGTTCAACATCACTTGTAATCAGGGAAATGCAAATCAAAACTACCATGAGATACCATCTTACACCAGTGAGAATGGCACATATTAAAAAAACTAGCAACAACAAATGTTGGCGAGGATATGGAGAAAAAGGAACTCTCCTGCACTGCTGGTGGGAGTGCAAAATGGTCCAACCACTATGGAGAGCTGTGTGGAGATTTCTGGACCTACTAAAGATAGAGCTTCCATATGATCCAGTAACTCCACTCCTGGGTATTTACCCAAAGGACACAGAAACATTAATTCCAAAGGGCACCTGCACCCCTATGTTTATAGCAACACTATTCACAATAGCTAGGCTATGGAAACAACCCAAATGCCCAAAAATAGATGACTGGATCAAGAAGATGTGGTACATATACACAATGGAATATTACTCAGCAATCAAAAAAGATTAACTCATGCAATTTGCAGCAACATAGATGGAGTTGGAAGGGATCATGCTCAGTGAAGTAAGCCAGAAAGAAAAAGAAAATACCGGATGGTCTCACTCATAGCAGGAATTTAGAAAACCTAAATAAGGGACCAGGAAAAAGGCTATTTGCAATAAAGTAAAAATGAAAATCAACAAGCAACTATAGACCAGAGACACACTACAGTGGGGGGCGGGGGGGAGGAAAAGAGGGATTAGGGTCAGAAAAAGGGGGTGGGAATTGTATGGGGAATATAACCAAAATGAAAATGCATACATTATGCAAAAATGAAAAATGATGTAAGAATTATATAAAATAATTCATAAAAAAGGAAAAATATTGTAGAGGTAAGACTTTTTAAACACATTTTAAAATGTTGAATAATTATTGACTTTTGAAAATGGTATGAATTTCAATAACATTTACATAAATGAGTCTCCATGGTGTTTAGTAATTTTTAGAATAATTTATGTGAACATAGATCCTTATAAAATTAATAACAAAGATAGAATTAATAAGAGTAGTTCAAATATTTATAAAATAATAACTATAACTGTTTATATATAAGTTATATTTCATATGCAACCATTTTTTTGTTCTCTAAATCTTTCTCTACCTCTAAACAGTATTATTTATGTCTCCTTATAAGATTTGTCAAGGAGAATAATTTTCACAAGATATCAAATAAATTGCTTAAAATAATTAGGGCTTTAGTTTTTTTCTTTTAATTATTCTTACACTACTTGCCTTAATCATTTTTCTTTATTAATGAAATGGGTAAAATTAAATTTCTGGTAATCCAAACCATGTATGATTAAACCCATTTTAATAAAGTGTAAGCAGGACTCAAATTAAAATTAAAAAATATAGTTTTAAAGCACTAGTTATCCTAAATACCTGGGAATAAACTTGACAAACATGGTAAAGGTCCTATACACTGAAAACCTTAAAATTTTGTTGAAAAAAATAGAAGATACAAAGAAATGTGAAAGTATCCCATGTTCATGGGTTGAAGGAATAAACATTGTTAAAATGACCACATTACCTAAAACATTTTATAGATTCCACATAACATCTATCAAAATCTCAGTAGCATTTTTGAAGAAAACATTGCAAACGATCCTAAAATTTACACTGAACCACAAAAGACTCCAAACAGCGAAAGCAATCCTGAGAGCAAAGAAGAAAAATGGAAGTATCACATTCCATGACTTCAAAGTATACCACAAAGTGATAGTAATCATAGCAGTATGTTATTGGAACAGAAACAGACACACAGACCAATGTAATAGAATCGAGATCCCAGAAATAAACCAACACATATATAGACAGTTAATCTATGAGAAAGTAGCTAAAACCACACAACATAGAAAGGAAAGCCTCTTTCCTTTTTGTGTTGGGAAACTGGGCAGACATACAAAAAATAAAATAAAGAAGGAAGGAAGGAAGGAAGGGAGGAATTGAAGGAAGAAAAATAAATGATCATTTAATGTCATTCATAAAAACTAATTCAGAATGGATTAAAACTTGGGTATAAGATCTGAAGCCACAAAATGCAAGAAGGAAAACATAGACAATATATTCCTGGACATCAAACTCAGATGTTTTTGGGTACTCAACCCCATAGGTAAGGGGAAAAAAGCAAAAATAAATGTGACTACATCAAACTTAAAAGCTTTTGCATAGCAATAGAAACCACCACAAAACCAAAAAGGCAATCTACTGACTGGAAAGAGATATTTACTTACCACTTTCCTGAGGAGTTAATTTCCAAAACATATGAAGAACTCACACAACTCAACAACAACAACAACAACAACAACAACACACACACACACACAAATCAAAAAGTGGGAATAAGACCTAAATAGACAATTTTTCAAAGACATGCAGCTAGCCAATTGGCATATGAAAAAATGCTGAACATCTCTTATAAAAAAAGAAGTGTAAATCAAAACCACAAATGAGATACCACCTCACACATGTGAGAATCACCTATATAAAAAAGCCTACACCCCAGTTCTTGTATGCATAAATAAATAAAAATAAATCTTAAAAAAAAAAAAAAGCCTGGAAGCAATGGTGTTGGTGAGGATGTGGGGGGAAAGGAACTTTCAGTCACTGTTGGCGGAAATGCAAATTGGTACAGCCATTGTGAAAAACAATATGGAGATTCATTAAAAAACCAAATATGGTTACCATGTGACCCAAAGGTACTATCCTTTGATATTTATCCAAAGTATCTGAAAACACTAATGTAAAAAGAAATATGCACCCCTATGTTCATAACAGCATTATCCACGATAACTAAGATATGTTATCAGCCTAAATGCCCACCAACATACGGCTGCATAAACTGTGGTATATATACATGGATATCTACTCAGCAGTGTAAAAAAAAAGATGAAATTGTGTCTTTTGCAACAATACAGATGGAATTTAAGGTGATTATGTTAAGTGACACAAGTCAGAAATAGACAATTACTGAATTGTTTCACTCATTTGTGGACAATAAATAATCAAAAAAAAAAACTGGCAAAACACAACAAAGTAATTCTTAGGCTCTGGTAATATGGTAGTTACCAAAAGGAAAGGGGAGGGGGCTGGAAGGAAAGAATAGAGGGGTCAGTGTGGTTGTGTGATGACTCTAGGCTTTGGTGGTGAGCAAGTGAAGTGTATACACTCATGGAGTGTGAAATTTTACTTCTGAAATTGTATGGTTTTGTAAATGAATGGTAAAACAATAAAATTTGATTTAAAAAACATATAAGTAATACTGATAAAAAAGCCCTTTTTTAAAAAAGGTATATTTATTTATACATACAAGAAGTGGGGTACAGGCCAGAGTTGAGGGGGGTGAAAGATTCACCAGAGACAGAGCGGGGAACAGAACAGGCGGACTGATGGAAATACACTGCTGAGGGGACCAGGGGGCGAGTCAGGAGAGATCTGCACCATGTGAGTAGCTCCCTGGCCCCTGGGGATCAAACTCGTGCTGCAGAGGCTGCAGACAGCTTCACTAGCTCAGCCTCTGTGCCACCAGGGAGACCCTAAAAGAACTCTTTTTTCAAAAAAAAAAAAATCACTGAATAACCTAAGGGGAAAAATTACTTGAAATATTTCCCCTAATATGAGCCTTATAAACTAGAAGAAAAATTGTATCATCAACATTAATTCTTTTTTAACAATTTTCTTAATTATCTGGGACAAATAATAATGGCATCTAACATTTATTGCATAATTTTTGACAATAGTAAAAGCTAATGATAGCTTTAATATAAGTAGCAAATATGAAATGCAAATTGAAATTAGACAAACCTTAATAAAAATATTTAAACTGAAAATTTTAGAGGAACTGTTTTATGCAAGTAAATTTTAGCTATTTTAAGTAATGCCATGTGTTTGGAAAAGAGCCTGCATACTGTTTCTTGGGAATCATTTGCCACCTGACCTCTTTCTGTTATAATTGTAAAAATGGAGTTTGTTCTTTCATAAGCAACCAAAGAAGTCCAGATAGATTTTTTGCCACCCAGAGAGAGAAGCTGTTCTTTCTTCTGCTTTTCGGTCCCTATTGAGCTTCTCTGTTGACAGGTGTTGCTTGCCATTTACCATCTCTATCTACCATGGTCTGCTTCTGCTCACTCCCACCCATCACTTTCCTTTTTTCCTTTGTTCTTCTGTCTTGATGTTTTTTTCTGCCTTTCTTGGGTTTTGCTCCACAAATGTAGTCTACTGTGAACGTTACCTGCTTGCAATAGTAAATCTTTCATTTTTATTAATGAAACAGATGAGAATAAATTCTCTATTGAGCTTTCTTTTCTTTGCAGACATTTTCATTGCTTTGGGACTTAGAAGTTTCTTTCAACCTTTTTTGCTTATGTTCTTATGAGGTCAAAGCTATTCTTACGTGATATGTTTGAATTACGTCAATTTAGTTAAACCAGGAACTACAATTCCCAGAATTTACTTTGCTGCATATTCTTCGTTAGTATGGTTTATAGGAAGTATTAGCCTAGGAGACCAGAAGTAAGAAATTAACCACATTTCTTTTCATTCATGAGATCAGTGCAGGGCCTGAGGCATTGGCTTTTATGCATATCCTAGCTTACCTGTTGATTTGCTGGTTGGCAGGGGTCAGCAGCTAGGCACACAGTATCTGCAGCGCTAGCTGGGTCTCCTATGAAAGTTTCTCTGAATGCTGGGCCAGATGCATATAGAAAGAGGTAACAGGAGACAGATCCAAAAATCAAAAGGAAAATGAGTTTACTGTATAAAGGGAGGAAGGAGCAGTACATCTAGAATGAAGAAGATCCTCTGGGATGCTATCTTAGAGCTTCCAAGGAAATTAAAAAACAAGTCTAGTATGAGTAGACCTGCATAGGGCTTGGAACCATTAGATATGATTAACAGTTGGCATTATAGTTCAATATTTTTTATACTATTTGAAAAGGACATTATGATTCAGCCAGGAAAGGAATGAAAATCACCAAAAGATAGATAAAGGATTTTATATTTTTATTAGGAAAGAACATTTTGTTTCCAATTATACAAGGAATAGTTGTGTTAAGTGAGGTGAAGGAAAGAATTTATATTGTCTTCATTTGGAAGGTACTTTTGGTTAAAGAGGTGTATTTATATGCAAGTTAAGTTAAACTGATGCATTCATCTTCTAGAAACTTAATTAAGCTGGAACTTCAGTTCTTAGAATGCCTTTTACTCCATAATTCAGAGTTTAAAGGTAACATTTTATACAAGATTTTGAAGATGGTAATGAAAGAACAAACAAATCCCTCAAGAAGTTGGTACAGGGAACAAGGCGCTGTAGCCTCTCACATACATTGTCATTTATCTGCTGACTTGCATGGTTAGCAACAGACAACAGCTGGGTCCTGGACTCTTACAGCTGCTGCTGGAGTTTCTGATTCAGTTTCTCTGACATCTGGGCCAAGTATATGTTTAGCTCACAGGCCGCAGTCTCTAGTTTCTCTTGCAAAATGGCCACGTTCTAAAAATTCGAAATTTGGAGACAGAGAGAAACAGGCAGGAGTTCCCATGCTTCCTTGTGGTTCCTGGCTTGGCTTCACAAGCTCAGACTTTTCCTTGATTTTCCCACTTCAAGTTCATCTACCTCTCCTGACTGTCTTGTGAACTTCAGACTCCAGCACCAGACACAGAAACAACAACTCCCACAATTATTTTATAAGATACAATTAATCTTTTATTTCCCACTATCCCAACAATAAATCTTTTATTTCCTAGTGGTCCTGCTTCTCTGACTAATGCTCTGACAAAGCCTGGCTGCCAGATCATCAGGTTATTTCCTCCCTCATACAGCACTCTGAAAAGCTTTAGGAAATATGGGAAAAGGGAGACAAGGTCCTTACTTTCAAAGACTTGACAAATTAATTTAAAGCCAAATATTTCTTAATGACTCTTGATTTTATACTATGCTATCTTGCCAAATATCAATGATCTCTTGCAGTCATGTTAATACCGTGTTATCAGTAGGAAGTGGGTTGGATCTGTAAGTAACCCAAAAATATGCCTTAGAAGTTACTTCCCAAGTATATTCATCACCCGAGATTACTTTGTCATTGTGTTTTTTCTCTTTAAGAATTAAATACAGGAAAATACAATGACACAATTTTAAATAGTTAGCAATTTGATTTAAAATAATTGAGCATGTCCGTCCTATGATATATGTTTGAGTTCACTCCAGAAATGAAACATTTGCTGGTAATCAAACATTGATGGAAAATTAAATGTGAAGCTACATTCTACTAAGGACAATTTAGTGAAAATTAGGTAATGATTTTATAGGAAGGAAACTAGTTCCCAGTAAAACATGGATCTCCAGTGTCAGTTTCAGCAACACATATTCTGAAATTGGAATGATTGTTTTTTTTTTTTTGAAGTAACCTAAGTCTACAACACTGATAGATTTCAGATGTATAATTTCTCATATCAGCAATGTATTTATCACACCTTATGCACCAATAAATGTCCACAATAATGCAAAGTGGTGCTAGTTTTAGCTTAAGAGAATAAAAGCAAAATTAATAAAGATAGTCCCTTATATTATTAATTTTCTTCTCTCTAGGAATGAAGTTATACCTAGCAGGTCATATATTTCTGGTTATGGCAGTCAGTTTTCTCTGTTGTCAAGGCTTACTTGACAAATTTCAAATTATCCAAAGATGCCATTTCCATGTATTCTCAGTCATAGCTATGGTTGCTGATAGTTCTGCCAAAGGGTTGTATATGCCAAAATTATGGTTTGGCTGGAGTTCGTGGTGATACATAAACTATGTGCCATTTCAGAGGCCAGTCTCCTCAGGATCATGCACTCACATCAAGCAGGTTGTCTTAGTTTATTCTGGCTACTGTAACAGAAAACAATGGACCCAGAGACTTATAAATGAAAGAACTTGTTTTATTACATTTCTGAAGAGTAGGAAGTCCAAGATAGAGTTGCCAACAGATTCAGGGGCTGGCAAGCCCACTTGTTGGTTCATAGACGGCTATATTTTTGCTGTGTCTTCATGTGTGTGTGGGTGGGGGGGGAATGAAAAAAGGGGAACTCTGTGGAGTCTCTACTATAAGCATCCTAATTCCATTCATAAAGCCTCACCCTCATGGCCTAATCACCTCACAGTGGCCCCATTCCTAATTCCATCACATTGGAGGGTAGGATTTCAACGTATGAATTTGGGAGTGAACGAGACATAAACTAGCCTATGCTTAGAGCACTGGTTAACAAGTTAATCAATTCATAAAAGAAGAGTGGAGCTACTTACTAGACCCAGGGAAAAGAAAGGAAAATGTAATGGCATGGACTACTGCTTACTTCTTGTCTTATCTAAATGAAGGTCATGATCACACATCACAACCCAGCTTCCCAATAACACACTTGCACTAAGCTTATAAACACGAGTCTATTCCTGAGAAATACTCTGAGTAAAACACGTCTCAATCACCTACTCAGTTACTTTTGCGTGTATATGAGCAGCTTTTTCTAAACCAGGAGTTTCCACTCATTCCATGTAAGACTCCTCTCTGTTTCTCCTTAAAAAGGTTAAACATCTTAAAGAAAGTCTTACACAAGGTGCTTCTGTGTTCAATATTCATGTGTTATTATTATAACTATGTAGCAAAGTACAGTTTATAAGTTACTTATATATACATTAATTTATTTTGTATTTTTAAGGATTCTTTAGGGTAGCCAGAATAGATTTACATTTTCCCTATTTCTGAGTGAAAAAAACAAAATAGCTGTAGCTAAATCACAATTAAAGCATAGTCAGATGTTCCTTTTCCAGGTTATTTCTACTATCATGTTGGTTTCAAAAGGAAGATACTCGTAAACTCTCTCCCATTAGTGACAATGAAACTGACATTTTCACAGGTATAGCACACATAATACTGTGTTCGTCTGCAGCACTAAGAAATTTTTACAAACTGTTTAAGCTCAGGACATCTAAGCATTTTATAAGAAGTAAATTCAGAAGACGTCTCTGAGATAGAAATTTCAACCAATTTCTATTTTATGGGGGGATAAGGCAACACTTAAAATGGTGTAATAAGTTTCACAACATTAAAGAGTGAAACTTGGATCTAATAATTATTCACCCATGACTGTCACTAGATTAATTAAGATAATGTCCATAGGCTCTTGCATCAGAATCACCTGAGATATGTGTGAAAGCTACCAGTACCTATGTCCCAGCACAGAGCTATTGAATTAGTATAGGAATTCTGAATCTGCATTTTGACAGTCCTCACACTACTATTTGAAAATCACAGCACTGATCAAGTCTCAGTCCTATGAGACCAAAAATAAAAGCTACTAAAGAGATATTAATAATATGAGAGACTCAGATCTGTCCAGAAAAATAAAAACTAAGAGCATGTGACATGAACTATACACTGCTAAAATGAGGTCAACTAGAAGCAGCATCGTTAATGTCACAGAATTAGCTGTGTTCACATAAAACCATTTGATTTAGTAGTATCTTGCTTTAGTCCTCTGTAAAATGCAAATAACACTTAAGCGTTCTTGAAATGTGAGGATTAACTCAGTGACAGTAGTAAATGTGTTGCTGTATGTCACCAGAAGGTAATAAAAGAAAGGATTATAGAGAAAAGCTCATGGAAATAATTTCCCATCCCTGAGAATGTTGTTGCCTGTATTTCAATTAATAGTGATTTTCATGCAGAGAAATAATAGCACTGACTCTCAAAACTGGCAGCAGTTAGAATAATTCTGTATATTTAATGATAAATAGGTCACACTGTCCACAAAACTTTTACTTTGGGAACCCTACAAGAGGAGCCGCCTTGACCTGCCTGGTTCTGTAAGTCTTTGTCCCCATGATTAGTGAGAACATTGCAACTGTGTGAGAACTACAGTTTGACTAGCTGATCTTAGCAGAGGAAAACATATATTATTACTCCTCATTTAATGGTGACTATGATTAACAATAATAAAATAGAGCTAGTAATTTCAACAGCACATGAATCCCTGAAATTATTTCTTGCTGGGACTAAAAGAATTTTAGATTAAGAGCTCTTAATTCAAACTTATAATTTGGGTTTAAAACTATTCATTATAAAAATCAAGTCAAAGCTCAGAGAAATTATCCAAGGTCTGGGAAAAACAGATCCCTCTTTTATGATCAAACCCTTTTTTTTCCCCTTCAATTGAAAAACCACGTGGGTCCCTTTTCACTTTCTACTTCCAAATCTAAAAAAACAAACACCTCTGCCTTTCCCTGACAGTCGTTTTGAAAAGCAGCTGTGTTTTGTGAGGTACATACTGAGCAGTCAGAAAGTACTTTTTAAAGTTGAAAAAGTCCTTTTGAAATGAGCAAAGTTATTTTCCTTTTTTAAAAAAATCTGTATGCTATTACATTAAATTGTGAGGAGTCAAATTGCCCTTTAAAAATGTTTGTTATCTGAACTCTAGATTTCTTTTCACCCAATATGAAGTCTCTGAACTAGAAAATCCTTCTCTATAAAACACGTCCTCCTACTTAGTGTCCTGTCTACATGTCCAGCTGCTGATGTAGAAAGCAATGACCCTAAAGTTTGTCTTTATTTTCTTGACTTCTGTTGATATGATGAGTTAACTTGCTACCCAAGGAACAGACATCCGCTATTCTAGCAGTTTATGCCAGGACAAACTGCCACATACTATTAAAATCTTCAGTAACAAAAGTGCTGAACTCCTTGGGAGCAAGTCACTCTTCTGAAAGAGGATAAACTATTAGGACACTTAGATCCCTAACTTGTTTTCTTCTACAGTGTTGCTCTATGGGATATATAGTACTGAATGTGTTTAATATAACTAACCTATCTTTTTTATTATTATTATATTTTATGGTAACATCATAAACATTTCTAGAAAAAAATTTGCTGTGGCTATAAATGGAATCTGGCAGGGATCCAACTTTTGACAAACGCAAATAAACTACCTGAATGATCTGATGGATCAAGAAAACCCTGTTTGTTGGGTATTTCAAACAACGGCTTTAACAAAAAGAGCTCTGATATGTGGCTGCTTTTCAACATCAGCCATGAATCACTGATAGAAAAGCATGAGAACATAGTTGGCAGACTTAATTATATATCATTACCCAAAATAAAGGCAACATTTTAGGTATGAATTAAACCTTTAGTGGTGGAGACTTGCATCATTCGGGAATGTTAGTGGATCCAATTATTTTAAAAATTCATAGACAAAACATTCAAGGTTCATTGTCCATTTAGTTGCAGTTACAAAGTTTCTTTGTATTCATTTTTTTAAGGCTTTGTGGGAAGGAGAGTGTAACTTTTTTTTTTTTAAGCAGGAGAAAGACTTGTTTAAAGGTAGGAGAGAAGATCTATAATGAAAGAATAAAACACATGACCAGAAATGCTCAGAACTGTGCCATCTATCTTGGGATGAGACCCTAAGGACCATTTAATCCACCTGTTAACTGCATCAGCACTTTCTCCAGGCATTTTTTCTGAGGTGGGACCCACTTTACTCCTTGTTAGAAACTGGTGTTCATTCTCCCACAGGATTTCTGCTCAGATGCCAAGGCAGGATGCACCTGTGCAGGAAAACTGGTTCAGCTCTGGGAAAGCTGGTACCAAACTTCCCTTTCTTCTCCAGCAGTGTTCATCTTAAGAGGGTAAAACCTGGAGGTGATGATGTATAAATATTTAGAAAACTTCATTTTTTTTTAAGATTTATTTATTCATGCATACAAGAATGGGGTACAGGCCAGATGTGCAGGAGGGTGAGAGAATTCACCAGAGACAAAGCGGGGAATAGAACAGGTGGACTGACTGAAATGCACTGCTGAGGGGAGCAGCAGGCAAGGCAGGTGAGGTCTGCTGCGCCATGTGGGTATCTCCCCTGCTGGCCGGGATCCAACTCGTGCTGCAGAAGCTACAGACAGCTTCACAGAGCTGAACTCAACCACCTGTGCCACCAGGGGAAGCCCATTAGAAAACTTTAGAAGGGTCGTTGATGGTGGAAATGTGTCTGAGGGCAAGACCCTGGAAGACTGATCCTTCTCCTAAACAGAAATGAGTCTAAAGGAGAAATTGCAGAGGGGGACCCTCATACACCAGAGTTGGCCAGCAGCTGTTTTTATTTTCATTTGAATATTTTTTAATCCAAATTTTTTTTAATTCAAATGTTCAGGTATCAGGTTTCAGATCCCAAATTTCAGGGCCAGCATTCCTTCTAGTTCCCAAATCTGAGTGCAGAGTGATGTCCATTTATCTCTGCAAAGTGATGTCCATTTATCTCTATAAAATGGGATAGGAGTTGTGCAGCCGCCGCTTTAGATTAAGCCCTACTTAGAGCATCAGTATTGCTCAGCAAGCTCCAGAAACTTGTATTTTTTTGTATGAGGAACTGTTTAAACTATCTTAAGTAGACTACTCTTTTAATCATTAATGTTTCTTGAAAATAGATATGTGTCTCTTAATATATTCATAGTCTCTTTTTCTCATAGTCCTTAGACAAAGAAAGTTCTCACCTGAGATTTACATAACTTCCTTCTATAGACTTGGTATATGCTCTCTGTCTATGTATGGAAAATACCCATTTCCAAAATATTTCATTTTTCTTAAGTCCTGCAAACATTTACTGAGTCAATTTTAAGTGAAGGTCTCTACTTTTTAAGATCTGCTATCTTCTCAGCATAAAGCCAGTGAATCCCTTGCTGATGAGAAATGGCCAATGAGGAATAGAAAAAACTTACTAATCTCAAGACCAACCCACTCTCCTTCTTAACTAGGCATCCCTGGCCTGCCCAGTCCCTCCCAGAGGAACAGCAGAACTGCATGCACAGGACTATAACTTCATTATCACTGAGACACATTGAATCTCTCACTAAAGATCAAATGAAACTGTTCACTCACCCCCAACTCCCACATTTCTGACATTGGGGAAAATATGGAACCTGGAAACCTTATGTCATTCATCTAAATGGGATACATCTGGACTCAGTAGAGAATTGCTTCATTATCATTTATATCATTGCAACGTTGTAATTGGCAGGGAGAAGGGAATAGGTCAGCAGATGAGCTGTCCTCTGGTCTCTTTAGTCTTGTGAATCAAAGTGTGGCTTTCTCTAATCCAGCTGAAACAGCATTGTTATTTTAGCCCTTTCTCCCAGGACTATTTTTCAACTCTAATTATACTTATTGTGCTTCTTCAGTCACTCTCAACTCTGACTCTCAGAACAGTTTTTCTAATTGTTAACATAAGTTTCTTCTGCTCTCATTTAAGATTTCCAGTTTTCTTCTCTGTTCTTACTATATTAAAGAGAACTATTTGTTATTTTCTACTATCCAAGTTTTCATATATAATTTTAAGTTACAAGAATTTATTCCATTGCTCCCTTTTCCAGTACATATGCTTGCAATTTATATTAGCATCCCTGATCAGAAGGATTTTCTCATATTAATGTATATATTTTGTTCCTTTTTTAATATATTTCATTTGGGGTCTCTAAATTTCACTTAAGTTATTACATTCCAAATTGGGTAATGATAAAAGTATAAAAAAGAACTTATCAGCAATAAATATGATAAAAAGTTTATCTCATGGAATGTTTGCCCCATTGTGTCTAGTTATTCCATTTCCATTTATGTTTCTGAGCCATTATTTTTTTAGCATCATACTATATTATCTCATGTTTGATATATAGCACACTATGGATTTTGAGTTTTCATGATATATAATTCCCCTCCTTCCACTTTGACAATGTAATATTGATGATTATATCTCAACTAATTGAGTATATCTCAATAGGTTGGCTTATGTTCCCAACAACTCTTTTTATTAATGTTTGTGAGGGGGGAGAGAGAGAGAGAGAGAGAGAGAGAGAGAGAGAGAGAGAGAGAGAGAGAGAGATTTCTGTGCCACAGTACAGTTGCTTATTTAATGTTTTCTCCTCATCTTCATTTGTCCTACCTCCCATTAGATTGAGTTCCATCAATGTTAAGTCCAAGTCATATGGATTTGGTATGGCCAGCTCCAATTATAGGTACAATGCTTGGCAAGAGAAAATGCAATATTTATATATAGTGCAATGTTGATCTCTGTCAATTAGGTAAGTGACAAACTGTTTTCTTGGACTAGAAGCTTAGAGTTTGGGGAAATTGCATGGATCTAAGATAGCTTGTGCTGTACAAAACCTAAAAAAAAATAATTCCTTTAAAATCTTTTTAAGCTTTGAAAATAACAGCTTAAACTGTGTTCTGATATATGAATTTTGATATCAATAGGCTAAATTTTACAAGGGCAGAAGTGGCATACACTGGAATTTATTCCATTTACCATTACATTAAACTGAGTCATTCATTGCTCAAAGTTGTTTTTATCCTGAGATACTATATATGTCTCACATTTATTTACTAGAAGAAAAACATATGTATGAAGAAGAAAAACTGAGAGTGAAAAGGGTCAGTTTAAAAAAAGGAAATCATGGTGATTATGAGGCTTACAATTCCACCAAATATTGGAAAGGGTTTCATTATATACTACAAAAGGAAGAATGTACTTATAATTTTACACTTATTCTTCTAAACAGATAGCTCTCTGGCAATTATTTAAACTCTAACTTTAGAAGTTGCCTGCTCGTAAAATGGTTCTTAGATACTCAGAGACATTAAATAAGCTTTAGAACAAAGACATATAAAGTGATAGCTCTTTTGTGTTGATGTTCTGTTTTATTAATTTCCAGATTTACGAAGCAACTGTTAGGTATAAATGTCCAATGAGGATAACAATAAAATAATAATGTTTGAATAAAGAACTAATTCTTAGTAGACACTTGGCATTTCACCTCATCTCCCTGAACAAACCTTTATGAAATCTCCCATTCATAAACATCAGGGTGCTAACTGCAAGCCATTAAAAATATTTCGGGGTTCAGGTAGACCAGTAAAGAGAAGACTTTCCAATGATTGGGTGATGTCTGTCTCCAACATTTTAGAGATACTTGCTAAAGATGAGATAAACTTCAATGTTCCCTAGGGATGGTTAGGATTTAAGGTGCAACATAAATGCACTTTGATTTTTTTAAAAAACTTACATAGTACAATGTAGTAATATACCCCAACCTAAAATGTTTTCTTCTCATCTAAATCTAATGAGTATGACCAATGGATGGAGCAGAGGGGATATTAAATCACCTGAGAATGAACAACAATTTAAAATTTCATTTGAGATCTTGCCCATTATGAGCTTGCTTTATAAAATATTCCTTCATATCTGCCAAAACTTAGAACAACTCCTGTGAAAACTATAAATATGGTGCAGATAAACAGTGGTAGTCTTACATAATGAGGTGTCCTTGCCAAATGGGAGTCAAAGACAAGAAGCCTGACTCCCACTAAGCAACATGTTCCAGGCCATGCAGCCTGAAGCACCATCATTCAAGGAGTGGTCTGACGCCCAGCAGAAGTAAGGTTCACCTTGGGCTACTGAACGGGGAGCACTGCAGCCCTTCACAGCATGGGACAGCAATCTGTGTTGTGCACTTGTGTTAATATCACCTACTGACAAGTGCTAGCAGTATAGGCAAAGATTCTGCCATCATTTTCATGCTTATCACAGCACTAATTCTATAAATACCTGATAAATGTTGAACTGAATTACTTTTTGATCTGGTGAGTTAAGTTTTTTGTTCCATGAACAGAATGGATCTTGCATAGTGCAAGTTATACAGAAATAACACTTTCTCTAGGAAGTGTCAGTTTGATTCAGTTGACATATATAAACTAAGGACAAAAAACAAAGCAGTTGAACCAAGATGATTGGTTTTGAACAAATGCTTTTTTGTGGGTGCATTAAAGGGTAAATATTTAAGAGGAAAGAAGGCATGATGAATTAGAGAACCACCAGTTTCTGCTAAACACACTTGTTGCAGGAGGTGACACATTACTCTTGATGCCTTATTTCTCAGCTCCATGCCTCACAAAAAGGGTAACCTTGGGTAAATTATTTAATTGCTCTATGTCTCAGTTTCTTCTTAAGATAATAATGCTATCTCTTTGTAGAGTTTTTATAGATAGTGAGTTAATTTTGTAAAGTGCTTACAATAGTGCTTGGCACTCACATGAAGTTTTAGTGTTTGTTAAACAACCAAACAAATAAAACACTATCTGTGGGAATAAACCAGCAGTATACAATACTATTCAAAGGTGGTTTAGAGTTAGACCCACAGAAAACAAGAATTCTTTCCTATCTTCTATAAAGTTATTTATTTTTCTCTTAAAACTTAAGTATATTGCATTAGCATTGACACTATTCATTTAATTATTGTTTTTATTAGTTATGTTCAGTATGTTATATTTTATATTATCTTTTTCCATGTACTTTCCAGAAGTGAGAATTATTATGAAACCAGGAAAAGTTTTTCAGAAAACAAAACTAGAAGTAAAAAATATCCATTAATTAATAAAATAAAAATTGTCCATTAATTTAATTCCTTTTAAACATCTTTTGACCTCCTTAATTTAGCCTAAATTTCCTAGGACTCTGAACTTTAGTCTTTAGATCTGGTTGTAGCATTCGGTTTCTCTGAAGAGTCAGAGGAAAGTGGCACTTGCATACCCTCTTATTTTGTTACATGCTTTCAGTATCGATTATGAGTGAGACATAACTGAGGTAATATAGTGTATGCTGCCACTTACCAGTCTAGATAATGTGAGACCCAAGACATTTAAAAGCATCAGGCAAATCTCAGCTCTTTGGCTTTTGATGCCCATTGAGAAGGACTTCAGCACTGTTTCTGATATACATTTGATTCAGTGATTATGCTTCTTGGAAACTTTTTTTTTTCCCCTTCTGTGTTTTAATTTATCTGGCTAAGTATGAGAAGAACAAAGTCTTTTTTTTTTTAATTATGGAGATGAAGTCAAATGACAGTAATAGTTTTTAGAGCACACGCCCTCCTACCAGCACGTTCTCTTAAGAACAGCCTGAATATATCATGGTTAGATCTCTTCTGTTGATCATTTTGATAGATATCGCCATTGAAATGTTTTTTCAGAGCTCTTTATTTCTATACTATCTTTCTAAATTAGTGAAAATGTGAAACACATTATCCTTTCAGTGCATTGTTTCTTTTTCTCCCCCACCCCACCCTACCTTGAGTTTCAGTACACAATGTTTCTTGTGCAAATAGTTCAGGCTTTTGTTTTTTGTTTCTTTCTTATTGAATCAGTTATTTAATTAGATTCTTTGTAAGAAATTTAGAACACCAGTTTGTGAGGGTCAATTCCACTTGTGAGAGCAAACACAGAGTAGAGGTAGCTCAGAAGTGGAGGAATAATTGATTTTTTGGCAGAATTTGTGAGTCCACAACTTTCTGAACAACCTTGTGAATCTCTGTAATCTCATATTTCTCTTTCTATCTGTTGAAGATCTCACCTCCTGGTGTCAGAACTTCCAGTAACTTCTTCGTTTTGAAGTAAGTATCAGTGAAAGTAATGAGATTTCTATCCTACTGAAATCAGTTTTGGTGGAGATTGTAATGACAGATTTCTGGTTATGTTCACAGAGGCACATGATTAAGGGACTGAGATCTAGTCACAAGTAGCAGGTCATGGCTTAGCTGCTTCCAGAAACTCATCCTCTTGCCTTTGTGGCTCCCAGTGAGCATGAGCAAAATAGTCCTGGGAGAGATGCTTGCTCCATGTTTTCTCACCTACTGACCAAAGGTGTTTTTGACATGGCTCAACAGCCTTCCATGGAGAGTATCAAGGGATTTTGTGATGTTTCACCACTATTGTCACCAACAACTGGTTTTGTGACAATATCAAGAAACTTCTTTTTCTTTCCAGTCCTAGATTTAGCTGCTGAATACGTCCCCTTGTACTTGCTTTTTCTTGACTACATAGCAGAACTGGGTTGTCTGTCAACTCCTCTGAGTAGGACAGGGTTTCTGCTGCAGTGGGGCTTCCCACTTCCTGAACTCTTGAACGGTTTGGCCATGGGGTTACCCTTTTAACCTTGCCATCAGCATCAACTTTCCTGGCTTCAAATTTCTTGTGTTTAGAGGTCAGCTTCTCAGTTTTTTCATCCATCATCTTGCAAGTTAGGATTGTTCAAGTTCTCCTTCAAGTGAGTAAAAACCTAATCTAGAAAATAGACTGTTCTGTTTTTTATACACCTGTGAAAACATCTTGTACATCTGGACATGCCAATCCTTAGCAAAACTGGAAAATGTCATATCTCTATACAATATCTAGAGATATATATCCTCTATTATTCTGGAAGTATCATTTTTGTTTTCTTCTTACAGAGTCTCATTTTCCTTTGCCACACAAATTCCTCCTGAAAGTACTCCCCTATATCACCATAGTTATTTGTATTTATTTTGTGACTAGTACAAGTCAGAACACCTTCAAGAAACACTAAAATAAATCTCCAATTTGGGTTTAGTATGGAAAATATTAGTCAGTACATGTTCTCTGGCATCCTTCAACTAACACTGGTTGACATTTCATGTGACCAGATATTCATGGAGGCATGAGTTCCATTCCTGTGGATTTCTTCCCCTCCCTGCCTTTCTTACCACTTTGCTATTCTCCAACAAAGGTTATTAACACCGTGTAATTTACACCCACAAAGCAGCATAACCTGTGGCAGAGGTAATAGCAGCTTATTCCAGAGGCTTCCTCCCCAAGACCCTCCTCCCAGGGGAATCCACCATGAATTCCAGTCAGTGCATCTGAATGGAAAGAAAGAATCACAAGCTGCATACCCACATCTTGGTTCACAAAGGAAAAACAAAACAACAACAACAACAACAACAACAACAAAACCAAAGAAACAACAGAGAGAAACATCTCTTACAAATAGCAGGCTTCACAGTTGTTTTGAGAATATTTTCCCAAGCTTCCTTTATCTGCTTCTCTAAGTAGTAACTGAAATGGGTGCTTAAGGAACCCTTGGGAAAAAGGTTTGCTGACCTGGGAGGGAAAAATCAGGATGTGACAAGACTGTCCTCTATATTTTACAAGGCTGTAGCAGAACCATCCTGACTCAGGCCTGCTTGTTTCTGACATCCTTGTGGTTGTTAATTTAGGAAATATTACAGATTGAAGGCAACACTCCAGTGTCTTCTATAGTAATCTCAGCCATCTTTCTTCAAGAGACTGGTAACTTTAAAAAAAAAAAAAAAAAAAAACCATTGCTAGATATTGTAGCAAGAGAATGTTAACAGTATAAGAATTTACTTAATGGATAATTTTTACTCTCTACAGCCCAGGTAAATGATATTTATATGAGATCTGGTCTATCTTGCTTAAAAATACTTTATTCAGAAGAAGCCAAGTTAAATGTTCAACTTTTTCAGACTCTAGGGATAACCTTCACTTTGCTTCCAAATGAAATGTAACTCACGTCATATTCACTTATGGATTGAGGCAAGGGGCTGAGAGGAAATAAGACCAAGAGGCTTCATTTGGTACAGACCATAGGACCTTATGTCCTTTGTGTCTACATTAGTAGAAATTTTCACAGCCACAAAACTATCTCTGTGGTTAAACGTCTACAAACTGTCTAGTCTAAGAAAAACTCATGAATTTATAAAACAAAGTTTTTCTTAAACCTGCAATGTATATGGAACTCTCAAGGACACTTTATTTCTGTGTTGCAAATTATCAGCAAAATGTCTAAAGGAGTATCCAACTGCTCAAATAGATCCAGCCAGAGAAGTGCCTCAGAAAGTAGTCTTCCTAAAAGTGGATGGATTTGGGAGAATTCATAGCTTTATTTGGGAAGAAGATTTCAGCAGAGAAAGCCCATAATTCCTGAGCAATACTCCACATGGATCAACTTTGTCTTTATTACTTTGTTTTGAATTTTTCAGGGATGGCACTGCAAATGTTTTGAGCATCTTTTTGTGCTTGTCAGGGTTTTATTCATCATCTGTGTTAACCTGAGATCGTGCCTGCTGAATTCCGGGTGTTTGTGCATTACTCAAACTGAACCAACAGCCCCTGAACTCCAAAAGAATCCTGGGCTCGCTTGTTTCCATGTGGCAGCCAGATTGCCAGCTCTCTTGATGATTCATCTGTACTGTTTGCAAGATCCACGGAGAGAAGTGCCCTGGTGAAGACAGGGCAGGGAACTCTTTCTTTAATCCCAGCATTGTCAGAAATTCAGGGAAGCTTTAAAAAGACCATTAGAGTTTCTCATCAGTTTCTTCATCAGCAAAATAGAAATCACCCTAGTGTTATGGTAATTAATTTTGTTTTCTTTATGAAGTGCTTTGAAGATGAGATGAGTTGCATTTATTTTGCTTAGCAATTTAAATTAATAGGGTCAGGAATATGACATATCCTATGCTTGGTGGCCCTTCCTTGATTTTCTTCCTCCACCTTTTCCTTTGATTACACATTCAAATTCATCCCACCTTCTCATTAATGACTATATCACTTGAATTTGCTTTTGGCATTTTAACCCAAAAAATTGTTATTGAATAAACCAGATAGACTTTAAATACTTTGTTCTAGTCTTCTGCCACTAGATAGATAGCTGTATTTTAATAATTCAGGAAAACTGGTTTGATACCTAATAATTTCATATATTAGGTGTCAATTAAGACAACTTAATAAATATGTGATTTTGAAAATCAGAGAATCAAATAAAATGAGAGAATCAAAATAGCAAAGTAAATATTTCAGGTATTGTTTAGAAGAGTCATAAGAATTAAGCTAACTCCTGGGATGTCTCACTTTCTGTCATAGATTAAGATAATAATATGCCTATGAGGTAAAGAATAGAAGTGCTAAATCTTATGCCCAATGGTCACTTAAATTCTGTTTTGGACACAAGCATAGATCAAATATATTAAAAACTCTTTGCTGTATTTACTTAAAAATGTTTACTTTGAATGTGATGAATACATAAAAGATATAAAATTAATGTGTGTTTTATATTCACATAATACTCCAACTATGAGCATAACAAAATTTTAGCCATTAAATGCTCTAAAAGAAAAAATTATCACAAGTGTTCTCAAATGTATGTCTAACAGAATATTCAATAAGAGAATTCAGATGGGGGGGGGTAGAAGAGTTTGATTAATTCTATTTTTTGACCCAAATTCTTTTCAGAACATTGGCCAATATCATACTCATTTTTGACTGACTTAAATAAAAAACATTCATAATCATATTTTCTTCATTCTTTTGTAAAATATATTTTATTTATTAAATTTTGAGACCTAAACATTCTTTCAGTCATTGTAAGTAAATATCCAATTGTGATGTTTAGTTTTATATGTCATCCTGGCTAGGCTATGGTACCCAGATGTTTGATCATACACCAGTCTACATGTAGCTGTCAAGCTTCTGTTTAAATGTGACTGGCATTTAAATCAGTAGATTGAGTCAAACCAATTATCTTCCAGAATATGGTGGGTCTCATCCAACAGTAGAAGCCCTTCAGAGAAAAAGACAGGCATCCCAAGGAAGGAAATTCTGTCTGTAGACTTTCTTCTGGCTCTTGCCTGCCACTTCATATCTTCCCAAATGCCCAGTGTAAAGACCTGCCTTGACAATTTCAGATTTTCTATCCTACACAATGATGTGAGGCAATTTCATAAAATAAATCTCTCTATATATACAACCCATTGATTCATTTTTCTGGAGAACCCTGAATCATATGCTTATATTATTGTTATTATTAATTCAGCTTGATATTTTTTCCTTGACTTTTACTTCATGAATCCCTCTACATACCTTCTTGAGTGATGCTGACTGAATCCATGGTAGTCAAGAAATGCAGACACAGGAGGATGAAGGAATAGCAAAACAAAGAGTTGAGGAAATGAAGTAGAACTGTACTCATGTCCTGGCTGTGTTTACACAAGGGCATTCCATGCATCACCATCCAAAAAGGAAAGGAAAAAGTGAATTTGACATACTCAGGCGGTGAGGTCTGTGCAATTAAGAACAAAGTTGAGTTGAATGCTGAGAAGAAACCATTGATAGTCTGGAAATATGTGTTCTTTCAAATATTGTTAGTCATAGACTTTATTAAAGTTACAATGTGGTCTGGAATCACAAACAGCACTTGTTTCCTGATTAACCAATGCCAAATAGACTCCGTGTAAGAAGACTTATCCACCACCAATCTCCCTTAACCTCTATGAGCTTGATATGTGACAATTCCTGTTGTATTGACAATACTCCTCTCTTGCTACTTGATATGAAAAGTGTCACACTAAGAATTGTGTAAGTATCAAGAGGCTAGAGGCTTACTGCAGAACTCAGTGAAAAACTGTCCAGCAGTTACTCTTGCTGTCCACAGTAAGTGACTTAATTTTAAAGAATAGCACACAGGACCAGATGAATGAAGGTCTGGAGATAAAAGATCTAAAAATCAACAGCTTTTGCAATCCCCAGAGTAACCCAGAAAATATTGAATGAGCATTGTGTTCTAGTATTGCAAAAATCCCTCTACCACCCTGTTCATTTGTACTTTGTATAACAAATCAACTAAGGGTCAATTGATGCCATCCAAACTGAGTAATGAAATTTGCCTCAGTGAATGCTTTACATCCATGCACATTTAACACCTTCAACTCTGCTTCTTGGCTTAAGAGGAGTATGTGTTTAGCTGAGATATGATGTGGAATACCAAAGAAATGGGTAAATACCCTCCTCCCAGCCATCCCCAATGGGCATTTTAAAAATGTATTTTGAAGACAAAAAAGTTTTTAACTAATTCTACCAAATTCTCATTTGGAGATGCCATATGTAACTTACAGAGAAGTCAAAATGAGGGACTTGGCCCATTAGAGAATGAAAACAAAATAAGGCTTACATCAACTTAAAAGCCCAGGAAGTTTTAATAATTTGGCTACTCCACACTTTATGCAAGTTGACAGACTTAAGATGCTGCTCTTTTCTATAAATACATCAAGTAAAAGAGGATGAAATATTTCTTTGATCCTGGATTTTTTGATAAATGACTAATGTATCATTTATATATCACATTAGGGCTTCCACAGGCAAAATACATTCACTTCAATTGAATATTATTTCTCCCAGCAAAAATAGAATGTATTCTTATATATTGTGAATAAAATTGAAATGGGTTTGGATAAAATATAACATATATTAAGAATACATGTTTGTTCCAAATGTTTTCTGGGAACCCTTGCATGGTTAACTGATGCACATGATGACAGGAACACCATTTGTAGGAAATGATTTATTAGCACACTGTAGTCACATGTATGTATGAACATTTCATCCATCAGATTCTGACCCACAGTCAGCAGCATGGGGCCTTGGAACTGTTTCTCTAGAAATGGAAGTGTTATTGCCTTGAAGTAATACAATTGTCACTCACTTCTTTTGTGATCAATAAAAAATAATTCATATGTGCTTGGAGAGAGCTCATTATCTCTCACCAGTACCAACAACCCAACAATCCCCTATGGGGACAGCTTATTGTCTCTTATCATAAATAATATTCACAACAATAAAATTATGGTAATAGTAGTAGCTACTTAGCAAGTATTATACAAGTGACTAAATGGCAGAAAGCAGATTCTAACACAATTTGCCATTTCAGAATCTATTGATGGCCAGTATACTACTCTCAAATTCATACTTTTTTTAAATTGAATATGCAAATGCCAGACTTAAAAACATGCTACTTTAACAATGGTTAAATCTTATAATGACACCTGTATAAGTAAAATAAGGGTAACAATGTAATTTACCACATTCCAGCAATTAAAATATTCAGTTGTTACTATCTCTGAAAATAAGAATGTTTCTTAGCTTTGTGTTCTAGTTTAATGGACAATGTATTTTTACTTCATAGTGGTACATAAAATGTACATAATATGGTACATAGTGGTACATAAGATGATTCTGTGACTTATAAATTAGGACAGTTTAGATCTCATTAAAGTAGTAGATTTCACATTGCAACTGAATTATGTTTATTTCACAGACTAAAAGGTTAATACATTAAACATATTTATTATTCAAGATTGATATGATATATATGGTAATATATATGCCCAGGTATAGTAAGACATAATTACCAGGTGTATGTATGTTTATTTTCATTAAAATATCTGGCATGGGACTCAAATCTCTGACTCCAAGTTCAGTGATATCTTTCATAAGTGATCCATTGTGAATTTATAATCTATATCATTTCTAGCTTCCAGATTTATAAAAAGGTTTTAAAGGAATTGATAGAATCTACATAATATGCCCAAAGTTGATCCATGACATATACTCTTAGAAAAAAGAATAACGACCTTGGCCCAGTTAGAAGTTGCGCTGAGAGATGTTACAGGAAGCAGGGAGGTTTATGTTTTGAAATTCAAACCAAAGGAAAAAGACCTTGAACAAAGAAAGTATTTGAAAAGTTTTCTTCTCATCCCTCAGGATCAGTAAAATTAGTCACTAACAAATAGTGCTGATTTTCCTGAATGTGGTGGTTGGACCTGGCTGATGTGATAAGGAAATTAAGAAAAGCAAGTAGAAGCTGACTGAGAGAGCATGGATTCATACCATGAGTTTGTGGCCAATTCAGTTTTGAGCTTAAGATTCAAAATCAATTTCTCCATTTCTGTTTATAAATACAGAAAAATTTTATTACCTACCTGCTTTCTCCCACCATATGGGAGAAGACATATATCAGATCTTTTTAGTTCTCAGGAGGTCACAGAATGAATTGACTCCCCAGTTCTCACTAGTTTCTAGAAAGAAACTAGCAATGTTTTCCAAAAGCCTGTGAAAAGATGACATTATTTCTCATTCTTTCTGGGAACACCAGCACCGGACTGTCTGTGCTATTGTTGCACCAGTTTGTTTTCTTGGGGATCATCATTTCCCCTACAAAAGCATGTCTTTTTATTTTCTTGAAATCAAGCTCTGCTAGTTTTGATAGACCTGATATTGTATTTGAGACTTGTTACAGCTTGAAAGCTAAATCTCAATGAAATTCTTTTAATTTAACAACAAAAAAAAAGTTTTACTTACATCAGAATAAATGAAGAACACCTTGGCCATTGTTTTAGCAAACCTACATAAGCTCACATAAGAAGTTGCTTGGTCTTTCACTGTTTCCAAGTGAGTTTTTATTTATTTTGAGCTGGTGAGAATAAGTGTGTGTTGAGACAAGACACTGTTCTGTTCCAGGGCTTCCTACTTCCTTTAACTTGCTTAGTTCAAACATTTTTTCATTTGACTATGGAGTTAATCAGACTGAATCTCATCAGTAGGCCCTTATTTTATTTTCCTTACTTTCTACAAAATTAATTGACTTCTTTTTTTTGGTATAGAAGAATTGAACTATAGTCCAGAGGTGCATGGGCTGGGGGTTGAGAAGATTTAGCAGAGACAGAGTGGGGATCAGAATAGGCAGATTTACTGAAATACACTGCTAAGCAGTGGCGGAAACAGGAGAGGTCTGCTGTGCCATACATGGGTTAGCTCCCTGACCGAGGATCAAACTCAGGTTGTAGGTGTGATAGCGCTGAGACTTAACCCCTAGGGCACCAGGGAGGCCCTAATTGACTTTTATTCTATTTCAGAATTACAGAAAAATTGGACAATTATACAAAGAATTACATGTACCCAACCTCCACCCCCATTTTAGGCACAGAGCTTATTTTATTAACCTTGCATTAGTGTGACACATTTGTTACAAGTATTGAAACATTATTATTAACTAAAATTTTGTCATTATTCTAATGCATTTTATCAGTTTTGTTTAGTTGTTGAACCTATTTTTTGCAGTCCATTTATTGAGCACCAGTAGTTACAACATATGCTGAGAATAAAATGGTGATATTATTAAAAACTAGGTCCAGTTCTAGTACTATATATTAACTCATATTAATCCTCACACTAACCTTTCTTTATAGAAGATTTTGTTATAATTTTTGTTTTATTTAAGAAACTAAAGCACAATAAAGTTAACTATCTTGCTTAAGATCACACAGCTAATGAAGCCCAAAGCCATTATTTAAAGCCAGGCCTCCAGAACACATGTTTTCAATCACTTACCACTGCTAGATGAGAAATACTGGCAATAGTTATCATGTTTTCTATTTAAATCATATATTATAATGGTTTTATTTATAACCACATGATAAGGAATCACTACTACAGCAAAGTGCTTGGATCCTCAAATCTACCCTAAAAAATAGCACTGTTTTTAAAAAAACTGAGTATTTGAATTGGTCAATTTTTATTTCCAGTAAAAGAAAATTTGTTTGAACTCTTCAGAGATTTCAGTTATTGTTTGATTCTGTTGCTTTTTTAATTTTTTTTTTTTTGGTAATGCTGGCTTACAACACTGTATGTGATTTAAAGGTATAGGTCCATCCCCCACAACAAAAGCCCCCCTTTATCCTTTACTTAAAGGAGCCAATCAGACAACAACCCTGCAGGTGTGCTCAGAACTCAGCTACAATGAGGGGTCCAGAGACGCAAGCACTACATGGCTCTGAGCATTTCCCTCAGTCTCACAGTATTCAGGGCTTGTCTCTGAGAGTGCCTAAACCCCAGTCTGCTGCCTGCAGTTGTTTCCCCTAGAGCTACTCTTGTAGTTTCTCAGCATGTAACTGAAATAGTCATTTCATTTGGTGTTACCTATGTCATAAGAATCTTTCTTTATCAAAATGATTACATAAAAATAAGTACTATCTATGATATCACCTAAGACGATAAAAATGGCTCCATGCTGGTCTGTTAATTTTTCTTTCTTTTCTTTTTTTAATTATCTGCAGTCTGCTTTTTTTTAAGATTTATTTATTTATACAAGCACTGAGGTACAGGACAGAGGCACGGGAGGGTGAGAGAATTCACAGAGAGAGCATGGAGTAGAACAGGCAGAAGGACTGAAGTACACTGCTGAGGGGAGCAGCGGGTGAGACAGGAGAGGTCTGTTGCGCCATGTGGGAATCTCCCTGGCTGGCCAGGAATCGAACTGGCACTGCAGAGGCTGCGAACAGCTTCACAGAGCTGCGCTCAACCCACTGCGCCACCAGGGTAGCCCGATTTTTCTTTCTTGAGGGAAGTGATAGAGGTCCCTCTATTTAAGCTATTCAAACCTTGACTAAACAATACAATTTAAATACCACAGTGAATAATGTTTGCTTTTTAAATTAAATAAAAAATAAATGCCACAGTGAGAAATGAGTGAGACGTTTCAACAGTTTATGTCTTTACTTTTTCCAAACTGCAGAGCTAAGAAAAATCACTTGGTTGAAAACAGCAGAATAGTCTTCACAAGGATCAATTCTAGGTGTATTTTCAGAAGTACCCATTCACAGAAGTACTTCTCTATGTTTAAGTTGAACTACATATTTATTTCCTCATTATATTCACAATTCAAGAGAAAACTTATACACATATAAAAACTGGGTGCCTATCACAGAGTTGCACTGCTATGGTACCAATATACCCCCTAACTAGAGATTTAAAAGCAAACCTTTTAGATTGTACCACATTTCTTCCTCATTCCTCACAGATACCTATTGCTATTGTGCAGTTTTAATAAGTTAACAAAGAAACTCCTCAGCCCTTGGTTCCAGTCTGGCAACTTCTACTCTCACTTCTTCCTTTCTTTTGCTCTCATTATCACCTGTATGGCTCTTCAGGGTCCCTCTGCCTCTGATTGTGACTCTGCAGGGGAGTCACCTTTGATGGCCACCTCAGTTCTAGGTAGGGATGGCTACTTTTGAAAACAAGCACAAAGACAGAAAAGATTCATTTTTATTTAAAAATATAATTATTAATCACTTGTGAAAAGTGAAACAAGATTTGAACATTGGCAAGTTGCTAGGATTATAAACTTCTAATAAGAGCGGTTCTTCGCTTTCTGAGACTCATTTGGGACGAAAATTGACTTTATTTGTGGTGGATTCTCTTGTCACTTCTCTGCCTTCAAAACTCCTTTGTAGATGTTTTCCCTTGTGGAATGAATGAACAAATCAGGACTGAACATATCATCAAGGCAAATCTGTATGTACTTTCTACTTCCAGGTAAATAGCTTATACCTTTAAGAGAATCCAACTGAATTATATTTGGAAGGCCTGTTCTCTTTCCAGGAGCAATCCTCTATGGGTATTTCCTCACAACTCAAAAAAGAATAAAGAGCTCAGCAACAAACTGTACAAAGTAATTTCATTGCTATTCAACAGACAACAGACATTCCTTGCATGCAGAGAAATGAATTCTTTTCATCAATTTAAAAATATCCCCAATTCTTTCTTAGGAAGCTTACTTTCATGAGCTAACAGGTTCACTTCTGAGCACAAATAAAGAAATATAATCTGAGGAAAATTCTCAAACAAATTATATAAACCTTTTTGCCTAAAACAATAAAGTCAAGTTTGATTGGTTTATGTTTACAAATTATGACTATTTAACTAGCAAAAAAAACCCAAGACCACATTGTTTTATCTATCATTATCTTCATAAAAGGTCAACCACAGATTATATCTTGACTTTTCCTGGTAATGATTTTTGGCCACTTTATGGTAAGATACCAAGGAAATCTATGAGAACAAACTCTATGGGGCAATAAATAACTACCTTTCCTTACTAGGGTTTAGCCCTCATAGGTTTCCCACTTTGCTCATTTAATTATACTATTGCCCTCCATCCTTATTGAATTTCAAAGTCCTCTAGCATATAATAAAAGGAAATGCTAGCAAGAATGTACAAAAGTGTAATAGAGGATACGGCAATGACTCTTGAAACAATAGATTTAGAAGTTATTTTCAAGATATAAACTAGCTCTCAATTTTGTCAACTATAAAAATAGAGAATTGGAAAATAAATAAAAATAGAGAATTGAACTAGATGATCAAAAACAAGCCATATGCTATATTTCCTAGATTTAATGTTTTTTTAAATTAATTCTTTGATCTAAAAGCTGGGTATATATTTTAAAAACTGCAGTTTTACTATGTCAGAATTTCTGTTCAGACATAATGTTTAAGCTGACATAATACTTTGGCTTCAAAAACCAATGGTCAATATTAGGAAATAATATAAATACAAGGCAACATATATCAAATAGGGAATAATAACCATTTCAGCCTTATTTTCACTCATATTTAATTTTATATATTTGATTTAAATCTAAGGAAAGCAAATAACCACATGTGGTCCACCAACTAGTGCTGGGCCTTATGCTTGCTGCCTGCGTATAGTCTTTCTTCATTATAAGCAACTAATCTGTCCCAATTTTAATGAAAACTGTCAATTATTGTCCTTACAGAATCAATGCTATTATCTTTGGTGTCTTTAAAACTTTTTGCCATAAATCTGGTTATTTTTGCTAGAAGTGAAAATAAGAGGAAGGAGGACTAATAGACCAGTCAGGAAGGGGAGTCTCAGGAGCTACAAGAAAGGCAGAGACAAATTGTCCCACAAGGTCCTGGGCCCAGAATCCTGTAGTTAGGCAGAAGAGCGCAGTGGTGCTTGCACATTTGCATCAACTCTGAGAGTGTGATTAATTAGTGTGACTCAGAGCTTGCCAGATCGCTTCTTGACTGTTCCCTTCTTTTCTAGAGTTAGCTGTTGAGAGGCAAGTTACTCCTTCTAGAAGGCATGCCACTTCAAGTCTTCAACAATTAAATCAGAACTCACTACTGAGACATATTCAAAAAGAACCACTTTTATGTACAAAGTCAATACTATTTGTTCTTTCAGACTTGTTGACACAATCAGTTTTCTCTTTAAACAATTGATGTTTCAATTCCTCCTAGTTTTTCTCATTCATCTGTACAAAGTCCACAAAGGAGATGATAAGAATCTTTGATATTGTTTGCAAGCCACTTGGTCTTAATCTTTATGATTAATTTTTTAAGTATTTTTAAACACCTTGTAATTACTTCCTCTTAGGTCTACCAATACAAGTTAATCTTGCTACCAATACAAGTTAATCTTAAGGGCAGTTAACTTAGGCAGACTTCCCCAGCAAACAAATTTCCCATTCTGGCATTATTCACTGACACACATTAAGCTATCAGGAGTTAACTTGTGGTTCAAACAAGCTACATGGTTGTATCACTTTTCAATATCCTTAAAATTCAATTTGCAAATTATTAAAGGATTTGTAATTGTATACTTCTGATCCAATTCAACATCTTAACCATGTTTCTGTGACCCAAGGTCTCCTGCCCGGGCTTAAAGAAGTAGGAAGTTACTTTCTATCTGCCATCCTACAACAGACAGCAAAGTTACTCCAGCCTTCTTCTTTTCCCTCTTTTTCATTTGTTCTAAATTCTAAAAGTGCCTCAAGAGATCGAAATTCTAAATGCCTGGTAATATCTCCTTATAAGTCTCCTTCACCTTTTTTTATTTCTGTCAACATGATAACAACTATGCACCATTTCAGAAACACTCATTTTCTTGCTCAAATAAATGTTTTTTCCTAGTGAGGGAGTGTGTGGAGCAGACAGGGCCAACTTTATCATTCACTGGTTCCAAGTGGCCCTCTTAAAGTTAAGTCACTGAAGAATAGAAACCCTGGAATAGGAGAGGCTATTCCCAAGAATATAGCTACCCATTCTTATAAACTGTCACATGTTTAAAATATAATTATGTGTCTTCATGCTTTTATAATTGAAATAAAGGTGGTTTGATGTCCAGTTTAAAAAATTGTAAATGGACTACTCATCAATAATTGAATTGATATTCATAAAAAATATTAAATAATATAGAAACATCATTGTAAGTATAATGTAAGCCCAAAATAAATGACATATTAAGTGTGATGTTGGGAAAGAAAAAGATTCAGAGGAAAAAAATGCCAAATTATTAGTATGTTGAATAATTTATTCTCCTCCTTATTTAGATTTCCACATTACTAGCCCTCTATGTTGGACACATATTTCTTTCACAATGAGAAAGTAAACTTTATAAAAAGCAAATTAGCTATAAACAATGATAATTATTGATCATAATCATGACATCTATCATAGACTAAATATTTACCATGTCATTCAATTGCCTGTATCATCATTAATCTCTATAATAAATATTTCAAAGAGGCAACATCTCCATTTAAAGGTAAAATTAAGAATCAGAGGAATTAAAAATCTCCATGTAGAGGTAAAACTAAGAGTCAGAGGAATTAAATGATGTTTCAAAGCATTTAAAGAATTAAAAGAAATTCCAAAGCAACAGAGAAGGGAATCAGTAAAACTAGAATTTGATACAAGTCTATCCCTTTTCAATAACTATTCTCTTTTCATTGTACTATTGATAACAAGAATAGTCAATTTAGCTTTCAGTTCCAGAATATATTCTGAAGAAATACAGAGGAAGAAAAGCAGGAATCAATCAATTTAAAGATAAAAAGGGGTAGTTTGCATATACAGTTTGGTTTAGATCCAAAGTCTCAATAATATATAGTACCTTGGGGCCTCCCTGATGGTGCAAGGGGCTAAGCACAGCACGATGAAACTATCAGCAACCTCTACAGCAAGAGTTACATCCCCAGCTGCCCAGGGAGCAACCCACATAGGGCGGCAGACCTCCCTACTGCTCCTCTTAGCTGTGTATTTCAGTAGATCTGCTTGTTCTGCTCCCTACTCTGTCTCTGATGAATCCTCTCATGCCCCACACCTCTGTCCTGTACTCCAGTTCTTGTATGCATAAATAAATAAATATATATATATAGAGAGAGAGATAGATATAGTACCTTGATTTTAGCAAGGGAAATCCTTTATCATAGGCAAACCATCATAAGTCATCATGATTTATCATTAGATTACTTTTTTATATAATGCAAGGGAACAAAAATGAAGCTTATTAAAAAAAACCTCATTATTCTGTATGAATCAATTTAGTATATCACTATAGATAGATATATTTGTTTCAAAAGAAAATTCCTCTGACAGCTCCAGATTCAGGTTATTTATAGAAAAAGTCAAGTCTGTCCTTGAAAAATTGAAGAAAAATACTTTGTCAGGTCCTGAGTGTAGAAGCCTTTTTGTCGTTGATTTGTGATGTACTGAGTAAATTTCAGCTTCAAGCTATTATTCTTCTAAAGTAGTCTGGTCTTTATCAGTGATTTGAGACTTCCCAGATATAAGACATACTAGTTTAAAAAGTAGCTGCACTTTCTTCCATGCTATTATTTTAGTATTACTAAGGCAGTATGCACATAATAATATTTTCTAAAATATCAATTTATATTTCTGTGTATCAATTAAAGTCATTCACGGTTGAAACGACGTATCCAAAGCAACTGAAAGACACTGATTGAAGAGTTGCCAAAATTACTGAACTTATACAGGAACAAAATTAAATGAAATATAGTACAAAAAACTAGTCTATAGTGTTATGATTTGAGAAATCTACATTTTGTTTTATACTGAGACAACTTTGGTTTAAATCACTGAATGATTCAGAGATATACTTCTTCAGCTCTATGTCACTAAACCATACCCACCACCAAGGTACCTATAGATTTCAGTATTCTTGGCCACTGGGGAAATAAGAAGGACTAAAAGTAGGAAATTTTGAGATTGATTATTATGCAAATATTGGTAATATAGACATAATCTTGTTTATAGGTATTTCATTTCTAGTCCTGAGAAAAAAGATTTATTCAGAATATTTATTCACAGTCATTCTGTCAACACATACATATGGGAAGTCTATGATCTAGCGAAGGCAGCTTCCAGTGTGTGTACCCGGTAGAGCTATATAGGGTCCCCCCACTGTTGCCTCAAAATTCCTAATAAATTTTGAGCAAGGAATCCCATATTTTCATTTTCGTTGGGCCCTACAAATATTGTGCTAGGTAGTAGGAGTATAGCAGGAACACCATATCATTTATAGAAATAATGAAAAGCATTGCACAGTTAACTAGCAAATATTATTAATTATGTGATAAGGAAAGTATGTAGTGAATGTTGTGAAGATTGATAGTGTTCAAATCTATTACTCTGTTTATAAAAGAAGTGAAACACAAAATCTAATATCAAAAAGATAATGTACATATACTTCCATTTGTTTCCCATTACTTCAATCTTGCCATGATGAGAACTGAAATCCAGTAATTTTGTGGTCTATCTCTCCAATTCTGCTGACCTTTATCTTGCAATATTTAATATACTTAAGGGAAATCTAGGACATCACAAGCCAGAACTGTATCTGTGGCTTTTCCTGTCCTTGCCTCTGCAATTCTTATTCCCAATGCTTGATCTTGTGGTAAAATAAGGTTGTAATCTGGGGTTGCAGTTTTGGTAATGTTCAAAAGATGAGTCAAGAAAGAGCACTATCATTAGCCCTTGTCATGTGAAGTTAAAAAATACCTTGTCCTGCTATAGCTCAGGGGAAAGTCTGAGCATATCTGCAATTAAGAAGTAATTTAAGCAGTTAGATTTTTTTAATAGTGTGTTGAGTCTTTTCAGATTGTTAAGGGAAAAGAAATACTCTGAACTTGACATAGGCCATGAGTGTTTGCTGTAGAAGTAAACAAGAAAAAGAGCACAGGAAATCTCCCAATCCTTGGCCTCCTAGTTTCCTGGAATAACATAAAGATCCAGCATCTAGTACCTCATCTAGAGAATGCTGGTCTGTGATTCAACTCTCTGCATTTCTCTCTAAAGCAACTTAACTGCATTAATGGTTCCAACCTATTGTTAGTTCCTGAAGAGTCTTTGTGCTTGAGTATCACTTTGCTCTCTGTACAGATATTTTTGTAAATTGTATTCATATTCACCAGGAGAGAACAAATTTGATTAGAAAAGACTCATCAGGAAAGAAAATTTCCTTGATCATTTCCTCATTATTTGCTGTGAGCACAACTCTGAAGAAATTCCAAAGAGAATATCTTGCAGGTTACTGACCAACGAACACATAGCTGCCCTTGACTCAAATCTCATTTTCTAGTTCAAACTAAAGTTTCAGGATCAATTAGACCAAATGTGAGTGACAACCTCTATACTTTGCCTAAAAGGGGCTTGGTTGTGACCATTCTCAGAATATCATTGATCCTCAATCAAAAAAAAAAAATGATTAGTGTTATTAACCTACATAAGTTTTATGAAAGGCAAAAACACTTGCATTTTTTAAAGATCATCTCTAACTACTACTGGACATGTGGATATAAGTGCACGTATATGGGTGTATAGATGGGTTACCAAGAGTTGTGTGAAGAGGCAGGAGAACATAAATGGCAAGGGAAGGAAAAATGAAAATATTTCAAATCTGCAATAACATTTTTCATTTTTCTTACATATATTTAAATATGATTTGTTGACTTGAGAATCACTCTGTGTTATTACATGTGTTTCCACATTTCAAAATTTAAGAAAAAAAAATAGTAACAGTGAAGTCATATGATCAAATCCCAAAAATCAATGATGAGCTGCTTTAATTATGAAGAGCAGGGTTTCAGGAAATTTGATAGAACATTAGGACCAACTGAGACAGTGCTCTCTGTGTCTATTGTACTTGATAAAGATGAATTGAATAAAAGATAACTATTACTACTGAAAGTTTGAAAGCCAAGGTATAATTGGAATCTCCAGTCAGCTGTAGATTCTTGAGGTGAAAGGGAATCATATATGAGATACTTAACTCTCTTTGATTTCTTCATAGATAGTCCATAGTTTTTTGTGCCACTATGCTTTCTTTTCTCCCCACTGAATTAACATTGGCTTAGATACTTAGATTTCACCCCTCCCTATGATTCAGTAATAACCAGATATAATTTGGTGCGTGTAGGAAGAAAAAAATCTGTCTTACATGGTGACACATTTGGCTCCTTTTCCAAACCAGCTTTTAAAGAATGTATTCACAGCCCACATACATCCCCAAGGAAACATGATAAGCAAGATAAGTCAGAAGAAGAGCTCTTGATTTTTGAAATCACAGAAGTCATAAAATAAAGACAGATTTCTGGATCTGTCCTTTGTTTAGTAACAGTAAATCCATTGATAGCAGAGAAATTTCAAAAGGAATAATAGTAAGTTAAAGAATATCTGTAGATATTATCAGAAACCTGCTATCTGTTTTCATTTAAATGTATACAATGCATCAAACAAACAAAAAAAAATTTGCAAACCATTGAGATCTTGATACAAAGCAAAAGATTAAAGGTAAAACTTCCAATGTCTACAATCACAAAATTAGCCTCTTTCTTCATCTATAAAATGTGAACTAGATATCAAAATTTTTTTTCAGCTCAATGATTCCATATATCACTCTGTACAAAACATTGCTTGTCTTAATTCTAGTATAGGGTTTACTTCCAACAGCATACACTGACAAAGTTTCTGGGAGTAAACTGCTACTCCTTAATTATCTTTGTGAGCTCCTATAGTTACAGGGTGGAGATCCTAAATTCAGTTCCAGAAGTAGAATCAGTAAATGACTCATATTCTTTATATATACAAGGACGGATAAGTAACCCAAATATTAGAAATTAGACATTGAACTTCATGAGCCTCTGTGCTAAGACACCTACACTACTGTATTTGTATGTCCTCATAAGCTACATCAATACCATTTCCTCCTCCTCTCTCCTACAATCTGTAAATCATTCCCAAGGGACTAGACCAGCTCCCAGTTTAGCAGTCAAGAACTCTCAGTCCCTGAATGCAGAATTTTCACTAAATAAAAGACAGAAAGGTGTCTTCCCATAGCCTTCATAAAATCTGCAGAAGGTCAATAAAGAAGGAAAATGGTGCTAGTTTTTTTAATACGTGCCATTCTCACTGGTGTAAGATGGTATCTCATGGTAGTTTTGATTTGCATTTCCCTGATGACAAGTGATGTTGAACATTTTTTCATATGCCTGTTGGCCATTTGCATTTCCTCTTCAGAGAAGTTTCTTTTTAGCTCTTCTGCCCATTTTTTGACTGGATTATTTTCTTTGTTGTTGTTGAGTCTCGTCAGCTCTTTGCAGATTTTTGTGATCAGTCCTTTATCATTAGTGTTGGGTGCAAAAATGTTCTCCCAGTTGGTGGGGTTTCTCTTTGTTTTTGTTATTGTCTCTTTTGCTGTGCAGAAGCTCTTTAATTTGATGTAGTCCCAGCTGTTTATCTTTGCCTTCACTATCACTGCTTTGGGTGATGTGTCTGTAAAGATGTCTTTGATGTGCAAATCACGTAGTGTTTCGCCTATATTTCCTTCTATATATTTTATGATTTCAGGTCTTATGTCTAGTTCTTTAATCCATTTTGAGTTGATTTTTGTGTATGGTGTGAGGTAGTGGTCAAGCTTCATTCTTTTGCATGTAGCGACCCAGTTTTCCCAGCACCATTTATTGAACAAACTTTCTTTGCTCCAATGCATAGTCTTTGCTCCTTTGTCAAAGATTAGTTGACCATAAATCTGTGGGTTTATTTCTGGATTTTCTATTTGATTCCATTGGTCTGTATGTCTGTTCTTGTTCCAATACCATGCAGTTTTGATGATTATGGCTTTGTAGTATAGTTTGAAGTCTGGGAGTGTGATGCCTCCATTCCCTTCTTTTTTTTTCAGGAGAGCTTTGGCTATTCGGGGTTTTTTGTGATTCCATATGAATTTCATCAATAATTGTTCTATTTCTTTGAAGAATGACATTGAAATTTTGATTGGAATAGCATTGAATCTGTATATTGCTTTTGGAAGGATGGCCATTTTAATAATGTTTATTCTTCCAATCCATGAGCAAAAAGGAACTCTTCTGCACTGCTGGTGGGAGTGCAAACTGGTCCAACCACTATGGAAAGCTGTGTGGAGATTTCTGGACCTACTAAACATAGAACTTCCATATGATCCAGCAATTCCACTCCTAGGTATTTACCCAAAAGACACAGAAACATCAATTCCACCCCTATGTTTACAGCAGCACTGTTTACAATAGCTAAGCTTTGGAAACAACCCAAATGCCCAAAAATAGATGACTGGATCAAGAAGATGTGGTACATATATACCATGGAATATTACTCAGCATTCAAAAAAGATAAACACATGCAATTTGCAGCAACATGGATGGCGCTGGAAGGGATCATGCTCAACGAAATAAGCCAAAAAGAAAAAGAAAAATACCGGATGGTCTCACTCATAGCAGGAATCTAGAAAACTTAAATAAGGGACCAGGAAAATGAATAACTATAAGAAAGTGAAAATCAAAATCAACAAAAAACTATGAACCAGAGACACTTTTAGGGGGGCGGGGGCGGGAGGGGAGGGATTGGGGTCAGAATGGGGGGGCTGCAATTGTATGGGGAATATAACAATAAAATTTATTATTTAAAAAAAAAAAGAAAAAAAAAAGAAGGAAAATGAAACATCACATATATTTATTTTTTAGCAAAAGTTAAGGATGTATTGTACAAATAGACACATAATAACGTAGAAAGCTGACACACTATCTGAGTGACTCAGGTTACCTAGTGGGATTATTTTTCTCCAAGCACAATGATTGTAAAAAGCAGATTTTGTTATTTTCAACAGATTGCCTGACTCCTTAGTTTCTTCCCCACTTCACTTGCTGTTTGTAGCCCTCACTCTTAGTTCTCTCAGAGCCTTTCCATTTCCTCCGAACAGAATCATCATCAAAGTTTAAAAGACAAACTTCCTGGCAAACAGAATGACGTTTCAGCCACGCAGACAGCATCTCCACCCAACCATAACTTTCTTAGTTACGCTAAAATATGGTGACAACTCTATTTAAATAAAAGTTCCGCAGTTTTATCTCAAGTGTCAACAAATCCAGCATCGAGTTAGAGCGATATCCTGTCTTCAGATTTTGACTCTGTTAGATAAACTATGACTCTTCAGCTTAATCATGAGACAGTGGATTTAAACAGACAGATGACGCAAAAGAAACACAGCATGGAGAAAGAACGTATTTTTTATTCGGCCTGATCGCTGGCTGTTGCTCAACCACAAGACTAATTTCAAGGATATTAATTCCATTGCATCTCTCTGAAGTATGTATGCAACACTACTCTGGGGCATAGTATTACGCTAGCATAGAAAGTCAGTGTCCCATCTGAGTGTAGGATCATGGTCAGAGCAGGCAAGTTGCCTGACTTCTGCTGCACATACTGGATATAGCTGATTCTGTTGGATGCCCCTTATTGACAGTTTTCTGGGTGGAAGTGAATACACTTGCAAGTCATTATGAGCTCATGGTAAAGGGGTTTGCTGATTGTGAATTAGATATTTTCCACTTGAACCAGATACAAATTTGACAAGAGCCTGACTTTAGAAGTGATTTGGAATATGAACAAGTGTTTTCTATACTTAGGGCTATGCAAATTCCATTGTTTTTGCATTATCAAGTCCCAAAGGAGAATCAGGTGAATAGCTCTAAGGTCTAGCATGCAGGAAATGTCAAAAATCAAGATGAATATGTTAGTGTTTTTATCATCTACTAAAAATCATTTTAAGGTCTTCATTTTAAATGACAATTTGTGTTAAATTTTTAAGTATATACCAATGGTTTATTTTATGGTTAATAAAACTTTCTTTTTAATGATCTATAATATGAAGATATATGATAATATATCCCATGACTCAAAAGTCAATAGGCAAATAAGATAAAATTAAGTCTCCCCCCTCACTTATACCCTATTTACCCAGTTCTCTACCTTCCCCACATGCCTCCCTTTCACCAATAGCCAGTGCTGTCTTCCTCTTGCTTCCTTTCCTACATCTTTGGAAAAAAACCACACATGTATTATTTTCTCCCTTCTCTTAAATCAATGGTGGCACCTTATATCAACTATTCTGTCCCTTACATTTTTCCCCTTAATATAGCTGAGAGGTTTTTTAATTCAGTTCACAGAGATCTTCCTTATTATTTTTTTATGCATGCAGAGCATTATAGTGGGAAAACATCATGATATATTTAATCAATTTGCTATTTTGAACACTTAGATTATTTCCTGACTTTTTCTATCCTATTGGGACATATGAAATACTACAGGTGGTAATGTTGCGGATGTACAAGTATACAATCTTCTAAATTTCGGATCTTTTGTGGTATATTATCAAGTTGTGAGATTTCTACACTAGCATAAATTTCTAAGAATGTAATAAATAACATTCTGGAAAATGTTAGAACTCCTCCATAATCAAAAAAATAGGTTAAATGATGTAGCAAAGCATGCTTTAACCAACCTGAATAATGATCCAAATTAGACTAACAGGAGAAAAGAATATAAAGTAGACACTTCAAAAAGTACAAAAATAAAATTTAAGTAATTATGAGATAGGCATGAAAAGGGGGGAAAGCTTAGAAAAACTCTTAAGGGCATGAATTTGGCAATGCTCTAATTGTAAAATATGATTAATGAATATGATAGAATTTGGAGATCTTAAAAGTACAAATTGTTTACAATCCTAGTCCAGGCATAACTGCAGGCTAAATCTGTAACTGTTGAAGATTTCCCCACTGTTTTTTCATTTAATCTTTAGCCAAGTATCCATTTCCTTTTGCTCTTAAAGCCAGATTAATCACATTTTAATTTTTGCATTATCTCTTTTTTTCTCCTACCTGCACATTTTGGAGCAGATTTATCTAAGCAACAAATTAAAATTGAAGCAGACCAGGGAAAAAGAGAGATAAACCAAGGAAGAATACTCTCAATGTCACCAAGAAACCCACAGTGTGTTTAGTATCTGAAATATTCTTGTTCATCAATAATGTCTATTTCGTTCTTTTTTCCTCCCTTACCCACTAGAATGTGAGCTCCCCAAGAGGGTGTTTTGATCTATTTTGTTCATCCCTTTTGCCCAGTACCTTTCAGAGTTCCAAGCATAAATTAAATGTTTATCAAATATTAGTTCAACAAATACAAAAATGAAATATTGTTTAATAATACACTTACATTTTAGCTGAAATTCCCTCTCAGGTTAAAATTATTCTCCCTTGTTTAATTTCCAGTTGAGAAAGAAAAGTGTAAAGAATTGATTTCTTCATATTTTGAAAATGTACTTAAAATCTACTTAAAGAAATGGATCATTTATTAATTACACTTAAAGATCAAATTTAAAAGAAAGATTTTTAGAGGTATTATGGACTTAAAAACATCATTTAAGTCTCTGATATACAGCACTGTAATTTTATATCTAAATATATTATATCATGATCAAAACCAGCAGTCTAGTTTCCACTCACCACCATACAATCCTAGACACCCATGATTACCAAAAAAAAATTTTTTTGAGGATATAGGTCACAATGGACAGGGGTCCTTATTTGTTTTGTAATACGTATTGACTGTTTTCCAAAGGATATCAGGCAACTTTATGGCTCCATTGGCATATATGTTCTTAAATATTTGAATTATTCTTACTTGTTCTTATATACATAAACTATACACTCTTACATGAGTTATTATATTCAAAATTACCTAACCTGTTACTAGGCACATAAAAATCTTTAATGCATTTTGATTAGATGGTTTACTCAGAAAAACTTCTAATGTAACATATAGGAAACAATTTCTAGGATTTAAATTTTCTCTTACAGTGCTTATATTGACTTCATACTTTCCAAATTCTCTCAAATAAGCAAGTCACTCATCAAGCATTATCAACTCTCTGTGGGTTCCTGTTTTACCTACAGTTTAATCCTGGCTAACATCAGGCATTAAAGGAGGAACATTCATTCTTCTAAAATGTATTATTTCTAAATTTTCTAAAAGAGAGATTATACTTTGTGAAGCACAGAATATCCAATTCAGTGGGTAGCTTGGTCATCTGAGGTTACCAATGATTGCATATCTATTGCATATCTATGATTTGAGGTTATATATATGACGTGAATTGTCATATTGCAATTTTGCCTTCCCTCTGTTATGCTCAGAAACTTACAAATATTGTATTTATAATGATGCTAAATGAAAATCAACATGACCTTTTACTACACCAACCAGTCTTCTGGTGAAAATCTGCAAAAATATAACACAGAGCATTAAAGAAGGTAATAATTCTAAAACAGAACACTCATGTGGCAGTTATAAAAAGGAACTAGGAACTTTTTCTATCCAGAGCCTGTATTTTAAAGATGTCCACAGTCAGGATATCAAAACAAACCATTTGTGTTATGTCTCCTGTGTCTATTCAAAATGAGAAGTTCGAGGAAATTTGCCAGGTATTTTAAATAAACACTGCTGGTTAATATCCTTATACCAGAACAAGCAAAAGCTCAAGAGACGCTATTTCTGGTTGGTAGAAAATGCTTTTTATATCTAAAAAGGTAAGGTCTCTTACATAAATTATAACTTTTTCTCATTAAAATAGTTGAGTTAAAATAAAACGAAAAAGTAAAATATATGAGCAGTCATTTGAAAGTAGAAAAGAGAAGCTAGGTCACATATAAAGGGAAAGTGAAGAGGAATTTCAATCTGAAGTTCATCTTTAGAGTTTGCTATAATGTTCCCACCCTGGAAAGAGATTATGAAATGTGGTGTATGAGTAAAATGACATTTCTGTCCTCTTGGGTACCCAAAGGGGTATATTAAAATTTAAGTGAGAAGATCCATATCTTACTCATATATGGCTATGAAATCAAATCGGGTTTTCAATAATATCCCAAATATCAATGTGGAGAGCTCATCTGTCCTCAACAGACCTGAAGTCCTCTTGCTTCTAGAAATTTCCTTCTCCACATATTTTTGGACCCTTCTTTGCAAATGTTCTTTGTGCATCTTAGAAGTTCCCTTGGTCTCATGAGGTCATCCTAAATAAAGTGTGCATATAGGGCCAGCTGTAATCAGAGCCTCTACCAACAGCTCTCACATTCCTGTTCTCAGCTTGTCATCAGTCAACCAGGGATGATATGTATATATTCAGATGGACTGTTGGCTTATGGAACACTTCTCCCCCCTGGGTCTACTGGAAAATGCCTTTCTTTTTGACCATCTCTCAGAGGTGTTTTAACAGCAGAACTGTTGTACCTCAGCAATAAAATTTTTCCTTTATACCACAGCTCACTTTCCCAGAGTGCACAGCTCATCTGGGTTGTGGTGGGGGTGGGAAGAAGGAGGTGGGCATTGGTTGGATGATAGAAGACTCTCCACTCTCTGGAATCATTGCTTCTCCAAACACCAGGTCCATTCTGCCACCACATTCACGCATGGTTTTGCTCTGCTATTAGGCTCCAGGCATACCAGGGCTATTACTGGGCAATGTTTGAGGGTCCTTGAATATTTCCTGGTGGAGAAAAAGTTCCCTGAACAAGCTCAGAGAATCCTAAGAATTTCTTGAAGAAGGTATTGCCCAACTTCACAACTCTGACTGAACCAGTTTTATGCATGGATTAAGAGCACTGTAAGATGGGGGTACATTTTTATTTCTGTCCTGTGGAAACCAGTTGAATCGTCTTTGAAAAACAAAACAAAGCAAAAAATAAAGACAAAAATTCTTTGTGCTAACACACCATAGTTATACAATCCTCCAAAAGTGAAACAAGATCTGAAAAGTACAAAACCACAGTGTGCAATACTTATAACTCTGCTCTGGAATATGAGTAGGAGGGAATCTATCAAAAAAGTATCCTGTCCTTACCGAATGCCAAGTGGCATCATGCTAAGTGTCACATATAAATATTATTTCATCTAAATATTGTAACAGCTCTCTAGGGATCATTTTCACTCTAGAGATCAAGAAATCAAGATTCGAACAGGTTAACCATGCAGACAATGAAGAGGCAATATTTAATTTATTGCTCTGCTGTCTGACTACAGAGGGCATGCTCTTCTGCTCTTAGCCTCTTTGTTATGGCCTTCACAGTGGTATGAGGTTAATTACAGGTTACCTATCTTATTGCATTTCTTGGCACTACTTTATCCACTTTATTTACCTCCTAATCATCCCTTTTGGAATTTGATTGTCCTACAAGCAAGTGTCACATCTTATTTGCAATATCTTCCTAGACCATTGACCTAACAGTTCTATAACTCCTGACACAGTATTCCATGACACTTGAGATAAACTGAAAAAAATCTACTTATCTGAGATCCTGTAACAGTTTGTTAAATCCAGAAGTGGGCCCAGTTCATACTTTGCTAAGTAACTTTATGTGTCTTCCATATTATAATATTTAACATTAAGAAAAGTAATTAGCTAAGAATAGCAAAATGAATGCATATGCACCTACCCTTTGAAAGAAATGTTTTCCTCTTGATAACAATGGAATGCTTCTAACAGTGAAATGCTAATTTCATAGCCTTATTTTCTCAAAAAGATACAATTCAAAGCTATCTAGGAATGATATAATTTTGAATAGATATGTAGTAGTTATGCAACCAAGTGTGCAAAATTGTACTTCATCTCAAATAAGCTGCTGTTTGCAAGTACAAAACATGAAAGAAACTATTAATCAGAGATGAACTTTGCCACCCTTGATTGTTTAAGCCAGATATCTCTTTTGAAGCACTAAGTCTTCTTCCGTTGAACATCTTCTAAAATTTTTCCTAAGAATAGCCTCTGTCATTATTTGGTTTGCTCATCAAATAGACCAATTCTTGGATTTCTCCTCAGGTCTAGAGAACCAGAATATTCTGAGGTTATGCTCAGAAATGACTATATTTGATAAACTCTCTTGGTGATTATGACACACAAAAAAATTTAGGAATTATCATAGTCTAAAACAATGAAAGCCCTTCTTCCAAATGTTAAGGCAACATTTCCATAGAAGGATGGGGTACTGGGCCTCCCCTGGTGGCACAGGCAGTTGAGCGCAGCACTATGATGCTGTCTGCAGCCTCTGCAGCGCCAGTTTGATCCCAGCCAGCCAGCGAGGGTCCCACATGGCGCAGCAGACCTCTCCTGTCTCACCCGCTGCTCCTCTCAGCAGTGTATTTCGTCAGTCTGCCAGTTCTGTTCCTCACTCTGTCTCTGGTGAATCCTCTCACCCTCCCACACATTTGGCCTGTACCCTGGTTCTTGTGTAAATAAATAAATAAATATTTAAAAAAAAAAAAAGGATGAGGTACCATGTTCCCTGCTCCCATTTAACTAATGGTGGAGCTGAGTGGCCAGGTGAAGCTAAGTAACACAGAAGACAGGTGGGCTCAGAGAAGATGGGAGAGCTGTTGTTCCTGTGGCACCCTGTACTGCTGGGAAGGAGCCATGGAAGGAGACACATGGAGGAGAGACATGTAGAGACACTTAAAAGAGATATGTGGGTAAGGACACATGGGGAGGCTGACAATGGCATCCATTATCTTAATTTGCTACCTCCTTTTCCCCAGCTTTCTGGAATCTGCTTCAGAACCCCTTTCTTATCATTACCTATTCAAAGATGCCTTAGACTTGATAGCTTTCAGGCCTCAGAGGCCCTGCTTTGGTCACTCAATGTATCTCTCCTCCTGTGTTCTCCTGACAGTCTTCTCTAGCTGTCCCTTACCGCTCACCTCCACCCTTCATCAGGTAAGGCAAGGAACATGGAGCCTCCCCTTTCTATAGAGATTCCTCTCTGTAATACCTTGTCTTAACTAAACATCTTAAGATGACATCTGAAGTCATATGGGTGAGTTAGTTATGTTACTTCTCTCCACGTATTCAGGAGGTATATATGTTATTAAAACTACGTTTTTATTTTTTCTCTTATCAAACAGTCTGATTTTTTTTTTTGATTATTTGCCAATCTAGAAAAATCCAGAGAGATACGGGATAATTTCCTTTGTGCCCAAACAACACTCTTTCTTGTTCACTAACCTCACTGCTAATGTCCATTCCACTGATGTTCATTCACAGATCCCTCTAGTCACTTTCCTGTTTTCACTGAAATGTATTTCCCCTTTTGACCTCTCCTGTACCACAGACTACCTGGAACAGAGGCAGTTCTCTCTATCTGTCACAGCACACACAGCACGCTTCCCACAAAATCTACAGAGCACATCAACATTCCCCTCTCTGCTATATTTTTTTAAGTTCATGTTATCTGGTTCATGAATATTTTCCTCTTCAAAAGCCTCTTGACAAATAAGGATCTTCATTCACACGAATCATTCATTTATTCATTCATTCAATAAAGCTTATTGAGTATTTAATGTGTTCCAGGTACAAGAAATAAAAGATAAATGATAGGCTAGTAAGGAGATGGATTGTGAGTAGATGATCTCATTGTATTACAATAGTCTTATAATACATAAAATATTGGAAGAATGACTGCATCCATATACTCAACTACCATTCTGGAATTTCAAATCTTACCTCCACTTCAGAAATTTATATTTTTTTTTCTTTTGATTTTTTGACAGTGATTGACAACTCTTATTATTAAATAAGGAAATGAAACTTGGTTGAGCTGAAACAAAGAAGAGAAGTTTACTTGGGGATTTATGACAGCTGCCTGGAAGATTCAAACAGCCTTTGAATCCTGTTTTTGAGGTGCCAGAGGAGGGAAACAGCTTATACACACAAAGAAGAGGTTGGGTAGTTCACACTCAGGTCCACTATGCAAATTGGACTAGAAATATGTCAAGTTCCAATTGATGCAATAAAATTCAAATTGGGTAAAGAGTTAGTCTATAGTGGTTGGTTGAGTTTTGATCCCAGGCTCTCTGTGGCTGCCTGCTTTATTTCAATAACTTCCTCAGGTGGATATGTCCAAGCATACCTGAGCATGTCCACATGTCTGGAATACCTGGACCTATCTTAAAACACCTGGGGCACTGGCCATCTTCCTTCCTTCCTTCCTTCCTTCCTTCCTTCCTTCCTTCCTTCCTTCCTTCCTTCCTTCCTTCCTTCCTTCCTTCCTATTTCATTTCATCATGAAACATATAAAAAGCAGGGTTGCATCTCCCCCTAAGCTTTTCTCCATGTTTTCTCACCTTATCATCATCAGTCATGCAGATCCTTACATAAGAAGCATAAGTATAAAGATAGAAAACTCAAAATTGTTAGAGAGAATAAATTGAATCCCTAAGTGAGTGAAGAAGGGCAGTGGTAAACAATTGAGAATGATGTAAACTATGACAAGCTGAAAATCACAGCTCCATTGGCAGCTATTATTATAGCTCAGTGTTACTGTATTTTCAATTTTCAATAAGAATGCAGAAATCCAAACTTCTGTGAGTAATTTCCTAATATTCCTAATATTGTACAATTAGTTAAGGGTAACCAATGCATGCAAATCATCACTGATTGAATAGTTTTAGGGAGCATTATAGACATAGCATGTTAAACTATCACCCCACAGATTATTTAAATGGTAAAGTCATCTTTAGAATACAGAACTCTAACATAGACTACCTTGAGCAAATTATCAAACTTAGCATCACCAATAACCATACAACAGACAAAATTCTGTGCCCCTGTTATAATTCAATGGAAAAGCACTACAGTACCAAAAAGGTTTAACATGAGTCTAATCATGAGGCAACATTCAAACAAGTCAAAATTAAGGGACATTCTATTAAAGCAAATAGCTGGAACTCATCATGAATGCCACAAACTATCACAAAGACATATAAAAGTGGAATACTGCTATATTTTAAAGGAGCACAAAGACACCTGACAGCTAAATGAAATGTGTGATTATCAAATGCATCTTGGATTTAAAACATATACACATATACTACATTGTTGGCACAGCTGGCAAATCTAAATATGAATGGTAGGAAAGCTAGTATAATTGAATTACATTAAACTTCTTGAGTTTGATAATAATGACAGAGATTTTCCTAGAATATCTTTTACCTTAGGATATATATGCTAGCATATTTAGGAGCACCTGATGTTTGAATGCTTTGAGTTGATTAGAGGTGGGGGGGAGGAAAGGGGAAAAAAATGTAGGCAGTTAAGGAAAACTGAAACTGGACAAAACAGAGAGGTAATGAGGGACTGTTAAGGGTTGCCATTCAAAGGTCCAGCCATTTGTGCACACAAAGTGAAAGAAAACAGATTGTCAGTGTGCTCAAAGGTATTTAATTAGTGAGAAGTCCAAAAGGGAAAGAGAGAGAAGGCTACCAAATAATAGAATCCCAATAGAACTCCAAAAATTACCCATCCCTTCGGGACAAATGCCCAGCCAAGTGGGTTTTGCCCAAAGCAAGAAAGCTGTGATCCAAAAGCATCAGAACTAGTTCAAAGCACACAGGGGCATGAACTAAAAAAAAAAAAAAAAAAAAAATGGCATGAGGCAGATCTCAGAGAGCTGGGACAAGAAAGACCCAAAATTCCAAACATACCTTGTACTCCACCACAAGGTCAAGATAACACCAACCATTGTCTCTGTCATATCACTAAAGCCACCAGGATCAAGGACCAAGAATAGCCTCCCCACATGTCTGTCACCCACCTGTCTCTTCTCTAAGTATCTCTCCTTCATTCCACCTCCAATATATATCTCAATCACTACTTCCTCCTTCCCAGCATTCCACATTCAGGAAATCTGTTTCATGGAATGTTGAGAGTTGGAATCCGTGGTAGCTGCATGTAAATGGGGGTTGGGAAAATGGCACCCAGCTCCTGGGCTGCACTGCACTCTGATATCCCTCCCCCTTTTGCAGAGATGCACACTGTAACAAACAAGGTGAAATATGTCACAAAATTAACAACTGATGAATATAGGGTCTGTATGAGTGTTCTGGAACATTGTGTCCTTATTAAAAAAAAAAATGTTTTCAAAATTAAAAGTTCGTAGGATCCTAAAGGAAAAAACTTTCTTGGACCACTCTCCCTCTTCCTCTCTCACCTGCTTCCCAAATCTCCAAATTTATAAACCTATAACTAAGACAGATTTAACCTACAGACCAGCATTTCTCTGAACTACACTTGACTTAAGAGGCATCCCTCCCGCCTTTTTTTAACTTCTAGATCCATTTTCATGCTTAAGCATTTCTAGCAACTTAACTGCTCACTGCTCCTAACTGCCTCCCCCCTTCTGCCAATCTATGCTCTGTGCCATGGCTTTTTCTAAAACACAATCTAATAATTTTTTCTCTCTAGTGCTCAGGAAAAAGTCTAAATCTATTAGCTTGCAAACAAATTGATCTTCACAACATATCGCTAGGCATAAGCCTCCTCCCCAACTTTTCCATAATATTCTGTATGCATGTCTACAAATTGCTTACTAGTCCCCAAACATACCACATAATTGTATTTTCTTGCTCAAGTAGTTCCCCCTGCTACAATGACTTTCCTTTTGTTATTAGTCTAGCAAATTTCTACACAATGTTTTAAACTCCCATCAGAAATCAGCTCTCCTTGCAAGAATAAAGAGTTCTTCCTGTGTTCCCACCTATCATTCTATTGTATTCTGGTCTCTATTGTCATCTGTCTCCTTTCAAATTTTATGTTGAGAGCAGGAATGCAGGCTTTGAATGATGCCTCATTCTTGGGAAACCTAAATAAACACTTGATGAGTTGATTGATTTTTTAAAAATTGCTTTATTCAGCCTGTATCTATGCCATACTTGTTCAGCACAAGCTTAACTATCCAAAAAGGTCAAAGGTAGGTATGCTGTGAGACGGAGTTAAACATTAGAAGGAAGGTAATCAAAAACAAATTGACAAAGTGTTGGGGAGAATTACTTGCTTCAAAAGCAAAAATAAGTTTCTGGGCCTATCTTCCATGAAGACAAAATAAATCCCAGCACCAAGGCCTTCAAAGCAAGACAGAAGAGTTTTGCTTCTGTAAGGTGTTAAAGGCTTAACTTCTCTGCTCTAAATGTCTGTGCTCTCAAATCTTCTGTTCCTTGGGACATTCTAAACATATTACCATGGCCTTTTCAATGCAAGAGTCTGTTTCCTGTAACTCTGTGCCTCCTTTCAATTAAGATCAAACGGAATTTAACATTAAGCGGAGCCGAGACTCTTTCTCAAGTTAATGTTAATTATAACTTTGCTGGATGTGTTGCAGCTTGTTCCAGCCTATCTGATTTTATGAACAGACAGGGATGAAGCTTCAAGGAGACTGAACCTCCTACCTCTGTTATTATCCTGTTTCCCTGTAATACGTAGGAACATTTTCTTCCCAGAAAACCTCCATAAGATTTCTTATATTGAGGACATTAATCTTTTCTAGATGCTAACAATAAAACTGTATCTTTATTTGTCTTATCTATATTCCTTTGGAAACTGAAAGAAACTCAAGATATTTTACACTTACATATTTAGTGTGAGATAAGCTACCTCAAAGTTAAAATATTCAGGTAATAATTTACTATCATGTAAAAGGGCAACCAACTCTAACACAAAAGTCTTTAGAATAATATGTGATACCTTAAACAAAAGTTTATTGACAAACCACAGAGTTAGATACACACAAGAATTAGCTTACCTATTGTTTTCTTACACTAGAGTTTTCAAAGAGGTGGGTGGCTATGGTTAGATTTGCCAGATAAAATACAAATAAACATACAAGTTCAAATTTAACTGGAAGTTCTTAATTATTATTTGCTGGACATGGTTGCTTTTATTTAATGAATATACTTTTAAAAAAATCCAGATATCTATTTTTTTGAAAAATGGAAAGATTGGATAACATTGGATGCATCTTATTATATATACTACATCAACTGAGCTGAGTATTGTGAGGGCACAAAGGAAATCACACTGAAACCCTTTGAGTACATCTAGACTCACAAATAAACAAGCATCAGACAGATTAATGAGAGAAAAGGCCATAGAGAAGTTTAATAAAAACAGGTTTACCTATAGTATGTATGGGGAAGACACAGCTTAACTGAGGAACTCACCCACATGATTTTAGAGGCCATGTTAAATAGCTCAGATAAGATAAGGGAGATTAGGGTAAGAAAGAAGTAGTCAAGGCATTTACTGCAAGAAAACAATAAAGGGATTATGTCTTTCTGGAAAAGACCCTTGCAGAAGTTGAGCCATAAACATCAAAAGCAACTTCTACCCAGTCTTCAGAGCCAATAAATAAACCTCCCAATAAATAAACCTCTTGCCAAAGACATTTTTGGGGGTGATAAATTTTCACTCCCCTGTATTATGTACTGACCTTTTTATAGGTGAGCATCTATTCTCTAGTTTAATGCAGTTGCCACCTGATCCCACCCTGCTCCCTGGATTCTGCAGATGTGGGTTTTTTGACCATGTTTTTTTTTTTTTAAGATTTATTTATTTTTATACAAGAAACGGGGTACAGGCCAGATGTATGGGAGGGTGAGAGGATTCACCAGAGACAGAGCTGGGAACAGAACAGGCAGACTAAAGAAATACACTGCTCAGAGGAGCAGCAGGTGAGACAGGAGAGGTCTGCCTCGCCATGTGGGATTCTCGCCAGGATCAAACCCATGCTGCAGAGGCTGCGGACAGCTTCACAATGTGGCACTCAACTGCCTGTGCCACAAGGGAGGCCCCTTGACCATGGTTTTTAAGCTTACAAATTAACGCCGTTATATATATCCACCAATGGTAGCATCTGCACCTTGACTTTGCCAAATTCCACTTGTAAAGTAGGTAATTTTATTAGAATGATACATATTTGCACTGACTGTACATTATTGGATTCCAACATATATGCCTTAAAAATGTTACTGGGGAAAAAATGTCTAAAACCGGCACCAAGTCAGAAACTTTCTCATTGGTTCTGGGTCTGCCAGCACACATGCATCCCATAAGCATTAGTCCCTTTTAAGGCTCTCAACATGAGTACCCTGCTCCACCACCTTCCCAGAAGTCCTCTGGCTCCTGATAACAAGGACACAGTTCAGACCATGGCACTGCCCAGGCAGGGGATGTTCCCTCTGGCTTGAGCAATATCCGATGTCAGTGAGTAGTCTGGCCGCTCTTTTAGGGGGAAGAGGTACTTGGTTCGTGCCCAGCCTGGGAGGCCATGAAGGTCACCCAGAGGACTTAAGGGTACAGGGCTCGGCTGTCCCTAAGCTGGTTCAACAAAAATACAAGTTATTTTTGAGACATTCTATAGTTCTTGATTTCTTCTCCAGTCTACAATCAGTTCAGTCTTGGCCCCAAACATGCTACACCTTCCCATAGTTGGAAAATTAGTGGACTTTAAATGAAACTGGAATTTTAGCTGCTACTCTATACCTAAAGTAATCATATATCTTTTGGTAGGTAATTTTATCTCCCAACATCTGAATTTTTCCCATCTGTAAATTATAACATTAGACAAAATGACTAACTTTAAATCTATATTGCTGTTAATAACTGATGAGTCTATGATGTTAGTTTATAGTCATGGCTTTCTGAAACTCTAGAATCAGGACATCAACTCCTGAGGCTAATATTTAAATAAGTAATATTTAAATAAGTAATGTTCCTGTATTACTGAAGAACCACACAGTTTTATGACATTGGAAAACATTTATCTATTGTCAGGCTTGCATAGCATCAGTGCAGATTGCTAGGAGACAGTAAATGTTTTTACAAGCAAAAAGCCTTCACTTTTTCCTATGGCTCTCTGCTACAAAAAAAAAAAAAAAAAAAAAGCTTGCACAACTATTGGTCAAACATACTCCTTTTATTGACTCAGAGCAATAAATATACCTTTTAAACATCTAGCTTGAAGAAAAGAAAAAAACTGCTTATTTTCATGTAAATCCCCTTAACAGCTCAATGAAATGAGGGAGAGGACTTTGTAGCTAAATCTCAAAATAAAATAATATTATTGACGAACAATCCCAAGCACTTTTGGTCGATTTAGATTTACCAAACACATTGGACATTAAAACTCAGGGAAATGAAATTGTCTTCCAGATCGTACAGATAAGACAACACCTAAATACACCCACTCCCTCCCAAAAGCTTAAATGCTTACACTAAAAAAAAAAACTCCCCATGCAATATAGATTGCCTCAACCTTAATGAAAGCAATTAACACTTTCTCAATAGACACACTTATCTTCTCCATTGCTTTTTTCTATGTTCCTGTAATCATACATTATTGCATTTCAAAAAGGCCAACATCAATTCCATCCTCAGTCCCACAATTAACTTCCAAATTCAAATTAATCTGTTGTAAAAACTGAAGAAGGAGAGAACTGGATACTCAAGGACCAGAAAAATTCCTCTAAAGTTTATTAAATTGTTATTTAAAAAAAATAACTATAGGGCCTCCCTGGTGGCGCAGCAGTTGAGCGCTGGATTGCGAAGCTGCCTGCAGCCTCTGCAGCGCTGGTTCGATCCCCAGCTGCTCCCTGGCCACCTGAGGAGGGTCCCACATGGCGCGCAGACCTCTCCTGCCGCCCGCTGCTCCCCTCAGCAGTGTACTTCAGTCCTTCTGCCTGCTCTGCTCCCCGCTCTGGCTCTAGTGAATTCTCTCACCCGCCTCTGCTTCTGACTGTACCCAGTGCTTGTATAAATAAATAAATAAATAAATAAATAAATAAATAAATCTTTAAAAAAAACAACTATAAGCTATTGTTGTCCTTGGTGATTATGTAGAATTAAAACGAACCAAAGCAATTCAAGTGAAGTGGGAGAGCATAACAGATGTGATCAAAATTTACAAAAAGCAAAATCACGATTTTGCAATGTTTCTATTTATTCTGCCTGTCACATGTAAAAATGTAACAGAAAACTTAAGATATCCCCATTAGTAGGTTCTTAAAATACAGTGTATGTACAATATTACTTATTGCCCAAATTTCTAGAAAATTGCATAAAAATTTAGTTGTGGCTCTTTTCCCGGTGACTTGCAAACATGGGCTATGTGAAGAAGGCAGCCCAGGTTATCATCTACAGACTTCCACATCAACAAGCCCAGGGAGGAGGAGATCACCATTATCCTGTCTAACCTGCAGGTCACCCAGCCTACATTTGGCATCAATTTCAAAATACCATGCAGAGCTTTGTTAATCCTGCTGTGCTTTAATATTTTCAATAAGCCTCAGATACCAGCAAAAACATTGTTATTATACTATTTGGAAACTGATAAAAGAAAAGCATTAATGCAGGTGTGTGGCTGCAAATAGTATAAAAGTATTCAAAAAACAAAGGAATATTCTAAACTTAACCTTATCTGCTTCATCTCTATTTAATAAGTGTTTGATCACTCAATGATGACATATAGTAAGTAAATAAAAAAATGTATTATTTCAAACAAATAAAATGCCATGTCATGACACTGCCATTTCGTGGTTTGTGTATACACAAGTTGATAAATGTTAGCAATACTTTTAATTGTATTCAGCTGATAGTAGGCCTAGAAATGCTTTATAAAGACAGCAAAAATTAAAACTGTGCTTTCAGGGATCATTTCTATAGTTCATTACGCAGATAGCAAAAAAGTAATAAATGTTAGAAAAAAATGTGGGGGCAGATTAGAGCAACTCAAGAGGATAGTTTACCAAGGATATTAGTTCTGTATGCCATATATGCTATAGTGTTATAAAGCTTCTAAGCACACAAGGGGCCTCACTGAAAAAATGACTTTATATGATGCTTAACATAACTTTTTTGAAACTTTTACTTTTTTTTTAAGATTGATTTATTTATGCATACAAGAACTGGGGTGTAAGCCAGAGGTGCGGGGAGTGAGGATTCACCAGAGAGAGTGGGGAGTTGCGGGCGGAGGCAGGAGAGTCTGCTGTGCCAGGTGGGTTGCTCCCTGGCCTGGGAGAAATGGCTGTGGCTGGCAATAGCTTGATAGTGCTGTCTTTAACCCCTGTGCCACCAGGAAGGCCCCGAAACTTTTACTTTTAGATTAGAACTGTGGTTGTATTACAGGGCAACCCTAGGTGACTTGGCTGGTGAGTCTTCACTTACATGCATAAGACCTCCAGGCAAAACCAAAAGCAGAAATGCAGAGAGAGAGAAAAAGATTTATTTACAAGGAGAATGAGAAGAGGGAGAACAGAGAGAAGATTAATTGGCTGTCACACCCTACCAGCAACACTGTCTCAGCTCTGCTGTTCAGGGAACAAGTGAAACCAACAATGCAAGAGAGCAATTTTAAGCCAAACATGGCTGCTTAACTTTGCCCTTAGTTCCAGCAACACCCTGTTCAGGAATTTAGGTGCCTGGCGTGGTAGAAATTGCAGTTGTCAGAGTCTGAGTGTGGAGATGGTAATGGGGTCTATAAAGCAGTCAGCGGAGGAGTTCATTTAGGACCTCATTCACTGGCTGGGAATTTGCTGCTTACTGTTCCTCTAACAATTGTTTTGCAATTAAATGCAGACAGTTATATAAATTAAAAACCTCCTTAGATCAAAAAATATTAAAATGTACTACCAGTAACTATTATAATTTTGGTTTGTGGGAGGACAAGGCAAGGAGAAAAAGGAAGATGAGAATTTTTTTTCCATGGAAATTCTCTCATGAAAGCACACGCACACACACACAAGAATGTTCTAGCCCATATGTAAATGATATGTCTTTTGGACAACCTAAGTGATGGTCTGATTTTGACACTAAGTTCAGTGTAGAAATAAGAGGTGAGACGTTCAAGAGTGCTTGAGGGTAAATGCACAAATACTGTAAGAAATATAAAATAACAACTTTTTTTCATGTTCACGGGGATTTATAGACCTTATTGTCATAGGGTACATCACCTATACCCATACTAATTTAATTGTTAAATGTAATAGCAGAAAAATTTAAAGATTTATTTAGCAGTGGGACTCATACTTAATGTGACTGTCTACTTTTTAATGTACTTTGCATCCAAACATTGTACATTTAAAGTACATCTAGGCAGTAGAATAGTTTTATCAATTTTTCTATATTATATTCATGTGAGAAAATGAAGGAGCTTATTCATGAGTAAAAATATTTACTTTTGAGTTCCACTTTGTTTTAAGTAGAGTGCAAACCACTGAAAGTTGAACGTTATAAGCACAGTGCTTGTCCACAATTTAATCCTTATAGAGCACAAAACTGCTTGTGTATGTTAAAGAGCAATCAAAATGACCTTGTCAGCAACCAGAATAACATTCTTCATGTTGACTATTGTAGATGACTTGGAAGAAAAGGCAAAAGGAAAAATATTTAGAAAAAAGGAAATTTATTAAAAGTGTGTACCTTACTAGAAGAGTTAAAATAGGAAAGGGATGGGAAGGAGGAGGAATCCAAGCTGACAGGCAAGCTGAAAGTTAGGACTATAAAAAAGAACCATGCCTTTGATAATAAAGCTTATTAAAAGTTAATGTGTTTAAAAAGAAAAAAAATTAAATCCCAGTTTTCTAATTATAGAAAGTAAATAATGGGACATAAAATGGTTCTCTCCTCCTCTACCCAAGGACTCAGCCCCAATTATACTTTTGCCAAATCTTGATCAGGCCAAGGAGTGTTCGAACTTGATCTCTCTTTGTATATATTGAAGCTGAGGTATTATGACAGCTCTGGATGTCCTGTGCCTGACATTGTTCAATCCATCTGTCAGTTGGGACAGAAAGAATAACTCAGAATCCTGGAACAAACTGGGCCCCAAATGAATGTATATTCCAACAAATTGAAGAAAGAAGACCAGACATCCGAAAAAATTTTTTCACTATAAAGCTGCATAAAGTGACAGTCTTTCAAAAGCCATCTGCACTTGCACGAAACCAGGCTGATGTATTATGTTGACATTTACAATGACTAATAAGTTTCTGAACTTAAAAAAAAAAGAAGAAATATAAGATCAAATGTCCTGAAAAGCTAAAAGATTAGAATCAGACCAAAAAATGTGTTCTAAAATGGCATGCGTAGGCTTCATTCTCACCCTGTAATGCATGTTGAATTGTGGAGTGGAATGAGATCATCTTGGAATTCCCAAGGCGGGGGGAATGGAGGGGGAAATAATTGGCTTAGATCCCATTAGTATCACAAATGCTAAGTGTATGAATACAGTTACCAGTCTATGATATAGAAATAAATTTTTGAAGTTTAAAACTGATAGAAGTTACACATTTAAGGTACTGTTCTTACAGAAATGGCAAGGGAAAAGTCAACTATGTAACATTGAATTCCATATTTGCTTTTAGATGTTGAACAACAAAACACTGGTCAAAAATTGATCAATTATATAAACATATAAGGATTTCTCAAGTAAAAGCAGTCTCCCTGAAAAGGAGTACCATAACTTAATTAGATCTTTATAGTCTTAGAGTCTGACAGTGGAAATCATAGATGAATTTCATTTTAATGTCCAAAAGGGCAAGTTTATTGTACAAAAAAGACAAGGAAGGGGAGGAAAGGGAAAAGAAGGGGTATGTGAAGGGGAGGAGAAGTGAGGAGAGGGGAAGCCACTTGCACAGACACAAGCTGGCAGAAAGAGCTGCTCCTGAACGGGACAGGTTTGTTAAGAGACACCTGCATAGACATAGGTAGGCAGTGTTGAGATAAAAGCTGCTGCACCTGTTTGGCAAAGGGAAAAGTTTGGTGAAGAGAAACACCTGCAATAGTCACAGGTAGAGAGGAGAGTTTCTAGATGAATTTTAAATTGAGAAGTAAAAGATAACTGAGTTTGGATAATCTAACTCAAAAGAGACTGAGGTATAAATCAGGACCAATTTGTGTGTATATGTATTTATATTTTGGAATCAGTAAGAATATGTGTCATCACTTTATCTTTTTATGTAAGCTAGTCTCCATCGAAAGTCAATTTAAGATTAGATTGTCATGAAATGTTCTATGACTAAAATATATGATGGCACTAGGTCCCAAGAGTCTGAAGCCTATGTCCACACCAAAGGGATGGAATACCTTCTCTATACTGATATATTACAGTCAACATCTGACTCATTGAAATTTTGTTTCCTAGCTAAATATCTGTTTTCACTTTCCATTCATTTTGCAATTGATTAGATTTGAGTTTATTAATATCTTCAATGACAGAACACCCAGCATGTTTTGTTAGAGTTTTGGGTGTTTCTAATTTTTTCACTTAGAAATTAAGCCACTTTTTTAGCTTCTCCCACTAATAACGAATCTAACTGAGTAACTGTGAATTTTGTATAGAGAAATCTATCTTTGTACCCTAATTACTAAATGCATGGGGTACCACCCATTCTTTCCAGGTTCTAGCTATAAATTTTATTTTTGGTCAAATAACAACCTCTCAAAAGGAATTTAATTTTATATATTTTCTCATTTAATTAATAAAAATATGCTATTTTTTGCCTTTTACTCCATGATATGTCAAATATATCCAAACCAATATTCTACATATTGTAAAGTAATGAAGTGTAAATATTAGTGACAAACATGTAAGTATATGAGGTTAGTGGTGTCATTTACAACCTATCGAACTCCAGATAAGAGGCATATTTGGTGGAAATAAGGTTAACTTTCTCTTAAAAATGTTATGTTTTCCATTCCTTTGAGATATCTACATGTTTTCCAGGAGACAACTGTGAACCCAAAGGAGGGAATTGTTGATAGTGACATATGTTTCCCAAGGATCAAGCAAGGAATAGCAAATTGTTCTTTGGTTATAAAAGTTTATGTCATTGATGAACACATGAGAGTGGTGTCTCTTGAACATGCTGCAGAAACAAAGTTTCAGTGGGAAGAAGAATAAGTGGGAAATATTTATACAAAATATAGAGGAGATTCCTTTAAGCTGTTTAACTGTGAAGGGGAGGAAAAGAGAAATGGGTTGTTTTGAGAGAGAGGCCAGGTGAGGGAGGTTACATCACCATGCTTTTTATGCTGAATGAAAGTCTAGAGGAAAGAAGGTGATGCTCTTCAGACAGTATATTAAAATATTATCATTACAAATATTTACACAGATACTAAACAAACGGACGTCATTTTGTAGATTATAAAAATCTAAAACAAAATTGTATGATACTTTCTAACATCATTGAAGTCAATATCATGGAGTGTTTTGCCCATGTTTTCTTTAGTGTATTTTATGGTTTTGGGTCATATGTCCATGTCTTTAACCCATTTCGAGTAAGGTGTCATTTTTGTGTAAGGTAAGATGGTGATATAATTTCTATCTTTTATATGTGACTGTTAAATATTCCCAACATTTGTGGAAGAGGCTCTCTTTTCTCTAGTGTATGCTCTTGGTTCTGTTGTTTCAGATTAACTGTCCATAGAAGATTAACTGTCTATGTAGACTCATCTCTAAGAGTAAGAGAAACAAAAGTAAATATAAACAAATGGGACTACATGAAACGGAAAAGCTTCTGCACAATGAAAGAAGCTATCATTAAAACAATAAGACATCAAATTGAAAAGGAGAAATATTTGTGCATCACATAGCTAACAAGAGGGTGATGTCAAAGATCTAAAAAGAACTCAGACAGGGCCTCCCCGGTGGCGCAGCAGTTGAGCACTGGGTTGCAAAGCTGCCCCGCAGATTCTGCAGCGCCGGTTCTATTCCCGGCTGCTCCTCGGCCACTGGAGGAGGATCCCGCATGGCGCGCAGACCTCTCCTGCCGCCCGCTGCTCCCCTCAGCAGTGTACTTCGGTCCTTCTGCCTGCTCTGCTCCCCGGTCTGGCTCTGGTGGATTCTCTCACCCTCCCGTGCTTCTGACTGTACCCAGTGCTTGTATAAATAAATAAAATAAATAAATCTTTAAAAAAAAAGAAAAGAACTCAGACAACTCAACAAAAAGAAAACCCATCAAAAATTTAAATATTTTCCTAAAGAAGACATACTGATGGTCAGCAAACACATGACCAAATGCTCATTATCCCTTATCAAGAGGGAAATGCAAATCAAAATGACAATGAGAAACAATCTCACAACTGTGAGAATGCCTTTATCAAAAAGATCAGAAACATCAAGTGTTGGTGAGGACGTCAAGAATCAGAAACAGGGTCTCCCTGGTGGCACAGAGGTTGAACGCTGGGTTGTGAAGCTGCCCGCAGCCTCTGCAGCGCTGGTTCGATCCCCGGCTGCTCCCCGGCCACCAGAAGAGTGTCCCACAAGGCGCGCAGACCTCTCCTGCTGCCCGCTGCTCCCCTCAGCAGTGTACTTCGGTCCTTCTGCTTGCTCTGCTCCCCGCTCTGGCTCTGGTGAATTCTCTCACCCTCCCGCGCTTCTGACTATACCCAGTGCTTGTACAAATAAATAAATAAACCTTTAAAAAAAAAAAAGAATCAGAAACACTCTTACACTGTTGGTGGGACTGCAGAGTAGTCCAGTTCCTAAGGAAAAGTGTGGAGGTTCTCAAACTTTTAAAACTAGATCTACCAAACTAGATCCACTTTTAAAACTAGATCCAGCAAATCTACTCCTATATGTCAACTTGAAGAATGCAAAATCACTAATTTGAAGGTATACATGCACTCCTATGCTATTACAGTACTATTTACAATAGCAAGTTATAGAAACAACCCAAGTAACCAAGGACAGAGAAATGGATTAGAAAAATATGCTATATACACACAATGGAATATTACACAGTGATATAGAAGATGAAATTTTGTCATCTGTGATAACTGAAGGGGATAATGTTAAGCATAGTAAGTCAGAAGGAGAAACAAACACTGGGTGGTTTCATGCAATGTGGAGTATAGAGAAACAAAACAAAGGATAAGACAAAATTCAAGCAATAACAAACCCTAGAAAACTAACTGTGCAATCAAGGCTACAAGGAGGAAAAGGGAAAGAGTAAAATGGGGAGGGGACCACAGTGGACTGTGGTGAAGGACTGCAGATGCCCTGGTGAGTGTGTTGTGAGGATATGCAGCTGAGGAGATGAGATCCTATGCCTCTGAATTACATACAATGTAATTACAACAAATATTATCTCAATGAAAAATATGATAAGAATAAGTAATTTTATATACAATGACATTAACTATAATAATGAAATGAAATCTTGAGAAAAACAATTGAAGTTGAATGAAATGATCATATAAATTGCAAAATGAAACATTAAATAAAAGATGACACTGAAGGGTATTTAAATATAAGATTGTGCCATGGTCATAATGCACAGTTTCAAGAAAATAATCAGGTGCTAACACATGATGTCTATGGGGAGCAGAACAGGCAAATCTACTGAAATATACTGCTAAGGGGAGCAGTGGGCGAGACAGGAGAGGTCTGCTGCGGCATGTGGGTCAGCTCACTGGGATCAGTCCATAGTAGGTAACATGGTAGTAGTGTTGAGACTTAAATCCTAGGCCACCAGGAGGCCACTAGTATATCTACTTGGAAGAAGTTCATTCATGAGGCCATTTGAAATAATGCAGGTAACAACATTATTTGAAAACCTCCAATTATACAATTAGATTATCTTATTGGGGGGACATAATATTCCTTCCTTAAGTCAACTCTGGTTAGTTTTATGGCTAGGTAGATAATGGATTGATAGATAGGTAATAGGTAACAGTAGATGTATGTGTATATACTGATCAGTATACCTACATACATTCCCCAGCACTGTTCACGAGCAACAATGATATCCCAAGAACAACAAGACACCAGCACCCAGATCTTGGTTTCTAATACCATTTTCAGTAGAAGGAGAAATGGCTTTTCTGGAACTTGGGTATATTTAACACAATATGAACCTGGGGCATTTTAGGACAAACAAATCAGTGCTCAAAATACAAACAAAGGGATGAAGGCAAGGCAAAGTCACATAGAGCTAGACTGAAAGGTCTCTCATTGGCCAAGCTGGAACAATTTGAACACAATAAATACAATACTATTAGACTATAATCCAAAGTACAAAATAAATATAATTCTTACTGATAAACTAAATAATTAAATGAGGAAGTAAACAAACATGTGAGAAGCAGACAAATCTCCCTATAAATGGTATTACTCAGCTACTCCCTACCAGGAGGTAGAAGTAAAGTCCCTCTCTTCTTGAGTGTAGATTGATCTGAATGATTCACTTCCAGAGAAGACAGTATGAAAATATGAAAAAATAACTTTACAGTGGAGAATTCTGGTAGAAACTGTATTAACCAAGTGATCAAGTTTAACCATACCAACAATAAATTATGCTGATAACATATATTCTCTGATATAATATGCTACTGTTGCACATAAGAAATATTCATGCTCTTAGGAAATGCACACTAATTTGTTCCGTGGTAAAGGGTATGATGTTAACTTACTATTACATAGTTCAGAAAAATTACACAGAGAGAAAGAAAAACAATAAAGGAAACATGACAAATGTTGACAGTGGGTTAACTAGGAAGAGATTTTACTATATTTGCATCTCTATTTCAAAATAAAAGATTGAAATTTTAAAGTTACTTGTCTTATTATAAGATCAGTATATAGTTATTGAAAAATAATGTTTGGGTGAAAAGACCAAGAATTTGAAAAGCATTAATATTACCAACAGATTATGAACACTTCATACTTTTAAAATGCAAACTTTTTTAAAAAAAAAAGATTTATTTATTTATTCATACAAGAGAGGGAGTACAGGCCAGGGGTGCGGAGAGATGAGAGGATTCACCAGAGACAGAGTGGGGAAGAGATCAGGCAGATTGACCGAAGTACACTGCTGAGAGGAGCAGAGGGTGAGTCAGGAGAGGTCTGCTGCTCCATATGGGTTGCTCCCTGGCTGGCCCGGGAGCAAACTCGTGCTGCAGAGGCTGTGGATTGCTTTATATTGTGGTGCTTAACCCCTTGTGCCACCAGGGAAGCCCCTAAAATGCAAACTTTTGGATTGTTTAAAGCAATCATACTAAACTGGTTATAACCTATATTTTTCCCTGGGTATATTGTGAACAGTTTTTCCTATCATTATAGTTATAACATTTTAATGACTACATTTCATTGTAGGATTATTTAACTAATTGTCTAATGCTGTTCACTTAGGTTGTTGACATTTCAGTACAATAACCTACACTGACATGAAACATATTTGTAGCTAAATCCTTCCCAAATAATGTATTTTCTGAATATAATTTTCTAGCAGCTATCCATTTTTGTTAGAAGCAAAAATAACAATTATTACTTTTGTCATACGTACATAAATAAAAATTTAAATGAAACCTGAGGGGTCCATACACCCCAAAAAGCTAATTATACTCCATGTGTACACTGACCATAAGTTTATTCTGCTTGTAGTTATGATGGCTGCCTTGTAAACTTAAATCATAGAGGCTCTTTTCCCTTATTTATTTACATCCAGCTGCAAATGGTGAAGTTATTATCACACTTACACCACCACCATCTCTCTTTCCCCTCTATGCCTTCAAAATTATTTTATAATATTGGGTTTACTATCAATCAACATGTATTACATGTCAGTTATTACATAAAGTGAGGAGGAATAAATGAAGGCAAAATAAAAATATTTTCTTATTCTTAATTGCTCTAGTAAATATTTGCCCAATGTAGCAATAACAACATTGTATAGGGCTTTTATAATTTATTGATGTCAGATGAATGACATTGATGTTAGTTAAAATCCTCAATTAACAACAGAGAAAGGCAAGAGAGAAAGAGTAGAACAAGGGCAATGAATAGAAAACAGTTAAAAAAGGAATAAATATTTCCCTCCCATGTGCTCAGAAACAGGACTCCTCCTACTGTGGGGGTGGGATAATTGCCATGTCTGCTGTTTGGATTGCTTTGGTCACCAATTGCCAAAGATTCTGATACTCCGAAGGTATCTCTACTACTGCTCATAATCAGAATAGTGAAAAGAATATATTCAGCTATTCATCTCTTCAAGTAATATTGCCCTGCACTCCTAGCATCTTTTAGGGGTTTTAGCAAAACATTCCTTTCAACAATTTTTCCCCAACACTTTTTTCAAAGACAACAGCATGAATACATGGAAACTGGGTAAAATGATTGTATAAAGAACAGTTATTTAGACTCACAGAATCACAGCCCCTTCCTTGTGTTTGTCAGCTAACATCTTTATTCAAGTGCTATTCCAAGAAGTTATTGCATATGTCATACATGGTGGGAGGCACTGTTGACCCAAATCCTGCCCTCAATAAACTCACATTCTAATAGAGAAGGTGAGAACAAATACAGATGATTACAATATACTGTGATAAATGTCATGACACAGAGCAGCCTATGATTATGAGAGTGCGGGGTAGAAGCAACCTACACCGGAAGGACTACTTAGAAAAGATAGGATGACCAAGATAGATTTTGAAAGATGGGAATGGGTTAATTAGGTGAAGGAATACATTGCAGACAGTCTGAATAACCTATGCAGAAATATGGAGTTGTGAGAGTCTGATATTCTCAGGGCTATGTTAACAACCTGAAGTCCTAGGCCAACAGAAGGCAGGGGAGATGGTGTACAATCATTTATGCCACAAAGAAGATATTTGCACTGATATGTTTATGACCTGAGAAGTACCAATACTTGGCAAATTAAATATGAGAAAATATGTCTTTGTCAGTCACGGACTAATATGATAGGTGTTGGCTTCCCTAGTAGGCTTATCCAGTGAATTGTCATCCCTTGCTACAAAATCACCTGGTGTCCTGTGTCAGTCTTGGTAATTCAGCTGACCAAACATGCATGATGTCTGCCAGTAAGAAGAGGATCAGTTGTGTCTTTAAAGCCTATACTTTGTGGCCTCCCCTGGTGGCGCAGCGGTTGAGCGCTGGGCTGCGAGGCTGCCCTCACCTGTGGCGGGGGTCCCACAAAAAATAAATAAATAAATAAAGTCTATACTTTGGGGTTTCATATTTCAGTATCCTCAGAAAATCTAGCTAATTTGTCTTTAATTTCCTTTTAACCTTGATACACAGTGTCCTACCTTGAGTTGAGAAATCAGCCAGTTTAAATCTAAGCAGGTTTAGATGTCAAAATCTATCATACAAACAAGTTAAGCAAGTTGCAAAAGCTTTAATTTTCATCCTGACAATACACACAGCAATAAATTGGGAACTGAACATATCAAGGTAAAGCATGAAATAACGAACTGGTATCTAAAATTCTCTCTACAATGGGGCTGGATTTCAAAAGAATTTTTTAGAACCTGAATGAATATGCATAAGCATAACTCTACCTTTCCCTTCAGTTCTGTTCCTTCTAAGTCAAGAGTACTAAGTCAAAAAAACATTTTTGAACTCTTACCTTGATTTCAGAAATGTTATCTCTAGTTTCCCATCTTTTCACTTTTCCCCTAGATTCAATTCAGTAGCCAGAAGAGAGAAGTGTCCTTATCTGTTGTTTAAATCACAGAAAACCCAATTCTTCATGGCATTTTTCTTTCATATTATGCCTAGACGGTTTGCTACAAAACAATTTCTTTAGATTAACTTTTGCAAAAAAAAAATGAAGGTAATGAGTTCATTTGATTTCTAGATTTGTTTTTGGAAAATTTTGATGTGGTGAAAAATTAAAAATAATGCATTACTCCAGAGTTTATTGGTTTATGTAAGTCTTTTATGTCTAGGGAGAAATGTGACATAAACCTCTGAGTTGAGAAACATCTCTTGTGTTTTTAAGACAGTTGAAAGGATCTGAGGTAGCATTTAAAGGTAAGAACATCTACTAACGAGCAGACTTTGAGATAGTAGACTGAGCTCTAAAATGCTCTACTAGGTAATAAAACATATTCTGACTGAAATTAAAATAATTTTATGAAGCCTTTATAACATAATACTAGGCACAGTTCCAAAAAACAGATTTGATGGACCAAAGTTCACTCAATTATATGTAAATTATAATATAAAATAGGAAGCATCACAAATAAGTAAGAAACAGATGGACAATTCAAAAATTGTGTTGGCAAAAATTTCAATGTCATAGAAAATTGAAAAGAGACCTTTAGAGACTTATTAGATGCAACATATGGACTTGGTTTGGTTTCAAATACAAACAAATCAATCCTAAAATGATACCCCCTGAGCTATCAGGAAAATATGAATATGGATTGTGTACTAGATGATATTACAAAGTTCTTGCTAATTTTTTACATAAAGTCATGATAATTGTATTTTTAAAGAGAAACTGTCTTCTTTGATTAGAGAAACACACTAGATTATCCACAGGTAAAATAATTGGATAACTGGGATTTATTTTAAAATATGACAGCAAGACAAAAAATGGAGCAGAGGGAAATAAAGACAAAATGAACATGGGGGAAATGGAGGAATTCATAATATTATTCATGCTATTTTCACTTACCTTTGAAAGTTTCTGTCATAAAAGTTAATTCAAAACCAATATATACTCTAATAATTTCTTCAAACAAAATCTCCCATTGAAAGAGAAAAAAAGGCAGTGTTTTTCTGGAGGAAGAGAGAAGAAAAGGCTACAAAGTCCTGCTAGTTCTTCACCTTTTCCCAGGAGAACCCCTGAAATGTTTCTCTGGAACATGGTTTAAAAACTACTTCCCTTGGTTCAACACCTTAATCTTACAACAGAGCCTCTCTCCAAGCATCATAGTTTCAGTTTATTCCCATCCCACAAATGACCTATCTGTAGCCATATACACTGGACTCACTTCTTCGCACCCCCTCACCCCCTACCTTACCCACGTAAGGCTCTCCCTTGTATACACACTGACTTCACCCTTTCCCTTGCTTTTGGTGCCTGACAATACATTACTCATCTCCTGATGTGTTGTCTGAGCACGCAGAATATTCCACTACAGAACTAGCCAAAACTTTCATCTTAATAAAGTATTGTTGTTGAAATGGAAATAGAGTTGAGGCACTTGGTCAACTATCCAGAAAAAAATTTCAATATATACCTTAACAAGCTTTCTATTCCAAACATGAAAATATAAGAAATGTAACATAAAAATAAAAGCATGAATGAACAACTAAATAAAATTGTGGTCGAATATAAAATCTCTATAGGAAGGAGTTTATAATCTGAAAAATAAAGATAAGAAAAAGTTACTGTACTATACAAATTTTACAACAAAGCATTCAAATGCTTTAAAGTTTAAAATTGCAAAGCATGTTACACAGAAAGCCATATCCAAAAAATGAAGTATTTGAGCTTTTTATTGTTAAAAAGAACTCTAAAAATCACTAAGACCACAGAAGAACAAAAGACAATCATCAGTCATTTCATATGAGAAAAATACCATAGGTAGATTTATATAAATATAAATATTTATATTTATATTTATAAATATAAATACATAAAGTGAAAATTTTAATTTTATACATAAATTAAATAAATGTAACTTAAAGTAAGACTTTTTGTCTGTCAAAATAGCAGTAAACTATCTCAAACATAAATCTTGCCAGGTTCAAAAATAATTAAAAGTGTTCAAATTTTTGACTCTAACTCTTAGAACTTATCCTAAAGAATTAAATCTTAAGTTTTAAAAAATGAATAAAATTATTGATTAAATGCTACTTACTATCAAGAAATTAAAAACACCCCAATGTTTAACAAGAATAATAATAACTTAAGTAATGACTCAAGGGCTCAAAGACCTTTTAAAAGATTCTGCTAATGCAAAAATGCTTACATCTTAAAATTAACTCTAAAAATTGAAAGAAATAGATTTTCATATTAAATTATCACTCATATTTTCAAAATAAAAACACATATTTTCAGATTCAAAAATCATTCTTCATGGGGCCTCTCTGGTGGTGCAAGGGGTTAAGCACCGTACTCTGAAGCAATCCGCAGCTTCTGCAGCATGAGTTTGATCCCCCGGCCAGCCGAGGAGCTACCCACATGGCACAGCAGACCTCTCCTGTCTCTCTTGCTGCTCCCCTCAGCAGTGTATTTCAGTCAATCTGCCTGTTCTATTTCCCACTCTGTCTCTGGTGAATCCTCTCACCCCCACTCATCTCTGGGCTGTACCCCAGATCTTGATTGCATAAATAAATAAATCTTTTTTAAAAATACCAAAAAACCCAAAATCATTAATGCAAAATTGTTACTTTTAGTCATTCTTTTAATTTTTAAATTTATTCAAATTTTCTCTAAAAATATTATTACTTTTATAATCTTACTAGCTAATATTAGAAATGTTGTATGCTCTACTTACAGTGTAACAACTAGTATTTACTAGGAAAGGATGACATACAAGTGAGAGGATCTGAGCTGTTCTTTGATCTGCAGAGTGATGCAATGTGTCATATTGAAACTTGTCTTTGTCTTGTCTTTTTATCTAGCAGCTAGCAAAGGAAGAAAGTGAAAAGGAATTGCTGAGTGTAAAGGAAATAAAGGTGTCTGGCATTGTTCTTGATCTTCCCTTAGCAAAATTCTTGGAAGTTATGAAATGTAATATCCCATATAATCGGAACCAAGAATTGCCATTATGATCAAGATTTTTCTATCACGAGGCAAAATACATGTGTCAATCATATTAAGAACTATCTGCTGAAATATTTGAAATATATCACATAGGGGGAAATAGACATTCTGCTGTTTCTACTTTTAAGTATATTGCTAGGATTGCACAAGTATTGCAGCATTATTTGTAATATTCAGATAAAAATTAAAATGCAGGGCCTCCCCTGGTGGTGCAGCGGTTGAGCCCTGGGCTGCGAGGTTACCCGCAGCCTCTGCAGCGCCGGTTAGTTCCCTGGCGGCCGGCGAGGGTCCCACCAAAAAAAAAAAAAAAAAAAAAAAAAAAGCCTCAAAATAGAGGAATAAGTAAGAATAGTATAGAATATTCATTCTGTGAAATATTATCAAACCTAATGAGATTAAATGAGATCAGTCCATATGTTTTTTTTTCAGTCCATGTGTTTTGACATTGAAATTTATAATAAAGACTAAATAAGATAATCCACAAGCAATATGTGTATCTCTGTATAATATGTTTACCCTTAAAGAGCGGGTTGTAAGGGGCCTTCACTTTTTCACATGATTCTGCCTTTGTTTATGTTTTTTGCAATGAGAGGGTATTGTTTTATAACTGAAGAGGAAAAGGGAGAGAAGTGGAGAAGAATAACAAGGAGAAGGGGACGAAGAGGAAAAGAAACAAATTTAGCACCACCAGCAGCAGATGCCAGCAGCTGGACAAAGAATAAAGGATGGGAGAAGAGAAGGAAAATAAAAAGAAAGGAGAATTTGCAACTGCTTTCACCAGAAGGATGAAGGATCATTCCTTGTTATGCCAGGGCATCACACCATAGCATGATCTTAGTGAAGTCACTGTAAGCCTGGCTATGGTTCTAAATTTTTGCAACTCAAGTATCAGTTTACCAAAACTGATCTAATTCTGAGAGACTGATCTAATGTTTTCTCCAAATATGAGGCAGATATAAAAAATAGCAAACCACGGCATACATTTATAAATTAAAATACATTAAATGTTGGACTAGTCCCTCACATTCTTTGATCAGCCTAGACCCCTTTACAAGGTCATTTGTGAGAGCAGAATGGTTAAAAGTATTTTTTCAGATCTTGACGGAATTGGTTTCTACTAGTGGTCAAGTTATTTAACCCGAGATTTTTCTATAAAGTAAATGTAGAATAGTTATCTCTCAGGTTTATTGTACACAAATAGGCATATTAAGATACTGAGGTGGTAATTTGATGAGCATAGACAAAGAGGGAGGAAGTTTATAACATAAACAGCTACAGTTTCTATTTATGTGTCTATTTCCCAAATGCAGATATGTCTGATATAGAACCAGCTTGCATCTGCTATAATTATATTCATTAATAAGCAGTTAATTATTGCCAGGTGTTGCTATTATTACTAGGGTAGTTACCAGACAAAATGGTAGGTACTGATGATACAGCAGAGAAATAGGAAGAAAAGCCTCCTGTTTTCATAATGAGACAATATGTAAGAGAAGGCAAGCAGTGCACTTAAATACATGTCATAAGAGAGAATAAGGTGCCATGGGAATATAAAATGGCCATCCAGAAAATTAGAGAAAAGCTTGGGGAGGAAGCAAGATTTCAGCTGAGAAGGAAGGATGAGTAGGAGTTAGCTAGGGAAAAAGAAGGAGGAATGTGACTCAGGCAGAGGAAATCATTTATGCAAGAATCATAGACTGAAAGAACTCGGAGATTTGCAGATACTGAAAAGTCTAGAACAGCCAAGTTTCAGAGAGCTGGGAAGAGTAATGACATTTTAAAAAATCTCAGTCTATATATATGGTATGTGTTTTTATTTTTTTAATTATTACTTTTTAAATTTTATATATTTTTTACATCATTTTTCATTTTTGCACAATGCATGCATTTTTATCTTGGTTATAGTCCCCATACAATTTCCACACCCCTTGTTTTGATCCTACTCCCTCCTCATCACCCCCTGTAGTGTATCTCTGGTTTATAGTTGCTTGTTGATGGACAAATTGTAGACCAAAATGAGATATATAAGAAATATTAATAGTATGGCGCCTACAAGAGAATAATTTTGTGCCACAATAATATTTTGTATTTCATACATATTCTTATTTTCAAGATAAAAAATAATGGAACTCAAAAAAAAAAAAAGATCTCAATCTAGCTGTTGTAATGTCTTAGAGGCATCCTTCATGTAGCCATTATTTACATAAAGACAAAGGGAGCCATTAAAATTTTTAAACTGGAAATCTTCATTCCGTCTTCCTCTATTATTTTCCTTTATATATTAATAATCCTCTTTTTAGCTGCTTTATGGTGGAGACACATTCTGACCCTTATTCTTAAAGGTTGACATTTAGTCATTACATTTTCAGAGTTTTGAGGGTGACTTTGTATATATACACCTATCTCCTGAAGGTACTGAACTTAAAGTTCTTCTCCCCTTGATTTCTTTTCATATTTATGTTGTTCTTATTTACTACTCCTCATTTACAACAATGAATGCAATGGGAAACATTGTTTTCCAATGACCTTATAATTACACAAATTGCCCTATCATTGTTTTATTATAATTTGCACGGAAGTCGAAAACAGAGGCAATGTTTTCACCTCGAAATTTAACTATACTAAATTTTTATTTAATACTAGATTTTCTTTCTGGCTGTACGACCTTTCTCTTTCTTTGTTCATTTCTTTTGAGAAATCAACCATTAGTTTATGCCTGTCCTGGGCATTTTACTCATATCTCATTTAACCATCACAACAACCTTGTAAGAATGGTTTGCTGTTTTTGTTTATAGTTGGGGAACTAAGGTTCAGAGATTATATATTTTGCTCAAGGTTACACAGTGAATAACTGAAAACTCTTCCCCAAGTAGTCATTTTCGGCTTACCTGTGTTTCTGCCAGCTTCGAAAATTCCCAGAACCATCATTTTTTAAAGAAGCATTCTTGGACAGAGTCTCAAAAATTCATGTTTCAAATTATGGGCATTGAAAAGCATGAGAGAAAAAGTATCGTACACCTCAAACCTCTAGCCCACAACTGAAAAATATGCAAAATCTAATCATCAATGAAAAATACATGTTACTTGCTATATATGGAAATGAATGGTAAAAATAAAAATAAGCACACCACGTCCAAACCATCACTACAGCTTTACCCTCACATATGGTTGTATTTATGGTTTGAAGAGATACTAAAAATAACAAGGGAGGGCACAAGACTTGGTGAAGCACAGTGTTTTAAAAATGTGTAGTGTTTAAGGATGAGCACAAGGCAAAATCTTATACAATTAACAAGATTTTTCAGTCATTCTTTTTACAAATTCCTCACTTAATTCCACTTACATCATTTTTGTTTGCCATATGATTATACTATACAGCACGGTTTTATTGATTGTTCAAATTTTGTGAACGCTTTTAAGATACAACAGAGTTTATGTCCCACAAATATTGGAAATTCCCCAGAAGTCCTGGGAGTTTTAGAAAATCTTAAGACAGTCATATTTCTAATTCTTGAAAATATTTGTAGTCTTAACGTAATGTAACTTTTAAAGAGAGAGACTATTTTTTTAAAGGCTCTTGCATTTAGCCACAAACTGAAAAGGTTGTCAAAAATATTTTTTTAATGAAAAACAAAATCCTCTCTAAATACTGGAATGAATCACTACATCATTTTTCATCACAAACTATAACTTTAGCATTGTGTTAGTCTGTTTCACAAGAAAGAGTGAGTTTTTTCCGAATTAACAATTTATTTCCAAAGTTAATGTCCAACCAAAAACCAAAAAATACTGTAATACCTAACCATAATTGTTTCTATTAGAACTACTTACTTTTCTTTCAAGGTTAGCATGCTTTCATCTGAATGGACTCCCACACTGAAATTTTTCACTAATTTAATGTTACTTTATAGCTTCTTTAGTTCTTTTTTCTCTCACACATCATAGTTAATTATCAAGTAGAATCATCAGTTTGGAAGCAGAGCTTGGCTATCATGCTGACTAAAAATGACTGGTCAAATGCCAAATGCACCCTGGTTCCCACATTTACCACATTTGGAGTTTTAGATAACCATCACCTACAGTTCTTATACTCTTTAATTATAAAATGCTGCAAGTCCTCCAGACAAGCGAGGGCCAGAGTAAAGATGAAAATTAAATGAATTTTTTGATGGTTTCCAATGATACTCTTTAATTACAAGTGTTAAACATCTGCTAGATTATTCTGGAGTTACTATTTAAATATTTAATTTGGCACTTATTTGTTAAAAGGCACATATTAGGTCAGTAAAGTATTTGTGACAAAATAGTCTTGACATCAAACTAACAAAACAAAATCTAACAACAAAACTATTCTAATGAACATAGAAATAGAAAAAGAATTTGATCGAAGCTGTACATAAAGTTTAATAGTAGATTCAGAGTATGAAGCAAATTACAGAATTGAAACTACAGCTAAGAAAAAACCTGAAAGGGGTGTGTGTGTGTGTGTGTGTGTGTGTGTCTCAAGTCAGAAAATTCTGGTGAGAGGTTAAGACTAAAGAAACTAATGTGAAAACAGAAGAAATATGATTGAAAGTTCTAAGCTGAAGAAAATAACCTCAGTCATGTTAAAATGTGGTTTATCTGCTGCTACTTTTTATTCTTAATTATAAATCATAAATAAACAGACTTTCAAGTATACAGAAAATGTAATAAATAAATCTGTTATAGTTTTACATTGAATAATAGGTGACAGTATGCTGGAAGTAGTTACATTTAATTTAAAATTACTTCAATCTCACTGATATTTGGGTCTCATGAATGTAAAGTATGTCACCTTAATATTTTTAAAGTACCAGTATCCATCCATAAAGGCAATCATTGACCAATTTGGCCAAAATATGAAAAATTTTCTCAGAACAAATATTTTTAATTAGTTCTCTGGTTGTGTCTATCTTTACCTAAGTCTTTATAGAATGAGCAACTTGGATGATTAGAAATTACTGTACCAGAGAATTTTAATGGTCAATTTAATTCCAGTGTCTCTGAGTTGAAGAAAACTTGAACTAAAGCCACACTCACATCTAAGTCTTCAAAGGCAATGACCTGTTTAGACTCTGTGACTCTGGCTGGAATTGAGGCTTCAAGTCCTGTTGGAACAAATGTCATTTTGTCCTTTTAGATATTTTTAGTTAATCTTAATTTAAGTCATTTTCTCAGAGCTCAGCCTTAGGTTAGTTTAACTTTTTGTCAGGAAGAATTTTTAAATTAGTTAACTATGTCCAGTATTATTAAAGATCCTGAATATCTGAAATATGTAATTCTGAAACTTATCAAGGAAGAAAACAAGCTCACCTTTCTCTTTTACTTTTAAAATAAAATAATTGTCATAGTATTTGCTACTGTAGCAACATAAATCTATCTTACTGTCCATAGTAATTCTGATGGACAGTCTTAAAAAGAATAACTACTGACAAGTGATTCCAGTACAAATATCAGACCTGGGTCCACTTAATTCCCATATTGCACAGCACTAGATTGTTTGCATTTAATAAGACGTGGGTCCATAATTCGCTATCTAAAGTGGACTCAGGGTTTGCTTTCTAAAGTAGGTGCCTCCTTGAGAGTTTTCATATTCAGCAGGAAAGTGTGTGGGCACTGAAATTACTCTACACGTCATAGCCCAAATAAGCATTTGGTTGTTTAAAAGAAACATTCGGAGACCAGAAGACATAATGTGACTTTAAATTTCAACACTTTTGAAGACCAGGAAACAAATGGAAGGTTTTTTTCTTCCAAATTAGCTTTCTTCTTTAAACAGTACCCTTCTTACTCTAGTATTCTTGCAGCGGTGTTTCTATAGTGTTTGTTCCAGGTCTGCTCTTGAATTCTGAAAATTGCCAGCTGCAAATTCTGACATGCCAAGGGCTCAACTATATTTGCCCAACCAAGAAAAGGTAACAACAGAATCTCATAGCCATTAAAGATTATAAACATGTTTCCACACTGTTACTGTGCTGTTTATAAAAAGAACTCACTTTAAGACTTTAATAAGCCCCCAAACTTCATTATTTTGCTCTCCCTCCAAGTACAAAGCACAGATGTTTTGGCATGTTGGAATTTGACCTTTGGAATTTTTAGGAGAGGCAGTGTGTGGGCAGGGAACTAGCACCCTGGGCAGGTTGAGGTTCCGCAATTTTCTCAAAATTAGGTAAAAGAACAGCCTGTGGCTTGGAAGCTTAATTAAGACCTACAGGAGTCAGGGTGCTAATGTACTGAACCAAATAAGGGCACTGGCCTTTTATAAGATTATAAAAAGGACCTTGAAGTTTCTTTTCCCTATTCCTCCCTATTTCTTCCATGATCGTATTTTTGCAATTATTAAATTTTTCTCCCCCAGCAGACTCTAGAACAGCATTGCTCAATACAGTAAAACACATGGCTATTTAATTAAAATTTACATTAAAATAATTTTTTGAGACTCAGGAGCCTGAAGTGCTCACTAGCTGCATGAAGCTAATTGTTACCACGGTGATCAGAATAAAATATTTCCACTACCACAGAAAGCTCTATTACTTCTAGAAGTCAAAATTGTCTGATTTTTATGTAAAAATTGAGCATTCAATAAATATTTGTGGAATGAAGCTGCATGATTTTGTCATTTTTAACAGCTCAATTTAATTTTAAGACAGCAAAATAAAGAATGGAACATCCTTTTTAAAACTTCTATAAGCCTCCTTAACCTTGGGGTCCCCCCACAAGCACTTCAAATTCAACAGTCTAATGATTCGTCTATTCACACGTTAAGATCCCTACTAATGTAGGATACACTGACACATACACTAAAATATCAGACTATTCGGAATTGTAAATGCCAACAAACACATAAATGGAAAGAAAACTTGTCTCTTCAGCTCAATGACAATATTGAAGAAATGTTGACACGACTAATTATATTAACCAGGAAACTGGTTATTAGATAATCCTTTGAACTTTAGGCAAATCTCTTAACTTTTTTACATTGAATGAAATCGTAGAATTGGACTGTCTTTTCTAAATTAGAAAGATTTTTACACTTTAGTTATCTAAATTTGCTTTGTAGTAAATATTTACATAAACAATTTTATTAAATCAAATCTGACTTTAAAAATCTTAATGCATTTTATATTTGAAATTATTGCATTATTAATCAACCAAGATTGTTCTTTGAATGTTTCAAATTTTCTCGGATGTTAAGAATGTTTTAAATCTTATTTTAATGTGTATTTTCATAATCTTGGAATAGAATCCTAGATCAATTTTGTTCTTTTGTCACAAAGCAAAACAACACTTTGACACTGCCCATTCTTTTATCTCCAGGATGCTCTATAGCTTAAGATTTCAGCATTCTTAATCTTTTTATGCTTATTTATGTCATGGTAAGGTCAACTCATTAAATTACTTATTACCTTATTTCAAACTCTTGTCACACATCTCATTAAAATTCTGTTCCAAATTCAACACTTATTTGCTATATTTTCTGATCCGTTGGAGAAATATCAAAAAATTTTATCAACATTGCACTGAACCTAACCAATGGTACCTTTGTCCCTTAAAAATTCCTGAATCTTATTTGCCCAAATCCTCATAACCAGTGTAAATGTCTTTGTGACTAGTTGCAATATAAGTTTTAAAAATCACACAGAATAGAGAGGCTATCTTTATACTAAATTAAAACTTTATTGAATAAAGTACACTCTCCAAAATGCATGATCTGATGGACTAGGTCTACATTACATGCAATGAAGCTGAACATGACAGTAGTTTAACATGGAATGTCAAGCAAATTAATATTTCTCATTGTACAAAACCGTTTATGTAGCTGACATGCAAGAAGGAAAATATGACACTCTGCATTTTTACTAATCATCTGTGATGAGTTTTAAAAAGGCATTTGAAGAAACTGGTAGATTTCTTTAGCATATATTTCAAATAAATTAGTTACATGTGTACTACTGAAACCTCTTTAACCTCTCTTGCATTCCAAATAAAATCTTAGTGCAAACATCAAAGTTGCTGGTCACTCCAAGACTGTCAAACTCATAAGAGAATACAAATTCTGAATTAATGTGTATTAAGTAGGACAAAACCAAGAATACCAATTACTGCAAAATTCATTTAGGCACATGTAATAGTCCACTCTAAGCTTTTCTTCTATGTCTCACATTAATTACTAAAGCCTGTTTACAGTACTAAAATTCTATCATTCAAGCATCAATGATTACATTTCAGGAAAAAAAGAAAATCATTCATTTCAGCAATAGCCTTGCTGCTATATTCTAAAAAAAAAAAAAAAGAAAAAAAATCATAATAAAACCTGTATCCATAATAGGATACATGGGGGGCAGGGTACATTTTAAGAAAAAAAAAATGTGCTTTACTTGCACAGCAGGAATTACATAATGTAAACACCGTTTATTGGCCCACACCACAAAATCCATGAGAAAGGTTCAAATTTGAACACAAAGTGTGCATTATTTTCAAATCTGTGTTTGTGAGTTTATGCTGCATCTACTTGTACCAATATGACGAATAAAACACTCTTCCACACACATACACATATAAGTGATTGTTAAATATTGAGCATGGCTTGCTTCCCTGACTCTAACTCAAAAATATTAAGTGACATCCCAACCATTTAAAAAATATTTATAGGAACCATTAAATGAATGTAAATAGTAGTTGAGGAATGATGAAAAAGTGATGGTAATAATATGATGCAAGTGGATGTTAAAAAAATGTACATACAACTGGCTGAGATTTGCAAATGCATGGAAAGTCTTTTTCTGTGGGCCTTGTCTGAACTTTTAGCTGATACCAAGAATAAAAACAAATAGTAGCACAAGTCCATTGATACCTGGAGGGTCAGGGCTAGAGAGCTTACCTTCAAAGTGCAAATTCTAACAATGGAATGTTGTAGCAGGGATGTAAGGACAATTCTCCATCTTTTTCTTGATGAAAAGAAATAGGATGTTCAGGAAGTATTATTTCCTGGCCTAAGTTATTTCAGTTTCTTGGTAAAACAAGAAGGATTTAGCCACAAGTCTCACCCACTCTTTCACAAACACAGAACTATTCTTAGGGGAGTGTGGGAGAGTGAAAGCCCTTACCTATGTATCACCTAATGTAACTTATTTAGAACTTAAATTCTTTGAATGACCTACGTTAAATATCAAAATGTACCTCCCTTCTCCCTGCCCCCCTCCACCCACCTATGCCAAACACCCCCAAAGAACCCAGGTATTCTAATGTCTTTGTGTTTTCTAAGCCTTATGATGAAGGCTGTGAGTACCACCTCCACTGGAACAAAATGAACACCTAAAGGTGCACTTTCTACAGCACCCTTTTTCTTCTCCACAATTGAGTGGAATCTCGATGCTCTCGAGCCCGGATCTAGATCTCTAGGTCATCAGGTCGAGGGCGGCTGCTGGCTCGACTGCTGGCTCTGCTGGAAGGCCGCTGGTCCACGATGGCCAGTGGTTGCAGTTCATGCCCAGCTGCTAGCTTTTTAGAATTCTGGTTATCATCAGGAAAATCAAAAGGCTGTGCGTGGGAGTTAGAGATGGTGCTTCCTGCCTGCCCCATTCGATTTTGCTCTGCACTATAATTAGCCCAGTTTTGCTCACTTGCTTGCTTGTTGTAATTGCGGATAGAAGAATTGTTTCTGTCTCCAGTGACCAGTTTGTACCCAGGAGGAGACATGGGCGATAGGGGAGCAGTGGGTGAGGAGCAGCCGTTGAAATAAGCATATTTTGGAGATCCAAGGTCTTTGGAGGGGCTCAGTGGGCCAGTGGTAGCATGGTAAATATCACTCTTTCCCTTCACTCGATCCTTAACACCCTTGAAGAAGACGTAGAAAAGTTCAATGATATTCAAGGCAAGAGACACCAAGGACACTACCAGCATGAAGATGATGAATATGGTTTTTTCTGTGGGGCGAGAGAGGAAGCAGTCTACCTGGTGTGGGCAGGGGTCTCTTTTGCAAGTGTAAACAGCACTTAAGCTGAATCCATAGATGTACCACTGGATCAGCAGGAAGGCCACCTCGAAGACTGACTTGAAGAGGATACTGATGATGTAGGTTCGCAGCAAGCCACCGCGCATTTTCACCTTGCCATGCTCTTCAATTCCATATTTGAACTTCTTTATTTCAATCTGCTTCAAGTGCATCTCTACATTGACACCATCAGTTTGGGCAACTTTGAGTTCCTCCTCTTTCTTGTTCAGTTTCTCTTCCTTTCGCATCACATAGAACACATGAGCCAGGTACAAGAGTGTGGGGACAGACACAAATATGATCTGCAGGACCCAGAAGCGCACATGAGAGATCGGGAAGGACTTGTCGTAGCAGACATTTTCACAGCCAGGTTGTTGAGTGTTACAACGAAAGGCAGACTGCTCGTCACCCCAGGCTGACTCAACAGCTGTCCCCAGGAGCAAGATTCGGAAAATGAAAAGAACCGAGAGCCACACCTTCCCTCCTGCGGTGGAGTAGGCTTGAACCTTGTCAAGGAGTTTGCCTAAGGCACTCCAGTCACCCATGTTGCCTGGGTGAAGCCTGAAAAGAAACAAAAAGATAACAAAATAATCATAGACTGCAAGTTATTACTTTAATATGTAGTTTCTTTAGGTCAACAGTCAAAATATTATAAAAGGTTTCATATCTTTTAGCACTCTTCCTGTCCCACTCATTCTGCATTCCCTTTACCAAGAGATCTCCTAAATTTTTGTAGGTACAGTAGATCTCAGAAGCAACAGAGTCTGTGTGCAATCTTCACTTGTGAAGGTGTATTTCTTGCTCAATCACTGCCTCAGCCACATGACTTGAGAAGCTGTGTTAAATGCCTCTGCTTACTTTATCTGATAAGCAAAGACAGTTGTTGCTTGGTAGGTCTGTGTGAGGATGCATGCCTAAGCAAAATGCTGATGTGTGGTATTTAATAAGCATGGGTATCTAAGAATCGAGGCAATAACCATACCAGTACCTATGAACACACAAACACATGTACACAGATACAACCTGTTTTCAAACCTCAATCTTATTTTCTAGAACTTTATTCCTAATTGTGCTCTGAAATGTTTCCCTTGGTATTTCAAGGGTAATTTGCGCATATGCTACATAATGGTCATTTATACTGTTTCTTCTCAAAGAATGATTTTTATGTGACTCACAATTCTGTCTTTTGCTCAGAGAAAAAGTGTTGTACTGAAATACACCATTTTGGCTCAATGTCATTCTATGCAAGAACCTACTTTCAATACTAAATGTACATAACATTTCAAGTAAAAGATGACTTTAAGTGTTGTCTCTAGCAGGGTTGGTTTTCATCTTTTAATTGTTTTTACGATCTCTTACTGGCCTTTGGGCACTCAGTCTATATACTCAATTTAATTTCCTATCAGTACCAAAATATTTCAAGCCTAATAAGACCTCCCCATTACTGGGGATAAGAAAAAAGATTCAAGTCTGTAGAGATGTCGGGACCCCAAAATTATTTATCTAGTTCAGTTTATGTTTCTCTTTGCGAATAGTCCTAACTGATGCAAATCAAGGTCTTAGTTATAGGAAATATTCAGCTATCAAGGAGAGCCAAATGAAGATGAGCAATCCCAAGGCCAAGGTTTTCTAACGCATTGTACTGAATTGTTTCCAGTCTTTCATACATACAATTTCAGCAAGGTTGAAAGCTGGGAAGAAATGAATAACATAACATGAGGCAGGCATAGATAATATAGTCAGATTATCTGCAGAGACTCATAATTGGAGTGTTTTTAAAAAAGATGAAGCAGTCAAGATTATTTAATAATTAAAAAACAAGCTAAGCAAAGACTTCCTAGGAGTTAAGAAATGAATTTTAAGTAGTATAACTAAAAGTGGACTCATGCAGGCTTCTTAGAAAGATATTTACTATCTGAATATAAAGAACTTTTTTCATCTGGTATCGAACTGTATTATCCTTATTAAAAGTAAATGAAATCAGGGAGTCTTTTTTTCCTCTACCATGCAACATCACATTTTTGTCTAATGACTTTACCTCCTGTCTACAGAGTCCAGAAAAGAAAATTTCAAAAAGCCAGAGATTTTCTAGATGAACAGAGATGGACGATCCATAAAGCTGAGGTAAGCACCAGCTCTCTAGATAACCACCTAATCGGTCTCTTTGATGACAGCTCAAGACTGGTGCTAAAGAATGCTTGTGTAAGAGTAAGAAGGAGGTGGATTGGCAGGTCACAGAAATAATGCTCTCTCAGAGGTCATAAAAAAGGGAGCTTCCCTTCTACATTTAGGAAGGGCCATTTTAGATTCTGAAGTGACAAGTAACAAGTTAGACAGTGAAACTGATGTATGAAAAGAGCAGTCAAATGAGAAAAAAGCTTGAAGAGTTGACTAAGTTAGGCAAGGGAAAGAAGGAGCAATTGAGTCTTGATGGACAGTTTGATGATAAGAGAAGGTAAAAGAAAAAGCTACAATTTAGCAGAAAATACTACATTGGCATGAAGAAGTATAATCCATGAGGGTCAAACAAACATAACTGTTTTTGGAGTTATATAAATAGGCAGTTTCTATGTGATGATGTGTAAATTGGCCCTAATTCTGTTTGTAGAGAATTACTTTTCAATGTCATCTGCTTTTGCTCAGATACTCCAATTGTGTAACTATGGGGTGGGAGAGGGGACAACAAAAACAATCAAGTATTGAAATGGTGAACTGTATGCATAAATTCATCACATTCAAGCAATGAGTGAACACAAGACAAATTTCCATCTGTTTAGAAATATGACCAGGCGCACAAAGAAGTTGTCATTTTGGTCAGCAAGTCATAATTCAAAATAAAATACGATTATATAGATACTTATTGAAAATAAAATTTCACTTTCATATAATCCTGTTTCCACAAAAATACCCTGTAGTGCCACAGTATGTGAATTGCATCAATGGACAATTCTCTAGGCAGTAGTTCTTCATTAATACATTAGCAGCTTAATTGCAAAGTTCCTTTTCTTTAAGCACCCAAGTAGTTGTCATTTGCATTAATGAGTTCTACTCTTTCATCTAAATAAGATGAATTATTCAATCGGATACCTAGTATCTTGCAACTTGTTGACACCTGTCATTGGCATATTGTAGAGGTCATCAATAATGTTCAATGTGATGACTTACAATATTTGTGATTTCACCCATTTGGGTGATTGTTCACTCTGCGGTGTATCAGAAGTTCTACCAAATGGCATCCCCTCTCTTGATTAATATTTTCATTTTTCCAAGTCTTAGTTGAAAGTACGTAATTATAGGCTTACAGAATTCCTGGCATTGATTCAGACTATATACCTCCACAGGTGTTGAACATATATTATGTAGATTTATGTCGTTACTTCTAGATTCCCAAGTTGGAACTTTTTAATGTAGACTAAGGTCTAAGTTGTGTAAAGTTCTCTTTAGGAGCAAATGCTTGACAGGGTTCTTATGTTTATCATCCTTCTTGTGCCTTCTATGTACTGTTAGAACACATTTTCCCATCGATCTTCATGACTGTCCACACCAGAGGCCAAAAACTACAGACAACCATGTATGACCTGCTTGAAGACCCTCTAGTCCCTTTACAGAAGTTTCTGAACTGCAACACAATCATTCGGCAGCACTTGTTAAAAACACATTCCCAGCACTCACTAGTCTAAATGAATCTGATTTTCTGGGGATGGGGCAGAGAAATCATTTTTTTTTGTTTTGTTTTTCTTTCTTTTATTTTTTTGTTTAGAAGTGTCCCAGATGAGTTTGCAGTAAGGTCAGGAGACACACAATGATTTCTTGACATCTTTGGTATGCCCTTGTTCAAAGTATTTAGGAGATGATCAGAGCAGAAAGGGACATATAATATCTAGAAAGGCTGTAGGGTGAGGCATGAGGAGCAGCCACCTTTCTTGTCAATGCACTTCCATCTGCTGCTCCCCAAGAGGAAAAAAAAAATCGCTATTTAAAAAGAAAATAGAACTTTAATTTTAAATTACTTTTGACTCTCCCTTTAGCCAGAGCCTTAAAAACAAATCATGTGCCAATATCGCATTAAGATGTTCCATGTCATTAATGCCCTAATAATTACTAGAATTAGACAATATCTTATTTTCAATTATAAAGATTTTACCCAAGAAGAAACAATTAAGGGTTGAAGGCAGAGACTGGATAGCTATCACCTTTTTATAATTGAAATTAAACACTTAGGGAAGATGGAAATCATTAATATTTGAAACAAAAATCATTAAGTCTAAAAATGTATAAGAAAATGTCTGTGAAAATTCCTGATGAAATCATTTAGTGAATTTTTGTAGGAGAAAAGGAAATGCCATGAATGTGTTTCTAATATATAAAACCAAAAAACTAAAATATAAAACTACAATGTAAACTCTTCTAACGCTTTTAACTTTTAAGAAGCCCCAACTCCTGTAGTATAGGCCTTTGAAGGGGTGCATTTGTGACCATGCCTCTACACGTAAAACAGCACTGTGCTATTTTGCTAATACTTATACCCACACATAATTAACACATTTCACATCAATCCATCAGCAAATACTAGATCATCCACTCCAAAAGATCTATTACTCAGTCCTACCACCAGGCCCTCTCTTAGCCTGATCCTTCAGCCACCCTCAGTGATCTTTGTCAGTCTAGCCAACCTAAGTTCCTCCTGGCCACCTTGACCTGACCTCAGCAGCTCGGCTCCATCCAAGCTGCTCACTCAATTCTTTTTTAGGTCTCTGTACTTGCCTCATCTCATCAGCCAGCACTCCAATCCTGTCATTTCCTACTCCCCTGCCCTGTTTTTTGTTTTTGAATGCCCTTTAGCTATACTTTGATAAAATGTATATTTGCTGCTTACTGCTTGTCTCCCTTGATGATAAGGATCCCTCTCTGCTTTAAAGTATGAGCTCCAGGAAGGAGTTTGTTTTTCCACTGCTTAACTCTCCCAACGATTAATAAAGAGTTAAGAGAAGCTGAATAAAATATGTGAATAAACCAAATGGGGCCTGTAACCATCCACCACCCCAAAGGGACCAGGTTTCATCAGTTTTTGTTTTTTCTTTAACTGTATGCTTGAAATTCTCTTAGTTGTAGTTAGATCCAAACTTCTCAAGTTTCTAATTGAAAAGGGGACTTTCATATTAAAAAAAAATAAGTGGTAGTATCAATATTTTTATTATATTATTAAATTTTCAAGAAACAGCTTCTGATAATCATGCTTCAAATGATTCCTAAGCAGACAATAGGAATGACTCAAGAAAAAAAAGTTTCTTTAACAAAGAACATCTTTAATTTGTCAGATGAAATTATGGTGATTTGGGGAGTCTTGTAGAAGTGCATCAGGTATTATGTTTGTTCAGTTTTATTATTATGTTGTTATAGGTTAAGATTCAAAAATAAAAACCTGTGTTTTTCTCCCATTCAGCATTATCCTGACAGTACTATGACTTTATTGTCGTTGGGAACTCTAGTGCATGAAGAAATAGTCTGTTTAAACGTGGGAGAGGGGGCCTCCCCGGTGGCGCAGAGGTTGAGCGCTGGGTTGCAAAGCTGCCCGCAGCCTCTGTGGTGCCAGTTCGATCCCCGGCTGCTCCCCGGCCACCGGAGGAGGGTCCCACATGGCGCGCAGACCTCTCCTGCCACCCGCTGCTCCCCTCAGCAGTGTACTTGGGTCCTTCTGCCTGCTCTGCTCCCCGCTCTGGCTCTGGTGAATTCTCTCACCCTCCCGCGCTTCTGACCATACCCAGTGCATGTATAAACAAACAAACAAACAAATAAATAAATAAAAAACATGCCTCTAAAAAAAAAATAAAAAAATAAAAAAAATAAATGTGGGAGAGGGCAAGGGCTCTGATGGGGAAGAGCAGCAGCCGATATTAACCCTATTTAATAAAACATCCCTATAAAGATTGAGTCTATGCAGGCAATTAAGTGATTTGAATCAAATATCATAGAAAATATTCCCAGTTCCTCATTATTATATACAATCTCTTCTTCCTCATACCTGGATAGTCACCCTAACTCTGTGGTCTATTCCATGTAAACATCTATTTAAAATTCTGCCCATGCTTCTCTGATTATCTTTAGATTCCTTTGTGAAGAAAGATACCATTATATTTCTGCAGGTGTTTGATATGTGGCATTAAACTGCATGGGGGTGAGGGGGGTAAGGGGGAGGAAATTCCACACTAACAAGCCTTTCTTGGCTCTCACTCTTCTTTCACATAGTTAGCCAACATCAGCCTCCATAGAGCAATGAAATGAGATGGGGCACTGGGGGTGAGGGACTCCATGGGGGCACTGAGGGGTGAGGGACTCCATCCAAAAAAGAAGATGATGACTAACTATAAGAGAGGATCCCCTCCCTACTTGAACAACCATCGCTTAATTCCTGTGACAAATTTCTCCTGGTCACTTTGGGGATGTGTTGGGGTGGGCAGGAGGGAGGGGAAGGAGCTTAGTCAGAAGTTAAAGGCTACAAGCCGTGTTCTTTCATTTATGATCTGATGGATTTTGAAAAATATTGTTTTCATCAGTTCTTGGTGTTTCCCTCTCATCCTTACCTCCAAATTTACTATTTTATTGAACATCTCTATAATTTCATCAATATATAAACACACAATTAGGCATCTCATAAGTATTGATAAGGAGTGGTCTATTTTCTTTAATGAGCATTGAATGTGAGAACTCACGTAAATGAAGTTTGTAGTAAAAGCAGTGGAACAGAGTTTAGCTATTACTCTTAAGATCTTTCCCTATAGATGCAGCTCATTTATTTTCTAATTTTGGCATCTTTTCTTTAGCAAAATAGCTATTAATTAGTGATTAAATTTTCCTAATGATAATCAAGACTAGTTTCAAGATGCTCCCACAAAGAGTACAATATTGCTATTTTAGCAAACCCATGCAGACTTATGAGAAGAATTTACCTTTTACCAATTGATAGGGAAATAAGTCCACCAAAAATGTGCCTGTCTTTGTGCTCCTATTTGGAGGTGTCTCCTCCACATAATGGGAAAACACAATATCCTATATAGAACAGATTACTGAAAAGGTGAAAAAAAACCCAATTTCTATATTACTGAGAATTTTAAGCATTCCATATAACATGTATTTTATAGAAAGCCAGGGAAATATAGATGTTAAGATTACGAAGATATTTAAGGTCAAAGTCATATACACATTCATGGTCTGTATTTTAATTTTGGCAAGACAGTCTGTGCATTCAAAACCAAACAGTCAGATGGTAGATCTGAAAGGCAGTAAGAAAATTAGGTAATTATTGCAAGGATGTATATGCGTGTGTGTGTGCGTGCGCACGTCTCTATGTGTATATGTATGAATACATATAAAACCTCCCATGGAAGAGGAGAAACTGAGTATTTTTAGAATGAATGATTTATATTAAATACTGACATTAATGATAAATACTAGATAATTACTTTTCTCTCCAGAGCTGAACTGGTGTTGGAGTGGGCAAACTTCAACAGTCTGTTCAGACAAGGGAGAAACTTGAAGGGAACTCAGAATAACAGGAAAGGTGGAGTAGAAGGTATTAATCATTGGTGACTTTCCTATCATTCTCTTCCCTCGGGTATCCTATATAAAAAAGCTCTGCAGCTCATACTAAGCTACATCTCTGGGTATTATAAAAGAAATGAAGGAATGTAGTGTTATCAAGAGTTTTCCATTCCTTTCAATGCAAGAGTCGGAAACATCTAAAAAACAAAAACAACTCTCAGCATCTGAAAACACACCCTTAGATGCTTGCTGCAGATGAGCTTTTGAACTGTTTCCAGAGAGGGTCAGCAAAGTAGGAATCACACTGTAAAAGGTAAGGAACTGAGCTGTGATGATACGCTAGCTATAAAAGGTATTAGAAAAATGTGGAATACTTTCAAACAGCAAAGAAAGTACAAACAAAGCACTAATATTACACTTCCCTGGGGAAGGATAGGTGGTATCTCTATACTGACGTACCTACAAAGCATCATACTTTGGAAAGACACGTTCCAGTGGCATTCAAGTGGACACAGAGCCAAACAGAACATACTGCCACTCATATAATTTTCAATCGCTGGGCCTACCTAGAAGAATTAATCACTCTTCCCCAAGTTATTTTCTATCTAACTGGTTTACTTCATGGGGGGTGGTGGGCAGGGTGGAGTTACTTTACAGGATCATCTCTGCATTATTGCATTACTTATTTTCACAAGTCCATGCATAGAAGTAAATATTCGGCTTCTTAAAAACCTCAGAATCGATTTAAAAACTGCCACAAAACACATCTAACTTGCTTCAAGTGCACCCAATTTCCGGGAGAGATTCAGCATCTTTCTTCTCTTACTGACTTAATTCTGGGAAGCAAAAGAAATTAAAACCACCTCCAGATTAAGCTAGGTGCATTTTTCCAAGCGTTTACAGCTCCTCCCATCCCCATTTTGCACTTCTAGAAAGAAACACAGGCATGCCTTTAAGTGAAGAGGGAGTAAGCAATTGGTCAAGGAGAGTCTGTGGATAAGCTTTCCTCAGAGATGCTCAATTAACATTTAGTCTAGAATGTGGGCGATCCGCTGCTTGGAACTCAAAGTTTGAGTTCCCGAATCCTGTGCTGATTTGTCTCTGGACACGTCATGTCATTAGCTTTTTTCTCATTTTATTGTGGGGTTCCCCAGGCTCATCTTGGGAACTTTCAAGAACTTCCCGGAGAGCTACAAGTGCAATTTAAGAACAGTAATTCCCAAGGTACTCAGGTTTCCTCACCAAAACTTATGCAGTAGGAGTCAACAAGTGTAGGAGGGGAAAAAAAAAAAAAAAAAGACACTGTGGATGGGAAGAGAGGGAGGGGAAATTAGATTGACAAGCTTAATTAAATTAATTATTTGTTCCTTTTTACCACTTTGCACGCAGTTTATCTTCCCACCCCTCTCTGCCCGCGCCTCCTCCCCTTCCTTTTCAGCGGCGGAACTCGGACCTGTGCTCTGATTTGTAAGGATTTGAAGGAAAACATCTTAGCAAACTTCTCCAAACCCAGCGACTAGGGCAGCGCCAGAGCCCGGGTGAACTGGGCAGAGGCTAAGATGGCAGGAGGCGCCCTCGCCCGCTCCGGCCCCCGCAAAGCGTTCGTTTTTATCTCCTTTTCAGCATTCTGTTGTGTAAATACTTCAAACTGCAGGGTCACACCAAGAATTTAAACAAATTACTTGAGTTTGTGGAATTAGAACAGAGAAAATCCTCACCGGCCACGAAAATGCATGATTGCATTTCGGATTGTCAGAATGTTTGCTACCAATTAAGTGTATTTAAGAAATGCACTTAAAAAAAAAAAAATCAGTGCAATCTTTGCTTATCGGCAGCACTCTGGCAGCTTCAACTCGAAAACTGCCCTAGAGCTGTGAAGTCTGTCACAGGTTCGGACAGTCTTCAGGCTGGGGTGGGGGTTGGGGGTGTAACTCCCTGTAAGGCGCAGTTTAAGACGATACGTTCACATTCTTTCTAGGAGCTCCCATTCTAGGAGACAGTTTTGGAAATGAACCCTGCCTTAACACTCTTTTCTAAATGTATGTTCTCCGCCTCTAAAACTCTGTAAGTGGCCACCACCCATTCAAGGGATTTCGTCTCCTGAAGTGCCGACGTGGTGAGTAAAAGGTGGCTCTCTTGAGGGTCTGAGCTTTTTTCCATCATGGTTGCTACACAGTGTAACTATCTACTGTTACTTTTAAAGCTTCGGTATTAAAACTCTGATTTTTAATACCTTTTTGTTTTACTGAAAAAAATTCTAGGAAGGCACCACGTGGAAGTCAAGTAACCACAGGTCTTAACAAAGCACTTTGTTAAGAAGTTTGTTTTGCGAGGCTATAGAACATCAATCAAGATTTCCATATGAAAAAGCACAAAGTGTAGAATTCTATAGCTAGCACGCTAAGCAAATTTGCACTTTGATTTTTGTGAAGTTGTCAGTCAAATCCTCAACATAGGCCCCTAAACCCTTCAACAAGTTTTACAAAGTACCTAAACTACATCTGATTACAAAAAAAGTAAAAATGTACACTAAAATGAAGAACCAAATATCCAGTAATCTAGTTCTTTATTCTAAGTAGTTCTTTATTTTAATCGAAAAGGTCCAAACCTTACTTTACCTGTTGCATTAACAGGAACTTTTCAACAGCCAAAAAAACCTCCACAAGTTTAATTTTTAACTTTAAAACCACAAAAGCATTAAAATTCTTTCCATTCACAGCATCTTATCCAAGATACATTTAAAATAAATATAAACTTTAGAAAAGTTTTACTTGTAGAATAAGAGAGGAATAGGTAAATTTTTAAACTTACTCTTTCTCTTAAAAGAAGTGTAGTAGGCGCGCCAAGTGATTGAACTCCTTAGAAGACGAAGTAAAATGAAGAAGCAAGTTCAGGCACTCAGACCTGTCTATTTAAAGTTTAAAAGTCTGCTGCTGTTTGGTACTTTCTTTACTCCTACCCCCTAATGAAAGAAAAGTGCTGATACCTCGTAAAAGCTTTTTTCTAACTTGGAGCACAGAGCTTTTAAAAGTTTCAAGCCACTGACTCAACTGGAGGAGGGGCTAGTATTAAGGGGAGGGGAAAGGAAGGCCCGGAGGGTAGTGGGGGGAGGTTGGTGAACGTGGAAGGGTGGAGAGACAGAGAGAGAGAGAGGCAAAGAGGAGCAGCAAGGTCGAGATAAAGCATTAGTTTAAATTTTCTGAAGAGGAAAAGAAAATAGTATTAGGGATGTGAAATGCCACTATTTGCAGTTACTTTTTACAGATAACAGCGACTGGTTTTAGTTAGTGCTTGCTTCCCCCCAAAGTCCAGGGATAATGAAAAATTGTATATTCTATAATAGTACAAACATTATTTAAAATTAAAAAAATATATTTTACTGTACATAAGAATGATGGGAAAGTGTGTGGCCAGAGCAAACTTGTTTTATGTTGGCCGAGATGTGTGAAGTTTGAGGTGGGTGTAAGTTGTTTGATGATCCAATTCCTTTCCTCTTAATTTAAGTAGGGACAATTAACAAAGGAAATGTGGGCATGAGAGACAAACAATTTTTAAAGAGAACATATGTGGTGGTTTTGTGCAGTGGAACCCACCTTCCAACCCCTTGACTGCTTTGAATTTTTACTCTTCAGCTTAGCAAAAACTGTATTTGTATTTATAACTGTATTTCTATAGTACATTTTGATTTGAAATGATATCTGACCTCTACCAAATCTCTGGGTAACTAAAACTTTATAATATCTCAGCCCCATTCATCCCAATGTACTGGCAATTAAATCTCTTTTGTAGTGAAAAGTCAGTATAATTTTAATTAGACACGGATGATGCTGACATTCAGTAGATCCCAAAATGATCAACCTTCCTTGAGGCCATCTCTCTAAAACCCATTGGAGGGTTTTCTTGTCTGATGACCATATTGCTGCCATATATTCTTTATGTGCTTTTCTACAGCTACCACTGCCCTCCTTCTTCAGCACTCTGCAATAGGGTTTATTATAACATGAGTCATGTGGCCTGAATCTTAGAATGGGCAGCTCCTTTAAGGACTCGCCAGATGCCATACCAGAGGTAGGAAAAATCCCTCTAATCAGGCTCAGTGGTGCACCTGAGGTTGGTCAGGGAAATCTCTTAGGCATTATTCTCCTGAAGCAAAGAAAAGTCATCCAGGTTTAATATCCCTTACCCTTTTCTCACTAATACAAATATCAGGAAAGATGTCAAATTTTTCCTGGTAGATACAATTTCCTAAAGGTACTGTCACTAAAATGATCAATAAGACATTTTCTGAAATGTTATGAATTTAAGATATGATTTTGCTATCTTGTTTACAGACTATACAATCCAAGAGTATGTTTTCCTTTCATTTAAAGAACAGGAAAAAATAAATAGAAGTTGTAATCTTATTATAGGGCAGCCCCTTTCCCCCTAACAATCTGACTTTCAAATCCTTAAGCTCACCAACACATAAGTGTTGTTTTGGTTTGTATTTATATAATCCTTTTCCTCACATGAGTTCATTGTTTTGTCCTAACTAAAAATCATTTCATTAAATTCAGAACACATTCTTAAAAATGTATATTTCTATGAGAAAAATCTGTTCCTCCTGCTTTTTAAAAAAGGAGAAATCCCTGCTTCAGCTCATTTATGTAACTATTTGGTTGACATTTGTAAAATGATTTATCAAAGACAATTATTGATGAACTTATTTAATTCAAAAGATTTCCTAAAATGTTAATTTAGAATTAGTTGCATGAAAGAAAATTTGCAATTAACTAATTCTATACCAAGGTTTTACAGCAAAAAATTATGTTTATTTCCAGTTATCTTTTGTTATGTCTGTACAACGTTGTTGGTGTCTATGTATTTGACTGCCTTTTCTTTGTTTAGTCCATTGCCTATATGACCAATTAAAAATAGAACTAATGAAATTCTTTATGCCAAATTAAGTTATTCATGGATATCACTAGAACCATTTTCTAAGCCAAAGGGAATAGTATGAGTCACTAATTAAATAATCAGTTCACTTAACATATAGAAAGTACTATGCCTTCTATTTCTATAATGATTTTCTCATGATCTTTTCTTTTAGAAAATGCCCCCCAAATATGGTAGCATGGTAATAATGCTAGGAGGAGCTAGTCTATTGTGAAAGGTACCCTCATTAGAATATAACTTAGCTGTCTTTCATGGATACCTAGAAGCTTTCTCAAATGCCTAATAGTAATTCCTATTATACCTCGTACTCTAGTAATACTGATGAATTATATTTTGACCAACAATGTACTTTTTATAAAGAATCCCACTTAACTGACCTTAAAAACTTATCTCCAGCAGAATGTTTTGTAAAAATAGTGGGATAAAAATTTTTAATGTGTTTTTCTCATGTCCTCAGGAATGGAATGCTATTTTGTTAATATAAACACTGATTTCCCAGAATCGTAGCTTCTCTGATTGCCAGGTCTTATCTATGCAGAAGAAATGAATATAGCCTGATTTGCTAGTCAGGCAGCACTGCTCGGAAGGTCAGTCATTTAAGTTTCTGTCACCTTCAGGGTTAAGACCACTATGAGTCAGGTCTTACAGTCTGTTTTACCCACATTGCTCTGTGCATTGAGATATACACATTGTTGGCCCAGTGATGAATAGAATTTTTTCAGAACTATCAGAAGTATTTCTCAATATGAGAACCAACTGCCTTTTTGGATTTTTACCTTTATTTCCAAATTTCCAATACCAGTTTCTGGAATCTTAAGAAATCAGTGAATTAATTTTTAGGGCTTTCTGTGCCTATCTCACACAAACTCTGCTGGGTTACTCTCTGTTCAATGAGTAGTATAACATTCAAAAATAATTGACAATTTTAGATGGGGAATAGGTAAGGAGACTGCTGTACACTGCAGAAGCATGAGTATAAGAACCTGGCATAGGTCCTAAGAGTAAGAGAGGAAAAGAAGTTAGGATTCTCAGAACTTGATGACAAATTGAATGGGGAAGACAAGGGAAAGAAAGTGTGGAAACTGATTTTAGTGTTTTGATTGGGAAAATGTTACTCACATGAAAAAGGAAGTCCAACAGAGGAAATGATGTGCTGAAAGATTTATATAACAATTTCAATTTGGAATATTTTGATATGTAGAACTTTAATATCTAGGTAAAAAATAGATAACTGATCATTTAAAACATGGATTGAGGTTAAAATTGCTTTAAAAAATTGGGACTATATTCATAGAATTGATATTTGAAACCACAGGTACAGATGTGATTATAAAGAGATGGGATGTAGCTAGTGTCCCCCAAAAACAGCACACACACTTACCTTTAGCCTTTGTAGATTGCCTCATTTAAGGCAGGCAAAGAAAATGAATAGGAAGAGAGGCAAGGCAGAATCTGGGAGAAGGAAGGGTATACAAAATGGCTATAAGTGAGCTTGTACGAAGGGTAACTATCACCTGAGTGCTGGGGGAGTCTTTGAAAAGAGGATAGGTATTTTTTTTTTTAAATGTGAGTGAATATTTTAAAGAAAAAAAAATGCTTTGCAGTAGAGACTATGGGCATTGAAAATAACTTTTCAAATAAAGTAGGCATGGTTCTCAGATAACTCAAAAGAGTAAGTTGAGAAAAATTTATTATACTTCTGGGAGAAATTCAAAGGCAACTGCATAATACCCTAAAAAGCTTATCTAAAACTGGGAGTGTCTCAGATGATTTTGTAATGAATTAAGATTGTTTGGTGGATTTCCTTTCATTAGCATGAGAATAATCCTTTCTATTCACCAAATTTCCTTTTTATCTAAATCTAACTTATAGTTTGGAAGCAGAAAAAGTTTATTTAGACCTCAGTAGCATGCAGGTTTAGAAATATTCTTCCTAAAGTGATAAAAACAGAAAGTATGTTGTCAACCTGTTTGTTGATCAACCATATTTCCTTCAGCATAGTAAAGATTTCCCATCCTATTGCTGACTGTGCTAGAAAACTATCAGTGGATGTATTTCTTGGATGGACCAATTTACTTTGTAACGCAAGAGTATTCTTTTAAATGAAACTTACTTCCCATTTATTTAGTGTTCTATTGTCCTTGAGAGAAATTTAAAGATCAAAGGCTGATGCAAAATTTGTAAGTTTTGTAGTTCACATATATCACCAAGTGAATCTTAATATTGAAGCTACACACAAATAAGTAGGTGTCAAGAGAAAATTTTGTTTTGTTTTGTTTTGTCCAATGGGAAAGAATTCCAGCCAGTGGATAAATATGTCTTTGGCTCCACCTTCTGTACAGAATGAAAATGAACATCATAAAAAGTAACAGGTAAATCATTTAATATTTTAATTTAAAAAAATTTCACCTTTTTAATAGGTGAGATTTGCGAGTGTTTACATTCATTCACTCAGCAAATATTTATGCCTCAAGAACTATGTTAGATGCTAGTCAGAATTTTTAAAAACTATATAGTGAAGACAAAAGCAGCATCAGCATTTACTTAAGACTTGGACTTTTCTTTGAATTTTGAAAAAAAATAATATTAGGAAAAAAATACTTTGGTGTTTTTTCTAAAGGCATATACTTTTTTCTCTTTATGATTACACAGGGCATTGCAATTTTGAAGCATATTTTAATAGTGTGTCCATTAAAACACACACACACACACACCAGAGGCTGGTAAATAAAATGTCAATATATATTTTTTTAATATGTATCAAAAGCAAAGCTAGAATTCTTTTGAATCAGAAACTCTTGACTTATAGATATTGGTTTTTAATTTTATAAGGAGAGAGATTAAGGCATTTGTACACTTGACTGTTTGCTCTAACAATTTAAGTCAACTAAGACATCTAAAATGCGAAAATGTTGTAATATTTTAGGACAAATAAAATGAACATTTAATTTTTCAAAACATTCAGCAATGTAGGTATCTCATCAGCATAATTGATTGGCATCATTTTATATTTGGCATGTACTAGATCTACATCTAGTAGATGGAAGTTTGCAAAACAAAATATTTTATAGGTGCAGGTGATTCTTTTATTTACAAAATTTTTGTAAATACTCAAGAACACGATCAAAGATATAGTTAAAACAACAAATTATGAATTGTTAACCTAAAAATTCAGTATGTCCTTAAATAACCACATTTACCTTAGATCAAAGAATTACAATTCAGGTAGAAAACCAAAAACATGCTCTAAGGAGGGACAGTCAGGGGTTTAGCTGACTTTAGCTACAACTATTTTTGACTATACACACTTGGTTGCTGATTCTCTAGGAAAAATGAAAAGAAGAGACTGATTCTGTCCTCCATAAAAGTCGGTAATCATCAGTTCATTTGATCAGGATGATGGTTCAAGCAATTTTTCACTTGATGATTTCTTAAAACAATTGCTTTTTGGTCCAATCCAAGAATCTTTAGCCCAGTTCCAACAAGATAGATAGAACACAATTTTTCTATAATAGCTTCCTAGCTCCATTTTATTTTAAGATTTTTTAATTTATGCATACAAGAACTGGGATATAGGCCAGAGATGGGGCGGGGGGGGGGGCTGTGAGAGGATTCGCCAGAGACAGAGTGGGGAGCAGAACAGGAGGACTGACTGAAATACACTGCTGAAGAAACAGTGGGCAAGACAGGAGAGGTCTGCTGCCCCATGTGGGTAGCTCCCTGGTGGGCTGGGGATCCAACTTGTGCTGCAGAGGCTGTGGATAGCTTCCCAGTGCTGTGCTTAACCCCTTGCACCGCCAGAGAGGCCCCCAGCTCCATTTTAAAGATTGCTTCATAGACATCAATTTTTCACAGAATAAAATTCATTAATAGGGCCTCCCTGGTGGCGCAGCTGTTGAGCGCCGGGCTGCAAAGCTGCCCGCAGCCTCTGCAGTACCGGTTAGATCCCTAGCCGGCTGGCAAGGGTCCCACATGGTGCACAGACCTCTCCTGCCATGCCTGCTGCTCCCCTCAGCAGTTTGTTTTGTCAGTCTGCCTGTTCTGCTCCCACTCTGGCTCTGGTGAATTCTCTCACCCTCCCACGCTTCTGATTGTACCCAGTGCTTGTATAAAATAAATAAATAAATCTTTTTTAAAAAATTCATTAATATACTTGTTGAATTGATGTCAAAGAAAAAAACACTTAGTGTTGCTTCAGAAGTGAACTGATATTCAATTCCCAAATGAAATATTTATAAGCTTGGTTATAGCACCACTTGACTGGAGTCGTTAAAATGCCTTTCTGTTGTATGTCTAAATCTGCTTTGGTGCACAAGAAATGGGACGTATGGAAAACTTTATATGGTATATGTTCTTTAAGTACACTACCAGATTTAATAGAATTTTCATTTTAGTATAGCATGAAAGAACACAATTATCTCTAAAAAAATTATGCATCATAGTACCTATAAATTCAGTATGTATTAAAAAAGATTATAGCCTATATAGATCTAAAAATGACAAAATTTTAAAATGCCATTAAACTTTTAAGAGAGCCTTCAGTTTGTTTAATTATTAATTAATTATTAACTACTGGAAATAAACAGTACTTTAGTGTCAGGTTGTCACTGATGAAAAGAAAAATAAGTCCAAAATTGTCACTCAGACTTAATATGTTTCAAAGATTTAGGTGATTTTTTAAATGCTGGAGTTTCAAGTGATTTACAACAAAACTCCAGAACAGGACCAGCCTAATATAAACTTAGAACATTATCATCCAGTGAAGTACAGCAAGACATCCAAAGATCTTTCAGATCAAATCATCTTCTCTAAACCCACTCCCAACAGAAGCTACATTCTCCACCCCTAAAATTCCACCTTTGAATTAAGACATTGGAGCCTTAGGAAAGTTTAAATGAAAGTATATTCTTGAAAAAGGATAAAATAAATCAAAATTAGTCACAATTCCTATTGTGCCTTAGAAAGAAAACTTTAAAAGACAGGGGATATAAGTTCTTAAGGTAATAGCAGAAATAAGTCAAATGGTGTGTGAAATCACCTTAGTCAGTTTAGTTGTGTGTATCTTGGATGTTCCTTTTGGCACATGAAAGGCTGGACTGTATTAAGAATATTTCCTGTGACATTAGTACAAGCTAAAAACAAAACAAACTTTCAGTCAATTTTGGCTTCGATGTTAGATACTTATTTAATAAGCACAGATTAGTAAGCAGATGCTAAACATTTTTTACAACTTGTTTTGTGTTTTCTGTGATGTTCCAACTCAGTTCTTTATAGACACAGAGACTAAACCTTGCAGGAAATGTTCTCATGGTAGAAATGACAATATTCTAGATACCACACATGGGGGAGCAAAAATCTACCACCCCCAAATATGTCTTTTTGTCAAAAGTTTTATTTCATGGGAACACTCTGAAGGTTGTTTTGAAGTTGTCCTTTTATTTTTTTTCTTTTCTTTTTCTTTATTTTTTAAAGAGTAATTTATGCATAAAAGAACTGGGGTACAAGACAGAGGTGTGGGGCATGACTGGGGACAGTATGGGGAACAGAACAGGTGGATTGACTGAAATACATTGCTGAGGGGAGCATCAGGCAAGTCAGGAGAGGCCTGGTTGGCATGTGGGTAGCTCCCAGACCAGGGATCTAACTCGTGCTGCAGTGGCTGCAGATAGCTTCATAAGTTGCATCTTAATCCCTTGCGCCACCAGGAAGGCCCCTGCTTTTTTCTTTTGTCAGTATTTCTAATGCTTGATTATTTGCCAGCCTAGAGGAATGCAGAGAGATATGGGATGATTTCCTTTGAGCCCAGACAAGCATTCATATTGTGATAGACTCAACTACCAGGATTTTTCAAATGACTGGACTTGGGATCTTTTTGGGGTCAAGTCTTTAGTTTCTTAAATCCTGTTTATGCTAAGGTCTCAAAATTATAGACTATCTACATACATTGGCCACCACTAGTCTCATCATAGAGGGCCTATTTCTAACATTTATTTTGCTGGTTAACAAACCACTAATTTCACTAATGGAAATCCATACCTGACTTTCAGGATGCTAATTATCAAATGTCTGGTATGTTTCAAAGACATGGATAGGGAAGTACTTGTAGCCCTCTTTGGGGTAACTTTTCTGATCCATATTTGTCCCCTACCCCTAGACTCTTGATTAAAATATCCATCTACTCTATATGAAACTTCAATCAATCAACACACACATTTATTGTACTGTATCATTGCTAAAGTTTTAAAGTGTAAATTACAGGCATCATAAAATAAGGAAATGATTCACTGCACATGTAGTGCAATTCAGTACACTAGAAAAATGGAAATAGCTCATGGATTCCTGGTGGTAAAATGCAGACTTCAAAAGCATGAGTTAGACTTGAAAGGACATGAAAGGACATATTTGAAGAATTAGTAGATATGAACAATACATAGGGATTTTTTAAAAAAGATTTATTTATTTATTTTTTTATACAAGAACGAGGGTATAGGCCAGATATGTGGGAGGGTGAGAGGGTTCACCAGAGACAGAGTGGGGAACAGCACAGGCAGACTGACGAAGACACTGCTGAAGGGAGCAGTGGGCGAGACAGGAGAGGTCTGCCCCGCCATGTGGGACCCTTGCTGGCTGGCGGGGATCGAAATGGCGTTGCAGAGGCTGTGGACAGGTTCACCTTGTGGCGCTCAACTGCCTGCGCCACCAGGGGGGGCCCTACATAGGGATTTTTAAAAAAGATTTATTTTTAGTAATGCATACAAGAACTGGGGTGCAGGCAGAGGTGGGGGGTGTGTGTGACAGGATTCATCAGAGACAGAGTAGGAAGCAGAACAGGCAGAACTACTGAAATACACTCCTGAGGAGAGCAGTGGGTGAGACAGGAGAGGTGTGCTGTGCCATGTGGGTTTGCTCTCTGGGCAGGGTTGGAACTCAGGCTGAAGTGCCTGGCAATAGCTTGAAAACCCTGAGACTTTAACACCTGTGCCACCAGGGAGACCCAAATACATAGGGATTTTAGCAATTTTACCTTTGAATGGTGTAGCAGGGTAAAATCAGGATGTAGGCAGGAGGTGGGGTAAAAGAATTCACCAGAGTATATTGAAATACACTGCTAAGAGAAGTATCCTTGAGACAGGGAGGTCTGCTACACCTGGAGAGGCTCCCCAGGCTCTATACTTCAGGCATCAGTGATTGGTTAGGGTGACCAATATTGGGTGTGTCCTGGCTCATTATCCTGATCGCATGCATAACAGATCATCAGCTTAATGGCTCAGTTCAGGTGGCACTTCCCTCCACTCTCTTTATCCATTCAAACCTCCCAGATTTGTCACTGGGCAAAGATTGGGGGCTTAGTTTTTAAATTTAAATTGTTCCATCTCTAGGAGTTAAAAGGGCATCAGTATTTTAAATGCTTTTAGTTTAAAGTTAGTGTATGTTTATTACTTCATAATTATTTATAAATAGTTGCTTCCTAAGTCACTTGAGTCCTGCATCATGTGAAGTTCTGATTTATTTCCATTGTATGGGCTTCCCTTTTGTTTTACACTGACCCTCTCCAGCACACCCTCGCTTCTGACATTTTCACAACCCTGGATTACTGTTACTGAAATACTGGTAGGCAGGTTCTTATCACTAAACTTTTGATGTTGCAAACATCAGAGACAGCTGGTATTGGATATTCTCCTGGCAATCATGTTTTATAAATTTCCCAGTCAAAATAGTGCATGTGGTATTTTTGGATTGTTCAGGTGACTTTTCTTTCTTTTTTTAAAAGACTTATTGATGCATACAAGAACTGGGGTACAGGCCAGAGGTGTGGGTGATAAGTGGATTCACCAGAGACAGAGTGGGGGACAGAACAGGCAGATTGGCTGAAACACACTGCTGAGGGGAGCAGTGGGCGAGACAGGAGAGGTCTGCTGTGCTCTGTGGGTCACCTCCCTGGCCGGGTGTCGAACTCATGCCGCAGTAGCTGCAGACAGCTTCATAGTGCTGTGTCTCAACCCCTTGCACCATAGTTTTCCTTTTATTACATTCTCTATAAAGATAATCACTATCTAGATTTTCTTGTTTTAACTCTACCTTAATTAAACTCAGTCTTAAGGAAAGTAATTTATCTTTTTTTCTTCTTATTTTTTAAAGATTTATTTATGCAAACAAGAGCTGAGGTGTAGGCCAGAGATGCAGGGGCCTGAGAGGATTTACCAGAGACAGAGTGAGGGCCAGACCAGGTGGATTGACTGAAAAACACTGCTGAGGGGTGCAGCTGCCAAGACAGGAGTGGTCTACTGTGCCATGTGGGTAACCTCCAGGGCTAGGGATGGAACTGGTGATGCAGTGGCTGCTGATAGCTTCGTAGTACTGAGACTTAACCCCTTGTGCTATCAAGGTGGCCCTGAATGTAATTTATCTTGAATAGTTTCTTTTACTCTCATCCATATTATTGCAGGCAATGATATGTCAGTGATTATTACTGAAGTATAATACACTCTTGTGTGAATATCACAATTTGCTTTTCTAGCATTAAGGGACTCTTGGGAAGTTTCCCGCTTTTGGATTTCATAAATAAAAATCCTCTGAACATTGTAATACATGTCTTTTGAGTTGCCTGACTTTTTTTTAATTGATTTATAGTTTATCTTGTTTTATTCTATGAGCCATTTGTCATCTAATTATGTTATGAATATCTCATTCCTCTGGGTTGCCTTTCTTTTAATGGTTTCTTTTAATAATGGTAAGTATGGAGATTTAATATTATCTAAATTCTCAAAAAATTCTTTTATAATTAGCATCTTTAATAATCTTTTAAAGAAATGTTTGCCTATTTCAACCAAAATTAAGAAGGTATGGTCCCATGTTTCCTTCTAAATGTTTCATTGCTTTACTGTTCACATTTAGAACTGTGATACCAGTGAAGTTGTTTTGGATGTGGTATACAATAGGGGTCCAAATGCCATTATGGTGTTATGGAAATTCAGTTAATCCAGTGTCATTTATTAAAAAGACCATGTTTTCTCCATTGTACGATAGTGTTTTATCTTGGGTATAAATCAGTGATCAGCTATGTTTGGCTCTATTCCTGAACTCTTTATTCAATTTGATTGGCCAGTTAATTTATCTTTGCTTCAGTAACAGGTTCTCTTAATTGCTATTATGGTATCTTGTTATGAGATAGTGTAAATATTCCAGCATTGTTTCACTTTAAAATTGTGTTGGCTAGGGGCCTCCCTGGTGGCGCAGCGGTTGAGCGCTGGATTGTGAAGCTACCCGCAGCCTCTGCAGCTCTGGTTCCATCCCCAGCTGCTCCCCGGCCACCAGAGGAGGTTCCCACATGGCGCACAGACCTCTCCTGCCGCCCACTGCTCCCCTCAGCAGTGTACTTCTGTCCTTCTGCCTGCTCTGCTCCCCGCTCTGGCTCTGGTGAATTCTCTCACCCTCCCACGCTTCTGACTGTACCCAGTGCTTGTATAAATAAATAAATAAATCTTTAAAAAAAAAATTGTGTTGGCTATATTGGCCCTGCATTTCCATATGATTTTTAAAAATAGTCTTCTTGGGGGGCCTCCCTGGTCGTGCAAGGGGTTAAGTCTTAGTACTAACAAGCTAGCGTCAGCCACTGCAGCATGAGTTTGATGCCCAGCCAGGGAACTAACCCACATGGCGCAGCAGACTGCTGTTGTCTCACCCACTGCTCCCCTCAGCAGTGTATTTCAGTAGATCTGCCTGTTCTGTTCCCCACTCTGTCTCTGGTGAATCCTCTCATACCCCACCCCCGCCCTGCACCTCTGGCCTACACCCCAGTTCTTGTATGCATAAGTAAATAAAATAAATCTTAAAAAAAATCTTCTTGGTTTTCACATATGAACTAAATAAAAGGTAATAAGGAAATAAGTAAGGAAATAAATAAGGGGAAAAAAGGAACCTGTTTGGAATTTGATTAGGATCCCATCAGGATAGATTTGTAGATTTTGTTTCTTTTATTTCGCCTTCATCTTAAAGGATATTTTCACAAGATACAGAATTTAGAACTGATAGTTTTTTTCTTCAAGTGTTTTCATGCATAATGTTCCATTATTCTCTGGCATCAGAATTTCTGAGAAGTGAACGACTGATTGCATTATTATTCTCATTTATAGAGTATATTTTTTCTTATGCTGCCTCAAGATTTGTTCTTTATCTTTGGTTTTTCCTGCACAGCTATTTTAATTGCAACTTTCTGTTTCATCAAATTTGGGGAATTTTTTTAAAAGATTTTAAAATTTATTTTATTTTATACAAGAACTGGGGTACAAGTCAGAAGTGCGGGAGGGTGAGAGAATTCACCAGAGCCAGAGCGGGGAGCAGAAGGGGCAGACAGACCCAAGACACTGCTGAGGGGAGCAGCGGAGGAGGCAGGAGAGGTTCGCCCTGGCTGGCGGGGAATCGAACCAGCGCTGTAGAGGCTGCAGACAGCTTCGCAGCACGGCACTCAACCACTGCGACACTGGGGAGGCCCAAAAGTGGGGAATTTTTGACCATCTTATCTTTATTTGAAAACATTTTTTTCTCCTGTCCTTATTGGGCAATTATGTATGTAGAACTGTTTCCTGTTGTATAACTGTTCTCAGAGGCTCTGCTGATTTTTTTCCTCTGAATTATTCCCATTCGATAGTTTCTTTTTATGTACATTCATATTAATTTGATTTTTCTTAAATTATCCCTAAGTCTATCCCTTGAATTTTTTTTAACATATATTTTTGGTTCTAGAATTACCATTTTTTATTATTTTTATTTCTCTGCTGAGATTTCCTGTCTTTTTATTCAATTGTAAACATATTTTGTTTTACTTTATTATGTTTAGTTGAGGTTAGGTAAAAAAGCTAGATTAAAACCCTTAACTTCTAATATCAATACTTGGTGATCTTAAGGTTGATACAGTTGATTTTCTTTTTTATTGGCAGTATGTTCCATTTATCTGGTTTTTTACATGTCAGACAATTTTCAATTATATCCTAGAACTTATAAATGTTAAGTTGTTGAAATTGTGGATTCTGTTATTTTTCTCTGATGTGTGTTATTTCTTTCGTTTTAGCAGGCAGGTATCTTACTGAAATTTGTGAATGATGGTTATTTTATGACTGGTCTGGGAGAGCTCTGTTTATCTCCAGTGACATTTGGAAATATGGTACTTTTATTGGTCAAAAAAAAGATGGTCAGTCAGCTAGTGATTTATGAAAGGATGTTTTAAGTTCAAAACTTCCCTGGAGGTATTCAAGACTGATTTGTTTATTGATGAAACTTCACATAGCATGACTAGTTAGACTTCCTGATAACAGCTTTATATCAGGAAAAAGTCTAAAATAACACACTGAAAACTTTTGAGCAAAGTTTCTGAAACTAAAACTTATCAGAGATATCTTGGCAATTTAATGCTGAGATGAAACACATACTCATTTTGTGAGTATGCACTAGGAGGCTGTGCCTGAAGATCTTGTATACATTTAATGTATGCCTACATCCTCTTTCTCTTGCTGTATTATATCTTCTGCCTTTAATAAAAATCTTACATGAAGTATGCTCTGTAGAATTTTGTAAGTCCTTTCAATTATTTAACCTGTTGTAATCTAAGCAAAATGTAATGTAATGTAGCTGCAGCTTTAGTCTTTCAGATCTACTACTATTGACCGAGCTGTATCTCTAGTACCCATGTATGGTTAAGGAGTCTATGAAAGATATGGGCAGGAAAAAACTTGGACATTCCCTTTCTGAGTCTTTTCCTTCCAAAATATACCTACTCACTTCAATGTCCATGGCTTCTGAGCTTTATTTTTCTGGCTCACCAGGCCATTTTCCATAATGGTCTCACTCTTTTGAGTTGGCCTATACTTGGCCTCAGGCTGAAAGACATAAAAATGGGAACTCACTTCATAGGACTCCATTTTTCTAAACAAATGCCCTCTGCCAGTTTACTCTATAGTGTTCAGGTAGCTGCTATTTATATTGACTCCAGATTTTATGGTAGCTTTCTATGAAGAATTCCATCTGGTTTATTCTTACTCCATCATTCTTGGAAGTGGAACTGCTCTCATGAGATTTCTTCATTAGTTGTCAGCTAGTTGGAATGAGGTGGTCCACTGATGTATTTTATTCTCTCACTACAATCTTGGCATTACTGGAAGATGATAAGCACAGACTAAGGAAATCTAGAAAGAAAATTTGATTAATATATGAATATAGTCCCTTCTTCCTTTCACCATGTTAATATGCTATTTTATTTAATCTTCATTTTAATCCAATGAGGTAAATATATCTATTTGACAAATTAGCAAACAAGTGATCTGGGAAGTTAAGTAACTTGCCCAAAGTGATAGTGCTGCAAAATGAAGCCTGGAGTATTTAATTCCAGTGATCGTTAGAAAATGAAACTGATTTTATACCAAGTGAAGGGGATGACTTTCTCACAGTAGATCTTGGAAGAACCCAGAGCTTCATTGTCTGAGTTAGTCTCACATTCAGTCCTGAACCAGTCACCGCAGCCAGTAGGGCAGATTGCCTGATGGGCCAGTTTGGGTCTTGCATACATCTTGGAGTCAGGTATGGGGTAGGCATTATCAAAACTATTTGGGATACCGGGTAATTCTTCATGGTGAGATGTTGTCACCAAAAGTCAGAGACATGATGATCAGTCAAGAAAAAAGGTATTTACTATACAATTTCACCCTTAATGTCACTTTCTGTGAATCATTGTAAAGAAATAGATGCAGATTTAAATCAGTGCTTATTACAGCTTTAGTTACAGTACTAAAAATGGGAGATGGGGGAGTTTGAACAATCCTATTGCCCAACAACAGGGGAAATGCAAATTTAAAAATACAAAATAAGTTATGAAGAAAGGACACTTTTATACTATAAAGCCATAAAAACAGAATAAGATAATATTTGCAGTGTGACCTTACATCTGTGAAAAATACAAAAGAAAAAACTTGGGAAAATCTTTTAAAATAATAATTAAAAAATATTATTCACTTATTCATATAACAAATAAAATTTTAGAATGCTTATTTCATGTCAGGAATTTTTATTCAGAATATTATTTTCTTTGTAATTCCTATAATTTTATATATGTTAGTAAGCATCTGAGAGGGTTCCTGCAGTTAGACTGAAATTTTAACAACCTTACCTATATTCTCATGATGTTCCAAACATCATCCTTAGGTACTTTTAGTTACAGTCTCATTCAATGTGTATCTTATGAAACTAATTGCCAGTTCCATTTGCTTCACCATGGATATTATTCTACAGGAGCCATAAATAAATCCTGATGATTGACAGAGTGATTCATTTGTTCATTCATAAAAGCACCTATTAATTTTTGGAGTGATTGAAAAAATAGCCCCTAAAGTTATTTCCTGAAAATGAGAAGGCAGGAAAGTTTAAAAATTATCAAGGGTCAGTAAATAGGTTTTTGCAGTGATTAGAATATGTTAATTTTCTTTGCTTTAAGTAAATGAAGAGTTAAATGAATGTCAGAAATGATGTCAAAGCCATTATGTGTTGTGTATTCTGCTTATGTATGAAGCATTCAATTACAGTCATAAAAATAATTTACATAAATGATATTAATGTTTTAATATATTTTAAACACAAAATGTATTATATAGACATCAGATATATGCAGAGTTAATTTATTTCTGACACATTCATTCTTGATTTATAATTTTCATTCCATGTACTGGCTTACATGGAGTAAAAAGTTATAACATTTTCTGGCCAAGGAATCTCTGGCAAGAGTCTGTGGCTACTACTCCCTGAAATTTCACAAGACATTAATTTGGGAGGTGGTACATTCAATTCTCAGAAACCGTTGCAGCTAACTCCCACTAGAAAGAGATGTAGGCAGAGGTTCCAAGGCAGATTCTTCCAGGAGAGACTGAAGAATGACTTCAAAGCCAGCTGGAAGCAGGGATCTTGACTATATATGGAATATGGCTAAATGGGTCATTACACATAGGTTTTGTGGGATGGTAAAGGACCAGATATATGAGGTTTTTTCTCTTTTATTATTATCTCCTTTTTTATTATGACTTAGAATTTTTATGTCTATTTAAATAATTATTTTTTTTATTTAGGCACACTTTTTATCATATGCCACTCCTGAGTATGTACAGAAAGGAAAATATAAGCAAAATGAATTGATTAAAATATTATTAAAACTGCATCACATTTAATGTCCAACTCTTTTGAGAGACCCTGTTATCCCACAATGAGAAACCATCTCACAACTGTAAGAATGGTCCATGTCAAAAAGGCCAGAAACATGTGGTGGTGAGAATGTGGAGACAAGAGAGCCCTCCTACACTGCTGGTGGGAAAGAAAACTGGTTCAGTCTTTATGGAAAATAGTATAGAGGTGGTTCAAAACATTAAAAATAAATCTGCCATTCAACCTACTAATTCTACTCCTAAGCATATACCCCCCAAATTAAAAAATATTAATTTGAAAGGAAACTTTCACTTCCATGTTTATTGCTATTTACTATAGCTCAATTATGGAAAAGAAGATACGGTATATATACACAATGGAATATTACTCAGCAATCAAAAAGAATAAACTCATGCCATTTGTGGCAACATGGATGGCATTTGAAGGGATAATGCTAAGTGAAATAAGTCAGAAGGAGAAAGATAAATATTGGATGGTATCACTCATATGTAGAATATAAAGTAACTAAACTAATAAAGACAAGCTTAAAAACTAACCAAAATAACATTTTAGAATGCTTATTTCATGTCAGAAATTTTTATTCTGCTCCCTGCACTGAAGTACCAAGGAGGTTGTGGAGGCAAGGGGATGGGGAAAGGGTAACAACAAAGTGGAAGGAAGCAAAATGGTGGAATGCAGGTGAGTTGGTTGACGCACTATAGTGGTAATACGTGATGGGGGGGGGGAATCCCTATATTACCTCATTTAAAAATAAATAAAATTTTAAAATGAAAATAATGTCTTTTAACTTTTGAATTGTGAAATGTAATATATGTATTTGTGTGTGTATAATGCACAATATACCTGTGTAGTTCAACAAATAATTAGAAAGTGATACCCCATGTCCAGAAAATATTGAGTTCCCCAAAAACCCATCATATGCCTTCTCTTTTCACCCTCACAGTAATTCTAATGTTTTTATATAGTCAATTGATTGCTTTTCTTTATGTTTGCATTTTTGCATACAAAGATTTCTTTCTCCAACCCTCTTTTCTATAACATAGCAAGCAGTCTCTGAGTTAAACCACATATACCAGGACCCACCAGGACCTGTCCCCTTGAGTGACAAAGAGAGGGGAGGTGCAGGAAGGGGTAGATGGTGTTGAATATGATCACAGAGAAGTCGAACCCAGCCAAAGTGACTGAGGGATTTGTCGTTCCTACTAGGTCACTGATTATGTAATAGACTCTTCTGAGACTTGGGATGAAAAGCTATTCAGTTCATTTAATTTTCTCATTAGGAATCAGAACTACTTTTAAAGTAGGCCACTAATCTGGTTTCTAATGGGTGTGAACAATTGTTTGTATACAAGATCACAGAGCAGTCAGCTTTGTACTGCAAAAACTGGGGTCAAGTTTTGTTTTGTTTTTTTCCAGAATAGCTTTTGTTTGTTTCATTTTAGTGCTCCAGTCAACCAAAGGGAAACTTGATTGAGACCCCAGAACCATGGGGCTTGGACAGGTGGCCATCCTCCGGGCAGAGGAAGAGCCACTCATGGAGACTTACTTGACCTTCTTCTTGAGGCACAGTCTGTTGGTGTGGCAGTGTGGCATGCTTCTTGTGGCAGTTGACAGCTTGGGGTTGCATAACACTTGTAGCAGATCATCTCATCGCAGTTATATTTCTGGGCCAGCTGGCAGAGGGATAGCTCAATGATGCCATCCCTCGGGCATAGCACCAAATACAGTGCAGACTCTCTCTGAATATTGTAAAACTGGGATCGTTTTTAAACTAGACAGAAAAAAGACACTGTACACTTATATACTTTGCCCATCCATTGCCAGGTAAGAGGGTGACAGAGGCTGCCTGTCAAAACCCAGAGCTTAGTGTGTCCAGATAACTTAACACTCATTATATCTGCCATATATTGAGTGTCAATCACCGCTTTTAGTAATTCACACATGAAATTTCACTAAGTCCTCACTAAACCCTATAGCATAGGTACTATTATATAAAAGAAGGATTTTTTTAAATGAAGGAACTAAGGTTTTGCAGTTACTTGCTCAAAACTGGACAACTAGCAGCAAACAGAATTCTGTCCATCAGCTGCATTTGCAGTGCTTACCACTAGAGGGAGGGATCAGACCATGAAGAGCCGCAGCTAGTTGTCTACGGAGCTCTTAGCCTTTTTATCCTCTGGCAGCTCAAAGTAGACTAAGCATGAAACTAGGAAACCCTTTGTTAATACAAACAGATATCTTCTTGTTGTCTGGAAGAGATAATTTTGCAATTCCAGTAAAAGGAAGAGCCAAGTTGTGGAACCTGGAAATGAGAAATGCTAATACACTTAGTATCTTACAGCAGTTTCCGAACTTAAGCACTACATATTGATATTTTAGATGAGATAATTCTTTGTTCCTGTGTGTTGTAAGATATGTAGCACCATCCCTGGTCTCTAGTTACTGGACACCCATAGCTCGCAAGAGACGAGATTAGTGCCAGTCTATAAGTGAAATATGAGCAAAAAATAAAACATCACAATATCAGGCAAGTGACTAATGAGACAAGAAACAGCTTGAAACTTTACAGTGAGGGAAAAAAGAATAATAATTGGGCCCAAATGAACTAGATATGGTGTCAGGCAACAAAGAATAATCAGGCTCAAAAGGCAGTGCCTCCCATAAATGGGAAACTTTTATGACATCTGTGCATGGATGGGAAGGAGCTCAAAGGTCTTTGAGCCAATTTAAACACTTTTCTTCCAAATTTTCTCTTCCAGTATTTTGTTTCTCTTCTAGTACTATTACTCCTTATTCAGTCACTTTAGAAACTTTGGAAGGGATTTCAGTATGAATTGTCCTATCTGTTACAGCATCTGTGATTCATAGGACATAGGCTACATTGATGGTTGTAGTGAACATTCTTTGCCCATTTCTGGAGGTGGACAACAACTTCCTTACTTGCAAGCATGAGGTTCACAAATAACCCACAGGAAATTTAATTAAGAGGAATGAATCAAACAAATATTATCCAAGAGGGAAAAAACAAACTGTTGATATCCAACTTGTAAAGCACATGGATTCTAAACCCTACATGTTCTGCAACACCATATTGCTTTTATAAATCCAAGAGTTCTGTTTTTGGCAAATATATATGCATGGATCCTGGGTCTTGACACCTCTAGGTCATTGGTTGGTTGCTGCTAGTAGACTCAGGTCTGTCCTCTGACATATAGTTGGAACTCAGTCTAAACTATTCTTGAGAGGCCCTTTCCAGAATGGACAGTGTGTGGAATCATCCCACCCATTGATGAATTCTTGTTTCTGATATGAAACCATTGACACAATTGCATTGTTTACTGCAGTGGATCATAGTAAGTAGGACTAAATAAATGTTTATTACTTGACTATATGAAAAAGAGAATGAGTAAATATATGGCTGCACTCAGAACTCAGAACATTCTAGTATTAACATTTTTCCTCAGATATGTGAACACTTCTACTCTTTTGAGCACTGACCTTTGCTCTGGTGAACAAAATAGTTTTAATCAGAAGATGATTTTGGTACCTACCTACCTTTAGCAGCTGAAGCATCCATCCTCTATGGACTCTTGAGTCTTAATTGTTAATTTAGAACTTCCCCATCTTCTTTACAAGGAATTGACCTAGGGAAAGTGGCAGCCAGGAACACCCTTACCTCCTTGGCTCCAAGATCTACTCCCAAGAGTGGTTAATGACTGGTATGGAAAACCAAAGGTCACTCCCTTGCCTCAGATGAGTCAAATATTTGCTGTAATTAGGTACCAGACTTCTCCATTGGATGAGACTAAAGCTATTGTTCAGGGAAGACCACATATCTGCTGAGCTTTCTTTTCCCCTGCCTTATTCCTCTTCTTTCACTCCTGAAAACATTCTCTCAATAATTTGAGCTATTATATCCCTCTCTGGCTCTTTTTTAAATAGGAACCTGACATAACACATCACTGATTACACATTCAAAGCAACCAAGATCAAATTTCAACAGGTATTTTTTGATACAAAAGATGGCAAAGCATCCCAAATCACAGACAACTCTTCTCCAGTTGTTTGCAAGTCACCACTCTCATTTCATTTAACTTCCATTTAAACTCAGTGTTATCAGTACAAATCTTGAGTAAAAGCAATGTATTGATAATGCCTTAGGATTGATATTTATACAATGGTAAATGGTAGAATATCATAACTGGAAAGGAAGTTAGAATCTTTTCCTAATTTAGGGCCTCCCCGGTGGCGCAGCGGTTAAGCGCTGGGTTGAGAAACTGCCCGCAGCCTCTGCAGCGCCGGTTCGATGCCCGACTGTTCCCCGGCCACTGGAGGAGGGTCCCACATGGCGCACAGACCTCTCCTGCCACCCGCTGCTCCCCTCAGCAGTGTACTTCAGTCCTTCTGCCTGCTCTGCTCCCCGCTCTGGCTCTGGTGAATTCTCTCACCCTCCCGCGCTTCTGACTGTATCCAGTGCTTGTATAAAATAAATAAATAAATCTTAAAAAAAAATTAAAAAAAAAGAATCTTTTCCTAATTTAGCTTATTTTACAAATGAGAAAATTATGGCCCAAGAACATGATTTTCTCACAATGATACAGTTCATGAGTGGTAAAGGTGAGCCAGAACCAGGTTCCCAATCTCCAATTTTTATGTTTTCTCAAAACTTCTCTGCTTGTATTAGTAGCTGTGCACATGAGGGAATTTCATAAGTTGGTGCCGTGCAGGGAAATTGGGAGAAATACCTTAAATGCTTAACATCCATGACATAATATTTGAATACATTTTTAAGAGCAGGTAAAAATTAAGGATAATAACGCTATATCAATAGATCCTTATATCTTTATTATTATATTTGATCAAAGTTCACTGCATTTTCTGGCTAGACCTAAATAATTTAATAGGACAGAATCCAGCTTCATGGCATTTAGTAGGGGAAAAAGTCACATAAGTGCTAGGACTACACTTGTGTTATGAGCAAGCTCTATAGTAATTAATCTCATCTGGCAGAACCGGGAGAAGTTTCCCAGAGGAGATAATATGTGAGATAGTTTTTGAAGAGTGAGTAGAATTTTGGTAAGTAAGTAGAGACGAGAGAAGTCCATCATAATTAAAGAAAATAAAATGAGTAATAACCCAGAAATAGGACTATTTAAGGAAAGCCTTCCCTTATGGCTGAATGAAGTAGGCATTTTTTGGGAGGGGAGGTTAGGAGCTTGGTTTGGTGTTTGATAGCAAAGTTTTATTGTAAAATAAATCAATATAAAATTTAGATTTAAAATAGGGAAGAGGAGAGAGCAGTTGATGAATGCAGATGTGCCTGGTAGAGTGCAACTGATATGAATCCTGAGCCATTTAAAGGAGGTAAAACAAATCTTGGTGAATACTGACCCAGACATGGAATTCTCCAGGCTATGGGATAAAGTGAGATTTCCTCTTAGGTGCTGGGTAAAGTTTACCAAGATATTAGACAAGATTTGGCTGGATAAGGGCTCCCTGGTGGCCTAGGGGTTAAGTCTCGGTGCTATCATGGAGATGGTCTGAGTTTGACCCCCAACCAGGGAGCAAACCCACATGGGGCAGCAGACCTCTCCTGTCTCACCCGCTGCTCCCCTCAGCAGTATATTTCAGTAGATCTGCCTGTTCTTCTCCCCACTCTGTCTCTGGTGAATCCTCTCATCCCCTACACCTCTGGCCTACACCCCAGTTCATGTATGCATATTAAATAAAAATAAATCTTAAAAAAAAAAAAGATTTGGCAGGGCCAGCAGAGAGGAGACTTGGAAATTCCCTCCCCTTTGATCACCCCATCATAGAAACTATCAACTCATCCACCAACCGCCATAGTACCCCTGAGGGCACTAATTCTCAAATGTGATGTGAGAAATTGATGCTGTGACCAGATCTACATTATTTCATTAATCCTCACCAAAATCCCTGTGTGGTAGGTATGACTATCAGTATCTTATAAATGTGGATAATGAAGTTAGGAGAAATTCAACAACCTGAAAGAGCTTCTGTGGATAGTATGGTGAAGTACTGGGTTTCTAACCCATCCTATGGCTGTTTCTATAATGTTCCTTATATGAAAAACTTTTCTTAGCTTTCCCAAATGTCCCTCATGGTAAAAACACTAAAAACTTACTGGGAAAGTCCCAGGTCTCCCAGGCCCCCTAAAACCCTTAAATGCTTGCCAACCTCTACAGTGGTGCCCCAGTTCAAGGCAAAGGGAAGGATTCTAGGGTATTTCTAAGGCACACCTGTACCAAGCAGAGGTTCAATACAAGAGTCCTCTCCCCCCCCCCCAAAAAAAAGGAAGGGAGGTAAGGAGGTGTGTCATGGGAGACAGGAAGAAGAGGATGTCAGTCTGAGTCAGGCTCATCTGTCTTGAACATCCGTTTTCTATGGTGGAAAGTAGTTGCCCCTACTTAGACTTCAGGTGGCTGGAGTGAGTCCTGCTTCCCTCTGGCTCCTTCCCAGCCTGGGCGTCCTTCAGCTCCAAGGCCTCTTTCAACTCTCAGAACATCTCAGTTTTCACAACCATGGATCTGAAGGATGAAATAGAGTTGGGGTGTTTGTTACTTTGAAGGGTCTAGAATGTCATACATAATATTTTGTCTCCAAAAATACCTTTCCACTCTCATTTTCTCCCCCTGTTTTACTCTCCTTATAAATTGTTTTACTCTAGTTGTCATGGGGTATGGTGCTGAGTACTTCGTAATAAACACTTAGAGAAGGGAAAGAGAAGAAACTTGCAGCTTTTATCTTTATCCTTTCTTTTTTTTTAAGATTTATTTATTTGTATACAAGAATTGGGGTACAGGTCAGAGACGTACAGGAGGGTAAGAGAATTCACCAGAGACAGAGTGGGGAACAGAACAGGCAGACTGACGGAAACACACTGCTGAGGGGAGCAGCTGGCGAGTCAGGAGAGGTCTGTCCCGCTATGTGGGTTTCTCCCTGGCCGGCAGGGAATCGAACTCGTGCTGCAGTGGCTGCAGATTGCTTCATAGGTTGTGTCTTAACCCCTGCGCTACCAGGGAGGCCCTTTATCCTTTCTCTTGAGCATTCACAAGGAGAAATAAGACATAACATTGCAAGATAAAACTGTCGATTCAACAAAATTATTAAGCTGTCTAACCCATAACTATTAAAGAAAAGAAACTAACATAGTGAGCACATACTACTGCTACTACTTCTACTACTAAATGTGTTAAGCACTTTAGAATAGTCTCATTTTAACTCTCACAATTTACATCATGAGATAAGTAATTTTAAGTGTCTCATGTATAAAGATAAAAAGCCCCAGGCACAGATTTAGTCTCCAGGTTGTCTGGAGAATTTCGTCTGTGCAAAAGGCTTCCCAGGAAGCTCTAACTGTGCACGCAAGGGGTGAGAAGTAGATATCTGAGGGTCAGGTGTTGGAATCTTGAGGATTCCCTTTGTAGAAAAAGCAACTGAGAAGCAAAAGGAAGAGAGGAAGGCAAGAAAGAATAACAAGAGATGGGGAAAGAAAGAAACATTAAAAAGACAATAGAGTGTGATTTAAAAGCATTGGATTGATTATAAATTATTACCCTCTCTACCAAGATACTAAATATACAAATTTTATACTGCTCAATATGTGATGGAAAAAAAAAACTATCAGGAAAAATTTAAGTAATTTAAATATATATTCATAGTTTGATCTTTGTTTTATATAGACTTAACTTATGAAGTAAAATTCAACAAATGAAGACATTGAAAGGAATGGTCACAACCTTTGGCAACAAAGCAAATGTCTTTTTAAAACAAATTAAGTGTGAAAAAGATTTTTTAAAGCAAACAAATGCCTTTTAAAAGTCGTCATTTAAAATACTTCAAAAATAGGGCCTCCCCGGTGGCGCAGCGGTTGAGCGCTGGGCTGCGAAGCTGCCCGCAGCCTCTGCAGTACCGGTTTGATCCCCAGCCACCCCGGGTGAGGGTCCCAGATAGATGGCGCTGGCGCGAAGATCTCTCCTGCCCCCCGCTGCTCCCCTCAGCAGTGTATCCTCAGTCTGCCTGTACTTTTCCCGCTCTGGTGAATTCTCTCACCCTCCCACGCTTCTGACTGTACCCAGTGCTTGTACAAATAAATAAATAAATAAATAAATAAATAAATAAATAAATAAATAAATAAATAAATAAATCTATCTTTAGGAAAAAAAAATAAATAAAATACTTCAAAAATATCCCCAATAAAATATCAGTTACATTTCAAATCTATCAAAATCCTTTATTTTTGAAGTCATAAATTGTATTATTTTGAAATGCCCTCATCCATATGTATAATAATGATAAATAATTTATTTCCTAAAATACATTATTTTTTCCTCTGTGAATTAGCATTGCTAAGTTAGACTTGGCTCTGGAATACAGTGGGAAATATTAGATTTCAGACACACCAAGGAAATTTTCTGCCTATGCATGGAGGATAAACACACATTATACTATTTACATATATTGTATTTCTTTTCTCTCCCACTTGGGAAAACAATGCTTATAAATTACATTTATTCTATTAGCATTGGAACCTTTGTTTAGTGAACCTCTTAGAGCATCAGGTGTTTTTCTCCTTGGATCCTTAAGCTGAAACTTAATTGTCCCACGTCACATCTGTTCACATCAATCAAGCAACATTATTTTCTTTACAATGTGTTCTTCGAGGTGATGTGATTGATGTGACTAAATGTTATGGATCAAAAAGGTCCGTCAGGCACTACAGAAAATTTCACAATCTCAGGCAGGTCAAGGAATCTCTGTCTATGCATAATTTGGTATAGAGTTAAATTTAGAAGGCAATACAGTTCACCAGATTAAGAATTTTTGACAGTGATTCTTGACAAACTACTTTTTGATGATAAAGAAAATATATGAGAAATTTGCTAGGGCAGAGTTAAGTTTAGGGAGTCACGGCCTGTTGTAAATCAGACAAATTCAGAAAGGAATTCGTGTGAAAAGGATTTGCATTTGTAAGATTCAGTTTTGAATCCCAGCTTCTCATGTTCCAGTTACGTGACCTTGGAGAAATCACTTTAATTCACTGAACTACAGTTTCTCATCTGTATCATCTGTCACACAGAGTATTGTGAGAATGACAGGAAAGAATATATCTAACAGACCCTTATAAATTACAAATTATCATAACAAAACCCCACAGTTTCATTGAGGGCCTATACTGATTTTTTTTAATACACATTAAAAGTCTAATTGTTAAAAAATTTTCATTCTTTGATGCACAGGAGCACCTCAAATTATAAAAGGAAGTGATGTGGTGGGTGGGGTAGAATTCTTATATCCAGAATCCTCATACATCTAATAAATAGTTACTTTTCTTTTTGACTATCCATACATGCAAAGAGTTGTTAAAAGTATGCAATTATTTTTGTTGATTATTCTCTTGTCAGATGGTATATTTTCCATTTTCATTTCCACTGGAGTATTATTGTTGTTATAAATCTTTAACTAAGAAAGTTAAATTGACATTATTGCAACTCCCCAAGTGGGAGCATGGTTTGGAATTTTCTTTCCTACATTCCCTTCTTGTCAAAGATATCTGCTCAGAGTCTATCAGAGACTTTTAGTTCTTCCTTGACTTGTTTTGATAGGTGACCTGATGTAAAATAACTTCTAGGTTATTTTGCTGTCATTATAACTTCTTAAATTAACTACATCTGCAATAATCATCTGACACATGGTTATGAGCAGAATGAAGAGTTGAATCATTCACTGGAAGTTGGGATTGGGAAAGAAAGATTGTGTCTGGAGAATTAAATGTAGAGAAAGAGCCCTAAACTTCACACTGTAAGGCAGCAAGCTGATTTCACTATAACACACACTATAACACACTATAATCACACAGTGTGTGATTTTCACTATAATCACACAGTGATTTCACTATAACACAATTAATTAATTACCTTCTTTATGTCTTTTAGGTAGTGAGTAATATGTGTGTATGTATGCATATGTATGCACACACACACACACATATATCCCAATTTTAAACAAGTTCAATTTGAAGTAGTAAGGTCCAATAATTTATTTTTTTTTTCTTTAGGCAGCTCAATTTATATTGCATCACTTAGGTTCTTTCATGATTCTGCTTTCATTTCAGGGTCCTTCCAAGATGGCATCTTTTTGTAGGGAAGTAAGGTTATTGGACCTCAGGGCCTTGTGAGACTTGAGGGTCCCTGGGCATGAGCTACCTGGTTTATTTCATTTCTGTGCTGGCCCATTGCTAGCGTTTGTCAATGACCTATTTCTCTATTTATCTTCAGCTCAGTGAGAAACTGTGTTCACACAGTGAGTCTGACCTGCCTTGGCACTCCATATTGCTCTCTGAACTTCTGAACTCCAGTCAGTGTGTTCAGTTCTTCAATTCCCAGCTCTAAGAACATTCATCCTTGTTATGGCAGCCGCCCCTGACAAGTACTCACCTAAAATTTAGAGTTGTTGCCAAGTTTATTTGAAATAGTTCTTTCTCTAGTTCTAAGACATGGTATATTTTTTAAAATTCTGAAGATAGAGAAAGGAATTTGTAGTTTACCCAAGTTACCTATCTTTTCTGGAAAGAAGACTAGAGATGGTAGAGCAGGATCCATGTTTTGCTTCCTGCATTTCCTTTCTCTCTCTTTCTCCTGTAAAATAGAGTTACAAGACATCATAATCATTAAGTAGAAGAATTTTTCCTATTCTGTTGGAAAAATACCACAAGCTGGTCTACTGAATTGTAGGATTTATGTTATTAGATGTGCATCTAATCTTTTTTAGATCAATATTACTTGCATGATATCAATTATTTAAATATAGGAATGACAAAACATTAGCACCTCTTTTTTTCTGTACAAATCTGTTCCCTGCTATTCATTATTTTGCTATATTGTTTTCCTTAGATATTTAAGTACTTTGTAAATCAACCATGTTTCAGTATGCATCTCATCAGGAAAAAAGAAACCACTTCCTATGTTAACAATGAAGGATATTTTTAATGTGTGGAATTGGAATACAGGAAGATGTTGAGAAGCTAAAAGAGGCTAGTGAATTAACTAAAAAGCTTGGCAACAGCAGAAAGCTTTTTGTCTTTTTAGTATAGAGAGAAAAAGGAAGAACAAGATATTGCTGAAGCACAGAGTCAAAGTCATGGCTTTCATGTCTAGAGAGAACTAGAACCACAAAGGAAATACTAATATTACTAAAGAAGCTGCGTAAGTTAGAGAAAGAATGAAATTATCTGTACCAGTGACCTCAACCATAAGTTGAATAGTTGTCCCCACAATGCCAATGCTGAAGTTCTAATGCCCAATATGATGGCATTAGAAGGTAGGGCCTTTGGGAGGTGAGTAGGTCATGAGGATTAATTCCTCACAAATGAGAGCAATATAAAAGTGGCCAAAGAGAGCTCGCTTGTCCCTTCTGTCATACAGCAAGAAGGCTGTGCCTCAAAAGAGGGCCTGCCCTGACCATGCAGGCATACTGATCTTGGACATTCAGAACTGTGAGAAATAAATATTGCTGCTTATAAGCCACCTAGAATATGTCTCTGAGAACAAGCAGGGCCAGAATGGCACACATTGGTCTTCTAAAATTCTTCTCAGGATGTCCAAGTGCAATAGGGGCCCTAATCACTTCATTTTTGGTAGTAGTCTCTTTGAAGGTTTCTGACTGAGGTCTCTGCATTGGATATCTGCTAGGGTTGGCTCATGTTGTTGATCCTGGGATTGTCCTTTACCTGAGCATGCTCTTTGTAACTCTTCTGAAATGAATTTTCTGTTTCCTATAACCAACATCTTTGTCTTCCTAGACAAAGAACTGCCTGTGAAATGTTACCCAGGAGGTGTATTTTGAGGTATTTTATGCTGGGAAATATATAAATACTTTTTTATTATCCTAATGACTGATTGATAGTTTGACTATGTATGGAATTCTAGGAAATGATTCCTTCCATACCATATTGCATTCTAAGTAATAATTTCCTTTAGAATTTTGAAAGCATTATTCCATTGCTTTGTGTTTTGCAATGTCTATTTCAATGTTTAAAGCTCTTCTTTTTCTTAGTTGTGTGTGTGCTCTTTTGATTTTTGAAATATATGACACAAAATTCAGAAGCAATGAAATGTGAGAAAAGGGGGTCTTCCTCATATTCCTTCCCCCTCATTCAGCTAGCTTCTCACTTCCAGAATTGCAAGCACTATTACCAGCTTCTTATAATTTTCAACTTGTGAAGACATTTTATGCACAACCATGTCTTATTAACATAAATCCTCTGATTTGCACAGATTTTTGTGAGTGCATGTTTGTGTGTGTGTGTATGTGCATGAGTGCACTTTAGGCAATGAATACTGTAGGAATCAGATATCTTTTGCTAAAGCATTCATAAAAAGAGAGGGAATAGGTTTTAATATAACCATTCATGTTAACCTAGGTCATGAATTCACTGACACATCATTCAGTCTCTGCTATAAGCTGTATTTTTTAATTTTTTGGGGGGAGGGGACATCTTTCTTACTAGAGGCTTTCCCCAGATGCCCAGTCAGAATAAATTTACAAAGTTGGAGAATAAAAACCTAGTTGGAAACTCTGAGCATGTAAATGGGGCTTGTGGACTACTCAGTATTCACTTAGAAAAGCCAAACTTCTATAAATGTTATGAGATTTGTTCTAGGGATTAGCCCTGTATAACTATGGGAGGCATTATAGAAGGGGACTAGAAGGGAGTCTTGAAAGAGAAGCACTGATGGATTGGAGGAAAAATCACTAGCAGTTCCTCTTCAGGCATGGAGCTAGATGAACAAGTTGGGGTTTTTAGGGGCATCTAAGAAGTCCAGTGTGTCCAATCACTACAGTGGTTGACAAACAGGAGTTCAGGGAGATGACAAACAGGAGTTCAGGGAGAGGCCTGTGACAAACTTAGCTCTATACTGTCTCTGGACATTTGCCAGCAGGTGCTGCTGATAAGGCTGGAATTGCTGTTTGCTACAGGGGCTTTTGACTTTATACTTTTTCTTCCCACCAATTGGAGAAAAGTGCTAGACATGGGGGCCTCCCTGGTGGCGCAGGCAGTTGAGCACCGCACGGTGAATCTGGCTGCAGTCTCTGCAGCGCTGGCTCGATCCGGGCCAGCTGGTAAGAATCCCACATGGCAAAGCAGACCTCTCCTGTCTCGCCCACTGTTCCCCTCAGCAGTGCATTTCAGTCGGTCTACCTGTTCTGTTCCTCGCTCTGTCTTTGGTGAATCCTCTCACCCTCCCACGCATCTGGCCTGTACCCTGGTTCTTGTATAAAAATAAATAAATCTTAAAAAAAAATAAAGGGCTAGACATGGATTTGAGGAGAGGGAGAGACAATCTAGGACTTGCCAAGAACTTTGTACTTTCCAGTTTCTGGAATTTCACACAATTTTATCTATTTTGATTGTGAAATTCTTTAGAGAATAATAATCTATGCTTAACTTTCATCTCCAAATATCATGCATATTTTTCCCTTGGCCAGTTCTGACCCAGAATAACACAGGAAAGGAAAGGAAGATGTAGTTCCTCACTTGATCACTTGGCAATGACCTAAAGTTTGTGAATATAATTGTGACACTTTTTGTCTGGGAAGTTGTTCTTTCTTTTTGAGTTGATCAAGTTTCTAGAGAAGACTCTACCCATTCCTTGCACAGAGTAAAAATCTGGCTGTGTCTAGTTGCTAAGGGAGGAGGAAGCTAGAGTGGTGATTTCATCCCTTTAGTATGCAAATACTCATGCAATGTCTTTGTTTTGAGTATACTTTTCCTAACCCAACACTGGTTTCCAAGTCTAGAATCCTCTGTTTATTTTTTTCAGAGAATATATCCTCAGTTCTCCCCAGATTGTAGCTGTAGATCTTTACTGTGTTTCTAGTGGTGTCTGGGATTTCCAGCTCCTGAGCATTTGGGCAATATTGTGATTTAAACTAGGTACCCCCTATTGGCTTTTAGCTTCTTCCTCTCCTAGTTTAATGTTAATTTATCTCACATCTGCTGAGTCATTTCCTGCTTATCTATTTGCTTTCTAGCTTATAAAATTTGTAGTTATTATCTTTGTACCTATTCTTTCTTTCATGAGTTTATGCATTTAAACAATGTTTATTATCATTTCAGGGTGGTATAGAGGGAATAGAAATAGATGCAAAAGTTGAATGTGCCATCTTTGGAAGTCCACACAATTTTATCTATTTTGAAAGAAAAGTATATTAAAAAATTCACATGGCTATGGTGGAAGTATTCAGACAGAAAAGTTTTAGCATATATTCTAGAATTTTTTTCTTTTCAAAATTCTGTCCATGGAAAAATGAAACAACAAGCTCTGCAAGCTGACCAAATCAAGAAATACATCTGAGGCCACGGTTTATACCAGTATCTCACTTGTTTCTTGATCCAACAAGTATATTTTGAACAACTGCAACACTTTAGGCATTGTTTTAGGTAATGGGTATATAGTAAAAACAAAGAGAAAAACTCCCTGCTCTTAAAGAGTTTATTTTTTAAAGATTTTATTTTATTTATACAAGAGCCCGGGGTACAGGCCAGATGCGCAGGAGGGTGAGAGGATTCACCAGAGATAGAGTGGGGAACAGAACGGGGAGACTGACGAAATATACTGCTCAGGGGAGCAACAGGAGAGATAGGAGAGGTCTGCTCGCCCTGTGGGTTGCTCGCCCTGTGGGTTGCTCGGAGGCCAGCGGGGATAGAACCGGCACTGCAGAGGCTGCAGACAGCTTCACAGCGCTGTGCTCAACTGCCTCCGCCACCAGGGGGGCCTCAAAGAGCTTATATTCTAGTACAAAGAGACAAATAATTTAAAAATAAGGTGAGGGCTACAAAGAAAAATAAAGCATATGAAAAGGACAGAGAAGTGGATTTTTGTTATTTTACATAGAATGGGCAGGAAAGGCCTTTCTGGGAGGTAGTATTTGATCAGAAATCTAAAAAATGAAAGAAGTCTGCAAAGAGTGCCAGGAATGATAGCTCAGAGCTGTAGGAATGAGGAGGTTAAATTGGCAGAAGAGTTTCTGGCAAATTACACTGACGAACTTGACTGTTGGTGGGGGTTGGTATAGGTTGGGATGGGTTATTTTTATAGCTTGGTTGAATTCCTTCCCAGTAATGCTATGTCCAAGGAGAAGCAGGATTGACTGGATGAAGAACACTCAGTGGAGGAATTTATTTTCTTTGGTGCCAGGCAGGAGCTGTGGGAGTACGAGCAGAAGAGGTCATCCTCATCTCTTCACTTGGTGTGCAGTTCAGTATTTCATGAGGTAACTAAGTCTGCAAATTTCCTTAAAGGAAGCCGTGCTTTCCAATGGCTTGTGGACCTAGAAGAAGACAAGCTGAACTAGAATTAAGAAATATGATCTTATTAGAATAACAAAAAACATTGGTTCTTGTTGGCAAACAATTTTGTATTTAGTTTGGGTGAATAAGTGAAAAAAAACTCATCATGGAAAAAGTCAAACAAAACTCAAAGAGATGGAAATAAAAAGGAAAATAGGTGAATCTTATAGGGCAGTTTCAGGAATTAGGGCATAATAAAATTAGAGTTCCAGAAAGAGAAAAAGAACAGAGAAGTAATAATCAAACAGAAAATAAAATAAAACTTTCTCTGCTCATGAATGACTACAGGTTTACTAAAATTACTGTCTGCCAGTCAGCATTCAAAAAGGCATGATAAAGTGACATTTCTGCACTACAAGTATGAAAATAGTTTATTTCTGGAAAAAAAAAAAACACAGATGAAGAAGCTGGTATCAGACTTCTCATCTGAGCTCTTTTCAGTTGGTGTTGTGTTTCTTTGCCCTAACTCTGGTGTTGTCTTTTATTTTGAGCACTCCCTTACTTTTTGATCCTACAAGACAACTCCAGTCATATATTGGAATTCACGTCATATATTGCCTACACTATTCCTTGATCAGCTACTTTCCAAGAATCTGGAACAAGGGATCCTTGAATAAAATAACTGATTCTTTACTATAGAATGAATGACCTTAGAAACCTGATTGGAATGCTGGATGTGTTCATTACTTTAAGCTTTTTCAATTGATAGTACAATGAAATACTATTATGTGTACAAACACTATCTACAAATTTTTCTATATGCAAATATCTGTTTCTATATTAAGCTATTTGGCCTTACAGGTTCCACAAGTTTCTATAGTTATTAGGTCATATTTTTCCCCTTTATCCCCTACACTTTTAAAAAATTTGTCATTGATCATGTGATTTCAGATATGTCCTTACATAGAGTCAATGTTTTGGAGAATTTCAGTTAAAAGTTGACTGGTTTCTATACTATTTTAGGACTTGTTAAAATTAGAGATACGTTCTGATTTGGGATTAGTCTATTGGTTGAAACTGTTGTATCACAAAGAGAAAAATAATTTAAGATAGAGACACTAACCAAAAATGTTTCATAGCCTCTTTATTCTATCTCAAACACAGAGACAAACAATATCCAAATATTACCTGCACTGCTTCTGCCCTCTACTTAAAGGTAGGATTTTTTAATTTTCCAAATGGTTTGGAGTTTCAGAGGTGAGAGTAAATGATGAAGGACTTGCTCAACATCTACAGCAGAGCCTCTCCCAGCAGACTGGGTTAATATCAGAAGGGGCGAAGGTCTTCTAACTCCTTTTATTACTTTCCTCAGGGAAGAAATTGTGAGCCCATGGAGAGACCCACTCATAATCCTCAGACCTCATTTGGGGCATAGAGGTTAAGTTTCTCCTTATCCTTTAAAGAAACAGAAAAAAATAAGACTGATATCTAAACAAAGGTACTTTGAGTTGAGGATTTACATGCAATAAGAAACGCTTCCCAGCAGAGATAGCAAGCTGTTTTGTAGGGAAGAGCTATGGATTTTGACATTTCTCTGAGGGAGAACAACAGACAAAAAGCAGGTATTAATCTCACCTACCTCACACGTGGAGGGGAAAAAAAAAAAAGACATTCCATGGTGGTGGCAGATATTTCAAGTTCCCAAAATAAGAATCCTCTGAAGGACTCTCATAAGAGAGTCATCTCTCCACAACAAAAATATCATTCACAAAAATATTTTCAGTCATCTAATTAGCTCTGTGGATGAACTCATGCACACATTGAAAAGTCTTTGGATTTTAAATCACACATTTTGGGAGTTCTGCAGCATGATAGAACGGTTTTGGAAATCATTCTAGTCTGGTGTAATTCTGGGAACAGTCAGTGCTGTTCCCTTAAGTATTGTGTTTTGAAGTGACTTAGGTTGTTGTTCCATGAGAAAGTTGTTCTCTAGGGAGTGACAACTTTATTTCAACAATATAGAGATGATTCTGATAAAGCTTCAATACAGGTCATGCACAGAATTATCTTTTGAGATGATGGAAGGAAGGTTACTCCATAGCTGTGCCTCAGGAATGTTACCATGGTGATTGTTGAATATATTTGACCACAGACTGACCTTTTCTGGGCCTTTGCTGGGACCTCTTCCATAGGTGTTACTCCGTAAGGTGACCATGAATTTTAACTGATGTCTGTATTACCAGGGTTTATATTCATCAGTGCTACTATATCTCTAAAAAAACAACGAGGAAATCTGATACACTTTCTCAGGAAAGAAGTCAGATTCGACAAAAAGAATTTATATCTTTTTGTTTGACTAAAATATACAGTACAATTAAATAAATTATATAAAATATAGTTATCTATCTGTCTTTCTGCCTATCTGAGTCCACTCTGCAGAATGTTTGCCCCTTTCCAGACCACACATGGGCGGAAACTAGATGCTCCTAGATGTTCTCAGTCAAATTCTCCCTTTATAACTCTGAAACATCTTTTTCTTCACTTAAGATAAAAGGCAGAACGCTGCTATTTTTCCTCAAATAAGTCACATCAAGATTTGTGTATGTATTACTCAGTAGTGGTAACTAGGACAGTGCTAGAAGCAGGGTAAATTCATGGATTGAAGCCAGACATAAACAAAATCCAGGGTCAAATCTAATATTCTCATTACTGAGTGTAAAACTGTTTTCTTTGTATATGCTTACTTATTAATTATGAAATTCCTTTATATTCCATTTTTTTTCCAGTTTAGGCAAGTACTGGCAAGTATATGTTTATATACTGGCAAGTATACGTATATATAAAAAAGGACAGGTTAGAACAACAATACTAAATACTACCCAGTTCAGTGAACTTTCCAGTTTTTCTGATATAGCTTATTGTTTATACATCATTTCAAAATGAAAAGTAGAATTAGTAATGGACCTTTTGACCCAACATTTAGCTATTACCAATTGGTAAAATGTTTGTTTTGTTGCCTAAACACACCCAAAAATGAGTTTTTGGATTAAGGATGCTTTTTGAATTATGTTACTGGTGCTGTAAACATTTGAAAAATGTTTGAGTGTTAAATGAAGATAATTCAATTGTTGAAATTATTTTTGTCTAAGAAATCTGGCTATTTCCTAAGGATGAAATTGGCACTTCTTGTCATTCATATTTACAAGTAGCTTATTGAAGGATCGCGGTCTCTCTGAATATTCATTTGGATATTTAGAAGGAAGTATATTGTTTTTCTCTACCACAGGGAGGCATTTTCTGAAATATATTGATTCTAGGAAATAAAAATATACAAAATCAATAGCAAGAGATTTTGATCTTCAGTCTAGATCATCACACTTTTCTCTTATGCAATATCTTAACAGATAAGTATCAAAAGACTCTAATCTAAATTAGATCTTTGGGGAAAGAATAAATCATTCAAATCTTCCCTTTAATATGCTGCTTTTATCACAACCTGTGTTAACAATTTTTCAAAGTGAATATAAGAAATACATTATATTTAACTGATCCAGGAAAAAAAAAAAACTAATGTTGTTTTATGGAGGATAAGTTCTTATTTAAGCACTATTAATAAACCAGAGATTTAGAGAAAATTCTGTCACCCTTAGCCGAGTTATGAGATAATGTGAAGACTTATTCCTCAGAACCATCCTCAGTTCTTGTTAGTAATATTTAGCAACTTCTGAAGACATATGCAGAATATATATTTGTGCCATAAACTATGGTCATTACCACAATACCCAAGATACATTCTAATATAATCATATTTGTATTTCTCTTTTGCTGACTACTTTTTGCATCCACATGACATTATTTTTTTTTGTAATATTTAAAGCAAAGGGAAGCAGCGAATTCACCATAAGGTAGAGAGAGGCAATTATAACTTCTTAATTGCCATGATTAATTATGTGTTGCAGTTCTTCGAAAATCATACAGCAACATACTGAACTCATAGGGGGCAGAATCCTGATTTTCATTTACAGTTTACCCACAGATCCTTGATGTCATCTGCTCTGTTCTGAAGTGTGTAGTGAAGTAGTTGATGGCAGAGCATTATTAATGTCCTTCCTCAATCTGTTAAGCCAAGAAAAAAAATGGTGCATTATTTAATAAATTATTTGACATTAAATAGAACAGTCTTTTATATTTACTGTGATTAAATTTTAGGAAGCAAATTTTCTTTTATCATGTTCTTCTTCTTCCTTCCAATGATCTATTTTTTAAAAGCTGTTTTTCTGGGAGGTGTTGATTCTTCAATTAGTAAGTGGATACCATCTTACATGACTTACCAAAAAAAAAGCACTTTTTCTATGTGCACACCTTTCCTTATAGTTACTTTACTGCTAGCACTTGCAGTATCATGATGTCATTCTTTCCCCCATGTGTACTGCAGGCAATCCATGTTGAAAAGAGTATCAGTGACCTTGTTGTGTTCTATATTTTGATATTTGAAGGGGTGCCTGGACATTATTCAGAGAAAGCACACATGAAGCTTCTGTGACACCTCTGACCCATATTAAAGAAATTGAGATTTTTTGATTCAATCACTGCCTTTTTAATCTGTAAATCTATTATTGTATGTTTACCATAATTTTATTCATAACACATCCATGTTCTCCTGTTATTTCATGTTCTTATAAAAATGGCTGAGGAAACAAAATTCAGTTACATTTTTTCACATTTTACTACTAATTAAAATCTCCAGGGTTTATAAAGTTTTCTTTGTACAAGAAAGTATATTACTGTAGAGTTTTTGTTAGAGATGTTTTGTTTGAATAGACAAATCCACAAATATTGTCAACTGAATGAAGGTTGCTGAAGTTGGCTGACTGCCAAGAAATTTTGCAGCCCTGCACTCCCCTGGAGAGTTTATAAGTCTGGCAGGAGGGGCTAACACAGTGTTTCAGTTTTTAAAAAAGTTAATGTTTTTGCCAGTGTGCCACAGTTGAAAAACCAGAAATTAATTCTAAGTAGGTAAAGTAAAAATGTGATATATTTGCAGCCTACAGGGGGATCTCATGCAAAGAAGTTTGGTATGCAAAGCCAAACCTCAAGAACTTAAAAGTCAAGTCATTTTCTAGTTTTCTCTCTCTGTTAATACTTCCTTGTGTATTTTTTTCTATTTTCCTCTTTGTTGACCACGCATGTATTTATCTCCTTTCCTTTTGCTTACATTGTGGAAGTCGATTTACTAATTTACAAGGAGAAATATTCCCAACAACCAGTACATTTTTCCCCAATCCAGGTAAACTTAATAAAGGCTGGTTTGGTGAGCTCTGAAGGTGAACTACGTATGTCTATGTATTTCCAACAGTAACCACTTCTCTGAAGTGGTACCCTCACTGAGTCCTTGTTGAAGTGATGGATTTGTATGGTCACGTGTATCTTGCATGATACCATGAGGAATAAACAGTTGTTCAATATATAGACATAATCATTCAAAGTCTCAGGGTTAAGAATTTGAAGCAAGGGACATAGGCATGAAATATTTTTGAAAACTGCATTTTGGATTCTTATGAAGTTAGTGCCACAGCTGGAGATCCTGAGTAAAGAGGAAGCAGAAGTTAACAGAAAAGGACCAATCCCTGTAGTCTAGTAATATATGATTTTTTCACTTGATTTGGGTAAATTTCTATATTTTTAAGTAAATGTGCTCTATGTAAATTTTTTTATCAAAGCAATACATGTGCATAATTTAGAAGTCAAATAGTAATATGGGGTTTATAATGGAAGAGGAAATGCCTCATTGCCTCCTCATTTCTAAGTAACAGCTTTTCTGAACTTTCAACCCTTCAATTGTTTCTATCAGAATTTACTTCTATATCTTCAAAACTATTTTTTTATTCTATAAATTTTAGCATTATAAAATTGATTTCCTTGTGGATAAAGAGGAATTAGTTGCCTTTTATAAATTGCTCTCCATTCATGTAGTACAATTTCATCACAATTTTTGATGAAATTAGTTTTTAGGTTATTAAGAATGTGGCCATGTATGTTACTGTGCACATATTACTCATTGCTGACATAAGTTACACTATAATTACATTTCCTCTTGAAATTAATAATTGCTTTATCTTTTTTAAAAAAGATTTATTTATTTATGCATACAAGAACTGGGGTGTAGGCCAGAAGTATGGGGCAGAAGGGGAGGTGGTGAGAGTATTCACTGGGAGAGTGGGGAGCAGAACAGGCACACTGTTGAGGAGAGCAGTGGGCAAGACAGGAGAGGTCTGCTGCACCATGTGGGTAGCTCCCTGGCAGGCTGGGGATCAAATTCGTGCTGCAGTGGCTGGTGATAGCTTGATAGTGCTGCATCTTTAACCCCTGCACCACCAGGGAGGCCCCAATAACTGCTTAATCTTTTGAAGGGTGTTGTTTTTATATAACTATCAGTAATTCTTCTTGAAACTGTAACAAAAATATTATTTAAAAAGCTAAAAGAAACTTCATATAAAAAATTAGGAAATCTGTCTGTTTCCTTAGGCCTTAGAAAAATGACTCTAGGTGTCCTACGTCTTCATGCTTCAGGTGAGGTGGTTCACTTCAGGGAATGCTCTATAGCTGTCACTTTGAGCCATTCACTCGCCATCATTTAAGAAATGCTCTTTCTTTTCTGTGTAAAGATTTATATTTTCTGGGCTTTATGACTTTTACATTTTTAATTTACTATCTCATTTTAGCAGAGCATATCTTCCCAAGGTTCCTAAAATAGGGTTTGTGGAAGGCAACATTTCTGAACCCTTGCTTATATGATAATGGCAGTTTTCTATTTCTTTCTATTTCACAAAAAATTGACAGTTTTTGTGTATCCTTCAAACTTGAGCAGCATTTTCCCTTCAGAAACTGTTTTCTGGTTTCTACTATTGACAGTTAAGAATTCTATAATAACATCTGATTTCTGAATCTTCCACCTCCAGTCCATTGGTGTGAAGATATATAGTCGTCAGAGACTTTACTAAAGCCTTAGGACATTGGAAGCAACTTATGTTTTGAAAAACTTAAATCACCTATTGGACTTCCATCCCTGGTCTAAAATTTTGTCAGATGGTGACTGAACCATCTTTGAGTCCCTGCAGTAAATCCCAATTTGCCATTCATTCTCTATGATCCCTTCAATGCATTGTTGAATTTAGTTTCCTAAGATTTTATTGAGGATTTTTGTACCAATGTTCAATAGGGAACTTGGTTTATAAGCTTCTTCTTTTGTGGTGTCTTTGTCTGGTTTTGATTTAAGGTACTGTTGACCTCATCAAATGCATTTGGAACTATTTCCTTTCCCTCAATTTTTGAAAATTTTGAGAAGGATAGGTTTTAATTTCATCTTTGGAGGTTTCGTAGAACTCATCAGAAAAACTGGTCCTAGTCTTTTGTTTTTTGGGAGACATTTGATTAGTGATTCAATTTCCTTGCAGTTGTTCTGTTCAGGTTTTCTATTTATTCCTGATTCATTCTCATATGTTTGTATTTTTCTAAGAATGTGTCCATTTTCCCAGGTTATTCAGCTAACAAGCATACATATTTTTATAGCAGTCTTATAAGATCCTCTGAATTTCTGAAATGTCTGTTTTATTTTTTTCTGATTCTATTTATTTGAATTTTCCTTTTTTTCTTTGTAAATGTACCTTGAGGTTTATCTATATTTTCCCCCAAAGATTCAGCTTTTGGTTTCATTAATATCTTGGACTTTCTTTTTGATTTCTATTTCATTTATTTCTTCTCTAATCTATTTATTTCCTTCCTTATACTGGCTTTTGGTTTTGTTGGTTCATCTTTTTCTTGTTCCTTATGGTGAGAGATAAGACTATTTGAGTTATTTCTTATTTCTGATGTGAACCTGCATTGCTATATACTCCCCTCATTAATACTGCTTTTGCTGCGCCCCATTGATTCTGATGGGTTATTTCTCATTTTTATTTGTCTCGAAGTATTTTTCAACTTCTTTGATTTCCTCATTAACCCAATAATAATTCAGTAGTATGTTGCCAACATATTAGAGGTTTGTCTTGTCTTTGAGCTGTAATTTGGTCATTAAACCCTTATCAGATACATGATTTACAAATATTTTTTCTTATTCGCCTATTGCCTTTTCATTTTCTGAACTGTTTATTTTGTTGTGCAGAAGCTTTTTAGTTTAATGTAGTACAATTTCTTTGTTTGTTTTTGTTGCTAGTGCTTTTGAAGTCATAGCCAAACAAATATTTGTCAAAACCTCTGCCCAAGGAATTTTCCTATATTTTATTATTTTATTTGGGTGTTTTTTTTTTAAAGCTTTAAGATTTTTTTTAAAGATTTATTTACGGATACAAGAGCTGGGCTGTAAGCCAGAGGTGTGGGGGTGTGAGAGGATTCACCAAAGACAGGCTGGGGAGCAAAACAGGCAGATCTATTGAAATACACTGCTGAGGGGAGCAGTGGAGAGGTCTGCTGCACCATGTGGGATGCTCCCTGGCCTTCAGGGGAACAAATTTGTGCTGCTGTGGCTGGTAAGAGCTTCACAGCGCTGTCTTTAACCCCTGCACCACGAAGGAGGCCCTTAATGATAGTTATATACTTGATTACTTTAATCCTGCATCTTCTTAATTGTTTCTTCCTTATATTTTCCATCTTCCTTTCCTATTTGAAGAGATTTTTCACTTTGATTTATAGGATCTTTTTGTGGTCTGTGTCCAGTTTCAGTCTAGTGATCACCACCTTGTTGGGGTGAATGCCCACATGGGCAATTATATCATTGACCTTCTCCCACTCTTTCAGTGGCACTTTCAGCACATTGCAGGTATAAGTCTGGCAGTATGCAAGTGCACAATTGGAGGAGCAATACCTAAGTGTGTACATCCTGTGGTAAGAGGCTATCAGGAGTCCAGCAGCTGTAAAGAGGCAGGTTGGTTGCTTGTGGATTCCTGGGTTCTTCGGGGGAAGGAATTAATTTCACTGGGATCATTGAATTAGAATACCTGTGGGACCAAAGCTGGTAAAAACTGCACAAACTAAATTTGCTGTCTATTGGTTTCTTCAGTAGAAAAATCTACTGTGTTCTTCTACGGATAGTTCACTATGAACTGTAGTCTCTTCCATTGTGTGACTGATGTTGCTAATTCCAACTTTCTCTTCCTTGTCCTTATCCTCCTCTACATTTTTTTGTAAGTCTCAGCTTTGGTGGTTTGAGTGGAACAACGAGAGCTACCAGGATGAAACAAAAATTAGCACCTTGGCAAAAGTCTACAATACAAAACAGACATAAGGAAGACCAGAAGTTTATGCCATTTAAAAAAAAAAAATAAAAACCTCATACTTTTAGGTATACTATGCATTGGATAAATGATAGTAACTAATTGACCCAGTAAGATTCTGTGACACATTGCACCTCTTAACCCCACCAACTCAATTCAAGTCCAGGAAACACGCTAGAGTTTTTCAGGTCCCTGCCCTTGGCATGTCCGGTTTGTCTTCGCCTTTTCGACTTCTATTGGGTTAAAAGCTGATTCTGGGTTTACATAGCACCTACCTGGTGCATTTCTCTACATAACACTTAATTGCATTGTATTGTGATCATTAATTTCTTGTTTGCGTCTGTTAGATTATGTGAGAGTTTTCTTCTTAGTTCCTATCAATTAACTCTTTTCAAGCTACTTTCAGTTTCACATCTACCATTGTTGCCTACATTTCCCTCCTACCTACAACCAGGAGGCTATGGAGAGCAAGCGCAGCCTACACTTCCTCTAAGGAGCCCTACAGGCCGTCAAACGGCTCTCCCTCCCCGCTACGAAGCAACGTCAACGTGCTGACGTCACGCGTAGCGGTGCCAGCCCGCCGCCCCAGGCCCACCCTCAGCGCCTTCCCGGATGTAGTTTTAGCTGTTAGTTGGGGAAGCTTGAGCCCTATTGGTACCGAAAGCCGACCACACCGAGTACCGAAGGCGGGTCCTCGCGAGGCCGTGATTTCCCCCGGAGTAAGGTGATTTGTTTTTCTGAACGCCGGGCGGGCAGCCGAGGGCCCACCCCCAAACGCTCAGCGCGGTCTCCTGGGGAACGACGCTGCGTGCAGGCGCGGCCTGGCTGGGGACGCGCGTGCGCAGTGCGGGGGTCTGCGCGGACCCTTAGTAACGGGCGTGGGGGTTTGATCCTGACAGGTGATGGCTCACTTCTCCGTGGAGGACGAGGCAGTGCTGCAGGCGATGCTGAGGCAGTTGTTCCAGAGCGTGAAGGAGAAAATCACGGGCGCTCCCTCCCTGGAGTGTGCCGAGGAGATCCTCTTACATCTGGAGGAAACTGATGAAAATTTTCACAAGTAAAACTGCTTTTGATGTCTTAAACCAGCTGATCCAGCAAAGGTCAAAATGTTGTTAGGGAATGTTCATTTGAGTAGTGTTGTTAAAGTAGCGCCCATTTTGGAAGTTGAGGTCCATTTTTGTATTTACCCGAATTCGACTTTTTAAATAGTTTATTCGTCTCTTCCAAAGCTTTACCCCATCACCTTTGTTGTTGTTAGGTTTTTTTTTTTTTTTTTTGTCTTTATTTTAGTGACACAATCAGCATATCTTAATTCTCTTATCTTTTCTCTTGGACAGCACAGTAACATTGATTATAAATTATGTTTGTTCATTTAAGAGTAATTCTATTATTTCAGGGGATTTCTGACACTATCCCTAAAAGCATTTTGTTCCCAAGACCCCTGTTTCTTTTTTGATTTGATGTTTTAGTGACTGCACCACTTATTCTGAGCTCTGCAGGAATCATTCCTATAAAGGAATAAGACACACAACTGTATGGGTCACATGTCAGGAATATATGTGTTACAGAAGGCCAGAGTGATTTGGGTTTGAGAGCAGTTGCCATGTAAAGTTTAATAAGATAGGTACATTTGCGATAAATCTTGAAGAATATGCTTCTTTGGAGACCTGTATTTTACTTTTGGTTTTATTCATAGGATTTAAATTAAGCCTATCCATTGAAACATGTCCCACCAGTTGCCTCAATTCATTATTATCAGTAGTAGTGTTTTAAATGGAGTGTTTGGGGTTTATTTTAACCTCACAGAGATGATATCTAAAAATTTTCCTCTTGTGCTACATTTACAGATTCTTGGGTGCCCAAAAGTTTTACTTACCTGAAACTCCTACCAATTTTTATAGATCTACATCAAGGGATCCTCATACTCTTTAATATTCTTTAATATTCCATTCTTTAATATTCCACTTTTACAGTGGAATATAGAAAACTGTGACTTTCTCAAATTTAATATTAATGTTTTGTATATTAATGTCATACTAATATACCTCATACAAGTCTATATCAAACATTAAGTTTAGGGCTTCATTTCTAGTTTTTATTTCACATGCAGATTATTGTTTGAAATATTTGAGTCACTGATAGATAATATTCTGGGAATATGACCATTTCATCTGGATTTTCAAATTTATTTTGTATAAAGGTTATCATTAATATCCTGTTCATCTTTAATTTTTCTAATGTCTAGTTACGTTCCTCTTCTTATTTTTGTTTTCTGTTTGTGCCTTCCCTCTTCTGTTATTAATTTATTCTGCTAAAGGTTTATTACTTTTATTAGTCTTTTCAAAGAACCAGTTGTTGACTGTTTTTCCTTTCAATTAAATGTTTATTTTGTGTTTCTTTAATTTCTGTTTTTTATTTTTTGTTCCCCCTGAGAAACTTTGAAATCTTTTGTCATGAATGCTTAGCTTATGAATTTGCAGCTCTCCTCTTTTAAAAAATTGTGAACATTTAAAGCTACAGCTTTGCCTGTAAGTATTGCTTTAGCTGTGCCTACTTTAAAATGCTTTTCAAGTAAAAGTTGGATCATTATAGCTACTCTCAACAGTTTATTCAATTCAGTAATACTGCAATTTACTATACTCCAGTTTAATGTAGATTAAATATCTGCTGAATAATGTGCATAATGTTTATATTTAATAAAGAGACTTACTTGTTTCCTACCTAAAAAATAATACAGACACTCTCAAATTATAACTAGTTACTGGTCTTAAAAAATAAGATAAGTGATCCTAAAAGCAGCTTAAGGAGTTAAGTATAGAATTAAAATTTGTGTGTTGGCAGTGCTATACTGAGATCTGTGCCTTAGAATTGAACTTTCCGTGTAGGAGAGGAAAAGGAGATGTGTTTTTGATATTTTCATAGAATTTTATAATTTTAGGGTTGGATATTATAAGGTCCACCTGCTTGTATATTCATTTGTGTTTTCACTGACGTAACACTCCTTGACCACTAAGTGTTGTTGAGTCATTTATATATATATTGCTTTTCAAAGTGTTTCATACTTCAGGATTATCTGTCTTTTCATCTTTACTGTCAAAACATTGGTTTCTTAAAACCACCTGATGTTGCCCTGGTATTGCCAAGATAAATCTTATTAAACAGACTTGTAGGCAAACTGGTAACTCTAGGCTTTTTTGTAAGAAGATGGTTGTTAAGACAGTTGAGTCCATAAATGATGAAGTTTCAGATAGCATAATAAAGTGGAGGAAAACGCAGTCATTTGAAGGAGAAACTGTAGCACACACAGTTCAATTCTTATCTGTGGATTCTCCCCATATGGCAGCTGCCTTAAACTGTTTCTTAAGCCTTTTCTATTTTTCTGCCTTAAAATCTACACATTTCCTAAGAGATCCAAGCTTTACCCTATTGCTCTGAAAGTGATTACAAGCATTTGAGAGGCGGGGAAGAGGACATTGCTTTCATTATGCTGTATGTGTTATGTATATATTTTACACTTAGACTGGCCCCTATAAAACAAACAGTATTGGTATTCGACCCTGGCTACCCTAGAAGCAGTTAGGTGCTGCTTAAAAAAAAAATACTGACACTTGGGCCTCACCATAAATGAATCACAATTTCTTGAAGGACTTGATAGAAAGGCGAGTGGTAGAGACTGGACCTTGGTTTGTTTAAAAAGCACTTGGATGATTCTAATGTGCAGCCAGGGTTGAGAACCACAGAGTTAGAGCATACTTACTTGCATCGCAGTGACAATTGTTTAATCTTTTTTTTCAATACTAACTGACCTGATGATTTTAATAGTCTTTAATGCAGAACCTGATATTTGTAATTTTTATCTGATTTATTTTTGGTTTCATACAGAAAGAACACAGTATTTATTTAATTGAGTCTGTTCTTTATTTTACAGAGAATCTACTAGTGACTTTTAAAATTAGTGAATTCTAGTGTATTTAAGTGGTAACTTCAAAAAAGATCCTTTATGTAAACTTATATACCTATGTTGGGAAATTACTGAGAATTATAGGTATGTTTCTGTAATTAATAAATGCATTTCAAGTAACTTTATCATGACTCAGAAACTTATACTTTGACCTAATAAGCTTTAGGTGATATAAAATTTTCTGTACTTGCCATTTTATACATTAATGTGATATATATATATACAGTTAAGTTTGTCATATAATAAATTCTGGGATTCTGAAATAAAATGTTTCAAGAATTCTAAATATCAGAATTATAATTAATAACATACCAATAAAATATGTATTTAAAACATAGTTACTGATAATTTTCTCTATATATGATTAGAAAGTTTCTTGCTTGTTTAAATAGCCTTAAGTAGATGATTTCATGAAACAAACATACCTTTTTTTATATCCTTGTTTTATAATAGCAATCTCTATAGTGGTGTATATTTTGATATAAATATTTTGAACAGGCCTCCCTGGTGGCACAGCGGGTTGAACACAATGCTGTGAAGCTGTCCGCAGTCTCTCCAGCATGGGTTCAATTCCCCGCTGGCCAGGGAGATTCCCACATGGCATGGCAGACCTCTCCTGTCTCACATGCTGCTCCCCTTAGCAGTGCCTTCCCTCAGTCTGCCTGTTCTGCTCCCCGCTCTGTCTCTGGTGAATCCTCTCACCCTACTGTGCCTCTCACCTGTACCCCAGTTCTTCTATAAAAATAAATAAATTAAAAAAAATATTTTGGGTGGCCTCCCCTGGTGACACAGCGGTTAAGCACTGGGCTGCGAAGCTGCCCGCAGCCTCTGTAGTGCCGGTTTGATCCCCAGCTGCTCCCCAGCCATCTGAGGAGGGTCCCACATGGCGCGCAGACCTCTCCTGCTGCCCGCTGCTCCCCTCAGCAGTGTATTTTGTCAGTCTGCCTGTTCTGTTCCCCGCTTTGGCTCTGGTGAATTCTCTCACCCTCCTGTGCTTCTGACTGTACCCAGTGCTTGTATAAATAAATAGATAAATCTTAAAAAAAAAATATTTTGAGCATGTTGGAGTTTCATCAGGGAAAAAATATATTTTATTGGAAAATTTAGATGATAAACTGGAGAAAAAAGAATGGCAAAAAGTAAATGTTCTTTTCCTTTACTTTATAAAATTTTTCTGTGTAAATGTTTAACATTTCATATTCTTCAGTAGTAAAACAAAATGACCAGGCATGTTGCTACGTATTTTTATGGAGCTGCTTCTGAAATGTGAGGTCAACATGTTTTTCCTTAGTTGCAAACAGTAAAAACCTCTAAGGTTTTGCTATACCTAGTTGAGTAATATTTGGAAAAGATAGTTTGCTATCATTTGGTAACAGTGTTATTAAACCAAGTATTTCTTTCACTTAAATTATTTTCAAAATAACAGATAAGGTTAGTTAAAGGTATATGAATATATGTAGATATGTTGAACATATATTTGATGAGGAAAGTGTCAAAGTACAAGAAAGTATGTAATGAAGAGCAGTTTATCAGTACTATTAAATAGCAGGAAACTAAAATTTAGCGAAGTCATGTGTTTTGTCCAAGGTTGCAAGAGTTTTAAAAGTTTGACATTTAAAATGAGTGGGGAGTTATGGCAGAGCCTGCTTATTTATATTACATAAAGGGGAGACCTTTACCTAATACAAGGCAATGAATGATGAGAGGGAGCAAAACCTGCTTAGATGATGATTAGAGATTGTTTTCTATGATATATGTCTCAGTAAGTTTTTGTTTTTCTTGGAGTGTTTCTGAGAATTAGTATTTGCTGTTTCAATATTGAACATTAAGTTCACAGAACACTTTTGTCATTGTCTTCTGTTGTTCTTAGTATCTATTAATGCTTAGAAAACATTGAGTATAAATATTAAACATTTAAAAGTAAGTTCAATGAATAACTTAAAATTTTAAGTAAATTGTACTTTTAAATTTATTTGCCAATGATATAATTTTGAGAAAATAAATTGTAATAACTATTTCTCCTTAAACAAAACACTAAATAATAACAAATCATGGGCCTCTCTGGTGGCGCAAGGGGTTAAGCACCGCACTATGAAGTATTCCACAGCCTCTGCAGCATGAGTTTGATCCCCAGCTGGCAAGAGAGCAACCCACATAGCGAGGCAGACCTCTCCTGTCTCACCCGCTGTTCCCTTCAGCAGTGTATTGCAGTCAGTCTTCCTGTTCTGTTCCCCACTCTGTCTCTGGTGAATCCTCTCATCCCCCACATCTCTGGCCTGTACCCCAGCTCTTATATGCATAAATAAATAAATAAATCTTTAAAAAATGTACAAATCAGTAAAAACATGTCTCACCTACCCACCACATTTCTGGCACTAACATTATTTTTCAGGACTCCCAGACTTAACAACAAAGAATGTTCTTAACTCTCCATATTCTGTCCTCCACACCCACCCATTCAATCATAGCCATCCAGGACATACTTTATCTGGAATCTTTACATGATTTCCACAGTGTTTTCTCCATTATATAGATGAAAAAAACCTGAAGCTTAATAGGATCTGCAATAGCCTCACATAGCTAATAGGTGGGGGCATTGAAATTAAAAACTACCATGATTCTTAAAGTTATGGCAGGACCTGCTTATTCTAAATTACTGGAATTGATGATTTGTCTCTTAATCAAAAACACTATTGATGCAGAGGGTGATAAAATGATATTTATCACTTTTTAATGCATATTTTAATATAAAGCAATTACATGTATATTTATTCATCAGTATTTTGGTTTAATATTGCTTCTTGGAATAGGAATTACTGATTGGAGTTCCAAAAACCTTAGGACTGTTTGGAAGCTCTCTGAATACAGAATTTGTCTAGTTGGTGGTTCCAAATTATGGTCCAGACACCAGCAGCATTGGCTTCAGTATCAATATCTCCTGGGACCTTGTTAGAAATATAAATTCTTTGGCTCTACTATGTACATACTGAATTGAAGCTCTGAGAGTGGGGCCCAGCAATCTGTTGTAATAAGAATTTCAAGTGATTCTGACTCTTTTTTTTTTTTAAAGATTTATGTATTTATGCATAAAAGAACTGGAGTGTAAGCCAGAGGTGTAGAAGTGAGAGGATTCACCAGAGAATGGGAGCAAAACAGATCTACAAAAATACACTGCTGAAGGGAGTAGCAGGCAAGGCAAGAGAGGTCTGCTGCATCATGTGGGTTGCCCTTGGCTGGCTGGGGATCAAACTCATGCAGCAGTGGCTGGAGATAGCGTGATAGTGCTGTCTTTAACCCCTGCACCACCAGTCTGCCCCATAAGCATCGTCATGGTTTTTTTCTTTAAATCAGGAAGTTCCCTCCTAAGTTGGACAACTTTTTTCATTAGTTCTGAGTTTTTGCATCTGGGAGTCTGAGTTTAAAATATGGGTAATTGTTCTTTGGAAAACTGAACATATGAAGTCATAGACTTAGATAACCATTCATGATGAGTGAAAACCATATTGGTACCAACACAAAACTGAACAGAAAGTGCAGTCAACTTTCACAGCTCACACATATGCTCACACAGGGTGTTCATATTCCACAGATCTTCATATTTTATCAGGTGCTTGGCATGCCCCACACCCCAATGTAACCCCTTAGACAAGGTATTGACCAATCCCCTAGAGAATCCTGCACAATATAACAACGTTACAATGACACTGTGAACCCAAAAGTGACCCTACTCTGGTTATGTTGACTTCAATACAGTGAAAGTACATAAAGTAGCCTTGTCCTGCAGACAGCTCCTATTGGTCTGGAATTCTGGAACAATTTGACTGAAGGAATTGCTGAAGAAACCACCTGTTTGTATGGAATCTGAAATTGAAGTAATGGGAGTGGGGGATATATCTGCTATTAGTTTTAATCTGGTAATTTATGGTTGCAAAGAGTAAGTTTTGTGTCTAATGCCTTCTTAATTTAGAATAATGGTATGAAGTAGGTATGTCTTTGCCATGTAATAGATGAGAAAACTTAGACTTGTCCAGGGTCACAGCTACTAAAATGTAGAACTGCAGTCAAATGCTCTACCACTGAACTATACCCGCTCTTAAGTGGTAGAACTGGAGCTGGCACTGAGGCACCTTTACTCTAAACCTGTGCTTTTGCTATAATACCACATGGGTCCATGTCAGATATCTCCACTTAACTGTTGAGGTCTGCACTATCTATGGCAGGTGTGCCATTGCAGAACTGGGGCTGCCAGGGGGATTCCAGGAGGCAGCAGTGTGGTTAAAGTTAAGAAATAGGCAGAGCAGGAAATCCCAATAAAAAGAAGTTATAATTGAAGATGAAATCTTTTGGGTACCAGAGTAAGGTGGTTGTTCTTTAGAGGACAGTCATTTAATAAATAAATTTGACTGAAGATTATTTGCTCGGTACCAGATTGACTCATAAGAAGAAAATTGTTCCAGGTCTCCTGGATCACATATTGCCTGTATGGGAAGCTTATATACATTATTGTATTTAAACTAAAAGTCTTGTAAACCAAAGTTAAATCAATAAAAATTTAAAAAAATTGACCACTGTGATACTTACAAAATTGGTCCATCCTAAGCTATCATTGTCACCTGAGGGATCATAAACCTTTAGCCTTTTTAAATCTTGATATTATTTTCAGTAAACATGTTTTATAAAATAATCACTTTGTGTTACTTTTGACCTCATATTTGCTGTCTGAGTTTGTAATTTTAATGTTAGCATCAACCTAATAGTTTGAAGAGAAGTGTTCAGTGTATTGAATGGTCTGAGATACTTCTCTCTGTGTATCAAGTCAGACAAGAGCTGAGTAGATAAAATTTACGTCAGTTACTACTTTCAAAATGTATGCAAAAACTCTTCAGATGAATATAGCTTAATATTTTCATATTCATTTTTCATAATTGCTGATTTTCGAGTATAGTTTTCTTTATCAGCTTGAGTAATTGTAAAAACCCTTAACAACTGCTTTCTTCATCCTGAAGCATCACATATTAAAGATAGTAGATAAAAATAAAAAAATGTGAAAAGACTCTTAACCCAGTAAAGGTTGAGTTAGTCCTGAAATTTGCGCTTTTCCCTGTTCCTGCCCCTGGTCATCTGTAAATGATTATCTTTTACCAAGTAATCAAGAAAAAAAAAATAACAGAATTCTAGATTAGTTTGATGATTTAGGGTGAATGACTCTATTAATCCTAGTTTAATAGAGTAACAGTTTAACCCTAGTTTAATAGGGTAAGGGATATGAATGTGTTATAAATCTTTCTGTGCTAACATTTTTTTTTTCTGGCTATGTAAGTTCATGACATTTTAAAATATTTGTTTCAGCTATGAATTTGTGAAATACCTTAGACAGCATATATGCAACACTTTGGGGTCTATGATTGAAGAAGAAATGGAAAAATGGACATCTGATCAAAATCAGGGTGAGGAATCTGGCTATGACACAGTTGTACAGCATGTTACTAAAAGAACTCAGGAATCTAAAGCGTAAGTACACCCACAATAATATTACAAAGTTAAGTTTTCTCTCAATAGGGCTTTTTGAAAAGCACCCCATCCCCTACTATCCAGTCTGTTTCCCTCATAGCAGCTAGAATGATTTTTTAAATCAGGGAGTCAGATCATCCCCCTTAGCTCTCTCCAAAGCCTTCTCATCTCATTTGGAATCAAATCCGGAGTTACTTCTGTAGCCTACAAAGCCCACCATGAGACTTCTGCTTCCTCTGGTACCTTGATTCTTATCACCTTCCCTGTCATATTACTTGGGCCAGACTGGTCTTGTTCCTTCTCAAACAAAGCCCTCAGTCAGGGATTTGCACTCATTTTGCTGCTTCTACCTAGAAGGCCCTTTCCCTAAATGTGTGCAGGGCCTACTCCTTCGCTGTTTATTTATTTATTTTTTAAAACACACTTTATTTTTTAGGTCATAGAAAAATTGAGAGGAACCTACAGAGATTTCCTGTATATGCTTCATAATAAGTCTTGAGGTTGAGTGTTATCTGTCCTCCACCTTTGTTCTTCTTTAGTATTGTGCTAAATGAGCCACCATTTCCCCACTCTCCCTTTACATCAATTTGGAATTTTTCTGGACTGATTCTCATCTCTATAATATTTACTTTTGTAGGTTTGTTTTTCCTCTTTATTATTCCTAATCTACTCCCATCCACTTTTTAAAAAACTCTTTTTTTAAGATTTTATTTATTTATGCATGCAAAAACTGGGGTATAGGCCAGAGTTGCGGGGGGAGGGAGCGAGAGGATTCACAGGACAGAGTGGGGAGCAGAACAGGTGGATCTACTGAAATAAATACACTGCTGAGAGGAGCAGTGGTGAGACAGGAGAGGTCTGCTGCGCCATGTGGGTTATCTCCTTGGCCAGGGATCGAACTGGTGCTGCAGTGGCTGCTAATAGCTTCATGCTGAGATTTAACCCCTTGTGCCACCAGGGAGGCCCTAGTCCCATCTACTTTTAATATTTTTGTGTTTTCTCATAATCTCTGGGACTTTAAAATATAAATATATATAATACATATGTGTATTATATTAAATTTATTTCAGGCTATATATTATATAAACCACATATTATATATATATTATATATTCAGGCTATATATTATATAATATATAAAAATATATTACATTATATTGTTAAATGTCATATATTAAACTTAAAATGACATTTAAAATTATATATACTTGATAACATACAATTTAAATTATATTTTTAAAAATTTCATTAAATTTAAAAATCCTAGTCTACTGTTTTTATCTAAATTCCCCAGTGTAATTTTATTATTCTTATGAGAGCAAGAACCTTAGCTCTTCTTCCTTTGATTTATGCAGTTACAATGATTCATTTATGCAGTTACAATGATTAGTTAGAAATGTAAAGAAAAGGAAATATCTGTGCTTATTTTTCTAATGTATTTCTATTTGTGTAATGATAGACAATAAATATATGTATTGTGCTTTATATTTGCAAAGTATTTCAGATATATTTCTCTTTTTTTTCCTACAACCACATGAAAAGGTCAGATAGAGTGTTGGTTTTCTTTAAATGTTTTTATAGCTATAGAAAATGAGAGTTGTTTCTGATGACAAAGTTTGTAGGTAGTCAGAATCCTAGCCCAACTTTTCACATTCCAACTTTTTTATTCACTATGTTTATTTAAATCTTTTGGCTCTCTCTTTTTTTTTAATTTAGAAATTTCAACGGTCCAAGTCATATATTCCTTGTTTGTAAAATAAATGCTAGACCAGATGGTTCTATCTAGCTCTAAAATATATTCCTAGGGCTTTTGGGGATCTCAAGTCCAATAGTAATGTTAATGAGTAGAGAAATTTATTATGTTCTTTTTGAAACTTTAGACCCATGGAAATGAAAATTTTAGACCCATCGAACTGATAACATATATATTAAAGGTGGGCAGAAGAGAAAAAAAGGGAAACAAAATAGAGAAATGGAGAATAGAGAGTGTGGAATAAAGTAAAATTTAAAAATTGGCTCTGTTTTGTTAGTATGATGTTGATAGTTGCCTCCATTGCTAATAACTGAAATCCATGCCATTGAAACATTTTGTCTTACAGTCTATTAATTTTACTACCTTGACCCATATAACCAGATTAAAAAACAAAAACAAATGCCTTTTAGATTCCCTATTAATTTTTATTCCTGTAGTATGATTTTTTTTAATTGAACCATTTTTTCTTTAAGAAAAACTGACCTTAGATTTTTTTTCTTTCAGAATTGTGTTCTGAAAGGGACTTCTCTTTTTTTAGAAAAATTCTCATTTACTTTAACTTAGTTTAATGTTTTATTGTGCTAATAGTATTTTTCTTATTCATACTGTTTTGTATTTTAAGATACAAAGAAATGATGCATTCCCTGAAGAATGTCATGATGGTAGTGGTGGAATCGATGATTAACAAGTTTGAAGAAGATGAGATACGAAGTCCAGAGAGGCAGAAAAAAATTCAAAAGGAAAAAAGTGATAGTTACTGCACAGACAATTGCTCTGATAGTGATTCATCATTCAATCAGGTGTGTTGTTTAGTTTTTCACTTATGTCTTGAAATGATGTTTAATGATTGCTAACTTCAATACATCTTTTATTATCCATATTTTTCTGCTTCCTCATTTTAAGATTCAGAAGAAAAACAGATAATAAAGTAACCTAATATTGAAGATTAGTTTATGAAGTAACATCTTTTAGATTTTATGTTCAGTGAATTATTACATTTTACCTGAGACATTTCTTATGAAGAAAATAAATGGATTTTGGATTACGCTTGATACCAATCTACTTACCTTCAATTAAACAAAACATTATTCCCAATTAATCCTTACTAACCAAAGTTTATATTATAGATGAAATATGGGAAAAACACATTTCCTTATGTATCTTCAGGAGATGAAGATTGAGTTGTTTTGAGGTAAATAAATATTAGGTTTCACATTTTCTCTTTCTAGGTTATTGAAATCCTTGTCATTTGGCTACAGCAGAGTTAAGGTAAAGACCAATGGCTAGATTAGTCCTACAGAAGACAAGGGAAACTAGTTATCCTAGAGCCTATATGCATGTACCATGACCTTCCATATAGAATCAGTCAAGCCAAATGGAATCTCTCTGACCTTTGCATGAATCCTACCTGATATTTTTAGTGAAATGTTTTTTAACCTGACTTAGGTGCATAACTATAACATAAATCCTATACCATAAAGACATTTGAGAATTTTGAGGGGGGAATTAAAAAAAAAAATGCATATTGGTCATCATTGAGGCAGAACTTAAAAGTTGCCCTGCTTGGTCACCACTGCATCATTTAGCAAGAGACTGCTGAGTTTTCCAGCTTTACAAACCCATTCTTGGGTACCTATGGTATGCAGAAAATGACATAATCCTTGGAACCTGTGATGTTACCTTATATGGCTAAGGAGACTTTGTTAGTTGATTAAATTAAGGTTTTGAAATGAGGGAGATTATCTTGGATTGCCCAGCTGAGCCAAATGTAATCACAGGGGGATATGTAACAGACACTCAGGCGGTTCCAAGTTAGAAAAGGTTCTGTGCAGGCTGAGGTGGAGGCCGAGTGATGTGTTGAATTTGAAGATGGAAGGGTCCAGTGAGCCAAGAAAAGCAGGATATCTCTAGAAGTTGGAAAAGGCAAGGAAATATACTCCCCTGGAGTCTCCAGAGGAACCAAATCCTGTTAATATATTTAGACTTTTGACTTCTAAAATTATAAGATAGTAAATGTGATGTTTTAAGTCACTTAATTTGTTATAGTAGCAATAGAAAACAAATATAGTATCACTATTGTTACCAGTTTGCCTGTGTTTTTCACCCTACACATGAAGTCCAGGGTTTGATGTTACTGTTTTTCAATTTCCTGGAAAAGAAGATACTGTTGTTTTGACTTTGTGTTTGAATTGACTCCCAGGACAATCTGAATTCCCATAACATTAAAGGTTGTCTTCTTTCCTTGACTGTATGTTCAGTGGTTTACATAGTTTCAAACCAAACACTTAAAATAGAGATTTCTAGGGTAAGTAATTTTGAAGGTTATTTTTAAGTGTATTAGTTGAATAGTGTGACTATTCTCCAGGGCAAATGTTGTAATACAGTAATTCAGTGTAATATTTCTGTAAAGACATATTCCACAATTTTTATGTTCACATTTCTTATGTAAATTGCATCTGACACAAATTTTGTTTTGACATATAAAGACCTTTAAGATCTATGTGACAACAGAAGAGGACCAAATACATCTTAGACTATCAGCCTATCCTATTTATTATTCTTTTCCCCTTACAGTTTGCTTGGAAGTTATTTGCTTAGTTTATACTTTGATACATGTAAATATGTGTTTTAAAAAATTTCCTTTCAGAAGTAGCTGTCTATACTGATAACACCAGCAGATTTTATCTACCTGTATTGATACCATACAACAATCTTGTGTTGCTTTATAAATCAAGTTGGCAGACACTGCTTGCCTCAGGAATTTTCAATCTAAGAAATATTTATAACAGCTGAAAATTTAATGGATTCATATTCAATGGAACACATTATGTGCTCTAGTTAAGTTATTACAGTTTGTTGCTATGGCAGTTATGTCTATCCCCTGATACACAATAATGAAAAAAGAGACCTTAAAAAACATAGATAGACTTTAAGGTAGGTATTAGACTCATTTTGATTTCCAGTGTAATGAAATAATTTCATTGTTTAAATAACACTTTAAAACAGTCTACACTATATTTAAGAAGACAGTTACTGTTATAAGGTGGTAAATAGATTAGTAAGATTGTTCAAACAAGGTAACTATTAAAGACTGTGCTTTTCTAATATGCATTATATCTGGGTGGAAGGGTGTGGAGTTCATATATATATATGAAAAATATATAAATAAATATATATTATATATATTTAGTAGTAACACCTCTGCAAAGACAACTCACACTGTTATCTGCAACCTTTCTACCTAGTGAATTCTGCATTTTCAACTACTTGTTACACCACTGGAATAACTTACAGGTATCTCAAATCAATGTCCTTAATAGGTAGAAAGGTTGCAGATAACATTGTAAGTTGTCTTTGCCGAGGTGTTACTACTGAAATCACCTAAAGAAGTGAGGTTTTAGGAAATACATTTTCAAAGGATCGATAGGAACAAAAGGATAGGTCAGAAAAAGAAGGTACCAAGTCATAGTGCTGTAGGTAGGGGATGGAGGGGATAGATTTTAAGAGGGGATGGATTTTATGGCAGGAGTGATAGTTAATTAATTGTAATGAAGGCAAAAGGGAAGTCAAAGAAGATGAGTAAGAAAAGATCTTTGGATTCGGTAGCCACTAGTTTACCACAGAAGAATATTGAGGGGAAAGGGAGGGACATTGAGGAATCACTATGTTGATTAACCTTGATTATTTTTGTGAAATAAAAGGTAAAAGGCATTTTTATAGAATAAGAGTTGTTTACTGGCATCTTGTAGATAAAAAGACTAGAAAATTTAGTGATAATAAACATTCATTGTCATTGTGAAAATTTAAGCAAAAAAAAAAGTTATGATCTCAGGATTATCTCCTTTTATTGACTCTGCTTCAGGTAGTATTGATTATCTCACCAAATATGAGCTCCCTGTATTTGAGGATGTTTAAACAAAAACTTGCTCATCATTTTTCAAGGATGTTGTAGAACATGTCTCTTGATTGGGAAAGAGGGTGGCTTAGAATGGAAATCTGGAAATTAATGAATTACATTTTTAGATGACTTGGTCTTGAATAGGTAGTTGGTAGGGGGAGTCAAGTTATATTTTCTCATAGAAAATTTCCTGAAGAAATGAGATTTACTTAAAATTAAAAAAATTTAATAGCAATAAAGCATAAGACTTTACAGTTATTTTCCCATTTAATCCTTAGAACAATAATGGGAAGGTGTGAAACTGAGGGTAGGATAAAAGACTACAGGGTCACATAGCTAGTTAGATCAAGTTAATGTCAAGATGGTAGAAGTAGAATAAATAGGAGATATAAAATTCATAAGAAAAAAGCAAAAAAGGCCAGTTTAAAAAAAAAGAGCTTAACTAGCAATATAATTGAATGAGTACGTATGTATATCTAACTCTATTATACATTTTAGTATTTATGTACATATACATAATGTATATCCCCTTCTGTGTATACATGTATGCATGTGGGTCTACTATTACACATGTATGCCTATATATGTATATTAAATATATCCTTGTGTTTATATGCTATGCATAGTGTAAGATACTGTATATTATCTATGTTTATATCCTTTTTTCTATTAGGCAAGACGTCTGCATACATAGATACTTAAATTTGCTCATTAGTAATCACTCAAATTTTAGTGTTTTATGCAATATAATGAAAATTCAAAAGTAAAGTTATCGAATATATACTTTCAGTTAAGCAAATAGCATGCGTAAACTTTTCATCAGTTGAACTATATACCTTAGTAAAGGAGTAAAATTCAGAACATATTAAATAATATTTAAGAAAAAAGCTGTTTAATATGAAATATTGGGTGTTTTGTGTTTGTTATGGAGTAGATCTGTGTAGTATGTATCTTTTTTAAATTTTGTTTTGAGAACCATTTAAAATGTTATTTACCCTGTATTGTTAGAGACAGTATAACATGTTGGGAAGACTGGCTTTAGAATCATTCTTGTAAACAAATATTTATTGAGTGCTTATCTCATCAGGCAATATTTCAGGTACTGAAGATATATTAGTGAAAAAGACCAAATTCTACGTGATAAGAGGACAGCCATGCAAAGCTTTGGAGAAGACCCACTGCCAGGCAGGAAGAAACATTTTGGTAAAGCATCTTAGGCTAGTGTAATCTTGGCATCTTCCAGGGATAGAGAAAAGATCAGTGAGGATAGCCTGGAAGCAAAGAAAGGAATGGTATGAGTTAGGATAAGCAGGAGCTAGGGCATGTAAGTAAATCTTTCATATTTTGAGTAAAGTTGAAGTCTTTTTTGTGGGATTAAAGCAGAGAGATGAAGAGATTGGTTGTATACTTTTGAGAAGCTCCATCTGACTTGCTGGAGAGTGGATGGTGAGGTGCAGTTGGATGGGTTAAGAGTAGAAGCAGGGAGACCAATTAAAATGAAGTGAAGTAGTCTAGACTAGAGTTGATGGTGTCTTGACTTCAGCTTTTGGTAGGAAAGTGGTAACAGGTATTTGGAGTTAAGATATGTGAACTTGGAAGTTGTCTTACAGGACAATGATTTTGCATGTAGGAAATGAGAGAAAATGAGGAGTCAAGATTAACTCTTGTTTCTAAGTCAAAATCTGGAAGGGTGGTAGTGCCATTTACCAAGATGAAAAAATTTGAGGAAGGAGCAAGTTTGGAATTAAAAAAAATGAAGAATTCTATTTGGACTTGTTAAATTTGAAATGCTTTGAATCCAAGTGGAAATGTTGAAAGGATAATAATATCTGTAACTTTGGAGATGAAATAACTCATGAAAATTTGAGTTATCATGATATATTTAAAAACTGGATAAGAACACTACAGTGTTCTTATATAGCTACTGAAGAGTAGAAGGTATCTAAATTTGGATGAGAATCTGAGTTCCAATAATCTGGGTGACATGGAGAACCTATTTATACTTACTGGTTTTCATGTTTCTCATTTCAGGCTTTGTTGTAAATTGAGATTGTATAGGACTTTTTTACATCGTAAATAATATTTTTGTTATTTTTAGATGGTTATTTTGAGTATCATTTAAATTTCTTTTGGGGAAGAAAAAGACCCCCTTCCTTTTCCAAAATATCTTATGGTCTACTGGAAACTTCTTGCTGAATGGATGTTTTAACTGTAGAAAGTTTTCACCAAAGAAGAGGCGTGGAGAAAGGTTAAGGAAAGTGTAGAAAAGAAAGAAACAGAGTTCAAGCAGCATGGTAGCTATGTGTTCTACTACGTGTTAGTGACTTCTTACTTGTGTTATTTTATCCTTCTATTTTATTCATCTCATGTTCCTGGACACAAACCATTTGGCTTTATGTCTTCGAGTTTTATAATTTTGTACACATTGCAGTTGTTCAACAAATAATTATTTTCCTGTACACTGTTATATTGGGACACTTAGTTCTCATATAAATGCCTTGGGATACAAGAATTGTAAGCTTGCTGCCAAATCAAAATATTATCTTCTCCCATTCCAAATGCATTTTGTGCTTGGAGTTATATTAAATAATCATTTATTGCGATTCTTCTAAATGTTTACTTTCTGTCAATTGTTACAGAGTTATAAATTTTGCCAAGGAAAATTACAGTTGATACTAGACCAGTTGGAACCTGGGCAACCTAAAGAGGTAAGTTTAAAGGATTGCTTTCAAGTTCAGTCAGGTATGTCTGTTTTTTAAATTTATATGTATAATTTATTTATAATGTATTAAATTACAATCAGGAGCTGTGGATTGTCTTGAAGATTATCCTTTATTATGGCAGTTGTACACTGATATATCTGCTAGACTTTACATTATTGAAATAAAAGGTCAAAAAGTGTCAGGGAGGCTCTCCTTAGAGAATTGTTATTCTTTAGAGGAAATTTTAATTCCTACTTTTCAATTTGGAAGGGATGAAGTGATAAGCACTTGTCCCCTAAACTGTGCCTTTACTATTGCTTTGTATGAGATATGTTAGTGACTTTTTTGAAGGAAAAAAAATCATGTTTTCTATTTCTAGAAAATATGAACAATTTTGACATGTATGTTTGTTATATTAGAAATTTTAATGAACCTGAGTTTTAATACACTTCTTTTAAAAAATTATAGGTGCGATATGAAGCCTTGCAAACATTATGCTCAGCTCCTCCGTCTGATGTACTAAACTGTGAAAATTGGACCACTCTCTGTGAAAAACTGACAGTGTTTCTTTCAGATCCTGATCCTGTGTTTAGTGTAAGGAAATGGTTATAGCAATATTAAAATTTGTATTTTCCCTTTATTCTAGAAGGAAATAGTTTTTACAAATGAAGTTTAAGTTTATTTACAAATAAATTGCATTTTCAGATTTTGAATTGTCAAAACATTTTTTTTAAAGAATTAGCTACTTTATGATTAGATTAAAAGTCTCATCAATGTTACTCTTCATTGCCAAATAGTCTTAGTCTGTCACCTTGTACATTTTTGTTTTATGTTGTAAATGGATATCCCAGTATTTGCCATTTTTTTTTGAATGAAGATTTATTCTAAAGGGTCTGTAAAGTTTTCCTTATGCATTTAAGTGTTTTATTCAGATCATTTAACTGCTTAAAGAGAAAATAGAAAACTTTAAAAATAAAGTTTAGAAGGCATTTAAGCTGGATCATAAAACAAATATAGAAAGTTATAAATGGTAAAGTCATGAAATCAGTTGACATGGTTTTCTGTAAAAATTGATTTGCATATGACTTCAGGAGCAATTATTAAATGACAAGAAAACTGCATATTTAAAAGTACAGTTAATTCTATGGATAATGTCTATATTGTGAATTGAAAAAAGACTATCATAGTATCAGATTTAAATGCAAATAGGTATGTGTGTTTAGAGAGTTTATCTTTTTTTTTAATTGATATGCCAGTGAAGAATAATTTGGCTTTAAAGATAACTTGGAGATTTGTGCACAATTTAAGGTATTAGTAAAAGACTTAAGTTTGCTAATTGTTTAACAAAATATGTGTTGTAAACTTACACTATGCATTGTTCTAGTTTTAATGCTGGAGTACCTGAAAAAGACTGAAGTCTTTGCCTTTATAAATCTACAGTCTAGTAGAGCAGATAGACAGTAAAAGTTATAGAAAATACATTTGTTTTTAAAAAATCACTGTTATCACATATCTTTCATATATCACACATATCTTTCCTCATTGAAGATGTAATTTTACTGGTAAACAGAAATGGTTTGTTGTTTTTCAAAGAGGGGGTGTTTAATTACCTAATACATGGATGTAGTTCACCCTTACTAACACCAGAGGGTGATGCAGACTTCAGTAAAAACTCAATGATTCAAGAATTGAAAGGGGGAAAAGACACAGGATCACCTTTAGCATTCCAAGGCTAACAAGAAATATAATGGCCAATTTCCCTGTATTTTTCCCTTAACAAAGACAGAATCATGACCTGGTAGGTTTCCTTTAATTATCTAAATTAAACAGCATTATAAACATAGTAAATATTCTAACAGAGTTAGATATAAAGATCATATCTAATATCTAATATATCTTATAAAGATATAAACATCAAAATAACTAAGCTATATTAGTTATAAACATATTCTAATTTGAGTTTCTTTTCTAGCAGTAATGGAGTGATCAATATTTAAGTTAATAAAATTGGAAGAAATTGTTATAGAAGGAAAATGGTAATAGAACAAGTCATTTTGGGCTAGGAGGCAAGGTGTGGTCTTCTTTTCATTTTGACTTTATGCTTGATCAAACTTCTTTTAGTGTTTGATTCTGTTTCTCTATCCTTCTTTAAGAGACTCATACCTGAAACTGAGTGAGGCCAATAGTTATTGAAAAATGTGAGATTGCTACAAGTATAGAAGCAGACTTCCCAAAGTATTTAATATCCTGCATGCCCTAGGAATCTCTTGAGATTGTTAGATGTTTTTAGTTATTTGGATAACCATTTCTTGTAAGTGTATTATCTGACATAGACAAGATTATTAGTTTTGTCTTATGAGAGTAGAACATTTGAAGGAATTTTATGTTTTTTATTCAATGAGCAGTGGGAATTCACTACTAGGGTTAGTCTCATCACAGTGCTGAAGTTGGTATAATCAAAATAATAATAGTCATCATTTTTAAAGTACCCATGAACACCAGACACTGTTCTATTACTACTTTGTTATCTCATGTAATTCATTTACCTTGATAGACAAAATTACTGAGTCCTAAACATCTAATTACTGAAACGACTCATAAAGCAATTAAAAAGACAAGCAAATGAATTTAAAAAGGAGTGGTAATTTTACATTTAGTATTGCCTTTTTGTCGCCTTGTTATTGATGCTTTCACATTGTACCTTTCTCTGTTAAACCTCTACACAGCAATCCCCTTCCCAGGTCTGTACCCACTATTACCAGATTTTATAGTAATATGTTAGTGGTGAATTTTATTTCTTCTCTCATACAAAAATATCCCCTTTTTATGGACATTTTCTACATGAATTTCTCAGTGGTTTACTTTCTAGGTTTTTCTGCTATGTGAAAAGTGATTATTTCATCTCTATTCCATTTTTGTATGAATCTTAGATGTAAATCTTTTGTCTCATTTCCATAGGACCGGATTTTAAAATTCTATGCACAGACATTTACGCTTTCACCATTACATATGACCAAGGAGATTTATACAAGCTTAGGTAGGTTTATTAAATCACTTAAATTTTTTTTTCCTTTTACACTTAAGAAAACTGATATAATGTAAGCTAAATCTTTTTTTCAGAAAGCATTATAAAGTAATGACATAATTTTAATTTATTTTTCCTTTTCAGCTAAATATTTGGAGTTATACTTTCTTTCTAGAGAAAATCATATTCCTACTCTTTCAACTGGTATAGATATAACTAATCCTAGTGTGATTCGCTTACTTAAAAAGGTATCCATTTGCTTTTATTTTTATTTAAATAGTTCTATATTTATGATCTCTAACATTTTTGAGAACTGTTGTATGCTGCATTGTAGGTCCGTCTTCTAAATGAATATCAGAAAGAGGCTCCATCTTTCTGGATTCGTCACCCAGAAAAGTAAGTCTGTCAGTTTATGCCCATGAAAGGTAAAGATTAGAGTGTTACTGCCTCGTGTTGCATTTCAGAGAGGAAAAGTAAAGATAGTCTTAATTGATTTATGTGATTAGAAAGGGATTAATGCAGTTTATTTTTTAGTTTTTCATATTTTATACTTAGCTATGCCAGTGACTCATGGAAGTACCATTTTGTACCAGTTATTTATTACAACTAGGGCAAAAGAGGGTGGTGTTCTAACCTTAGGTGATTTCTTTATTGGGCTTTGCTACTTTGGATAGGTTTCTTAAATGTTCTTTAAACTTTTCTAAAGTTTTTAAAGAATTTTTTCTAAAATTTGAAAACTCTTGCTAAGGTTGTAAGAACATCTGTGATTTTAAAATAGAAAGTTAAATTCAGAGAACAGTGATGAAAAAGAAAGAATGTAAGTTCTGAAAGCAAAAAAAAAAATGGGTATGAGTCCACTTCTACTTATTGAACTATAAAATAATTGTTCCTAAAGATTACTTACATTTTCATCATTTCATAAACGTATGATTTATTAGCAGCATTATCTTTATAATTGCATTCATATTTTCTAAAATCATTTCTTTCCTAAACTGTTTTTAGGTACATGGAAGAAATTGTGGAGAGTACTTTGTCCTTATTATCAGTTAAATATGATCAAAGTCATCTTGTCTCACAAAAGATTTTGGATCCAGTCTACTTTCTTGCATTAGTTGATACCAAAGCTGTATGGTTCAAAAAGTGGATGGTAAGGAAAATGGATGTTTCTTATACCTCTTCATACATTTCTGTTTTGTTTCAAAGAATATCTAATATGAGTGTTCACTGTGTGCTAAGAGTCCTCATCACATTTACATGTCTTAACTCATTTAATATTGCAATCTATGAGATAGGTGGTGGTATTACTACCCCACTTTACTGGTATAGCAGTTGAGGCATAAAACATTTAAGTAATTTGCTCAAGATTTTTACCTAGTGACACAGCCAGAATAGGATTTTATGTAACAATTCATTTGAATCTATTTAAGCTGAATGACTTATTGAAAATTTGATTTTCTTTCTTTCTTTCTTTCTTTATTTTTTTTGGCATTCCTTTAGATTTATTACAAACTAAAATTCACATACATGTGGGTAATTACATTTTTCTGAAAGGGTCTCAATTGTATAGAGACAAAATTAAGGTTATATTCTACTTTTAAAAAGGCTATTCAATGTGAGCTTCAATTATGAGGAAATTTATATTATTTACTTAGCTATTTTTCTTTTTTTTTTTATAAATTTTATTTTTATATTCCCCATACAATTGCAACCCCCCCATTCTGACCCCAATCCCTCCCCTCCCGCCCCCCACCCCCCAGAAAGTGTCTCTGGTTCATAGTTTTTTGTTGATTTTGATTTTCACTTTCTTATAGTTATTCATTTTCCTGGTCCCTTATTTAAGTTTCTAGATTCCTGCTATGAGTGAGACCATCCGGTATTTTTCTTTTTCCTTTTGGCTTATTTCACTGAGCATGATCCCTTCCAGATTTTCTTTAAATACTCAGATTTCGTGAGCAACTCTGATAGAACAGAAGGATTCATTGCTAATTTTTCTTTGGCTTAGGAGATGTCTAAAAATATCCTTTTATTTGCCTCCTCCTAAATCTGCAGTTTGGGAAGTGTTCATTTAACATTCAGGGATTAATTTCCTATGGAGAGCTCCCCTGTCCTGGAACTGAAACTAATAGTAAGAGTAGGGACACTTATACTGTTATTTCTTCACCTGCTGTTGAGTGAGAGGCCTGTGTCTGGCAGTTGTAGTAGCAGAATGACTTGTGTTGTCATGTGTTCCCCTCTTAAACTGTCTACTGGGAATTTAGTATTTGTTGCAGTGGTAAATGCAGGGACTAGGGCCATGCCTTCCTATGCAAAGCAGTGACACATTGATTTACTGCTCAGCAAGCTTTGGATATTGTCTAGCAGATGACTACTAAACCCCTCCCTCCAACCTTGTAACCTAAACTGTATAACAAATGACCAGTTGACTAAAATACAATTTTGTCCAGTGTGAGCCCTTACCTGGCCTAGATAGTGTGGGTTTGATAAATATTTGCTTAATTTAACCTGAAGTTTTTGTTCTTCCCATCTGACACTCCTTTTTTCTTAATGTTCTCTTCAATATAAAATTATACCATTATTGTAGAAAAACATACACAGTCATAATAAAGCACAAATAAAATTAAATATCTGTAGTTCTCCGACACAGGGATAGCAACTATTAAGATTTTGGTTTATGTAATTTTATTATGTAGAGTTTAGAACTTATCTGTTTAGGTCATCTTTAATAAAAATGAAATTTTATACTAACTATTTGAGATTAACTTTTTTCACTAAACAATTTATTGTCAATATTTAATTCTTAAGAAAATGAGACAAATCACCTGCTACTCCCCTCAGCAGTGTATCTTAGTAGATCCGCCTGTTCTGCTCCTCACTCTGTCTCTGGTGAATCCTCTCACTCCCTGCATGTCTGGCCTAGACCCTAGTTCTTGCAGCACAGATAAATAAAATAAATCTTTAAAAGAAATGAGACAATTGGGCCTCCCCTGGTGGTGCAGGCAGTTAAGCGCAGCGCTATGAAACTGTCCGTAGCCTCTGCAGTGCGGGTTTGATCCCTGCTGGCTGGCGAGGGTCTCACATGGCGCGGCAGACCTCTCCTGTCTTGCCTGCTGCTCCCCTCAGCAGTGTATTTCTTCAGTCTGCCTGTTCTGTTCCCCACTCTGTCCCTGGTGAATCCTCTCACCCTCCTGTGCATCTGGCCTGTACGCCAGTTCTTGTATAAATAAATAAATAAATCTTTAAAAAAAATGAGATAATTGACAAGAAAACTAACCAATAGAAATTATTTGAAAAGTCAGTTCCTCAAAGGCATTCTAATGTTAATAAAAGCTCATTACATTTTCCTATACTTATCTAAGGCAGAGCTTGGCAACTTTTTATCTAAAGGACCAGACAATAAATATTTTTATTTTGGGGGGATCTACTACCTGTGTTGCAGCTAGCATTCTGTTGTAGACCCCAACATTTCCATAGATGATGTATGAATGAATGAATGTGACTGTGTTCCTGTAACTTTTTTTTGCCTGTTGGTGGTAAACTGAATTAAACTGGGACAGTAGTTTGCTGACTCTGGTGTGAGAAAGACACTATGAGGATTTCTTTTCAGCACATAGTCAGTAGCTTCATTGTAAATGAACATATTTCTCTTATTAAAAATAAAAGAAAGATTAAATGGTTTTTAGAAACATAAAAGTTAAAACTCAGGGTTTTGATTAACCCTCAAATAACCAAAACTATTTAATTAACTAAAAACTCTTCTCCAGCTTTCTGATAGTTTTTGCTGAATATTGTTCTGTTTAATATTTTTGATAAGTAAAATGAAGAAACTACATTGAATACAGATTGTATCTTACATAACTTAGCTAAATAATATTTTTTCCCAGCTTTGCACAATGCATGATTTTTAATCCCTTCTGTATTCAGCTCTAAGGAACTAAGAGTTTTTTTGCACTTTGAATCTTTAAAAAAATGATTAGCATAGAGTGATTAAGATATTGTTCTTTCAGAGCATTTCAACCTTGGCAAATTTCTTCATATGTAGACAGTATAGTATTTTCAGAATAAGGGCTGTGATTACCCCCACCCCTTTATATCCTCAGTTTTGTATCTCTCCTTAAAGTTCTGTCAAATATTGGTAGTCAGAGATATATTTTGCTGGTGGTTTTAAAATAGCTTAGCATAGAAATTGGACACAATTGAAGAATAGAATGTTTTCCCAATTGTTAATAAATGATACCATTTTTTGATACCATTTGCATTCTTGTGATTGCCATGTTCATAATCCATAATCCATTGTACTTAGAAAAACCTATTTTGCCTTCTAAAATCTAAAAACAGATTTTAGAAGTAAGTTATTGTTAACTTATATTATTGGAAATGATGCAGGAAATATAGATTTTGAGTAATATAGCTCAAATACTAAATATCATTTTCCTCCTAATTTTAGCATGCATATTATAGCCGAACTACAGTACTAAGGCTTCTTGAAAAGAAATATAAGTCTCTGGTAAGTTTGACATTTTGCTATATTATGTTGAGAAATAATGTCACACAGAATATATGATGTAATAAATAGAACATGTGAAGTTGAATGATAATTGACATTGTATAATGAAGTAATCCCCCTCCTAGGGTGATTTTTAACTGTTGTGTGAAACAAAAAAGATAAAAATAGGACTTAAAATGCAGGTGGGTAACATAGTAAATTAGGCTGTATAACTAACAAGCAAGTTTGAAAGAAACCATATGTTAGGTTTTATGTAATTTAACTCATATTAGTTATTTATAGGGGAATTCTTTAAAATAAATCCATATTTTTACTTAAATTTGCATAAAAATCAGATGACAAATGATTTTATACTTGTAAAATTGATCCAAGTTACACCAAATATAAATTAATACTGTAAAATATATTAGCAAAATTACCTGTTTTTATTGGCATTAGTAAGACAGTAAATAAAGGCACTGAAAGGAATTAAAAAGAAAGCAGCAAGTCTAGTATATAACAACTGAAAAATAAGAAATTTATTAAGATATTTAAAAAGTTATACTAATATGACTTTGAGGTGATAAATATGGTTTATGTAGTTAGATGGAATCTTCAGTTTAGAAGCCTGTTGAAAGGATTATTTCCAGAACTGAAAATTTTTGGGTGAGTGCAGTAGAGCATAAAATGAAAAAGGAGACCAATAATTGTTTTTTTGTTTGAGAATCAAGAGAATTGAGTGTCAGAAGATAGAGAGAGGGATACTGAATAATAGGATGGGAAATTATTTGTAGAGGTAATAGGTGCTTTAATCTTTAGGGAAGCTGAATTGAAGTAAAGTCCACATCTCATTCCTTGCCTATTCCCATTTTTAATGAAAATTTGTTGTTGCCATGTGAGCATAGACTGATCTTGATAGGAAAGAGAAAGGTTAAAAACAAAGAACAGGATTATTTTATTTTTGCTGAAGGTTTACATAGGGATAATTCACTATTTTTATTGCTGAGCTCCCAGTGAAAGTATTTCAAATGTGTTTCTTAAAGATTAACTCCTAGCTTTTCAAATAAGGAACAGGTTTTAACTTGACCATAGTTAATTTTCAGCCTGTATATAGTTACTTTACTTTGAACAATTTCACTGTCTTGTCAACTTGGTCATTTTATCTCATGTACATAATAGATCAAACTTGCTTGAAAATTTAACTTTAAACCTCACTTTTTCTTAATTTTGTAAATATGAAAGTATTTTATCAAACAATTTATGGTGTTTTTTTAAAGCAAAATATTCAAATTTTGAAAGAAAACTGGGAAAAATGGACACAGAGTGTTTGTTCCCATTTTCTTTTCAGAATTGAAGATTAGATTTTGTGCATCTACAGTGAAAACTTTGGACCACTCCATGAGTTTGACTTTCATTTTATAAGAGACCCTTGCCTCTGACTCCTGCTGTAAACCAATGATAGATCTTTTCATAAGGACTTGAGTTATAGTAGCCTGTGTAATATAATGACCTGCTAAACCATTTCCTCTAGATTTTCATTGGTGCCTTCTGATAATATTTTCTGCACCAATAGATCTCCACTGCCTAATAGAGTAGCCACTAGCTCTATGTGTCCACTGAAAACTTGGAAATATGATTAACCAAGAAACTTAGTTTAAAAAATATTTAATTTTAATATAAAACTAATGTGGTTAGAGTATAAAACTACTCTATTTGATATGCAATTCAATTTGTTACATTTATGCCATTTTCTTTCAGTAACATTAGGCAACAAATAATGTATGTTGCCTATGCTGTCATTTTTAAAAGACATATCTGAGGGAAGTTAAGATAGCTTAGATTCCATATTATTGCAGAGTCATGAACTACTTGAAGTACATTTTGGCTATCAGCATAAATAGTTAACCTTTTATTGTTAACAATTGAATGTTTACCCAATCTACCCTTAAGGGGATAGTTTCTGAAATGGACTTATGTAGTACATTTCCTATTTTTCTTGCCCTTTCAAAGTCATTTTAAAAAACAGTGACAGCTAGGTTATTAAAATTCTCCCTTAGTTTTCCTACTTTCCTGTTTTTTTCAACAGCCCTACCTCTTGTCCCATCTTTGGGATTAACAGTTAAGTGAACTGACTGTTAACATATTTCATAATCCATGAGGATATATATCAAAATCCTGAAATTTACAATAAATTTCTGTCAGTCTTCCCTGAGATTTAGGAAATTTATTCTTTATATCTTAAATTTGACTATTTAGTCTAGTATTTAAATAGATCTACTTTCTGTTCCTGCAATTTAAAGGGTATCAATATTCTATGAAATGGTTGCTCCCTTCCCTCAGTTAAACTTTTTCTTGCGATTGTCACCCTTTTATGCGATTGTCACCCTTTTATCACGTTTAAGGTAACATGTTTGAGAAACTAGGGCAAGGCACAGAAGGAAAAGAAGTGGAAGTAAGCAGGTGGGAAAGATAAAAGTGGGTAGACATGGGTGCTGAGAGGATGAGTTTCTATAGATTTAAAGAGAAGTGAACTCGAGTCTTTGTGAAAGGTTATTTTAGGGACAGTGATTTAAGTTCTTAGTTAAAAGAAGCTGAAAATTTTCAAGGAAGAGATGTAAATATTTCTTAGATGATTACTGAAGTGTATTAAAAGATGAATCATGAAATAAAAGAAAAAGAAAAAAAATGAATCATTAGGAGAGGGGAAAAATTGGGTATCCCTATTTTGTTTCCTAATTCCTTAGAGTGTCTTTCAAGAAAATATCTGATTTTGTCATGTCAAAATTTACCATAATGCCAATTGTTATTCTAAGTCATGTTTTGTTGATGTTGCTATTCACTAAGGTATGTGTAAGAATTGGAACTGTAAGAGTAAGTTCATTTATGAAATAGGAACTCCTATTAGGAGAAGGAAGTTGCACCTGTGATAGACTGGGATAAACTCATGAAAAATATGACAGATCTTTATACTTTTGGGAACAATGAGTGCTTAATGAATGGTGTCTCATGTTCTGATCAAATAGAAGCATAAAAAGGACTGTATGGTCAGTGACATGACCATTGGAATCTTTCTTTTACACATTGACAAATCAGGAAGTGTCCTTATAAAATCTTTGTAGGAGTCCCAAGGCAGTTTGACCAGTTGCCTTTAAATGAATTTGTTGTGGTAGCCAGTAATCTCACAGCTGACTTGCATTGTTCTGGGTTGAATTAGAGCCTTCTTCGACTATGCCTTTCCTGTTCTCTATGGAATACTCCTTTATATATCCTGAATATATATGTAAGATAAACCAAAACAAAATAGGAGTTAGGATTCTGTCCAAATAAACAGCAAACACTAAGTATAGAATTAGCAGATTAACAACAAACTGTTTACCACATGGTGGTCCTCCAAAACAAAAGGCTACCTTGTACAAAGACCTATTTCATTACAAATCTTAGGATAACAAAATAAATTTAGCAATGAGAGCTCAGTAAGGCAAGTTGGAGCCCCGAGTATGCTGAGACACATTAACATAGTGGCAGATCTTAAAGGATATCAGGGTTGGGACTCAGGGGTCCTTATTTCTTTGTCTCATTGTCTTCTGGAATGCTGCTGTGATGATTTTCGCAGTAATCTTCATGGAAGCTCTAGAATTGTCCAAGGATTAAAACCACTGATCAATATCTGAAGCAGTATGAAATGCTATTTTTATTTCTCAGTTTGGGGAAAGCTTGAAATTCAGACTGGTGGATTTTGGAGGTGAGAGTGAGTTCATGCCAACTGTAGAAGAATGGTAACTTGGATATGATTATTGCTGAATAGCTTTTATAATTATATTTCTAGTGTGTATCTGTTTACTGACTTTCAGAAGAACAAATGTAACACCAGTTGGTTGGCTTTCAGAAGTATTTTCACTGAGATCTGTTGATTCATAAGAATCAACATTTTCTTTGATTCATAAGAATCAACATTTTCTTTGATTCATAAGAATCAACATTTTCTTTTCTTTTTTTTTATTTAATAAATTTTATTTTTATATTCCCCCATACAATTGCCAATGCCCCATTCTGACCCCAATCCCTCCCCTCCCGCCCCCCACCCCCCAAAAAGTGTCTCTGGTTCATAGTTTTTTGTTGAAGAATCAACATTTTCATTGAGATCTGTTGATTCACAAATATTGATTCATAAGATTTTAAAGTTGTTTTGCTGGATATGTTACCATCATTATATAGATTTGTCACCAGTTTATTAAATAGATTCAAACCTTGTTCTAGTTCTTATTTGCTATAATCTATAGAACTATTACTATTTTCTGAGGAACATGGGAAATATTTTTTATTAATGAGTAGGTTTTATCTTGGGAAAAAAATAAAGGTAGTGGCAGAAAAATATGTCAGGGCATTGGAATAGTACACTTGCAGACTTAGGGATTGGAAACACATTTTATTTGGTAACTGCACATATTTTATATGACTTAAAAAAAACTTCCTGCAAATCAGTTCCCTGAAAAATAATCTTGAGTAAATGGTATATTTTTGAAAGTTGTTGGGTTCTCAGTTGACCTTACTTTGTTTCAGTCATGCTTGGGACAGACCATATCCTATAAAAATAGAGAAGAACTATTTAAGTGAAATCTCCTATTTTGGAAATAAAAAGATTGAGCTTGTTGTAAATGTGAGTTTTGTGTGACTTTCACAATTAAGTGATATGTGTAGACTGATAGGTGAGATTTTCAGTGAATTTACTTTTGATGAATTGATTATTTGGCTAGTCAAATGTTGAAATGACATTTGGTTACAGAATTTACATAGTATCCATATTTTTATGTATGTTTGGGCATGCATGTGTGTTTGGAGGGAGGCCATCTGGAGAATAAGCGGTTTAGACAAATTATTATCAGATCATAAAGAGTTTTTGTAGATAATATGTCAAATTTAGGAGACTAGATGTTATTTTGAAGTGTGGTAAGCCTTGGTAGGTTTTTAAGTACTGAAGTAACAGTTGTATTAGGGGTTTGAAAAATGGGTTGAGGGTACGAGGTAGAGATGGGAGAAATGTTGAGGTAAAAATATCTAGGCTTTATAATAATAGAAGGAAAAGATGATGGAACTATGAACTGATGATATGACAGTGTGACTTGAGATAAATGAGTGAACCGAGGAGTAACATATTCTTATTGTATGATTTAGAGGACTTAATTTTTTGAATGGGGATAGATGAAGACTTAGTTGATTAATATCATTCATTGAGATGGTAATATGACACAGAAGGAGAAAAATCAGAAAGTTGGGAAAGGTAATAGATTTAGATTTGGTAAATTTGTTCATATAAGGTTTAAAAATGCAGATTTTTCAAGAAGCAATTTTACATTTGTGGTCTGGTTCTCTAAAGCATGATTTAGGCAAGATGTATAGATATGAGAGGGAATCCCTGGACCACCCCCAGATTTGATGGTTTGCTGGGAGAACTGACAGGACTCAGAATATTTTCTTACTCCCAGCTATGATTTATTATCAAAAAATATATAAAACAAAATCAGTGTAGGGTAAAGGTTCATTGGGTGAAGTCTTTAGGATACCAGGCACAAGCTTCAAAGCCTCTTTTCGAAGTAGACTCACAGTGAGCTCTACTCCATTCTTCCAGCATCAAATTATGACAGTTAATGTGAAATTTTGTCTATAGGGAATATCATTAAAGACTTCCCTCATTTTTTAAAAAAATTGGTATTGAATATGTAGCCCCTTCCTCTTCCTGACACTAGGATTCCAGACTCCCAGAAGGAAAGTAGATGTTCAGCTTAAAGCACACTGATTGTACAATCAATTTAGGCACAGTGAATCCCTTTAGTCAGTTCTCAGAATGGCAGGAGCCCATCTGAAATACAAGTTCCCATATGCTATGTAAGGTCCAGTTTTGTAAAACAGGACATTCTAAAGGTAGAAGTCCTACCACATTAACTCTAATGCATAAAACTGAGGACATAAGAATAAGTGAAAATGGGAAGTTTATCAGTTTTTTGACACCACAATTATGAACTTGCCTCTAGTCATACATCCTCCATCCCTTTCCTCCCTCTGGAGCTTAACCCTTCCTTCTACTTAGTTTCTACCTACTCCTGACTCTTGGACACCTTTTTTCTATTATCTGCCCTTTTTGTGTCCTGTGTATTCAAACTCTTCGTATAGTATTGGCCTCTTCCAAAAACTTTTAAGCATGGCCATATCTTTCCAACTTGAAAAATAATTATCTTGACTCCAAGATCCCCTGTAGCAATTGTTGCTATGTCTTTTTCATTTCTTCCTAGGCAGCCTTCCTGAAAATGAAAATTACATGAACTGTCTTTACATTTTTAGCTCCCAGTCCATTTTATTAATCTAGTTTTAGTCCCCAAGCCCCCCTGAAACTGATCATTTCAATGTCACCAACAACCTTATTACCAAATCCATTAATTACCAGACTTTTCTCATTTGAGAATTAGAATGAGAGGGTTCCTACAAGAAGTAGGTAGGTGCTGAGGAAAGGGGAGAAGATTTGAAATCTCTGCTTGTGGGGAATCAGAGGAGGTAGAATGGAGACTCTTAAGAAAATCACTGGATACAGTACAGATTGGAGATCATTTTTATTGTGGCTACAATTTGAATTATGAGATCTTTTTTTCTTTCTTATGGAAATAAAGACTTGAACCAGTTCACATTTTATTGGTAAGTTAAGAAGAAAAGACTCTAAGACAAGGGATCTGGGGATATTAAGAAGAGAGTTTTTAAAGTCATGGCTACAGAGTTTTGGTATCTTTCACTATGAAAAATAAAGTACATGTTTATTTTTGTACATTGATACCAATATTATATTAGTTCCACCAATATTTTCAGTATTTGCCATAATGATACCATGATTAAAATATAACAAGGGAGACTGAGTTTTAGTGGTCTGGAAATCTATTCTTAATTTTACCAGCATATTTTTACAGTCTTAATTAACTGTTTTTAGAAAATGACTTGTAGGTTGCAAATTTCTGGTCTTAATAATTTATTATTTTATTAGATAATGACAGCAGTTCAACAATGTGTTCAGTACTTTGAGTTGTGTGAAACTATGAAATCTGATGCGATTTTGGGACATTCAAAGCATTGTGGTAAGTATTTTCTGTTACATACATTTAAAATGGTAAATTTTATTAATAAAACTAGCTTAATAGTGATTTATTTTTTAATAATAGCATGGTAAATTAGGTCACTTTTACCAATGTAACATATTTTTCACAAATTAAATATACCATAAATGCTATCTTTTTTAAAGTTTATTTTTTTTTAATTGCGGTAACATTTGTTCACAACACTGTATTTGATTTGTATGTATAGGTACACAACTGTGCATATGTCAACATATTCCACATCCATCGCCAAGGCACACTCATAGTTCATCATCGCCCCCTCCACACTTGGCTTGACCTCCACCATCCCCCTCTGGTAGCCTCAGTTCTACAGTCAGATTTATAGGGTTTGCTTTGGGTTAGTTTTAACTGTTCTTTGTATAACATATCTACATTTGAAGTTAAAGTCTTCATGCTAATTTTCACCATATGGTTTTCTTCAAATATTGGGTTTTATATTGCTAGTCTGTTATACTGCATAAATATTCTGTTCACTCTTCTTCCTTTAATGATTTGTCATTTAACCAGTCTCTGAATCATTTTAGTAGGAGGAAAATTTCTATAAGATATAGTCTAATTGGATGCCATGTGCTCATCCAGTGATTGCTCTCTACTTACCCTCAGACTGAGCTAAAATATCCTAGCTGTTTTCTAATCTGGCCCTGATCTCTCTGTCTAATCTCATGTTTAGCTATTGCTCAAAGTGAATCTTCTCTTACCAATATTCTTTTGTATACCAATGCCTATAAACCTCTGTTATTCTTATTCCTACTGTCTATAGTATCCACAATCCCCATACACTAATATAGATCTTATTTACCGTGAAACAGTGAACTTTGTTTTAAACTTTTCAAGAAGTCCTGTTCTGAATTTTTATTGCTCTTATACTTACATTACACAACTTGTGAACCATCTGAATTTGCTATTTGTAATCACTCTGGTATTTTGTTACTTCGCTAAGCAAATAATAGGTTTTTTGAGAATACAAAGATATCTTATACTTTATCCTTGGGTAAATTCTTCATCTAACTCAAGCAGCAACAATGGTCAAAGAATAAGAATTAGTGACTTTCACAAGCTGGTATTTCAGAATTTCACAGAAGTTACAGTAACCAGAACTTAGTCTATAATAAAAGGGAAAGCATACATGAGTTTATATCATTTGTTCTTTATAAATGTATAGATTTTCTAATTTCTTTGTATTAAAATGTTTTATCTAGCTTCTTTCCCACACCCTACCACTCTACTAGACCTTCTTTGCTTTTTTTCCTATCTAGCGAACACCTTAAGGTGCTTCACTGCATTCTTTTGCCATTTCTTTGAAAATTCTTGTTTTCTCTGTCAGAATTTCCTGACTATAGTTCCTCAACTTTAGAACAATCTTATGTCTTCATTAGTCCTCAGGAAATTGAACAAAGAACATTTGTGATGTAAATTGATAACATACTTATTTCTCTAACCTTTTTTTATGTTCTTTTGGAACTTAGTTTCAAAAGATGTTCTCTCTTCAGTGTTCTAGAATAGCTATTGCAAGCCTTCACCATTCTCACCAAGCCCACTGCCTTGCCCCTGATCATTTTTTTCTCCCAAGAAGAGACCTTGCATTCCTACTTCACTAAGAAATATAGAACTTTACAGGTATAAATTGCTAAATGTCCTTCAACTATGCATGCAAATCATTTGTATATGCCCTTATCAAAACCCCCTTATTCTAAGCCACACTGTTTCAAACTGATTGCTTTGTCTATTCTTGATTCTCTTTCCACCTGTTGTGTTTTCTGTTCATTTTACAACTAGGACATTGCTTCAAATATTATTGTGTTGTCTTTCTTTTGGTAACCTCTTCTCCATCTTCTAAACGTATTTAAGTATCTTTAATATAAAAGCTGAACAGGTTCATATGAACTTTACTTCTCTGCTTCCCTTTAGAGAAAAACTCCTCCAAGTATTCTGTATGCATTCCCATCCTGTTTCTTTATGTCTTACCCATTTTGAACAGAAATAAGGCTTATATTTCTACCTTTCCATGACCTCATTGTTGACGTCTACTCTTTCTTGTCCTCATTTTTATAGCATTTTCCTCTAACTCTTTCCCTTTTCTTTAGGGTATTAGTCTTTCTGGGATTTCCTTATTCTCATCTGACACCTTTTTTTATTTTATATATTTGTACTCAAAAGCTTTTACCCTTTGTAATTTTCCACATGAGTCTACCTGTTCTCTTGGGGGAGACCAACAACTTTCATTGTTTCAAATATATATTAATGTGTATGATAATTGTGAAATATTTAAATCCACACCTCTTTGCTGGAATCATACCCACATAGTCATCTCATACTTAGCATATCTTTCTGAATGCTCCAAGGACACTTCAATATTATAATATTAAGGCCTGAAATGACTTCTTTTTCTCAACCTTTGTTTTTTCTTTAGAATTACTTAAATAGAAAAATTTATTATGTACATAGATATTTGATTTAGGAACTTAAGAATTTTCTTTCATGGTTCACCTATAATCCTAAGGCATATTGATTTTGTGTCCTTAAACATTTATTTTTATCTCTGCTATCCTCACCATTCTTTTTATTCATGAATTTTTCTAATGAGTATTTCAAGCCTTGACCTTCTTCTATTCACCTTATATGCTGTCAGAGTTATTTTTCTACATGCATATTTGATTGTTATTTTCTGGCTTAAAGTCCTTTAATATTGCCCTAATTGCTTCTGTGATAAAGCCCTTATTCTTTGTGCAGCTCAGACCTCTGCGATTGACTGTGCCATCCTCTAGCCACTTGTTTCTCTCACTTGTCCCTCCCTTGCTCTGGTCATATACTCTTTGCCATCCTGAATTGGACACAAACTTAGATTATTTTTATTGGTTTTGACACCAGCAAATAATTCAGTCTTGTACAAAATAGGCACATACTATTTCTTGAATGAATGGATAAATGAGTGAATGAATGATGTGTATTGGAAGTTATTTATATTTTAGTGACTTTAATTTCATTTACTAACATGGTTTAAATATAACCTTTTATGGTAGTGACTTCAGTTGGTATCATTAAACTGTTCAGATTCTCCCTTCCCTAACTTGAAGTGTCTCTGGATGACAGATAACAATCCTGACAATATTAAGTGTTTGTTTGAGAATGAACACTAAATGCACATTATGCTTTTCTGAATTAAAATAAAATTATAGCGATCACTTTTCTTCATAAATAGGTGTTAAAGGATTTTGAGAAACAAGAAGAAAAAAATTATACTGTCTCCATTGTAGACTGCAACCTTGTTTAGTGTTCAGAAGGGAATGAGCACAGGCACAATAAAGTATAATAACATAAAAATAAATGTAATTGTTTACCTCTTTTTTTTTTTAAGGGAACAAACAGAAAGCTTTCTACTACTCAGGACAAGAATTGCAATATATATATTTCATTCACTCACTATGCCTTTTAGGACGATTATTGATCTACACACAAGGTAGAAAGCTATTTCCTGTAAAGCTGAAGAATAGAAAAGGTACGTGTAGTTAAAGAAATGAATATGTTTGGTATGGTAAAATTTATGTGCTATGGATTATTAAAACTTGAAAATTTGTCCTTATCTCTTCTAAGAGATTTTTCTAATGACATACCTTTTTAGTCTGTTAATGGCTTATTCTCTGTTGAAGTGCTGTTTTTTTCTTTTTCAGTATATACTTTCTCCTATATATGTAGTTATTTTTTTTTTCAATTACCCTAGCCTTTCATGCGTTTATTCCTCTTTGCCTTTCGAAATCCTAGGAGTAATGAATAATCGAGATCTAGATTAAGGTCTAGAAGACCTCATTGAGATTCTTGTTCCCCTAAACACTAACTGTGATCTTTTGAGCAACTTAACTGCTGTTTAATTCTGTTAAAATGGAATAATATGTTAGTAATTATAGAAGCAGAATTCTTATAATGACTATATAGTGATTTATAAACTGCAGCTACTATTTTATGAACTGCAAAGCTCTGTACATTTGTTATATTATTACTATGCTCTTACCCTAAGTCCCACTTTTAAATAGCAAACTTAAACATGTTTGTTATCTATTAAAACTTTTAAGTCTATGCTAGGACTATAATATACAGATCAGCAAGATTTTCCTGTAAAGTAAAGGGTAGTAAACATTTTGGGTTCTGTTGGCCACATACTCACATATTGTTTTTTTTACATATTCTGCTGTGTGTGTGTATGTGTGTGTTGCACATCCTCATGTGCAAAAAGAGTTAGTGCAGCATGCCTGAGACTGCTATCTTTAGAATATCCTGCTTGCAAGGTTGTACCTTGACTGACATCTGAAACTTGGAATTCTTTTTATTTGCAGTGATGAGTGACTTACTGTGCCTAGACTTTCTGTCCACACAATGTGATTTATGTTGTGTAACCTCTTTGGAGCAGGGTAGATTCTGGAATCCTGATATGTGCTATATGCTCAATGCCTAAAAAAAATCATGGGCACCGAGTCTCTAGTGAGCTTCTTTGGTAGATGACAAGCACGTATTTTGTTACAGCTCATTTCTGAAAGACTCCATTAGGAGAGTACCTTGGACACTTGCCCCTGACCTGCTCCAGACTTGACCCTATATACCTTTTCCCCTTGACTTTTGCATCATTTTTGTAAGAAATCATAACTAGGAGTATGACTCTTTGTTAAATCCCATGAGTCCTAGAGAACCTTTGAATCTGGCCCTGACATTTTTACTTTCTTTTAAAAATGTAAACTTCATCCTTAGCTTGCAATTTTTGCAAAATTAGTCCACAATGGCTATAGTTTGCCAGTTCTGTTATTAGACTATAATCTTCACTTTTGAACTAGTTGCTTTACTTAATGAAATCTTTTATCTCTTAGGTTGATTATGAGCTCCTTCAGAAAAAATATTTTATGTACTTTTTTTCCCCAAGGTAACATAATTTTGAGCATATTAGGCACTTGGTAAACCATTTACTTTCAAAAAAAAATTATCATCTTATAGGATATTGTTGAATTTCACAGAATTATTAGAAAGATTAATGTATACTTGTGATATTATTGTAGGTATTCCATATAAGTTTATCATCTGTAATTTATTTAACACTTTATATTGACTTTCATCATTTGACCTATCAAATGTCACAGGTCAATATCAATAACTGACAGTCTAGAGAGATCTAGTGCACTGTATTAGCAGTAAGTCAGTATTCACCTTTAAATTTTATGTATGCTTTCACCAGAATCTTTTTATATAAGCTTCTGCAGGAGAGGGGGTTGATAAACTGCAGCCAATGGGCCAGATCTAGCACACAGCTTTGTATGACTTACGAGCTAAAAAGGGTTTTTATATTCTTAAATTATTGGAAAGAATTAATATTTTGAGATATAAAAATATACACACAATTCAAATTTTATGTCCATGAAGTCTTACTAAACAATAACCAGTTTCTTTGTATATTTTCTATGGCTGCATTAGTGCTAAATCAGCAGAGTTGATTATTTGTGACAGATAGATAGCTTGGCCACAAAGCCTAAAATACTTACTCTCTGGTCCAGAAAGTTTGCTGACCTCTGTTTTACAGTGCTGTATAGATAAATTAGCTGGATCAACAATATGAAACTGAATTTTATTGTTCCTAATGGAATAAACTCAAACAACCCTAATCAGATTCAAGGATCTTCTTTTTTGGATTATTGCAGCTTTCTCCTTGATAGTACCAGTCGCTGTAAAAACTTAGTGTAGGAAGAAGGAAGCTCTGTTAAATTTTGCTAGCAATAAGTGGTATGCTTGAAAATAATTTCTTTGTTTTCCTTTCTGAAGATTCAGTATCCCTTACAGATCTGCTTGTTTTGTTTACCCAACTTATCTATTACTCACCAAGTTGTCCAAAGATGACATCAGGTAATTCTGCTTTTATTTTAAATAGAGAAATAGAAAACATCCAAGAATATTTAAATATTATGTTGTTCCATATGTTTTGAGTGACTGACATAGTTTAGTAAAGAAGTTTCATAACATGCAGTATCCATGACAAATTATATTGACTCTAGAAGTAAACCATAAAATTCAATTTTGTTCATTGATATTTTAAGATGTTCCTAATCTGGTTTTTTGGAACCATTTTTTGCTGAGAATTTTCATGTTCTTTAAGATTATAGTGTTCTTAAGAAATGATAGTAAAGGAAGTTTGCTAGGTACTAATGTGTTCATTCTTGTTTTCTGTTGTGTAAACTTTTCTTGGTGTTTTGATTAGCTTTCTTGTTTCAGCTTACATTCAAAACCTGAGGGTCTTATTTTTATTAAAATAATAAATAAGCCATTTCATGTTTTTGAGTAAAATGCCATTTGGTCTTTAGCTGTTGACTGAGTCTTAAAAAAAATGTTATAAGATAATTAACATTTAAAAGATAACATATTCCTTTGAATATCAATGGAAGTTTCCAAGGCAAAATCCTTAAAACAAAACACATAATTTATAAACACATGGTGTTCTCCCTGGAAATGCTGGAAAAAATTCTGGGAGAAACTAAAATGAATCAAAGAAAAAATTGGTTTGGGCCATAAGTTAGTGTGGTAATGTATTTACCAATTGATGTTTTTATAGGTAAGTGCAATAGTACATCAGTCCTAATAATGCCTTTCAAACTTTTCTGTCTTACAGCATTTACATGTATAAAGTACTAGGTTAGATCCCCAGTTATATGCTCCTACAGCATGCTGAACGTCCCTTATGATAAAATTTTTTTTTTATAATTGTAACTATCTCAGTTTATATCTAGTAGACTTTTTTCTTATTTCTGTCTTCCGTGCCTAGCATAGCATCTGGCACATAGTAGGTACCCCCCAAATAGTAGATTATTGGAAGAATGACTGATCATACCTTTATTAATACTGTATCTCATGGCAAATTGGGTTTCTCATTTGAGCTAGTTTAAAAAAATCACTGAACTTTCCTTTTCCATTTTCTTTTTGTCAGGTATTGATTTAATGTCTTACTATATTTATGAAGTATAAGATATTGTAACATAAATTAAGAACTGGTGTTACTCTCAACATGGTATCTTACTACAGTTTTACATAGTTAATTTTTGGTTCCCTCGTTTCCTCCTGTGAAACACTGCCTTGTAAGTAATTAGAAAACTAAATAATCTGAAAATGCATTCATTTATGAATCCTTAAAATGTCATACTTATTTTAGTGACTGTTCCATGCGTTATATTTATATTTATGTTTTCGGTATACATTTTAAAAGAAAATCTCAAGAATGTTTATTCATTCATTTCATTGGTTTTATTGATGATACAAGAAGAACACTAGTCTCCATGAGTGTTTCTTTTTCCTCCTGCCTAATTTTTGGCTGTAGTTTTGTCATCATGACTCTAATCTCAACATCTTGATATCTTTTAAGAAGAATAAAAATGTTTGTGAGGAGCAGAAAACTTGTAAATTTGTTTCAAACTATACCCTTGCTATCAGACAGTGATTAATGTCAAACAGTGAATGATCTTATATTGTTGTCTTTTTGGCATTTGTATTTGTCATTTACTCACTTGTTATTAACTTCAAAATATGTTAAGTTAATTGATATCTCCTTAAGTTTTAGGTTGTAATTTGGTAATACATCATCCTTTGGACATTGAGTTGTGTGATTTTCAAGCTACTTGACCTTGATGTTGACCTTTTTGCAACAGCAATAGCTAGTGAACATGTCTCAACTATGCAAAATAAACATGTGCTCAGCATAAATAGGAGATACATTAAACAGTCCATGTTTCAGAGTTTTAATATTTAAAAATATTTCTGGCTTAGCAGACAATTATTCTCCTGCAAGTATGGTGACTGAAGTTCTGCGGATCCTGTGTGATCAAAAAGAATGTGCAATCGAGTGCTTACATAACAGCAGTGTGATTGAGGCACTTCTTCAGCCTATTCATAATTTAATGAAAGGAACTAAGGTTAGTATTATTTACTAAAGAGTGTTTTTTAATAGGGTATTAGTGAATATACTATAGGACTTTATTTCTACGTTTGATATATTTGAAATATTGCATCATTCTTTTACATATAGATATCCTATATGCTTATATAGATTTTTATTTACTTTTAAATGAGCTATAAAATAAGTTGATTTATTATTTATGATATTTGGGGGAATATATATAACATTTAATTTTTTTTTCCAGTCAGACTTAGATTTGCTTATTATAAGTACTGAGAAGTTATTCCAATTAGCTATTTGTCTGGCAAATATACTAAATATTGTAAATAGCTTATTATTTGCTTAATGGCAATTTTATAGCCTCTGGAAATATTTTCCTGAAGAAGCGTCAACCATATTTTATATGAAATAAGTATTACTTAAGAAAAATAAACTAAAAAACATGTATATCTCTTTATTTAGTTTTTATGATATATTCCTTTACATTGTATAATTTGATCCTCAGAATTGAGTCTGAGAGAAATGACTTGCTCAAGGTCAGAATTTAATAGGTGGCAACACTGATACCACTCCTAGTACTTCTGTCTGTCTAGTGTATCCTTCTACTTCTATGACTTCAGCTTCTGGGGACTGACTTAACTTATCAATGGACTAAAGATTTTTGCCTTTCCATGTCTGTGTTTTGTAGTTATTTTATTGGTTTCATCTCCCTTTCATGCCCATCCCTCAGTGGGCTGGGGAACTGCTTACCCACCCATTATTCATTGTTCATTCAGAAGATATGTATTAAGCATTTATGTAAATGTGATACAAAGCATAAAATTCTGGGAAAGAAGTGGATACAATGATAAATTATTTTGGTCTTACCTGCAACCTCAGAAAAATAAGATAAAATAAAACTCATAAAATCATACAATAAAATAGTATTTAAAATTCTGTTTTTTAACAGTATAGTGAAATATAAACCATATAGCAGAGCTAAGAACTGTCTCTGGGATTTTGCACCATAGCCATTATTTGCATCTTTGCTTTCATAATTTTTTTTTTTAATTTTCTTTCGACATCTTCCTTTTGCCTATACGTATGCCTTTATGTGTCTCGTAGTTGGGTAGGCCAAGCTCTTGATTACCCAATGAGCATCTTTAATTTCTACCTAATATTCTTAACTATTACTTAGTAATTTGGAAGACTGCTGTTGTCTTGGCTACCTCTCTTCTCAATCAGATTTTATCCATGCAAGTATAGGCTAATAAAAAGGCCCCAGAAACAGGAACTTTAGTAGACTTAGGGCTCCAGCATAGTAGTTTTCAATATTTGCTTTGCTCTAATTTGCTATACTCTGGAATAGATATGATTAGTAGACTTTCATTTAAAATCAAGTTAGCTCTTCTGCCCATTTTTGGACTGGATTATTTTCTTTGTTATTGTTGAGTCTCATCAGCTCTTTGCAGATTTTTGTGATCAGTCCTTTATCATTAGTGTTGTGTGCAAAAATGTTCTCCCAGTTGGTGGGGTTTCTCTTTGTTTTTGTTATTGTCTCTTTTGCTGTGCAGAGGAAATGCAAATGGCCAACAGGCATATGAAAAAATGTTCAACATCACTTGTAATCAGGGAAATGCAAATCAAAACTACCATGAGATACCATCTTACACCAATGAGAATGGCACATATTAAAAAAACTAGCAACAACAAATGTTGGCGAGGGTGTGGAGAAAAAAGGAACTCTTCTGCACTGTTGGTGGGAGTGCAAACTGGTCCAACCACTATGGAGAGCTGTGTGGAGATTTCTGGACCTACTAAACATAGAGCTTCCATATGATCCAGCAATTCCACTCCTAGGTATTTACCCAAAGGACACAGAAACATCAATTCCAAAGAGCACCTGCACCCCTATGTTTATAGCAGCACTGTTTACAATAGCTAAGCTTTGAAAACAGCCCAAATGCCCAAAAATAGATGACTGGATCAAGAAGATGTGGTACATATATACCATGGAATATTACTCAGCATTCAAAAAAGATAGACACATGCAATTTGCAGCAACATGGATGGCGCTGGAAGGGATCATGCTCAGTGAAATAAGCCAAAAAGAAAAAGAAAAATACCGGATGGTCTCACTCATAGCAGGAATCTAGAAAACTTAAATAAGGGACCAGGAAAATGAATAACTATAGGAAAGTGAAAATCAAAATCAACAAAAAACTATGAACCAGAGACACTTTTTGTGGGGTGGGGGGCGGGAGGGGAGGGATTGGGGTCAGAATGGGGGGGTTGCAATTGTGTGGGGAATATAAAAATAAAATTTATTATTTAAAAAAAAATAAAATCACGTTAGGAAATATGATTGGACCCATCTGTCCTGTCTCCTCGACTATGGTCAGTCCTTAGTCGGCTGTCCTTAGTGAAACCTACAGCTCATGACACAGTCAGTTGTAGGAAGGTATGGTATCCCATAGAGAAGATGTTAGTGCATTATATCCTATGTGTAATAAAATTAGATTGGAAGTAAGGGAACCCAATGAGAGGGACATAAAGAACAAAGTGGAAGTAGAGAAGCCACTGCTTTTGTCAGTGAGAATTACATATAAACTGTAATAAAAGCAATAGTTCTTATATCTTAATAGCTAGTTAGGTGAAAACTTATATTTGCCATATCAACTGTGCTAGTAAGAATATTATGACCCATTTAATTCAGACATATACAAATGTACTAAAAAAATCATTAACTTTCTTTTAGTTGTGGTAATATAATTTTATTAGACTGTACTACCACCCTTGAATTTTAGTCTGATATGTCAGCATATAATAAAATGATGTGATTTGTTTTGTTACCTTTTTAACATACAGGCTGCTCCAAATTGCTCTGAAACAGCTTTAATTCATATAGCTGATATTTTGGCAAGAATTGCATCTGTAGAAGAAGGACTTACTTTACTTCTTTATGGAGAAAATATGAGCTCTTCTGAAGAAAAAAGGTAAGTGTCTATGTTCTAAATAATTTGTGAAATTTTTAACATAGTTCCTCAATCTGTTCAATTTTTCCAAAATGCCTTGCAGTTGATAATGAAAATCTGGATAACTTTTCTAGGTTTGGTCAGATTTCTTGATCAGCCATGAATAACAGAGTAGCTCTTGATGTCTGTAATTTTAAATTAAGAATAGAAGATTTTTTTTGGCTCCCTTGCAATTTTCTCTTTCAAACATTTAAAGTCATACATTGTTGATTCAAGTTAAACTACATAAAAGTACACAGAGGAAAAGCTGACCGCTTCTTTCTTCTCTACCCTCATTCATTTCCACCTACTGGTTTAACCAAAGGTAACATTTTGATGTTTATGCTTCTAGACTTTGTTCTTTCAATGATGAAGCAAACATATACATATTCATAGAATTTTTATCTTTGTAAAAAACAGTATCACATTTATACACACACATAGACATATATAGATATGTGTATATATGTGTGTGTGGGTGTATATATATATCTATATATATATTTCACTGCCTTTTAATGTGTAACCATTGACATATTCTTAAGGACAGAATGAAGCATCTTTAATTGTTGCATAATACTTCTGATATGTGTTTACTGTAATTTATTCATACTTTCCCCTCATCAGTGGATATCAGGTTATGTCTAGCATTCAGTAAAATTCTTTTCCTTTATCCTGTTGATGGATTATAATAATAGATTTTTTTAAATATTGAGCAAGCCTTGCACACTTCAATTCCCATTATTTGTGATATATAATATTTTTATACATTGTTGCATTTGAATTGTTAATATTTGAGGATTTTTATATTTATATTCACAAGGGTCTTTATGGAATATATGTGAACTCAATGAGTTAGAAAGTATTTTCTGTACTTCTATATTCTGGAAGAGATTGCAGGGAATTATAGGGAATTTTCATTTCTTAAATTTTTCATACTATTCACTAGTGAATCTATTTGGTGCTGGTGTTTTCTGTTTTGGAAAGTTATTGATTTGTTTTCTTTAATAGAAAATGGGGCTATTTGAATTGTTTCCTCTTGTATGAGTTTTGGCAGATTGTATCTTTCAAGAAATTGGTTCACCTATCTAGTTTATCAAATTTGTGGGCACAGATTGTTCATAATATTCCTTTAATAACCTATTTATCTATTTCTCTTCATTTTCATCTCCAGGCATTTTTTAATTTCAGTTTTAATTTCCTTGTTGACCTAGTAATTGAGAAGCATGTTGTTTAATTTCAGCATCATTGAGGCTTTTTTTCGTTTCTTTTTGTGCTTGATTTCTAGCTCTATAGTGTTTTGGTCAGAAAAAATACTTGGCATGATTTCAGTGTTCATAAGTTTATTGACACTTGAATTGTGTTCCAAAATTTGGTCTCTCCTTGAGAATGTTCCATATGCACTTGAGAAAAATGTAAATTCTGCTGTTTTGGGTGGGATATTCTATGAATGTCTATTGGGTTCCTCTGATCTAGCATATCATCTAAGGCTATTGTTTCCTTATTTGTTTTGTCCATAATTGTGGACAAGTGGGGTGTTAAAATTCTCTGTTATTGTGTTGTTAATGTCTCTATTTAATTCTGTTAGCAATTGCTTTATGTATTTTGATACTCCATCTTTTGGTAAATATGTATTAAGAATTGTATCTTATGATAAGCCCTTAATCAGTAGATAGTGTCATCTTGTCTCTTATTATTACCCTTTTTAACCAGAAAAAAAAGGGATGAGGATTTTTTTTAATGTACTGCTGTGGAGTTAATCTCCATACATATTGTTAGTGAGGAAACAGAACAAAAGAATATAGATAGAATGCTACGTAGTGTATAAAATGCTACTTATTGTATGAGGAAGGGAATGCAGATAATAGTTCAAGAAAGGGAGAGAAAAGTAATGTATATAAAACATATCGAATTATACCTAGATTTTACTTTGGAATCATATAGATGTCTTGCATATTAAATGTAAAGCAAAATTATATCAAAGAGAAAAAATAATTAAAATGTCACAATTTCAAAATGGAAATGAGTGAGCTAAAGTTTTATAAAACTAGTGACATACTCATGTAAAGAAAAGAATTACTTGAAGTGACCAATTTTGATTGAACATTTTTTTTCTGGTAGGATATGCTCTAAGATTTAAAAAGTTCTCAAAGTAGTCTTAAAATGCACTAAATATATTTAGAAATGGTTACATTTGTATAATCATTTGCATAGATAAAGCAAAAGGATGAAAGTATAAGAGTAAAGAAATTAAACTTCAGTCTTAATTTCATAATGGAAATTTGAATGTAAGCTTATTTATTTCTCTTAAAAATGTATTTTTTTCTAGCACTACCACCAAAAAGGCTTAAAAGTAATGACAACCATTTGGTAATGAGTTGGCACCCATTTGTGAACGCTTAAGTATTTTTTTGATCTAAGAAGAGTTAGTAATCATAGATGAAATTTTTCTCAGTTGGGTTAAGAAATATGCAAGGTGATTCTGGGACAACTTGGCATTCTAGAAAGTAAGGAATCTACTTTGGGATAATAGCAAATGTACTTCAAAACTACCATGAACTAACTAGAAAGGTTTAAAAGGGACAATTTTGAGAATCTAGAAAATAATGACTGCAATGAATCAAAATATATGTTATGTAAAAATACATGGGTTTAAGATATACTAAAATTTTAAAAATCAAGCAAAAGACAGACCTTTTCTATTACCCACTTATATTGCTAAGGCACCAATTTATTAATTTGCCTTTAGGTAAAAAGATATAAACATATTTTTAGTCTTTTCTGTACAAGTTTATCTGTTTTCATATAAATATTAGTTCCAGAGGACAAGTTCTTTGTTGAAGAATTTTAACATATAAGTGCAAAATATGTACTTAGGAAATCACCATTTGGTCATTTCTAGTGAAATGGTGGATTTAGGACATTTATGTAATCATAAATTGATGCTAGAACTATTAGGTGAAAGAATAATGGGCAGAGTCAGACTGATTTCCTTTTGATTTTTAACACCTCTAAAATTGAGACAGGTAGATATATGATGAAATAAGAGATAACACAACAGCAACTATCTATGAAATTAGTCAAGAAAAAATATACAAGAGTACAATTGGAACTTAAATGTAATTAAGCCACTAGATCTAATTATCATTTTATAGGAAATATAGGGAGCTAAAGGAGCATATTAGGTGACACCATGGTGAAGCATTTATCCAATTAAAGAATGGATAGGAAAAGTAGCTATTTTTCTTACAAATCAATGGCATAGTTTAAAAGAAGTCTAGAGAGGGCCTAACTGTATTCTATGGCCCTTGTTTGAAGTCAGCTGGACCTTTTTTTTTTTTTTTTCCTGTTTTATTTTATTTTTATTTTTTTTTAAATAATAAATTTTATTTTTATATTCCCCCATACAATTGCAAATGCCCCATTCTGACCCCAATCCCTCCCCTCCCGCCCCCCACCCCCCAAAAAGTGTCTCTGGTTCATAGTTTTTTGTTGATTTTGATTTTCACTTTCTTATATTCATTTTCCTGGTCCCTTATTTAAGTTTTCTAGATTCCTGCTATGAGTGAGACCATCCGGTATTTTTCTTTTTCTTTTTGTCTTATTTTGCTGAGCATGATCCCTTCCAACGCCATCCATGTACCTATTGTAAGACAGGATAATTTAGATAAGGACTATCAGATGATATTAAAAGTAATAAAATTTATTAGGTGAGGACTTGATATTTAAAGTATAAATCTGTATCATTTAGAGATACACACTGGGTAAAATGATTTCATGTCTGAGATTTATAATACTCAGTTGAAGGGGAAAGTGAGGGAGGACTGGTCAGGAAATAGATAAAACAATACTGGTGAAAGGTTCATAACTGCTGAAGAGGAAGTATATGAAGAGTTATTCCCTATCCTATCTAGTACTTACTGTTATTTCAGTTTTTTAAATTGTCATCACTGTTTTTAAAAAGTGAAAAAAAATAATTGTACCGTTCTGGAGGTAGACAACCCAGATTAGAGTCCTGGTTCCACTTTTTATTGGCCATGTGATATGTTGTTCAAGTTACTTAACTTCTGAAACCTTATGTTTATTTCTTATCTGTACAATTTGAAAAATAATAAAACTACTTCATAGGGTTATTGTAAGGATTAAATGAGTCAGTATATTTAAAATACTTAGTAAGTGTTTATGTGGTAGGCACTGTTCTAAAATCTCCCTTGTTTTCTATTTTTATTATTAATTTGTTAAAGTATCCAAGTCTTTGAGATAGAGGAATTGAGTCCTGTTTATGGAATGGGGAATGCATAACAAGTATTAGGAAAAACTCAGCCTTACTTTTTTTTTCTTACACAATCAAGAATAGTTACATATGTACTATCCAAAAATTAACAAAGATACAAGAAATTAAACTATTAAAAAAGAATAGTTACATAGGGCATTTGACTCCTGGGATCTATAAACTTTCAAGTGTATAGTTTTTTTAAAGATTTATTTATTTATGCAAACAAAAACTGGGGTGCAGGCCAGAGGTGCAGGGGGTGAGAGGATTCACCAGAAACAGAGCAGGGAGCAGAACAGTCAGACTGACTGAAACTCATTGCTGAGGGGAGCAGTGGGCAAGATAGGAGAGGTCTGCTGTGTCATGTGAGTAGCTCCCTGGCCCTCCGGGAATGGAGCTCATGCTGCAGTGGCTGCAGATAGCTTCACAGTGCTGTGCTTAACCCCTTGCACCACCAGGGAGGCCCCCTATAGTTTTTGTTTGTTTGCTATCTATTCTTTCTGCTAGTCTAAGGGCACTGCCTCGCTGCTAGGCATATATGGGTGCAGACATGGGTGGGAACAGTGATGCTGACATGTCAGAGAAAAGCTAGTGGACTAAAAGGGAGCCAAGCAAATGGTTTATAAAAAGACAGGCCTTTCTGGAAGCACTTTATACAGTTGGAATTACTCGTAAATATTGTCTTTTAGTCCTACAGGTGCCCATGTCATTGCCCAGTTTTCAAAAAAACTTCTTGATGAAGATATTGCTATTTTTTCTGGATCAGAAATGTTGCCTCTGGTTAAAGGAGCTTTTATTTCTGTATGTCGTCAAATATATGGCACATGCGAAGGCTTGCAGGTGCTAATTCCTTACAGTTTGCATGAATCTATAGCAAAAGCATGGAAGAAGGTAAATATTTTCAATTTTCTTTTCCTCCCTGCAAATTTTTCTTCAAATAAAGCCAGCATTATCATATACTGAAGTTAAAATGTTTTACTGTGACAAATATGACTTATTTAGCATCATAATACTCTAGGGAATATAATGTTTTCTTAATTTGCCACAGGGTAACTTCACTGCATCCTCTCCTAGTAGGACTAAGTCCTAGGACCTAACTGGGCATTATGAAGTGTTTTCTTTTAGTAGAAGAAGCTGTAGATAAATTACTTTCATGTAGACTAGCATTCCTCTTTAGTTGTTATTTCTGAGCAATTTTTACAAACAGCTGAGTTTTTGTTATGTACACTGGAAATCATAATGTAGCACTAGTCAAGTACGGTATTAGTGCAATAAGTCTTCTTTTCTCCATTTATATGCTTTGTGAAATACTTTATGATATCTAATTAAAACCAAAGAATTAACATATTGAATTAAATTTTAATTACATTACAGACTAATTATAAATTTTTAGCATGAAATCTCATGAATAATACTGATAGTAAAGAAATGTAAATCACTTTGTATTTTAGACAAGTTTGCTATCAGAAAGAATTCCTACTCCAGTAGAGGGCACAAATTCTGTTTCTCCAGTAAGCCAGGAATCCCAAAACATGTAAGTACAACTAAACTATTCTGATTTTTTTTTTTGTGGGACCCTCACAGGCTGCTGGGGAAGGAACTGGCGCTGCAGAGGCTGTGGGCAGCCTTGCAGCCCAGTGCTCGACTGCTGCGCCACCAGGGGAGGCCCTAAACTATTCTGATTTTTCCATTGCTGAATTACCAAATACTAAAATTGGAAAACTCTACCTAGAGAGTTCATAGAAATTGTTTTCAGGTGCCAATGAAATCAATGAATACATTTGATTTTTTAAAATGTCTGGGATGCATTTTAGAATTTGGCACTGAACAATTATTCAAATCTATATACCAAATTATAATCTAGATGTCTCCATGTTTTTTTAATAAATGCCAATAAGATGTGGAGTCAGAAAAAATGGATTTTTTAAACTAAGGATCAGATGAAATATGTTCCTGATTCTCTTTTGAATTTATAGCTTGTGGTATAGACTAAAAACAGAATTGGAGAATTTTTTTTTTCTTTTTAATTTCTCTTTTAGGTAGGTGTAGTTTAACTTACGCAATCAAGCAAAAAGCCTTTGCATTCCCTTAACATTGTAATGATTTAACAAATAGCTACTTTACTAAAAACTGCTATGATTTTTTTTGATATATTTTTTCTGATATTGGTTTCATAAACTTAAACCAACTATCAGGGGTTTTTTTGCATGAAGGAGTGAGAAAAAGTCACTTTTGTAATTAGTTGTTTTAGCTATCTTTTGAAATTTCATTGCAGATCCATTTTATTTTATTTTTTTTTTTTTTTAAATATTAAATTTTATTTTTATATTCCCCCATACAATTGCAAACGCCCCATTCTGACCCCAATCCTTCCCCTCCCGCCCCCCACCCCCCAAAAAGTGTCTCTGGTTCATAGTTTTTTGTTGATTTTGATTTTCACTTTCTTATATTCATTTTCCTGGTCCCTTATTTAAGTTTTCTAGATTCCTGCTATGAGTGAGACCATCCGGTATTTTTCTTTTTCTTTTTGGCTTATTTCGCTGAGCATGATCCCTTCCAGTGCCATCCATGTTGCTGCAAATTGCATGTGTTTATCTTTTTTGAATGCTGAGTAATATTCCATGGTATATATGTACCACATCTTCTTGATCCAGTCATCTATTTTTGGGCATTTGGGCTGTTTCCAAAGCTTAGCTATTGTAAACAGTGCTGCTATAAACATAGGAGTGCAGGTGCTCTTTGGAATTGATGTTTCTGTGTCCTTTGGGTAAATACCTAGGAGTGGAATTGCTGGATCATATGGAAGCTCTATGTTTAGTAGGTCCAGAAATCTCCACACAGCTCTCCATAGTGGTTGGACCAGTTTGCACTCCCACCAACAGTGCAGGAGAGTTCCTTTTTCTCCACATCCTCGCCAACATTTGTTGTTGCTAGTTTTTTTAATATGTGCCATTCTCACTGGTGTGAGATGGTATCTCATGGTAGTTTTGATTTGCATTTCCCTGATTACAAGTGATGTTGAACATTTTTTCATATGTCTGTTGGCCATTTGCATTTCCTCTTCAGAGAAGTTTCTTTTTAGCTCTTCTGCCCATTTTTTGACTGGATTATTTTCTTTGTTGTTGCTGAGTCTCATCAGCTCTTTGCAGATTTTTGTGATCAGTCCTTTATCATTAGTGTTGGGTGCAAAAATGTTCTCCCAGTTGGTGGGGTTTCTCTTTGTTTTTGTTATTGTCTCTTTTGCTGTGCAGAAGCTCTTTAATTTGATGTAGTCCCAGCTGTTTATCTTTCTCTTCACTATCACTGCTTTGGGTGATGTGTCTGTAAAGATGTCTTTGATGTGCAAATCCCGTAGTGTTTCGCCTATATTTCCTTCTATGTATTTTATGGTTTCAGGTCTTATGTCTAGTTCTTTAATCCATTTTGAGTTGAATGAGTCTTTTTCCCTTTTGCATTTTTCCCACATCCTCTTTTCTCCCAATTTCTACTTCTGTGGTCATTCCTCTTTGTTCAGCAGTTAATGGTTTTTAACTTTTACCCCTATGTTTTTAATAAACTGAACTGGCATTTTGAGTCTCCCATCAATGATAATGGGAATATTACAGACACAAAGAATGAGAAGGTGAATTGATTATATTCACACCTCTAGAAATGCGGCTGTATCTGTATCTCATGTTTCCCTAGACTTATGGCTTGCTAAAATTTCCAGTTTTGGGTATCTCTCTCTCTCATGTGTGCACTCTATCGATTGCTTTAAATGTAAATGAGTATATTAACTTTAATTTCAATTAGCTGTATATCATTTCCTACTAGTTTAACCCAGTCATAAGTTATAGGCAAGGAGCTCAGCACTGCTCTTATCTTTCATATGTAATTCTCCAGGTCCTTTCTATCCTGTTGGAGCCAAATTGGGCTTCCATTGCCCATATTCATCTCAAAATGACTCTCACTTCTTTGTTCTCTGTCTTCTTTGTCCATGGTGATGTTTGTATTGTATTTGAATACAGTTATATTTTTCGTCATTTGTGTGTGCTTGCCACTGAAGACTGTCTGTCAAAACATGTAGTGATTGTTCCTTTTTTGATCTGAAAAGTACTGGATTTCAATTCACGTTTAATCAGTTTCAAACAGACTTCTGAAAATTTTCCAGGGAAGGGTGGATGGAGGAGGCACACTTTCCATACTCAGTTTCACCGTCTTTATAACATTTGATTTTGACTCATTTTAATATCCATAGTGTCTTTACACAGACAAGTAGGACTATCTAGTAGGTCGGTCGTACCTTTTTCTTTTTTTTCCTGGTACTTCAGAATAAAGTATTCATAGTCCTCTGTGTTTCAAATTCTAGCTCTTAGTGTTTCACATCCCCCCTCCCCCCGCCACACACACACACACTGGAGAACATTACTGACCTCTAAAAATTGTTCTGAAAATGAAAATGTCTTCTGCAAAAGTAAAATGAATTTAAACCTGGGAAAATAACAGAATATGTATGATATGCTTTAGCATTTCAGAAAATAGACACTTTATAATGGAAAGGAAGTATAGAGATGTTAAAGAGTCCGGACTTGGGGAATCCAGGCCCAATAGAATTATAATAGGAACACTGAATGAAATTAAGGCATGGATGAGGGAGCCTAGGTGTAATAAAAATGCTGATGTATACTGTTAATACTTAAATCGTTAAGTATTTAAGGAAGGAAAGTTACTGGAATAGAATGTATAAGAGTAAAAGAATTAACAAGGGGGTTGCCTCTTATTTTATTTAAAAATATTGTTATATTAAAAAATTGTCAAAGTAACATTGGTTTATAATTTTTTTAGGTTTTATGTACATAGCATTTTAATTCAACATCTGCAGATGCTACATTGTGATCCCCACCTAATAGATTAATTACCATCCAACACCATGCAGTTGACTCCCAGTTGACTCCTTTCATCTGATTTGTCTACCTTCATCCCTCTTCTGTTTTGTGACCTTTTTTTTTTTTCTCATAATCTAAGAGTTGGGTTGCAAAGTGCTCAATAAATGTGTGTGATGTTTATTCTGTAAATCCAATTATCAGCAGTATTAAGAAGAAATATTTTCTTTTTGTTTTGAGTATAGTAAAAGCATACTTTTCTTTTACATGTTTCAGTATGGCTTGGGAAGAAAATTTGTTAGATGATTTACTAAATTTTGCTGCCACCCCCAAAGGACTACTACTTCTTCAAAGAACAGGTGCCATCAATGAATGTGTGACGTTTATGTTCAACCGATATGCAAAAAAATTACAGGTATGAATTACCATCTGCTATAGGCAAAAGGAATTTTTGTTGCTGTAAAAGCCATTAAGAACATAATTCTGTTTTTTATGCATAAAGAGGTTTGTAAACCTCAATTAAAAACCCATATAACACTGTAATATTTAACTCAGTATTTTTTCAGGGAGGCATTAGAGAATTGATGTTGTTATATATGGTTATGTTTACAGGATTGGAAAACAACCAGATGGGATTGAGAAATTTAGTTAATCATCTAGATGTTTTATAAATATGATGTCAAACATCTGGATGTATTAAAACTAGGTGGAACTTTATACAAATCTGTTGTATTTAAATGTATGTTTCAAGGAGTTTAGACCTCAAATCTTAAAAGAAACTATTTGTGGAAGGAGTTTATTATTGCTATTAGTGAATTATTTTGCAATATCATTTAGTCTTCTCCAACAGGCAGAGGTTACTGAGGTATGGTTAGCTCTTTGCTTTCATGAAAAATATGCCTAGACTTACGGCCTTTTCATGATACTAGATATGCTTTTAAAAATGTTTTCTTTATCCCTGCAGCTGTTTGTTTCTTGATGATATTAGGTTGCCTGATTGTAAATATAAATTTATTTATTCTTCCTTACTCTCTTCAATTGTAACTTCTTGGTTTTTGGAAAAAAGATGGGCATTTATCTTGCTGTACTTTTGTGTCATCTAACTGCTGAACTACTGTATGTAAATTAAGGAAAATGGAAAATATGAGTAATAAAAATGGAAAGGGAAGGTAAATTTATAAAGACATGAGCAGTAGAAAATTGGAGATAATAACCTCATTCATTTCATGGTCTTTTAGTTCCCCTCTAGTTACCTTTTTTGCCCTTAAAATTCAATGTACACTACATGCTTAAAAATTTGAAGTAAAGAGATCATTTTAGTTTTAATTGCATCATTTTTTTTTATTGAGGTCAACACTGTTGTATGACATAGGGGTATAGGTTCAGACCTCTTCAGATATGATACTGTAAAAGGGTGGTCCCCAGGAAAGGGGGAGGTTCCCTGCCCCACCCAGGAGAGGGTGGAGCTGAGCAGGGAGAGGAGAAGCTGCAGAAGAGACTGAGGAAGGAAGCAGGATGGAGCCAGGAGACCTGGAGGAGGCGCTTGGAGCCTAGAGACATGTGAAAAAACTGTGCTTGTCTTTTGGTCGTGGACTGGGTGACAAAGATGTGGGTGAGACCCATGGGGAGGTGACAGTGGCAGCTTTTATCTTGATGTTGATTTTGCTCTTCTCCTTCTGGGCTTGTCTGGTTGTTTCTGACCCTTTTCTGTGGGTCCCCACTGGAAGATGCTTTAGGCTTGTGGCAGGCTTTGGGCCTTGCTCTGGGCCATTCCCATATGGATGGACTTTTACCCACGAGGGGACGGGTAACTTTGGGTGCTTCATTTAGAAACTAGACTCTTTGCCTTTCCTGTATTGTTTCCTAGTTTTATTAAAGTTCCTTCCCATTAAAGTCTCATATGTTTTGTGTTGATGCAGCAGATGGCAGAACCCATTTAGAATAGGCAGGTTTTCAGGGTTTGGGCTGCCCCTCTCCCTGTCCTATAACAATACCTCACTATATCCACCACTGAAGAACCCATAATCCTGCACCGTAGTGTAGTGGGCCTCCTCCCACTCTTACTCCCCTCCTTTCCCCCACCTCTTCTCTAGTAACCTCAATTCTGCAGTCAGATTTCTAGATTTTGTTTTGGTTTATTTTTTGTCTGTTCCTTTGTTTTGTTTCTTTATATTGCATACATGAGCAAAATTATTAAGTATTTATCTTTCTCCTTATTTTGCTTATTTTGCTTAACATAATCTCCCCTCTTATTCCATCCATAGTTGTTACAAATGGCAATGTTTCCTCTTTTTTATGGATGATGTGGCATATAAACCAAAGGGAATATAGCTCTTCTTCATCCATTCATCTGTCATTGAATGCTTAGGTTGTTTCCATAGCTTGGCCATTATAAATTGTGCTTAGAATTATCCCTTAGAATATCCCTTAGAATTATTTTTCTTTAGTATCTAGGAGTGGAATTGCTGGATCATATGGCAGGTCTATTTTTCATATTTTGAGAAACCTCCATACTCTTTTCCATAGGGGCTGGACCATTCTAAATTCCTACCAACAGTGTGAAGGATGCCCTTTCTCCAATCCTCACCATCATGTTTTTTCTTACTAATATATGGACCATTGTCACAGGTGTGAGATGGTATCTCATTGTGTTTTTTTAATATTAATATTTTATTTATTAAAAATTAATGCACACCAAACAATTTAATTTTCAAAAGCATGAAAAAATGAAGGGTATATCTCAACCCATTAAAAATGTGTGTGGGGAGGCAGGAAATGAAGTAAATCATTATGGTTTTCATTTGCGTTTTCCTGATGATGAACATTTTTTCGTGTGTCTTAAAGAGATCCTTTTAATGAAAGGCCTAATAAATATAAATTCTAGATGAGTAGCTCTGTTGGGAAGTAAAAGAATTTATAAGCCACACCATCTTAACCAATGTCTGAGGAGGAACATTTCATAATAATATCAATTATTTCTCTATTCTAATTTCTGCTGAGTTTACTCACTTCTAAGCTTTGCTATGATTACATGTATAATGTTCTCTTAAAGATTCCTACAGTGTCGTTTAAAAACCTATGTATTAATGATGAGGATTCTTTTCCTCTGCCTCTGATGAATATATGTATGTATGTATGTATGTTTGTCTGTATATATGTAATATATAAAATATGTGGTGTGTATTTTCCCTTCCTCTAGAAAAAATCACATTGCCTCTAAAAATAATTATCATTTTAAATAAGATATCATTGTTCTTTATTTGAGCGAGGCCCTATAGCTCAGGGGTTAGAGCACTGGTCTTGTTCTTTATTTGAAAGCCCAGTTAAACCTAAGGAATAAAATAATAGAATTTGGAGTGGCAATGGGTCTTGTTCTTCATCTAGTCAAAGTCCTTTTTTCATGTAAGAAGAGACACAGACCACCCAGAGAGATAATTGACTTGTTCAGTGTGAAACAGCTACTTTGCATTAGGGCTTAAATCTGAAATAGGATTGTCAAAAATACTATAGTAGCAATCATTCACTGCTATAATTTATATTTATTTTTACTGTTGTTATCTCGACTTAAATGAATATCTAGAATTCAGATTTAAAAGTTCAATGACTCCACCTGCAATTTAAGTAAAATATTAGCATGACATATCTACTGCTTCTCACTCTTGTTCCTTATTTATATTGATAGATCAGCAGGCATAAAAAATTTGGCTATGGTGTTTTAGTTACACAAGTGGCATCAACAGCAGCAGGTGCAAAAGCATTAAAAAGTTCAGGTAAGTTTTTTTTCTTCAATTGGCATTACAATTTTTTTTTTAATTTTATTTTTATATTCCCCATACAATTTCAACCCCTCCATTCTGACCCCAATCCCTCCCCTCCCTCCCTCCACCCCACAAAAAGTGTCTCTGGTTCATAATTTTTGTTGATTTTCACTTTCTTATAGTTATTCAATTTCCTGGTCCCTTATTTAAGTTTTCTAGATTCCTGCTATGAGTGAGACCATCCGGTATTTTTCTTTTTCTTTCTGGCTTATTTCGCTGAGCATGCTCCCTTCCAGCGCCATCCATGTAGCTGCAAATTGCATGTGTTTATCTTTTTTAAATGCTGAGTAATATTCCATGGTATATATGTACCACATCTTCTTGATCCAGTCATCTATTTTGGGGCATCTGGGCTGTTTCCAAAGCTTAGCTATTGTAAATAGTGCTGCTATAAACATAGGGGTGCAGGTGCTCTTTGGAATTGATGTTTCTGTGTCCTTTGGGTAAATACCTAGGAGTGGAATTGCTGGATCATATGGAAGCTCTATGTTTAATAGGTCCAGAAATCTCCACACAGCTCTCCATAGTGGTTGGACCAGTTTGCACTCCCACCAACAGTGCAGAAGAGTTCCTTTTTCTCCACACCCTCGCCAACATTTGTTGTTGCTAGTTTTTTTAATATGTGCCATTCTCACTGGTGTGAGATGGTATCTCATGGTAGTTTTGATTTGCATTTCCCTGATTACAAGTGATGTTGAACATTTTTTCATATGCCTGTTTGCCATTTGCATTTCCTCTTCAGAGAAGTTTCTTTTTAGCTCTTCTGCCCATTTTTTGACTGGATTATTTTCTTTGTTGTTGTTGAGTCTCATCAGCTCTTTGCAGATTTTTGTGATAAGTCCTTTATCATGGCATTACAATTTTTTAAATAAAATGAACAACTCAATTTAACTGGCTTGCTCTCAAGTATTAGAATATTTACTTTTAAAGTCCTTTTTCCAAATTATGCCTTAGGTAAAAGAAAGTTATAGGATTTCCTTTTTTGTGTGTTTTTTAATATTAATATTTCTCCATGAAATCCTACTGAGAATTTTTTTCTTTGAAATATATGCAACTTTGTTCTCTTTCTTCAGAACAATGGTACCTAATGAACTAAATTAAATACTTAATATCTTAATAAGCTGTCTTCATTTTATAAATCAATAGATTACCACCCCTCTCTTGGTACAGTTGCATCTGATAGGATTTTTTAATGTTCACTTTCAGTGACTTACTTCTGCATCAAAGTTTATAGTCATAACAGTGATCACACACGTATATTTCCTTACTCCTTTTCCTTCTCTTTCCTTCTGGAAAGCTTCCATTTCACCACTTACTTAGCTTTCACCACTATTTCTCCAATTGGTATGTATTATCCACTATGGATGGATATTTTAAGAAGGTCAAACAGTAGGAATTTAATATATTGTATTTTATATATAATTTCTTAAGGTTATCTGAACCCTCTAATAGAGATACTATGATTTTATTTTATTTTTTATGATTTTATTTTTCAATGCATATTTGTAATTGAACCCTCATATGCTCAATTTCAGAGCCTCTATTTTATCAGAGTATCCTTTCTGCCTTGGTGTTATTATGAACTTACAAATTTTATGATTAGATGTTATGTTTTATATTTCACAATAGGATTTGAATCTTCATAAAGGAATTTAATAATCAAAATCAACAATCATTTTCATTTAGAATGTAATTTCTGTCTCATGGGAATTTCATGATTCAAGGGAACTAAAAGTTGTGTGAAATGGAGAATTTTTCTAAGCATATGGAATTATGAAAAAAACTCACAAAAAACTTATGTTAGAGTAAGGGAGCCCACTTATATTCTCTTTAATTTCCCACCCTATCTCTTGATACCTTATTCTATACACACATTTGGTTCATTTGCAGAGTGAAGTGCAGCCTCATATTTTTTTGAAAACCTGTTCAGAGAAGTTATTGGCCAAAGGATAAAAACTGGGACTTAAAACTCACCATTTCTCCAGGGAAATAGTCTTTCAGGGTTTAGTCATTACATAGTTTTATGATGAGGTATCATTAAGGCATATTAATAATAGCAGATAATTTCTAGCAAGGTTAGAGATTATTTATTATACAAGACATAAGTATGTGTCCTTTGTCAGTGTGGACTATTCTTGTCAGGAATAATTATATCTCTTCTCCATAAAGTAGATATATATTATAACTATGATATGGAATTATTCTTTTTAGGGTTTATAAATGCACTTATCAGTGAATTATGGGCTAATCTGGAATGTGGAAGAGATGATGTTAGAGTAACCCATCCTAGATCTACTCCGGTGGATCCAATTGATCGAAGCTGTCAAAAGGTAAGAACTTGATTTATCTAGTAATGTACAAATTTTAAGTATATTCCTCCAAAATTATTTTATCCAGAGTTTATATTCAAAAATATCTAGCAGTTTTCCTTTTTCATTTAAAAATTATTTTCAATAAATATGTAGCAAATGATAGGAATACCAAATATCCTCTTCGAATTATGTTTTATAAGGTTGTTTTTCATTATATTTTTACTGAATTTTCCTCTAATAGAGAATAATAACACACAGACATTACTGAAAAAATGAACACAAAACCAAAAACACCCTGAAACAAAAATCAACCAACCAAAGCAAAGCAAAACAGAAATAAGGAAATGTTCTATACCCTAGAGCTAAAATCTAATAGAAAAATGTCAATATTATTTGAAGGAAGGGTAGGTAGAGATAAAATGCTATCATTTATAGTAATGTGGTGAAAAAAAAAATCTGAAGTAGTCATACAATGTTCTAGTATAATGCATTGACTTTATTTAAAGTGTTCTCCAAACGTCACTTAAATAAAATAATTCCTGACCGTTTTCATGGAAGCCTGGGCAGTTTTCATTCAAAGGGTGTAACAAAATTATCAAAAATAAATTGGAAGTTCTGCTGTGTGGGATGGTGGACTAGCTGCCTCAAGGATAAAACACAAACTCAGGAAAAGTCACTTTAAAATTAACTGATCAGGCCTCCCTGGTGGCATAATGGGTTAAGATACAACCTATGAAGCAATCCGCACGCAGCCTTTGCAGCACAAGTTCAATTCCCTGGCTAGTCAGGGAGCTACTCAAATGGCGCAGCAGACCTCTCCTGACTCGCCTGCTACTACCCTCAGCAGTGTACTTTGGTCAATCTGCCCATTCTGTTCCCCGCTCTGTCTCTGGTGAATCCTCTCATCCCCCACACCTCTGGCCTGTACCCCAGCTCTTATATGCATAAATAAATAAATCTTTAAAAAAATTAATTGGGGCCTCCCTGGTGGCACAGGTGGTTGAGCGCTGCACTGTGAAGCTGTTTGCAGCCTATGCAGCACGGGTTCAATCCTGGCCGGCTGGCGAGAATCCCACATGGCCCCTGACTCGCCCACTGCTCCCCTCAGCAGTGTGTTTCGTCAGTCTGCTTGTTCTGTTCCTCACTCTGTCTCTGGTGAATCCTCTCACCTTCCCACACATCTCGCCTGTACCCCAGCACTTGTATAAATAAAAATAAATCTTAAAAAAAATTAATTGGTATTGCAACTAAAAATGAGCAGGAAATGAGTGATGAAGGGAGTCATTACACAGGTAAAGGAATAGTATGGACTGAGATTCTGGATTTAACAGGATCTTGCTTGAGGGCACATCCAGGTGAGGGTCCACAAGTAGAATTCACACTTTAACAAGCTGGAGGACAAGGCTTAGCGGGCTGCAAATCAGCAGGAATACAAAAGATCCTGTAAAAGAGAGAGAAACATAGGGGGTGCTCCACATTCAGTGTATATGCTCTCCAAATATTTGACTATCTGCTAGATTTTAAGTACTTGAACTTATTGGTAGCAAATGCTCCTACACCAAAGTTAAATTGAGACTAAAGTTGGAGTTCAGCCATGTTAACTGCTAAATTAATCTTAACTGATTAGGAAATTTAAAGATAACAAAAGAAATAGTCAATAGAATTGGATCAATAGAATTTATACAATTTGAAGAGCAGAGAGAAAAAAAATAAGGGAAAAGTTGTGATTTCTGAGGCCATATCAAAAGGTTTAACATGTGTGATTGGAATAGCAGAACTATAACAGAATAGGGAAGAAAATATTTGAATAAATAATAGCTAAAAATTTCCGCATTTATTGAAAGATGTAAATTTGTAAATAAACTTAGTGAATCCTAAAGAGGAAAATGTGAAGTTGAAAATATAAAGGAAACTACAGCAACAAGACTCATTAAACATAGACATTTCTGAAAAATAAAGAGGAAATCATAAAAGTCGCTGTTGAAAATCACACATACAGGGCAACAACAGAAAAGCTTTTTGATAATCACATTAGAAAAAGTGGCAGCCAGGCCAGAAGACAGTGTCATTCATGTGCTTAAAAGTGAAAACAAAAAGGCCCCCCTGGTGGTGCAGGGGTTAAAGTCTTGGAGCTGTGGAGCTGTTGCAGCATGAGTTCAATCCCTGGACTGTTGTTTCCCCTTAGCAGTGTGTTTCAGTAGATCTGCCTGTTCTACTCCCCATTCTGTCTCTGGTGAATCCTCTTAGTACCACCCCCCAGCCTCCCACCCCCTGCACCTCTGGACTGCACCCCAGTTCTTGTATGCATAAATAAGTAAAATAAATTGTAAAATAAAGACTAAGAAAATGTTTATAGCAAACCTGCGTCTCAAATAATAATAACGGAGTTTCTTTAGGTTTAGGGAAAATGAAACTAGGTTAATTTAGATTAATTTAGATTAATCAGATTGAAAATAAGAAATTTCAAATAGGTGAGTGAGTATAAAAGCCTGTTATTTTTCTCTTATTTTCTTGTAAGGACATATGACTCTAAAAGATAACATGGGAATATAGTGAGATTTATTTTATACTTAGAGGTAATATATAAGAGAGTTGTACCATCAGGACAAGCTAGTGGTGTATTGGTCTGCAAACCTACGTGGTGGTTATAGGTTCTTACATTTTAAATAAGTTGGCACAATGGTTATTCTTAATCTCTAGGAAATGTTTCTATTTTAAATTTAAAGTAAGGAATTTTCTCAGCTTCTTTGAATTAGAATTGTCAGTGTAAACTGACTTTTCATTAAAAAGAAATTGTATAGTCTAATCTAGATACCGAGTGATCTAGAAATAATCTTATCTTAGTGTTAACTATTATTAGTTAGAATGTAGTCCTAAAAATTGTTCTTTAGGGGGTGCTTTTTCTTTTGGAATTTATCTTGTCTTTTGAATTGTAGAAAACAAAAATGTGGCTTCAATATATAATTAATATCTGATATTAGCAACATCTTGTGTTATTTTTGTGAGAACCAGTGATTGTAAATATTTCAGTTTCGAAGTGCTTAACACATCATAATTTTACTGTATGCTAATGTCTTTTTAAAATGCTCAGTGTATGAGAAATAAATTTATTTTTCCTATAAACAAGCTGCTGAAATCTTAAGTTTCTTTAAAACTTTCAGGTTATTTTTTTTCCACTTTCAGGGTATTTTAATTCAAATACAATTACTCAATTGTTTTCATCTACCTGATTGTTTAAGTGGTCCAAATTGTTTTCTTAGATGGAAGTCTGAAGGTTCTATAAACACCAATATGATTCCTCAGATGTAAATAATTCAAAACCCTCAATGTGGTCTTTATAAATCACATATATCAATAATATGTCTTTATGGACAATGTCAAATGTCAAAATGTACATTTGTTAAAAGTTGTTTTGTTATCACTTATGGTTACAATAAATGGGAAAGAGATTTTAAGTATAAAAGATTTAATAACAGTATCTAAATATTACTGAACTGTTAAGAATGTTTATGAAATATTTATATAGTTAAATGAGAAAGCATTTTTTAGTTTATACTTTTTAGCATTTTATGAAATCCATTTTATTAATTATGTTTCTAGTTAACACCCTAGTGATTAATGAAATAATTTTAAAGTAGTTTTCTAGGTGACATGAATCCTCTAATTTCCCTGTAATTCATTTTATATGTAATTAATAAATATATTCTTCTAGTATCCCTTTCTCAACATCATTTTTCTTTCTCTATAGTGCATACTTCTAATATAGTGTTCTCTTTAAATTGACATTGAATAAATGCTAATTAGGTTATTAAATTCTACTTTATGATGATTGTATTGCTATCCAAATGATATTAGCTTTAAATATGAATATGGGAATTATTTTATTCTTAGAATTGTTTACAAATTCCACTTTCATTTTGTGGAATATTTATGGAAAATAGGGAAGCTTTAAAAAACTTAATGTGAGTTCCTTTTTTTACCTATAACAGCATTTGTTAAAAACCATTGTGCATGAGAAACTAAAGACAACATAGAGGGTTGTTATATATACCATTAAATTGTGGTTTTGGGGGCCTCCCTGGTGGCACAGCGGTTGAGCACTGGGTTGCGAAGCTGCCCGCGGCCTCTGCGGCGCCGGTTCTATCCCTGGCTCTCCCCGGCCACCAGAGGAGGGTCCCACATGGCACGCAGACCTCTCCTGCGGCCTGCTGCTCCCCTCAGCAGTGTGCTTCGGTCCTTCTGCCTGCTCTGCTCCCCGCTCTGGCTCTGGTGAATCCTCTCACCCTCCCGCGCTTCTGACTGTACCCAGTGCATGTATAAACCAACCAACCAAACAAACAAACAAATAAATAAAAACATGCCTCTATTAAAAAAAAATTGTGGTTTTGAAAAAAACATTGTTAAATATTCACTATAATCACTGTTGTTTGTTAAGTAACGTTGCATTTTATATATTAAGGGGGGATATGAAATGAACTCATATTTTACAGGTCTTCAGTCAAGAGCTATTGAGCAAGGGTGACCTCGTTAAGTATTTTCTGAAGATTATATTGCAATTTGTAATGAGTAATAACCTTTACCTGGAATAAGAAAATACAGATTAGTTTCTCTACCAACTTCTGATTGTTGTTTTTGACTAAGTCATTTTCTGTTTTACAAATTTTCTCATTGAGATTGAATTAACTTCTTTTTTTTTTTTAGAAATTTATTTATTTATTTATACAAGCACTGGGTACAGTCAGAAGCGCGGGAGGATGGGAGAATTCACCAGAGCCAGAGTGGGGAGCAGAGCAGGCAGAAGGACCGAAGTACACTGCTGAGGGGAGCAGCAGCGGGCGGCAGGAGAGGTCTGCGTGCCATGTGGGACCCTCCTCCGTTGGCCGGGGAGCAGCCGGGGATTGAACCGGCGCTGCAGAGGCTGCGGGCAGCTTTGCAACCCAGTGCTCTACCGCTGCGCCACCGGGGAGGCCCAAATTAACTGTTCTTTTAAATTTTCTCAGTGCTCATATTTTAGTGAAGATTTTCAGTTTGCCCGATTCTCAGTTTATCTGAGTCTAGTTAAAAATTTTAAATGCCTAGCAGAAAATTTAACCGTTAAAAATAAATATAATTAATATTGGTACAATACAAAGTAAACACAACTATTGACAGAAAATAGGGCTTCTAAGATGTGGATAGTGTTAATTGGAAAGTCTTCTAGAAAAAGAAATGGCAAACTTTTGAAAGCTTATAAAGTGGAACATAGAATGAGGAGAGAAGGAGGAACATGTTTTTAGGATAAGTTTATATATGTGGTGGTCACTTGAAATAGGCCGCAGGTATCTTAGACTGACCAAAGGGGGGGGGTAATGGAAAGTGAGGGTTTTGAGATTGAAAAGAAGAAAGGTATTATTATAGTAAAGTGACTTGAACATCATGCTAAGGAGTTTATTTATTTTTTGAAGATTTATTTGTTTATACAAGCACTGGGGTACAAGCCAGAGGCATGGAATGGTGAGAGCATTTACCAGAGACAGAACGGGAAACAGAACAGGCAGACTGACTGAAATACACTGCTGAGGGGAGCAGCGAGCGAGACAGGAGAGGTCTGCCATGCCATGTGGGAATCTCCCTGGCCGGCCAGAAATGGACTGGCACTGCAGAGGCTACAGACAGCTTCACGGCACTGTGCTCAACCTGCTGTGCCACTGGGGAGGCCCCGAAGGAGTTTACATATGATGTTTAGTGATGGGCAACAAGTGAATACTTTTGGGCAGGGAGGCCAAAGAATGAAATGTGCTTGTGAAAAATTTTCAGATTGCTTTTAATAAAATGACAGTGGGATTTAAAAATTCCATGGAGAGCTTAACTTGCTAAGATTACACCAGAACATGAACTGATTTTGATAGGAAGGTCCTTGACTCTTAAAAAATAACTATTATATCTAGATTTGTTGCTTTCCAGCAAATATAATTAAAAGATAAAAGTAGCTCTGTGACCTGAGTGTAAGACTAGCTAGAATTCATCTTACTTCTCAACCCCTATGTATTAGTCTTGTGTATTTTCTTATATAGCAGATATAACATTGCAAAAAATGAGGGTGATCATTTTATTTTTTTCTCAGAACCAAACTTTTCAAGAGATGCGTGATAATTGAAAACATTTCTGATTCTCATGTATATTGTGCCTTGCCCGTACATGGGTTATTGTTGATGCTAAGTATTTTGTACTTATGTGTGTTTTTCACATTTATGTGGAGTATATTAATGACTCTTTCATGGATATAGTAGAAAAATATAAACCATTTAAATGACTGTTTTCTCCCTCCCCTCAATACCCACCCTCCAGTCTTTTCTAGCACTGGTGAACTTGTTATCTTATCTTACTGTTTATGAGCTAGTAGGCAATCAAGATCTTCCTAATAAAGCAGAATATTCTCTTCGTGAAGTACCAACATGTGTTATTGTAAGTAATTTTCTTTTAATGTTTACTTTTTATAAATGTTACTGAGAGTTACAGTAAAAAAAGGAAGTTTGACATAAAAAAGGAAAACACTATTAATGACATTTAAAGACTGATTTGATTTATTTAACATGTATTATCAGTTTCTGAATTATCTGTGAATCACATCTTTAATCTAGGCTACCTAACAGTTGCAACACCTATTGGAAGGTTAACTACTCTACCCAACCAGAAAAAGAGGTTTGGTATAAACAGAAGCATGTGTATGAATATATACATGAGATGACTTATGAAGTTATTAGTTATACAAGTGCTGCACCTTTATTGGTTAATTAATAAATTATATTCAAGGAATCTAGTACATTTTTCTGCTTATATTTTCATGAACTACATATTACTGCCCCATGAGGGCAGTATATACATACTTGTTTAATTTGAAATGCATACTCATATTCCTAGATGATGTTTAAATTATTCAGATATTTTGTTCCTCATTTTTAGTTTATGAATTAAACATATATAAGTACACACGTAAATATGTGTACATATGCATTAGTAAATCATAATTTTATTAATATTGAATGTTCTTTAATCATCACTTTTTATTTTCTGGTCACTTTTTTTAAAAACTTTTGAAATCATTTTTAACCTAAACACTTTAATTTTCAAGTTTTAAGTTTTTCCGAAATTTTCTTTACTTTGGGAAATTTTTTGATAATTTATATGAAGTAAAATATAAGTACTTCTATCATTAAACATATTCTCTTATCTTTTCCTTGAAGTGTTCCAAATTTTTCTTTTGCTTATATCTTGGCACTTCTTAAGTAATATTGTAACTAGCCACTTATTTTCCTGTCTTCTCCCTTTATCATGGGAGTGCCTGAGAGTAAGGATATTTTAGTCTCCTTGACACCTATTTATGTGCTAGGTGCTCAGTGAATGGTTATTGAGCACAGACATTGCTAATATTATTGCCTTCCAGTCATGGAAAACAAATACAAGTGAGTTTTATTTAATCTAGAATAAGTTGCTCAATTGTTCGTTCTCTTCGATTTTAATCATTGTTTACTTTTATCAACATTTGAATATGTTTATATTAAAAGATTTGAATATCTTCATAGTCCACTTAGGGAGGGATTTGTCTGTTTATTCTTAAAACACTTAACTGCAAACAGTTTTGTTATTCTAACTCTCTTGATGACTTTGCATTTTAAATATAACTTCAAGTTAAGGGAAGGCCATTTGTCCACAGTTCAGTTCTTTGAAAAACCTCCATGAACCACTAAAAGGTAATAACTTAAGCAATGTGATTGCTTCACTCCTAAATTTTAGGGCCAATTGGAAATTCATTATGAACCTTCACATTGGTCAACCTTATTTACCACAAGCCTCAAAGTGTCCTATTCTGGAACAGGTGGGCTCTTTTGTACACATGTAGTTTTTAAAAAGGAGAGGACAATATATGAAGGGTACTAAGACTTAATCATCAAAAATCACCATAATGAGAACAGTCAATAATGGTTAATGGACACTAGAATTCAAATTGTTAAACATTTTAAAGAGCTCCAGTACCAGTTTTTAATTGTTTTGAATACTACAAGATAAGTGTTTCGTAGTGTGATGACATAATCTGAATAGGCGTGAACCTATACCAGAGAATCATATATGGTATCATATGGCAACATTACCTTGATTTCAAAAAAATACAATTAAAAAATAAAAAAAGATTGAGGGGAAAGAGAAAAGATAAAAAAAATCTAACCACTGAATGACTCCTGCTTGTCCCTGAAAAACTTCAATCACTTATGCCTCCCTTTGTCATTTATTTTGGAGTGTGATTATCAACAATCTGTTGACCTGCAAAGAGACAAGAGTAAATTCATTGGAAACTCCCCTTTTTTTCTGGAAATGTGTTGTCATTTTTACTTTGAAGTGAACCTCACTGCTGTCCTGTCCAATAACCTTGAAATCAACATCATCTTCCTTCTTAGCCCCCAAATCCTCAGCTAAAGGTTTTTGCCTCCTGCTCAGACATCTTTTCACCTGGGGTCTCCACATAGCAGTGTTCCCAAGGAGACAGAAACTTGCTCTAGAGTTCTGTTTCATTATTTCTTATGGGTAGACTTTTAATGAGTTAGGAAGGATATGATTCCGAAATTTTGTTTTCTTTGGGAGTGATATGGCAGGTACTCTAGAAGATGTACTAAGAAACTGTGTGGAGTGTGTGCACATTGTGGATTTCCTTTACTTTTTGTTGTGGACACTTCACACTTACAATATAAAAACATAGTATAATGAAGTTCCTTAGACCCACCAATAAATTTCTACTTTTGTCAACATTCTGTCAGTTGTGGTCCATCTATTCCCCCATGGTTTTCCAGTTTCCTGTCTTTTATTCCTGCTTTTTTCCTGGATAATTAGAAAGCATATTTTGGGCATAATGTCAATTTATTGGTAAGCTACTATGTATTTCAGATAAAGACTCCTTTGCTTTTGCTTTTTTGGGGGGTGGGGGTTGAATTATCACCTTGTATGCCATTATGATTTTACATATCTAAAATGTTAGGTTTCACCCCTTAATATCATTTAAAGTATAATCTATAATCTATACAGAAGTTCCCTTTGTTGTCTGAAATATTTTATAGTTGATCAAGTCATGATGCAAAGAAGTCCCACATGTTACATTTGGTCATCGTGTCCTTTAAGTCCATTTTATTCTAAAATAGTTCGCCCTCCCTTTTTTATTTCCATGTTATTAATTAGCTAGTCTTTTTGTCCTCAATTACATAATAATTCATTGCTTTATTTAGAGGTATAAAATGGTGATTCTAGTTCTGTGAATCTAAATGCTTGTCTCTTCTTATAAATTTTCAGGGTAATCAGTTGGTACTTTAGTAATCTCTAAATTGGTGCTATACTAATCTCTGAAAGGGAGGTTTTATTATTATTATTATTATTATTATTATTATTATCATGCATCTCTAGTTTTCTAATACAATGCACATGATTTTTGTTTTTAATGATCAAGTTAACTTGATATCTTTCTGCTTGATATCTTTCTTATATAAAGCATTGAGTTCCAGGTTCATTGTAAACATTTTCTGGTTCAGATCTGGAATCAACCATCTTCAGAGTTTTTGTTCATTTTAGTAGGAAGCTCCTTTTAAAAGGAAGTATGTTTAGAAACTATAATCTGGGTACTAGGAACTGTGGGTTATCAGTGGGCCGGTAAGAGGAATAAGTAATTGTTACTCCTTTTAAAGAGAAAAATTAATCATGCACCTATATTGATATTTTTTTCACTGAAAAGTTTAGTTCCTGATGACATGAACAAATTACTTATTTTCTTTATTGTGTAATGTACGTATAATAGTTTCAAAGTGAAATAAGACATCTTTGTCCTTTATCTGCCACTGAAGATTTACAATAAAAACATTGTTTTAAAGTCACTTCAGATAAAGTAAATCTTTTTTCTGTCTAGTGATACCACTAACTTGATAGGATTGTTTCAGAATGTATTAAATTCAGAAAGGTTATGTTAATTTTACTTTTTGTCTTAATTTTTACCCTTTTTAAATTATAGAAAAATATGTGATTCTAATATATAAGGTATACTGACAGAATGTGTTACATTTTAATCTCCATTTTCATCTTTCCCCTTGTTTTCATCTTCAGTATTATAGTCAATAGCCACACATAGCTATTCAAATTTAATCACAATTAAATAAACTTAGTAATTCGTTTCCTTTCAATACTATTCACATTTAAAGTTTTCAGGTACCCACTAGCTATGTGATTAATGGCTACCATGTAAGACAGCACAGAACATTTCCATTATTACAGAAATTTTGATTACACAGCATTGTTCTATAACAATTTTTACTTTTTTATTCTTCTATTGCTCAGTTAAAAAAGAATATATATATATATTATAATATATATATATATTATATATATATATATATCCCTTTCCCCCACATATATCCTCCTTCCCCAGTTTTTAAAGTAGAAGGTAATATGCTATGAACACTGTCCTGCTCTTTACATTTTTCCCCCCCATCTGTATCTTTGAGATTTCCATAGCAGTATATAGAGCTCTTTATTCTTTTTTTTAACAGATCTGTAGTGCTCTGTTGTGTGGATGTTTTAGAGTTAATTCAGTCATCAATTGGTGGACAATTGGGTTAAGTCTTTGCTGTTACAGAATATATCAAAATTAATAGCTTTGGCTTATATTGTATTTACCAGTGTATCTATATTTTTTCTATTGCTTCATAGCAGATTGCTACAAACTTAGCAAAATAAAACAGCACCTATTTATTAACTCACCATTTCCTTGATCAGAATTTCAGCACTGTTTGCTAGAGTTTTCTGCTCACAGTATTACAAGGTCAAAACCAAGATCCTAGCTGGGCTGAATCCTTATTTGGACAAAGTAGAGAAAAATCTACTTCCCGTCTGAATCTTTTTATTGGCAGAATTCAGTTTCTCACAGTTGTAGGACTGAAGTACCTGTTGCCTGCTGGCCACCAGCCAGACACTGCTCTCAAGTCTCTGTCCTGTGGCCCACTTCAGAACAGCAGTGAAGAATCTTCCTCATGTCAAATCCCTCTCATGGTTTGAATCCATTTTCTGTGACCAGTTAGAGAAAATGGGTTTAAATGGCTCATATGACAAGATCAGAGCTGTAATCTATGTTAAAGTCAATTATTTAAGGACTATAATTACATCTTCAAAAATATCTACACAGCAGTACCTATTAGCATTTGAAACTTGAGGATCTTGAATTCTTAGTATTCTTGAAGTCTTAGAATTCTGTTTTCCATAGTAGATTTCTAGTCGTGGGATCATTAGGTTGAAAGGTTAATCCACATGTAATTTTGGAATATATTGCTAGATTTCTGTCCACAGGGAATAATTCTGCTTTCCCATCAATAAGATTTTGTAGTGCATATTTCCTTCCTGGCAGGCTCATTTAGATGATTATGTGGTCTGAGGTTTAGATGTTTGTCTGATGGGAGAGAAGTGTTAATTTATATTTGACACTATTATATTTATCATTATGAAGAATGTCTCTTCATACATTTAATGGGCATTGATATTTCTTCCCTTAATATTATTTTAATTTATTTTTGCTTTTTTTTCATTTGAAGTACCTTCTTTCTCAATTTTAAGAATTTTTTTATATTTTAGTGATACCACCCCTTAACTTTTCAGGGCCTTTTATTGGGTATCTACCAAAACTCTAGCCCATGAATAATTCTCAAGTTGCACGATAGTAAATTAAAGTTGAGTGATGCAAAATACTTTTTTTTAAATTTTTTAAATTTTATATATTTTTACATCATTTTTCATTTTTGCACAATGTATGCATTTTCATCTTAGTTATAGTCCCCATACAATTTCCACCACCCTTGTTTTGATCCTGCTCCCTTCTTATCCCCCCGCCCAGTAGTGTCTCTCTGGTTTATAGTTGCTTGTTGATTTGGTTTTTACTTTATTATAATTAGTTTTTTTCCTGGTCCCTTATTTAGGTTTTCTAAATTCCTGCTATGAGTGAGACCATCTGGTATTTTTCTTTTTCTTTCTGGCTTATTTCACTGAGCATGATCCTTTTCAGCTCCATCCATGTTGCATGAGTTTATCTTTTTTGATTGCTGAGTAATATTCCATTGTGTATATAAACCACATCTTCTTGATCCAGTCATCTATTTTTGGGCATTTGGGTTGTTTCCAGGTTTTACTTGTTGTAAATAGTGCTGCTATAAACATAGGGGTGGCGGTGCCCTTTTGAATTAATCTTTCTGTGTCCTTTGCTTTCAGCCTGTCACTTAACTTTCAGTTACATAAGTGGTGTAATAGATCGATACCCTTGGCTATTAGAAATACTCCATTTAAATTAGTGTAGGCAAATATTGAAATTTGTTGACATATATAACCAACTTGTATGAAAATGAGGGACAACTGGGAGTTGTACTTATTTTATCGAAAGTTCTCTCTTTTTGTCTCCCTCGCCAGTTTCTTTGTAATCATTGCTCACCAGTTTGACTTTATTCAAAGGTGAACTTAGTATAATGGTTAAGATTTTGTATTCTGAAGCCAGACTGACTGTACAAGATTACTGGTTCTGCCTCTTATAAAACTATATGACCTTGGACAAGTTAAATCTCAGTTTTCTTCTCTGTTAAAATGTAGTAACATTCCTATCATATTGCCAGGGTTGTTGTGAGGATTAAATGGAATATAAAAATTTAAATCACTGGCAGACAAATACTTAGTGTTTGCTATAATTATCATTAGTATTTTCCTTTCTTCAGGTGACATTCTTTATAGGAAAAGACCAGTTACTTTATGAGTTCTCAATTTGACTTTATTAGTAACAAACTTGAATTAGTTTCCTAGAGCTACCATAAAATATTATCACAAACTGGGTGAGACTGACAACAACAGAAATTTGTTCTTATTACTGTTCTGGAGTCCAGAAGTCTGAAATCAAGGTGCCAACAGGGCAACCTATCTTCCAAAGGTTCCAGGCGAGACTCCTTCCAAGTTTGTCCATCCTCTGATTGTTTTATGTATTTTATAACTTGTTCCTGCATAACACAATATCCTGCTCCTCTTCACATTGCATTCTACTCTTCTCTGTCTTAAATCTCTCTTGTCTTTCTAAGGAAGCATCACTTGATTTAGGGCCCACTTAGATAATCCAGGATGATCTTCTCTCAGGATCCTTTAATTACTTTTGCAAAGATCCTTTTTCCAAATAGAGTGATGACCAGTGGTTCTGGGGATTAGGGCATTGACGTATGTTTTGGAGGATGTCTCTATTTGATTTCCTATACCACCAAACAGGAATGTCCTTTTCCTTTACCTTCTTGCTGTAAACTGAATATTTTCATACCCTTGAAATTCATATTTTGAAGCCTAATTTCCAATGTTATATTTGGAGGTTGGGCCATTTGAAGGTGACTGGTGTCTTATTAAAGACCCCAGAATATCCCTCATCCCACCTACTGTGTCAGTACACAAACTTCTGGATCCTTGATCTTGGACCTCCAAGCCTCTACAATATGTGGGAAATGCAATTTTCATTGTATATAAGCCACTTAGTCTATGATATTCTTTTATAGCTACCAGTTGGGATTAAGATACTCCTCACTTTCAAAAATTCCAAAGGACCTTGACAGACTAAATGTTGTTTGTTGATATTTATGAGCTAACCAGTCAGAAGCCATTACTAATGGTGAGATGCAGGAATGTTGATGTTAGGATTGACTTCTCCCTCACCTGTTATTGGCCCTTTCTTAAGTAAAAAGGAGCAGATAGGACAGACAGCCTCTTTGGAACCATTGTAAATAGACATACACTTGAGTATGTATCTATTTACGTAGAATGGATATTTCTTTGTTTTTCCAGCCTTATTCTGTTCTTCTTGATTATTGCACATCCTCTTAAGGTGGGCAATATCTCTTAAAAAGACTGAGTTTCAGGCCACTTTTTGTTTGTGAGTCCTTAGTCTTACTTGCAGTAGCTTATTGCTGGGAAGCGGCTTGATTTAGGAAATTGATTGTCTTATTGACACACGTTGTAGTGCTTAGAAACTGAAGTTATCCATAAGGCAGGCTCCCAGGAGTTTGGTTTTCTTCCCTAAGTGGTGATCCATCAATGTAATCTTCTTTGAAGAAGAAATTATTTACTGTAACATTTGTTCTTGAAAATGCATTATCAGTGATAGATCACTGCAATCTACTCTTCCATTAGTTTGTTGGTAATACATTCTCTTTTTTATTCTTACACTATCTAGTTGTTTGATTTCATAACTAGAGCTTTAGAGTCATGAAGTATCAACTAGCTATCAAATAGTCTGAGTTTACTATTATATCAAATAGTTCTGCAAATTACAGTCACCTATACTAGTACCCTACTAATTGAGAGAAATCTATAGTAATTCTTTTAGAAAGTACTGTGCCCAGAACTGATTGGAAGTTTCTCCCAGGTAAAAGAAGGCTAGTAATATAATCAAACCTATATTAATCTGTGAAGATTATGGAAAAATGATAGATCATTTCTTAAAAATATTAAGTAGCAATATTAAGTAGCAAATTATTTGTTTGAAAAAAATCACATAACAAACAAGTTTCTCTGTGTGCCTACTGCAGTGAATACTTGGTAGTATCTAGGTATCTGGGCATGTCAAGGAAAGCTGTATCACTGTAGCTAAATCAGGACTGCCAGATTGGAAAGATTAGGGAAGAGGGCTTGGGAGAGAGCCGCAACTATTAATGAGAATATGAATATGAAGCTGAGAATATGAATGAGGAGCTTAGCTCATCTTATATTCTCTCATAATGTTTGAAACAAGGAGAATCCAGTTAAGAAGCAGATGACAATGCAAGATTATTTTAAGATAGCAGTCTTTATTTTTCATTTTTAGTAATATTTGCTGATTATCAACTCGTGCTAGTATTTAAACATTTCTATAAGATCTATGGGATGGTAAATGCATTTTCAAGTATTTGGTATAAATTTTCAGTAGGTAAATTTATACAAAATCCAGTTTTTACTAAGTTTTGATTAGTGTTTTTTTCAAATGTGATTTTTGAGATAGCCATTATTTCCGCCCTGTTGCAAACTCATTCCCCTGCCTCTTATTTGATCTGACCTTTGTACTTTCACCCACATAGACCTAATAAATACTGTGTGACTTTACCTAGCAAAACCTTCCTCCTTTTGCCCTGTTGATCACAGAAATATCTCAAATTTAAACTCATTAGAGGGTAGCAAGTTTTTTGAGAAAGACAAATATTTACTATTAATAAATTTTTTAGACCTAGACCAAAGATAAATGCAAAAGCATTTATAGAGAGAAAGGTATTCAGAGAGTGCTGAAAATTGGTGGTAGGCTTAAATTGTTAGCACATGGACCTAGGTGCCACCAGCAGTCATCAGGTTCTTTTTGTATTTGCATCAGTGATTTTTAACCTGGTTACACATTGCAAAAATTTGAGGAGCTTTTAAAAGGACATTAATGCTTGAGTCTTGCTAGCAGGAAGGTGACTTAATTGGTCATCTCTATATATTTTTAAAGTTCCCTAGGTGATTCTACTGTTCAACAAGGTTGGAAGCCACTGATTAACTGAGCAAGAATATCTATTAACAAAATCTCAACTGAATAGTTACTAGATTAAACTATTCAAATCCATTGGTTATACTTCATATTTGTAGATTTCCTATTTGTTTATAGAAGTAGTTTACATTTTTAGCAGTTTAATAGGTATTTAACTGGTACCATGAGAAGTTCACACAGTACCAGAGTAGGGTGTAAATTAGTGATTCTCTACTTTAGGTAAATGTTAGATGCTTAATTTCATGTGGTCACATCCAGACCATTTGATTCAGAATCTCTAGGGTTGCGAATTAAGCACTTAGTATTTTTTAAAATTCTTTTTTTTTTTTGGTCCCCTTGGTAATTCAAACATAAAGCCAAGTTTGAAAACTGAAGATATAAATATTTTTTTGATTTGGTTTTATTTAAATGGTATCAGTCAGACATACTCTCAGTCTGATTCTTGTTTTTCTCAGGATATTATTGACAGACTTATAATTTTGAATTCTGAAGCTAAGATTCGTTCTTTATTCAACTATGAACAATCACACATCTTTGGTTTAAGGTAAGGTGCTAAATTTTACTTGAGATGTTCTCTTTGTTGTAACAATAGTTATGATCTTCACTTTGAAAAAGACTTCAAACTCATTTTAAAATGTCAGTTTAAAGGTAATTTATTGACCTATAATATTACAGATAAAATTATAACCATCAAATTTTTATACTATTTTACATTCTGTTTGTGGCATTTAGGTTCTGAACTATAGCATCTTCAAATTTTGTTTGATTTATTTGAGGTGTTTTGTGGACTGTTCAGTTTACTCTGGAGTAAATTGGAGCTTCCCTCTATTGGTTTTTTATTAGATGTCTGCTAAAATATCCTCTTGAAAGAGGGCTAGACTTGCATGATTTACCTTGAGAACCAAATTTTTCTCCTTGATGTTAATCAACACTCTTTAACTTTAGCTTTTCCAGGATTTAAATTTTTCTATTTGAATATTTTATTTAGTATAGTCAAATGGTGAGGGGAGAAGGGGAGTAGAGGTGTTTGGACTACAGAGACTCGTAGAATTTTTAGTCATAATCTTTTACCTCTACTTAGACATATTACTTCCTTATCTTTAAATTGCTACCTTTGAAAGCATCTGAATTAAAGACATTTTCCATTTTTCATAGATTTGTGATTTTCTCTTTCTACCAGCAAAGTAATTTTTACTCATAAAGGGGGAGTCACTGAAAATGTTCTACCTAGGAAATAAGGCAATTACTTTTCTAAAATTAGAATTCTCTGGTGGTAGTGTAGATTATAGAATACGCAGACTTTTTAGCCATTTACTAATAGCTGAATTTCACTTTAAGACTTTCTAGATCAAAAAGGTAGGAGAAGAGCTGTAGCTACTAGAGTTCTTTGGATAGTGTGCCTTATATCCAAAATGGATTTTCATATTAACCTTTAACTTCAGAGTATAGCATGAGATACATCTGATAGCACAGTGTTGAGGAATACTAGAAACAATCCATTTAGCAGAACCTCCTGTATATATTTTGAGTCATAACTATAGAATGTAGATTTGGCCTTTTGCTATTGATACTTAGAATGGTTTTTTTTCTGTAAGTTTTCTTTTATATAATAGTATTTTTGGTAGTATTCTTTTGGCCAAAAATTTAAGTGATGTTTTATTAAGACATGTAAGAAGCAATCCAAGAAATAAAATGTTCCTGGAAAATATACTAATTCGTATAGTGTGTGCTTTCTTAAATGCCCATATGGAGTCATTTCTATGCTGCAACAAGAAATTTGCTACTCCCACTGTTGATACATATAGAGCAGTGTAGTATAAGTAGCTAGCAACATGGACTGCAGCATCCAACTGCTTGCTATTTACCAGTTGTGTGAGGTGGGATATGGGTTTCTCTATATAAAATGGAGAATAATTATATTATATACCTCAAAGAGTTATGTGAATTACATAAGAAAAATTTAAAAGGCTTACAACAGTGTGTAGCACATAGTAAGCCCTATGAAAATGTTAGTTATGGCTGTGTTGGTAGTTCAAGTGTTTCTTGATCTGTACTTGTTCTATGCTGTTTGTGTTCTACTATGAAATGAATTTTGTCTTCATTTTTCAAGTAGTCTTTCACATGCTGCCAAGTAATTTGCTGTTTATAGTGTCAGCATTCAGACAAGTGACAAAATCACTTTGTGAGGAAAAGTATTTTGATTTTATTGTCTTTTAACAAGGCTTTTTTTTTGTCAGGGAGTTTATTTCATTATATTTTTAAGTTCATTCTGATAATGCCATTCAATTAATACATTTTAAATTTTACTATTGAAACTGGATAATATACTTTCAATTTCCTACTAATATCAGGCTACAAACAGTTATTAAATAATTTATATCATAGCTATGTATTTTATAAATGTCATGTTTCTGTTTCTTTTGCATTCTACTTGTGTCTTTTTCTCTTACTCTCACAGTGTTTTTGTTTGTTTCTCATTGTACATTTTGGCATGATTCCCTTCGGTAGATCATCTCATTAATGTGTTTGATGTCTAGAATTTACATTATTTCATTCACTTTGTTTTTCTTCTGCTTCAAAAATCTAGAAGTAGCATGCGGATAAGTTTAGGTGTGCCTCTGCACTTAGATGAGGCTACTCTGGCTGGGGCCTAGTGAAATGTAGATTTTTCACTTTCAGCAGCATCACATTCTATTAAAATTTCCAAATTTTTATTTCCCAATGTATTCTTATAGATTTTACAGCACATGACTGATATACAAGAAGTTTGCTCTTTTGGTTAGTCCTATCCTCTTTGTTTCTATCCTTTCTACTGTTGGCATCAGCATACTGACATGGCTTTATATGTCCTTATTTACAATAAAACAAAAACACAAAAAAAATTTACCTGACATCACATCTCTCTATAGCCACTGTCCTGTTTCTCTGCCTCTTACCGTAACAAAATGTATCTAAAAACTGTATTCACTTGCTTACCTCTGGTGGCTCCACAGCCTACTTAGTTTTGACATTGACATTCTGCTCGTCTTCTATGCTGATAAATCTAGTAGAATCTTTTCTTAATTCACATTACTGTTAACTACTAATAGCATTTCAGAGAGTGGACCATTTCTTTTTGTGTGCAAATCCTCTTCCCTTTTCTTCTGTGACACCATACAGTCCTATGCCTGGAGTTTTTCCACTTTTGCATTTTCTAAGCAACCTCTGAATGTTGGAATACTCAGGATTTGCTCCCAGGCATACGATATTTCTATGCACTTTGCCCCTAGTTTATCCACTTACACCTTTGTTTTGTATTTCTAACTTAAGCTAGTATTCTGTGATACCAGACTCATACATGCAAGTGACATCTCAATTCAGACATTTCTCAAACATCACGAGCTTAACAAGTCTTAAACTGAACTCTTGCATCGCCTCCTACAAAACAAAATAAATCTTTCATTTCCATCTCATTAAGTAGCCCAATCATCTATTCAGTTCCTCAATCCTGAGAGTCATCTTAAATTTTTTCTTTGCTTTTAAATATAATTTATCTTAATTAACCAATGCAGGGAACTAAATATAAGAGATTCTGCCTAATTCTGAAAATAAAGTAACACTCAGGAAAATCATTCTAGACATAGTCTATGCATGTACAGACAGAGGAAGAGATACTTCATGAAATACTTCATAAAATGCTTCATGAAAATGAAAGCATAATGTAGTTTCCCTTTTAAAATTGAACTGAATTTTATAGAAAGGAAAATGAAGGGAAAAAACAAAAACAAAAAGCCTAGTGTAATGGAAGGAATTGCATAATTTAAATAAGCTGGTTTTTTTCTTTCTCTCTAGTGGTTTTTTCCCTAGAGATGAAAGTTAAGAAAGATTCAGGAAAAACTATCAACTGGTTTAAACATTATATTTTACTTTTAGACCTTAATTAAGTTTTTTGCCTATGATATTAAGGACATTAATGTTTTCATTGGCCTCCCACCTTACCTATCTCCATCATGTTAAAAGAATATTTTCCTGCGATTTCCTTCTTTTTGAGTCAGAAATCTTATTTTCCTGTCTAACCAAAGGAGAGATTGAGCAGGTCTCTTGATATAATAACATAGATATAAAGTGCTCTTTACATATGACTGTAGATATAATCTATAATTCTTTTAGTTTACTCTTCTCTCTTTACCCAGCCGATATTTTATTTATTTATTTATTTTTCTTACAATGTTTGCTTTCTTTTCTCAGGTGTAGTCCCAATAAGATTTCCACTGCCAGTTCACCCGTGCACCATCACTATAGTCCCTTGTGCTCTTCCCACCCTCATTTTGATCTCTTTCTCTCTCCCACCCCATAGAATGTCTCTGATTTATAGTTGTCTGTTTTTCCTTGTTTTGTTTTGTTGTGCTTTTTTTTTTTGTTATTATCATTTTTTTCCCCTTAATCCCCTATATTCCTCCTATAAGTGAAACCATCTGGTATTTTTCTTCTTCCTTCTGATTTATTTCACTGAGCATAATCCCTTCAAGTTCCATCAATGTTGCTGTGAATGGCATTAGTTCATCTTTTTGATTGCTGAATAGTGTTCTGTTGTGTATGTATGCCAAATCTTCTTGATCCAGTCATATATTTTTGGGCATTTGGGTTGATTCCAAGTCTTACCTGTTATAAATAGTGCTGCAATAAACATAGGGATGCATACATTCTTTTGATTTAATGTTTCTGTGTCCTTTGGATCGATCCTAAGAGTGGAATTGCTGGATCATACGGTAGCTCCATTTTTAGTAGACTGAGGATCCTCCATACAGCTTTCTATAGTGGTTGGATCCAGCCAATATTTATTGAGAACTTATTACATTCTGTACTAGATATGAGGGATGTAATGATGAGTAAATAAGATACGGTACTCATTCTCTTTAACCTCACCACCTAGTGAAGAATTGGATATTAAAATAATAAAAAGTGAGATAATTAATGCAGAAAGAAACACATTCTTTATAAAGCTCCCTACATTCCCATTTTAAATAATCAGCAATTCCAGATTCCTTTGTGTTACTTTCAAGGAGCTATGTGATATATCATCACTTTCCTCTATGCATTATTTCCTACCTTTCCCTTAGCCTGAACTAATGCATGGTGTTGGTTAGACTTCTTATCTCCCTGAAGCACTATTGTGCTTCTGTTACTTATGTCTTGAATGTTACCTTAACTTTTACTCATCATATACAAATTTGACTTTAGGGCAAAGCTTGTTTTATGCATTACTTCCTCCATGACTTGACATAGGATGCTTTGATCTTGCTTTTCCCCTACATATGTTTAACATCTTTTGTCATTTACACAAATTTAATGTTTTATTTAGTCCTCTTCCTGACAAAAACTTAAACTTCCTAAGTGAGTTTTCTCATTTTCTTTTAGTTTCATGTCTACCACAATACAAAGTATTTTTTTGTTATTTGGTTAACATTATTTGCTAAATCTGTTAGTTGATCAAAACTGTTGCCTAGGAACTCAGCCAAAGTCTTAGTTAGCAGTTTGAGATTTTCTTAACCATCTTTAGGTTTTAAAGGAATGTTATACTCTTTTATTTGAATATAAAAATTGTATATTTCGTGGAGAAAGACTCATATATTCATTCATTATTAATAGCTTTTTTTTTTTTTTTTTAATATGTTATTTTTTTTTTTTTTTTATTAAATTTTATTTTTATATTCCCCCATACAATTGCAAACGCCCCATTCTGACCCCAATCCTTCCCCTCCCGCCCCCCACCCCCAAAAAGTGTCTCTGGTTCATAGTTTTTTTGTTGATTTTGATTTTCACTTTCTTATATTCATTTTCCTGGTCCCTTATTTAAGTTTTCTAGATTCCTGCTATGAGTGAGACCATCCGGTATTTTTCTTTTTCTTTTTGGCTTATTTCGCTGAGCATGATCCCTTCCAGTGCCATCCATGTTGCTGCAAATTGCATGTGTTTATCTTTTTTGAATGCTGAGTAATATTCCATGGTATATATGTACCACATCTTCTTGATCCAGTCATCTATTTTTGGGCATTTGGGTTGTTTCCAAAGCTTAGCTATTGTAAACAGTGCTGCTATAAACATAGGAGTGCAGGTGCTCTTTGGAATTGATGTTTCTGTGTCCTTTGGGTAAATACCTAGGAGTGGAATTGCTGGATCATATGGAAGCTCTATGTTTAGTAGGTCCAGAAATCTCCACACAGCTCTCCATAGTGGTTGGACCAGTTTGCACTCCCACCAACAGTGCACAAGAGTTCCTTTTTCTCCACATCCTCGCCAACATTTGTTGTTGCTAGTTTTTTTAATATGTGCCATTCTCACTGGTGTGAGATGGTATCTCATGGTAGTTTTGATTTGCATTTCCCTGATTACAAGTGATGTTGAACATTTTTTCATATGTCTGTTGGCCATTTGCATTTCCTCTTCAGAGAAGTTTCTTTTAGCTCTTCTGCCCATTTTTTGACTGGATTATTTTCTTTGTTGTTGCTGAGTCTCATCAGCTCTTTGCAGATTTTTGTGATCAGTCCTTTATCATTAGTGTTGGGTGCAAAAATGTTCTCCCAGTTGGTGGGGTTTCTCTTTGTTTTTGTTATTGTCTCTTTTGCTGTGCAGAAGCTCTTTAATTTGATGTAGTCCCAGCTGTTTATCTTTCTCTTCACTATCACTGCTTTGGGTGATGTGTCTGTAAAGATGTCTTTGATGTGCAAATCCCGTAGTGTTTCGCCTATATTTCCTTCTATGTATTTTATGGTTTCAGGTCTTATGTCTAGTTCTTTAATCCATTTTGAGTTGATTTTTGTGTATGGTGTGAGGTAGTGGTCAAGCTTCATTCTTTTGCATGTAGCGACCCAGTTTTCCCAGCACCATTTATTGAACAAACTTTCTTTGCTCCAATGCATAGTCTTTGCTCCTTTGTCAAAGATTAGTTGACCATAGATCTGTGGGTTTATTTCTGGATTTTCTATTCGATTCCATTGGTCTGTATGTCTGTTCTTGTTCCAATACCATGCAGTTTTGATGATTATGGCTTTGTAGTATAGTTTGAAGTCTGGGAGTGTGATGCCTCCATTTCCTTCTTTTTTTTTCAGTAGAGCTTTGGCTATTCGGGGTTTTTGGTGATTCCATATGAATTTCATCAATAATTGTTCTATTTCTTTGAAGAATGCCATTGAGATTTTGATTGGAATAGCATTGAATCTGTATATTGCTTTTGGTAGGATGGCCATTTTAATAATGTTTATTCTTCCAATCCATGAGCAGGGGATGTCTTTCCATTTCTTTGTGTCTTCTTCTATTTCTTTTAACAGTGTTTTATAGTTTTCTTTGTATAGGTCCTTTACCTCTTTTGTTAGATTTATTCCCAAATATTTGATTTTTTTTGTTTCGATAATAAAAGGGGTGGTTTTTTTGATTTCTTCTTCTTCAGATTTATTGTTTGTGTATAGGAAGGCTACTGACTTTTGCGTGTTGATTTTGTATCCTGCCACTTTACTGAATTGATTGATGAGTTGAATTAGTTTTTCTGTGGAGATTTTGGGGTTCTCTATGTATATTATCATATCATCTGCAAATAGTGATAGTTTGACTTCTTCTTTTCCTATTTGGATTCCTTGGATGTCTTTCTCTTGTCTTATTGCTCTGGCTAGGACTTCCAGTATTATATTGAAAAGCAGTGGTGAGAGTGGACATCCTTGTCTTGTTCCAGATCTTAATGGAATTGCTTTCAGCTTTTCACCATTGAGAATGATACTGGCTGTTGGCTTGTCATAGATGGCCTTTATGATGTTGAGGTATGTTCCTTGTATCCCAAGAATTTCAAGGGCTTTTATCATGAATGGGTGTTGCACTTTGTCGAAAGCTTTCTCAGCATCTATTGATATTATCATATGGTTTTTATATTTCTTTTTGTTGATGTGTTGGATAACGTTGATTGATTTTCGGATGTTAAACCATCCTTGTGCCCCTGGAATGAATCCAACTTGGTCGTGGTGAATTATCTTATGGATACATTGTTGGATTCTGATAGCTAAAATTTTATTGAGGATTTTTGCATCAGTGTTCATTAGGGAGATTGGCCTATAGTTTTCCTTTTTTGTGTTGTCCTTATTCGGTTTTGGTATTAGTGTAATATTGGCTTCATAGAACGTGTTTGGTATTGTCCCTTCCTTCTCAATTTTTTGGAAGAGTTTGTGAAGGATAGGCACTAATTCGTCTCTGAATGTTTGGTAGAATTCATTTGTAAATCCATCAGGTCCTGGGCTTTTGTTTTTGGGGAGGTTTTTAATTACCATTTCAATTTCGCTGCTTGTAATTGGTCTGTTTAGGTGTTCTATTTCTTCTTTATCTAGCTTTGGGTGATTGTAGAGTTGTAGGAATTTGTCCATCTCCTCTAGATTGTTGAACTTGTTTCCATATAACTGTTCATAGTAGTTACTGATTATTCTTTTGATTTCTGCTGTGTCCGTTGTGATTTCTCCTCTTTCATTTATGATTCTGTGTATTTGTGCTTTCTCCCTTTTTTCCTTTGTGAGCCTGGCTAGGGGTTTGTCTATTTTATTTATTTTTTCAAAGAACCAGCTCTTGTTTCATTGATCTTTTGGATTGTTTTTTAGTTTCAATTTCATTTATTTCTGCTTTGGTTTTTATTATTTCTTTTCTTCTACTGGTTCTGGGGTTTTTTTGTTGTTCTTTTTCTAGATCTTTGAGCTTCGAGATTAGGTTGTTTCTTTGAGTTCTTTCTTGTTTTTTGATGTGAGCTTCTATTGCTATATATTTTCCTCTTATTACTGCTTTTGCTGCATCCCATACATTTAGGATATTGGTGTCCTCCTTGTCATTTAATTCAAAGAATTTTTTGATTTCTTCTTTGATCTCTTCGTTAGTCCAGTGGTCTTCCAGTAGTGTGGCTTTTAATCTCCATGAGGTAGGATAGTTCCTTGCCTTCTTTTTATGATTTATTTCTAGTTTGATGCCTTCGTGGTCAGAAAAGATGGTTGGTATGATTTCAATCTTGGTGTATCTGTTGATGTTTGTCTTGTGCCCCAGTATGTGATCGATCCTGGAGAATGATCCGTGTGCGCTTGAGAAAAATGTGTACTGCGTTTTTTTTGGGTTTAGTGTTCTATAGATGTCTGTTAAGCCCAAATGCTCTAGGTCCTTATTTAGAGCTTTAGTTTTTTACTTATTTTTTGTCTTGTTGATCTATCCATTGTTGATAGTGGTGTGTTGAAGTCTCCCACTACATATGTGTTTTCTCTGATGTCTGTTTTCAGAGAGGACAACAGTTGTCTGATATATTTTGGTGCTCTTTCGTTTGGTGAGTATATGTTAATGAGTGTTATTTCTTCTTGAAGTATTGTCCCCTTAATCATAATGTAGTGACCATTGGGGTCTCTTTTTATTTTTTTGAGTTTGAAGTCTGTTTTATCTGATATAAGTATAGCTGTTCCTGCTTTCTTTTTTGGCCCATTTGCTTGTAGGATTGTTTTCCATCCTTTGACTTTGAGCCTATTTTTATCTTTTGTAGCTAAATGTGTTTCCTGGAGACAGCAAAAGGTTGGGTTTTGTTTCTTAATCCAGGCTGCAACTCTGTGTCTTTTTATTGAAGAGTTTAGTCCATTTACATTTAGAGTTAATATTGATATGTTAGCATCTGTATTTGCCATTATGTTTGTCTTTCCTTTGATTTTATTTATTTATTCTTTTAATAACTTTTTTTTTTTTTTGGTCTTCTTTCGTTGTTATTCGTCCCTCTGAGGTTCTGGCTTTAGGATTCCTTGTAGTATTTTTTGGAGTGGGGGTTTAGTCGCAATGAAATTCCGGAGTTTCTCTTTGTCTGGGAAGGTCCATATTCTTTCTTCATGGAGGAAAGAGAGCTTTGCGGGATAGAGTATTCTTGGTTGGCATCTGTTTTCTTGGAGTCTGTTGACTATGTCCCTCCACTCTCTCCTTGCCCGTAGTGTTTCTTCAGAGAAGTCTGATGTCAGCCTGATTGGTTTTCCTTTGAATGTTATCTGTTTCTTCCCTCTTGTCAGCTTCATTATTTTTTCCTTGTCCTGGATTCTTGGGAGCTTTACTATTATGTGTCTTGCTGTGTTTTTCCTTTCGTCGTGGAAGTTTGGTGTTCTTCTTGCTTCTTGTATATCAATTTTCAGCTCCTTCTTCTCATTTGGGAAGTTCTCTTCAATTATATCCATGAATATTTTCTCTGTTCCTACATCTCTCTCCTCTCCTTCTGGAATTCCTATAACTCTTATATTTCCTTTCCTCATGGAGTCAGATAGTTCCCGAAGTCTTTCTTCATTCTTTTTCCTTCGTACTTCTCTTTCCTTTTCTGTTTTGGTTCTTTTTATTTCTGTGTCTTCAAGATTACTTATTCGTTCTTCCATTTCATCTATTCTGCTTTCATTGCTTTTCCCAGAGTTCTTTAGTTCCTCCATTAATTCTTTGATCTCCTGCATTTCTCTCACTTCCCTCTTTAGGGACTCAATTTCCTTCTTCTGATCTATCACTTTTTTAATCATGGCAATTTTAAATTCTCTTTCTGGAAGGCTCAGAAGTTCTTCCAAGTTGCTGTCGTTGCAATCTGGGGAGTGGTTTTCTTTTTGTGGTGTGCTTCTTTCCTGAGGAGTTTTTAGGTTGCGTGTGGTTCTTCTACTCCCTACTGTCTGTTTTCTAATTTGTCGTATGCGTTGGGACACTGTGTTGCTCGGACTGACTGACATCTTGGGTGAACTTCTCCGCTCCCCTCTGGCTCTTCCAGGAGCCATCTCTGTCTTCTGGGGGAGCTTTCTGCTGGTTTTAGGCAGTTTTTACTGAAGAAATGTCCCTGTTCTCAAATGGCGAAGCGGGATGCAGTCCCTGCGCCTCCGGTTTCAGGCACACTCTTCTGCGCACCCGGTCTGCCCCGGACGTGGGTGCCTGCTCCCTCTGTGGGCTCAGACTGCTGGTCGGAAGGGGCCTGGCGTGGAATAACTTCCCGGCTGGCCACTGGGTCCTCCAGAAACCTTCTGCCCTTTTCAAGCAGACTTAAGAAATGTCCTGTTTTATAGGGTGTTAGTGACTTTTTTTTTTCCTGGTCGCTAGGTGGCGCCAGAGATCTCTCCTATTGTCCTTGGGGGGCTGTTTTTCGCCTCTCCCCACCCCGTGGGACAGAGAACAGAGCGGGAATGGTAGGGTACACCTCAACAGCTTTGGGGTGCTGTGTCTGCCTTGTGCCCCACCGTCGTGGAGAACCCACGCCCCGAATTTTCGTGCCCCGGGTCTCAGTTCAAAGCCCTCAGGTCCAGGACGCGGGCTGTAGCCCAGTTCAGTGGCGCGGGAATGGCGCCTTTTGCACCCGGCTCCAGTGCCTGGGCGCCTGGTTCCTGCTTACTCAGGGAGGGACCTTCACCTCAGTGAGGACCTCCGTGCGTCTCCCCGCAAGCCTAGGTCGTCTCCCCGCAAGCCTAGGTCGCAGGCGCGGGGACCTGGGCAGCCGCGATCCCGGTCTGCACTTGCTTTTCAAGCGCGCCAGGCGCGCCGCGTTTCCCGCGCAGGCTTACCGGCAGCCCGGGCTGTGTGCGCGTCTCCCGGGGTCTTTGTTCTTCTCTAATGGCGCCCGGAGCCGTTCGCTCACCGCCGCGGCGGATCCTGCAGGGTTCGCCTCAGCTCCCGTTCACGGGGTGTGGTGGCTGCAATAGTTCCTTTCCGCTCACAGTCCCGCTTGCTGCGTCGTTTGTTCTTGTTGGTTGTTTTGGTTTGTTGTTTCCTCCTCTCTGCCGGTCGGAGAGTGCCGCCTCTGTGGGCGGGGGAGGGGAGCAGGGTTCTGCGCTTCCCTCCCTTCTAGTCCTCTTTTATGGCCACTTTCTTCTTCGGGCAGTTCGCTGGCGTCACCCGTTTATCTTCCGTGTCCCAGTTCTCACTGGGACCTGCCGCTTTTCCTCCCTATTCACTTTTTTTAATGGGAGATCTTACTCGCAGCGTCTCCTCGCCGCCATGTTGCTCCGCCCCCTCATTTAATAGCTTTTTTTTTTAAAAAAAAGATTTATGTATCTATTTATACAAGCACTGGGTACAGTCAGAAGCACGGGAGGGTGAGAGAATTTACCAGAGCCAGAGCAGGGAACAGAACAGGCAGACTGACGAAATACACTGCTGAGGGGAGCAGCGGGCATGGCAGGAGAGGTCTGCATGCCATGTGGGACCCTTGCTGGCGGCTGGGGATCGAACTGGTGCTGCAGAGGCTGCAGGCAGCTTTGCAGCCCAGCGCTCAACTGCTGCACCACCAGGGGAGGCCCAATAGCTTTCTTTATATCAAATTACCATTCAAGTTTTAGTTAGACTGTAGAATTGCTTATTTTTAACAACTTAATTCTTATGTAGTAATTCTTAATTAAAGATATACATTAAGGGCCTCCCCCGTGGCGCAGCGGTTGAGCGCTGGGTTGCCAAGCTGCCCGCAGCCTCTGCAGTGCAGGTTCGATCCCCGGCTGCTCCCCGGCCACTGGAGGAGGGTCCCGCATGGCGCGCAGACCTCTCCCTCCTGCCGCCCGCTGCTCCCCTCAGCAGTGTACTTCGGTCCTTCTGCCTGCTCTGCTCCCCGCTCTGGCTCTGGTGAATTCTCTCACCCTCCCGCGCTTCTGACTGTACCCACAGTGCTTGTATAAATAAATAAAAAATCTTTAAAAAAAAAAAAAAAAAAAAAGATATACATTAAAACTTAATATGGTTAGGGAAATGTTAATATAATTCTCCTAAAACCTTTTCCTTCTTCATTTGAAACTCTAATGTGGCCTATTTATTAATTTTCTTCAAAACAAAACCCCAGAATCTATATTTGCACAATAGTCTTTAAAATTAATGACTTCTTGTTTCAGTTATTGTACATTATCTGTAACAGTAAATTTTATACACAGTATAATGAAACTTTATGCATAACTATCATCTTTGTAGTAGTCAGACCTTTAAGATAATTTTAAGAGGAAAAGTAAATTATACATAGTTGTTTAAAAAATAAGTTCACTTTAGAAATGGTTTCATTTTCTAAAACATAGAAAAATATTAATAACCTTTAAACAAATCACCAAATTTTCTATTCCCAGTTACCCAGATGTTAACTATCCTTAAATTTGATTAATATTAGTAATAAGTAATAATTTCAAAATTATCTCTTATAATCTTTTCAATAACAGAAATTATAAACTGGCTTAAATCCACATTTTATAATTTGTATATACATGTGCATGAACAGACATACAAACATATCCAATATTTAATTCTCTTTTATGAAGTTAATTGAAGAAAGTAATGAAATGATATTTTCTTTTTTTTTAAGATTTATTTATTTTTGCATATAAGAGCTGGGGTACAGGCCAGAGATGCGGCGTGGGGGTGTGTGTGTGAGAGGATTCACCAGAGACAGAGTGGGGAACAGAACAGGCAGACTGACTGAAATACACTGCTAAAGGGAGCAGCGGGCGAGTCAGGAGAGGTTTGCTGTGCCATGTGGGTTGCTCCCTGGCCGGCCAGGGATCAAACTTGTGCTGTGGAAGCTGCAGATTGCTTCATGGTGCTGTGCTTAACCCCTTGTGCCACCAGGGAGGCCCTAAATGATTTTTTCCTAATTGAAAACATCAGGAACTAAGTCAATATTCTTCAAAGAATTCCTGTTTATATAGAGTAATTAGAAAATAAAATAATTCTCATTATCCTACCATTGAATAACTACCTTAGTCCAATTAAGCCTGTATTTTTCAACCTTTGCTGCAAATATTTTTTTTGAAAAACAGGAGTTATGTTGCTTTAAAGTTTCCTTTCTTGCTTGTTTTAAATTCTTTCATACCTATGTTCATCTATAGAGTAATTTTAAAAGACTGAATAATATTCCAATACATGGATGAAATCCTATTTTCTGGTTTTAGACATGTAGATTAACTTTTTAAAATCACCTATATCTATGAATGTGTCTACCCCCATAATTATTTTTGCACAACAAATTCTTTTTTTCTTTAAGGTTTATTTATTTGTGCATACAAGAGCTGGGGTACAGGCCAGAGATGCAGGGGGGTGAGAGGATTCACCAGAGACAGAGCACGGAACAGAACAGGCAGACTGACCAAAACACACTGCTGAGGGCTCAGAGCAGAGGACGAGCCATAAGAGGTCTGCTACACCATGTGGGCTGCTCCCTGGCCAGCCAGGATCAAACTCATGCTGCAGAGGCTGCAGATTGCTTCATAGTGAGGTGCTTAGCCTCTTGCACCACCAGGGAGGCTCTGCACAACAAATTCTTAAAGATGGGCTTAATAAAGAATGGCCATTTGTTGAATTTTTTGTATTTCTGTTCTTTTTATGATTCATTTTACTTGACCTCTCTATACTATTTTTCTATACCATTTTATGTTCTACCCACTATTTATACTTTTTCCTTTCATGTATTTGTTCATTCAGAAAATATTTATTGCATTCCTAAGTACTATATTACTATATGATTTTGGGAGGGGGGTCTTTTTGAACTTTGTTCTCTCTCATTTCTTGAATCTTTTAGTCAAGTTGCTTTTGCTGATTCTTCTTTATCCTCCTCTACTTTTCAGTTGAATTTTACAGACTGTCTTTATCCTTTTTCTTATTTTTTTTTCCTCCTGTGGTAGTTTCTTTTCTCATTTTGTTATTAACTCACCCTATACCTATCTGTATATCTATCCCTAAAATTTCCTTGGTCATTTGTCTAAATTTTATTTGGGCATTTGGATCTGTATACCATGCAAGTTCAGCATACTCACTGTGTCCCAAAACCTTTACACTGTGTGCACTTGCAATAGTCCAAGCTAACCTCCAGCTTCAGTGATCCCAGAGTACTTTCTGACACAGAGATAGGAATTTGGTGCCCAGAGCAAGTATGCAAGTTCTTCACACCGTCCCTCATCCTGTGCTGCTCAAAAAGGGGTATTGACAAACTGATCCTGCTCCCCTTTCCCCTTCTCAGTATGTTTATGTGAGTATCAAAATCAAACTAAGATTTGGGGATGGTGGTAATTGTGTGCATAATTCATGGCTCTTGATTTTGACCAGCAGGCAGAGTATTGGGCATCTCATTTCGGCCAGCTAGTTTGTATGTACTGATCAGAAAGAAATCTTTTGTGTTAGAAGAGTAAAATTTAAGTAAGATATACCTATGTATAATGTATTTGATTGCAGCATTCATAAAAAATTTAATTTGTAGAAAAGTTGTATGCATTGCAACAAATTCTGTAAATTATAGAGAAGTATTTAGAATGTTAGAAATACGTGAGTGACAGGGTATAGAGAAGAGATTTGTAACTGCATGTATGAGACAAACAAAGAACATGTTTGGAATTCCTTCAAATAGAGATGACAGGCAGCTAGGTTTAAACTGCAGAGAATCATTCCAGATAACCGGGGCACCGGTTCACACTTAATGACAGGATACTTAAAAATTGTCATTTCCAAGGATATAGTGATTAAGAACAGAATTGTTATTCTTCTGTTGGTAAGATTTGATTTGGTTATTAGTAAACTCCTGGGTGATTCACCATATTCAAGACATCTTTCAAAACAAAGGGATTAGTCTCAATTTCTAAAATTGTATTCCTTCAAATAGTACAAATAAACATTCACATTAAGGACACATTGACTTTCATATGCAGAAATGAATTGAAATTCAGTAATGTTGTGTTTTTAAGATAAATTTCTATGTGCTAAGCATTAAAGAAACAAATTTCTTTTTAACTTAGGAGTGTTATAATGGATACTAACTTGGTATTACCTTAAGTGTCACAGATTCTAATTTGAATTTCTAACTTATTTGCTATGTGTACCTATTGACATGAAATCATGTGAGACTATAGGTTTTATTTAACCTGTCTAATTTGAATATTAGTATCTTTTGTTGAAGAACTACTAAAATGTATGATTATGAGGTGTTGCTCCAGACTCCATGTATACTGTATTTTGTTGTTAAGCATTAAAATTCTAAATTCCTGGTCCTAAGGTTTATAGAATTAGTCAATTACAGACTTTTAAGTCATGATTTTGCAATTTTTATTTATTTTTAATTTTGTGTAGAAGAGCTGAGATGTAGACCAGAGGTGCAGGGGGTGAGAGGATTCACCAGAGACAGAGCGGGGAGCAAAATAGGCAGATCTGCTGTAATACGCTGTTGAGGGGAGCAGTAGGCCAGACAGGAGCAGTCTGCTGCACTATTTGTGGGTTAGCTCCCTGACAGGCATCGAACTTAGGTAATAACAGTGATAGTGCTGAGACAACTTCTGGGCCACCAGGGCGGGGCCTTGATTTTTTCTTTTTAAAGATTCATTTATTTATACAAGAACTGGGGTGCAGGCCAGAGGTGTGGGATGGGAGGACTGAGTGATGAAAAAGTATGTGGTATTTTAAAATCCAACTTTGCAATGATATAAATGTCCACTTCCCCTTTAAACTGGGAGATTCCCTTTGCATCTGAGGCAAAACAATGTCTGTATCTTTTTGTTGATAGTTGGGCATAAGGATCAAATGTAAAGCTCTTAGCATCCTGGTTTGCTTAGGACATGGGCTTTCCTCAGGACAGCACTGACACAGGACTTCACAGAGCACTCACAGCATGGTTAGTGTAAGAAGGTGCACCTTATATTCTGATCACATTGATAACAAACATAATCTGACTGTGGACTGTTCTATTGATTATAACTAGGTTATGCTAATCATGCTTAGTGGTGCATATTTAAAGATATATTGACTTGTCTCCTGGGGAGATGCATAGTGTTAAAGTGATAAATTGGCTGTTTGTAAATTATTTGTAGTTATAGAATAACAAGCTATGAGTGTTTTATTTCCAATGCCTAAATAGCCCTTAATTAGTGTATTTATATAATATAAATAACTATAATGGATCATATAAATTTATACCACTAATATAAAATGAATATTAATGTTAACATTCTTAATGTGTGTGACAATATATTGCTAGATGTTTAGAGCAATTACCACTTAGATTTTTTTTTAATTTTAATTTTAATTCTTAGTGAAGTAACATTGTTTATAATATTGTATATGATTTAGAGAAAAGGTTAATACGTCTTCAAAAGTAAGTTACCACACAACACCCACCACCATCACAGCACCATCACCATAGACCACTGGATTCCCTCTCCCTTTTGTCCTGCCCCTCTCCCTCTAGTAACCTCAGTTCTGCAGTTATATTTTAGGGCTCCTAATGATATATAGGTAAGTCTTAGAAATCTGAACTGACCATGGTTAATAATTCTTTGCCATAGAGTTCTATGTATGCTTTGATTTTTTTAATATTTTATTTTATATAATTCTTACATCATTTTTCATTTTTGTACAATGTATGCATTTTCATTTTGGTTATATTCTCCATGCAATTGCACACCCCCCCTTATTTTGACCCTAATCCTTCCTCTCCCTCCCCCACCCCGACCCATAGTGTCTCTGGTTTATAGTTGCTTATTGATTTTGATTTTTACTTTGTATTAATTAGTCTTTTTTCTGCTGTGGAAGCAACCCAAATGCCCAAAAATAGATGACTGAATCAAGAACATGTGGTACATATACACAATGGAATATTACTCTGCTTTGATTTTTTTTAATCACAAAAAATACACTGACTTACATATATTTCCATTTTTATAAGTAAGTAATGCCAATCTTCTATGTTAAACCTAAATCCTTTACACAGGAAGGAGGAGTTTTATTTCAGTTTTCATAACTTTTTTACCCAAAATATTTTCCTTTATGACAAAAATTAAATCATATTGGTTTACTTCATTACATTACAAATCAGTTCAATAAGGCAGAATTTTAAAGACAACTTGGAACTCAGAAAACACATATTTGTTTTTGTTTAATCTATTTGAGTAAGACCAAAGGACTGAATAAAGGTCCAGATTCTATGTCTACTAGATTTACTTTCTGCTTCTAGCACAGAATCTGTATTTACCTTTATTGGCAGAGCAAACTCAAGAAAATATTAGTTTATGGTCTATGTGACATCTACCAAGCACCTTTTTTATTTTTATTAAAGTATAAATGTGCATAGTTCGAAAAAGTCAAATAATATGGAAAACTTTTAAGAATGAGGAATAATCTTCTGGCCAGTCTTCCTCACTCCCAAGTTCCTCTCCTCAGACTGCCGTTGTTTACTCCTCGAATTGTGTTTTAGGGTATTTACCTCCAGATTTTTAAATGTTTATACTACATGCTTTAATTTTTGAATTTTAGACCTTTTCTCTTGTTTTTAGAGATTTAGAAGTTTTGTATTTAGCTCTCCTCTGCTTTCTCCTTCTCTCTGCTTTATTGATTAATGTATTAAAGCACACATATAAGATCTATATAAATATTACTCATCTATTAACCATATAATATACTATGACTGTATTTCTTTTTCCCAGTATTTTTCCTGAATTTAATAATTGCATGATTTTTCTGCTTCATTTTTACTGCATCTACCAATAATAAGCTCATAGACTATCCTAAATATGTAATACTATAAACTATATGTAATACCATATGCTATACATAATACTAGATACATAATACTAGATACTATATAATACTATGCATAATACTATATGCTATATATAATTATGCATATATATTTAAAAATAATACCTCTGCTACTGCTTAACCACTATAGGGTACTCATTATGTCCCTGATACTGATTTCACATTTAAGTCTTTTAATTTCAGAACAGCCCCATGAAATAGGTACTCTTTTTATTTCTATTTTCACAAATGACTCAGAGTCACAGAGAAGTTAAGTCATTTGTTTGAAGTGACTAAATAGTGAAGTTGGCGTTTGAATCCATGTATCCTGATTCCAGAGAATGTAATGCCTAACCCATGCATTATAGTCCTTTACAACAGAAATACCAAAGTACCTTGCAATCAATATTTAAAATCATATTTTATAGTCTCAAGATTTTCAAATTCTTGAGAGCAGGGAACATATCCTGTCATATATGTGAAAACATAAATTCTCAATAAGCTAAGGAACATCAGGTAATCATTTGTCCTTTTTACTTATATATCACCCTATTTCATTTTCACCAGAGGATCTTTGGGCCATATATGTCAACCTTCCTGAGATTTCCCTTCACCATTATCCTGGGAATTGCTTTTGTCTTCTGTGTCTTAAATGTTATTCTCTTCTAGTTCAAGATATATAATATGATTTGATTTCCTTTCATCTCAAAATTTTTTTTCTTTTTGGCATTAGTAAGGCACTTTTTTATTTGCTTAGTTTTTCCTAGATATCTAACAATTTATCTCACAGTTGTTCTTGCAAAAATATAATGGTAAAGACAAATACATACAACTATATTTACCATGTGCCAGGTATTTTAAGCACGTTAAATAATGAGTTATTCAAACCTTAGAACTCTGAAGCTCCAAACAGCAGCAATACTGATAACATTCTTTTTCACTTGCACAGTATAATTTCCTACTCACAAAATGCTCCTACCCTCTTCCTTAACAGAGACTGGAATCTCTCCAGTGTTAGCACAAATTTCATTCCTTCTCAGTTCATTCTCAATCACATATAAGTAATATTTGTACGTATATTCATTGTATGAAGTAGGAAATAAAGGAAAAGCTGAGGTCTTTATTGTTATGTCTTTTGATGTATAAAAATTTCTCTTATTTTGATAAAAATAAAATATATGTATAACCTAAGAATATTTGTGTCTGGGGTAAGTGAAAGCAATCTATTTCTGACTGTATTGTGAGACACATATATACAAACACAGACACACTTTTGAAATTTACCTGTGTACTTACTCTTTATATGTAAAACTAAATTATTAATAGTTTACCCTTTTCCATAAAAAAACTGAAAATATACCTTCAAAACTTTTATTTAGTTTGTCAATGAATTTGCATTTATCTTGGATAATCAACTTTCTTTGGAATACTTTTTTTTTTTTTTCAAATTTTTTTTAAAATTAATTTATTTATTTATACAAGCACTGGCTACAGTCAGAAGTGCGGGAGGGTGAAAGAATTCACCAGAGCCAGAGCGGGGAGCAGAGCAGGCGGAAGGACCGAAGTACACTGCTGAGGGGAGCAACGGGCGGCAGGAGAGGTCTGCGCGCCATGTGGGACCCTCCTCCGGTGGCCGGGGAGCAGCCGGGGATCGAACCGGTGCTGCAGAGGCTGAGGGCAGCTTTGCAACCCAGTGCTCAACCGCTGCGCCACCGGGGAGGCCCTGGAATACTTCTTGATATAACCAGATTGCTTTATATATGAAATAAGCAGCAGATTTTTTCCATAACTTTAGAAATTGGAACTAACAAAAACTAAACTTGGTGATATTTTTTAGAACCTAAAAATATATAAGTTTTGAAAAATATTTTTCTGCTCATTGGTCTTTAAGTGTGGCAATCTGCACCCTTCTATTCACTTTGTAAACCTAGTCCTAATATTATGGTTAGGCTAAAAACTCAAATGGCTTCTATTCCTTGTTTAGTATAGCTGCTAGCTTATACAAATATGCTGGCATAATTAATAAGCCATTAAGATCTGTTTATTAGATGATTACATAATTGAGTAGTGAATGGCATAAGTTATCAAGTCTTGCAAGAATATACATAATCATTAAACTATGTATTCTTTTATTAAAATTCTGAGTTTGTTCATTTGTTGAATATACATTTATACTCCTTGTAGATATGATATATTTTCCCCACTACCCATCCTAGCATAACACATAACTTTTTTATGAGGTCTTAAAAATATAAATATTGAGTAAAATATAAACATACATCTTAACAAACTGTTGTAAAATAAATGTCTCATATAATTCCGATCAAGCAAATGGAGAGAACTTCCAGCCACTATGTATTTTTTTGATCATGATTCCCTCTCTGCTCCCAATAGTGCTTTTATAGCACTTAAAATTGGGGTTTACTTTGTATATTATCTAATCATGTATTCCTAAAGAATATTTTAAATTATGCTTTCCATTAATGTTATATTCTGTCTATCCTATTTTATCTGATTTGACCTTTTCTGTGTCTCATTATGTTTTCTAAGATGACTGTTTCACATATTTTAATTTATTTTCATTGATGTATAGTACTCTTTCATGTGGAAATACTGTGTTTTGCTATAATGTTAGTGGACTTTTGAGTTGTTCTGAGTTTGGTTTATTGTAAATACACAGACCCTGCCTACCTTTAGGAGAAAGGGAATCACATGCGCATGAGCACCAAGAGGATGCCTAAGAGTCTATCTACCACAGAGCTATTCTATCCTCTACTCACTATCCTGTTTTAAGCTGATGTAAATTAATGCTGTAGATTTTTTGCTATGACATCTAATTCTTCCCCTGCATAAGTCTAGCCTATTCTGTACATAGCAGCCAGAGTGAGCCCATAAATCAGATCATCGCAGTCTTATACTTACAGGGTTTCTCAGTAGGACGAAATCATACTCTAGTGGTTTCTCATGTCAGCAAAGAAAAATTCAGAGTTATCCTAACCATCTTATAGAGTTCTGTGTCATCTGGGCCCCCAATATTACTTTGACCTTATCTCCTACTACTTCTGCCTTGCTTATTCCACGTTAACTACATTAGCTTCCTTATCATTCTTCAAACTTGCCAGGTATGCTCTCATTTTACTTTGCTTGAGTTGTGCTCTGCCCTAAACATTTTTACACCAGATAACTTCATAGCATGCTCTTGTTTCTTTTAGGGCCTTACTGAAGTGTCACCCTATTGATGTCTTTCCTAACTTATTTAAAATTGGCTTGTGATCTAGCCTTACTGCCCCCTATTAGAAGTCCCTATTCACTTCCCTGCTTTAGCTGTATTCTTGCTGTGTTTTGTTTAATTTTTTTATGTTGTTCATTGTGTAGTCCCCTCCACCAGTGTTTTGCCTTTCATACAGCCAAAATTTTTGTGTATTTGGGACTTACAGTGATTGGGACTTACTAGGTATTCAACCATGGCTCCTAAAATTAAGTTAAATTTTATGTCAAGAAGTGTTGGTTTCCAAATAGAGTTTTACCATTTTGTAGTAAGCAACATTTTCTTTTCTTTCAGACACCATGCCTCTTTATTTTGCTGTTCCTTTTTTGTTTATTTTGCATTGACTTAAACTTCTGGAATGATGTTGAATAATGTAATGGACAATTTTCCCTTCCTCATCACCTTAATGGGACTACATTTCCTGTTTATGCTTTTAGCTCTTACATTGAGATAAATTTGTTTTTAAAATCAAATTAATGAAGTAAGTTATCTTTAATTAACTTAGAATATTTTAGAGGACAGGGAATAGAGAATACATGGTGGGTCTTAAGTCAAGTAGCTTTTAAGCTCCTGGTCAAATGATTATATGGTTCTCTTCTACTGCATATTGATGTTATGAATTACATCAGGAGATGTTTTAATATTAAATTGTATATTTCTTCCTGGAATGAACTGTACTTGGTCATCATGTGCAAGTCTTTAAATTTACTGTAGGATCCAATTTTCTAAGCTTTACATTATTCTTAGTACTTGCAGGATTTTAAAAGTCTTACATCATTTGTTAAGGTTTTATTTGTTCATTCTCTAATGAGGAAAATTTGGTCCAGGCATGTATTGCTTTTTAAGTTGCTTCAATTCTCCTTGGATCGTTTCATTGTCCATCTAGATCCGATAGACCCCTTCTTTCAAGTCATACACCAGAAAACATTAAGGTCATTTTCATTACCTGTTCACTGATTAGGTAATGTAAAGAAAGTAGGAACATCACTAGATTCTCCCTAAACCTAAATAACTTAAAGCCTTATATCTTAGTTGATGACTTGATCTTTTCTATTTTTTAATAGAACATTGCTAGTCATCAATGATATTTCTTCCTTTTGGTTCACATATTCAATTAAGCTGGATATCTGCTCTTGACATAATATAAAATTTACTTGATATGTTTGAATCTATGTCTGGATTTTCTTTTTCTTTTTCTTTTTCTTTTGGTGGGACCCTCGCCGGCAGCCGGGGAACGAACCAGCGCTGCAGAGGCTGCGGGCAGCCTCATAGCCCAGAGCTCAACCGCTGCACCACCAGGGAAGGCCCTGGATTTTCTTTTGTGTGTCATTACCACACTTTTTAAAAAATATTACAGCTTTGTAATAGTTTAATAGCTGATGGTGTTAGGCATTCTCCCAGTGTTGTCCCATTGTTTTTTCTGCTATTGAATGTTGCTGTGGATATACCTGAGAACAGCTTGATATACTCCCGATGCCCACCCACACTTATAGTGATTTGAAATTTCCCCATAAATATCCTAATGGTTCTCTCTAAGTCCAGTAATTTTACTAGAGTATTGACTCTTATGGTTTAGTTTACACTGGGAAGTGTTACATACTTGTGTTTATATATATATGTGTGTATTTATTATATACTTCAATTCAGGGCTTCTTTTATTTCAGAAAGAATTTCTTGACTAATATCTTTAAAGGTGTTAAGTATTCCATTTCTCTCTTCAAGAAATTGATAGTGTAATCTCTTTATTGCCATTGTATTTTCTACATTCTTGTCATTTGTTCCCCTGTACCATTTATATTTTTAATGTCTGCTCTTTTGTTGCCATTTCCAATTGTGCTTTATTTCTATAACAGTTTAATTCTTGTACTTCTTTCCTTAATTCTGCCAGTTCATGCTTTCTTTTCTGATTGCTTTGCTGTTTCTTCTCTCTTTTTATGTATCTCTACTTTGTGTAGAGAGTTTATTGGAGATCATTGCTTTATTAAATTATTTTCTACTGAGATTATGATTAATATCTAACATTGTGTAGATTATAATGTCTTGATTTGATATATTTACATAACATTTTCTAATGCACGTAAAATTATTCATTCTGAGTCTAATATGTATTTATGTATACATTCAAATATTTTGCCATTTCTTATTCAAAGACCTCTATACATAGTGCATTGTGACTCTCCTTTTTTACTTAATAACCTTGAATGTTTTGTTTTTTATCAAAACGCATAGTATACCATGTAAAAATGAAACCAAGACATTTAAATACCTCCCTGCAATAAGTATTTTTGTACATAGATCACTGTGCTCATGTTTGAATGTATCTCTAAGATATATCAGTAGATGTGTTTGTGATCAGAAGGTTGGGTTCTTCTGGAATTTCTTGTTTCCTCAAATGCCACATTTCAGAGAAACCTTTCCTAATGACTCAATCTACCATAGCCAACCATTATCTCCTACACCTTATCTTTTTATATACTTTTTTAAATCAGAATTTTTAAACATATAAAACCTTCAATGAATAATAGTATAATGAACTTTTTGTGTACCCATCACTCGTATTTATCAGTTATCAGTATTTTTCAACCTTAGTTTTAAATCTCACCTCCTATATTCATTTTTTAAAAATAAAGCAAATTTCCAATGTCATTTTACCTATGATTGATTCAGTATGTATCTCTAACACAGAAGAACCTATTTTTTATAATTACCACGGTGCCACTTAAACATCTTACCCAAATGCTGATTCTCTGATCTTCTTTATATAGTACCTATCCCATATTTTTCTGACTCAAAAATATACTTGTACAGTTTTTGCTAAAATTGAAATCAAAACAAAACAAAATCTTCCCATTTTCTTGGTAAAAAAATTACGAATTCTTTTAGTCCCTCCTGTTAAGCCATTTTTTTTTCTTGAAGAAGTAATCTAATAATATGTTTCCATTTCTAAATTTGACTATTTCTTCCTTGTGGGGGTCTCAGCATATTTTTCTGATTCTTGTATTTTCTATAAACTAATAGTGAGGTTCAATTATCTTGGCAATAGTATTTCATAGATAGCGCAGTGTGCATCCTCTTTTATCACAGTAGCAACCACTTGATTTCTGCTTGTCTGTCTTCTAGTAAACTTAGGAGAGATCAATATGTTTAGGTGTTCTCAGCTTGATACAACAATTATAAAGTTAGCCATTGACATTTACCTAATCAATATTTCCTGAACTGGTGGCAAAATAATTCTTTTATTCTTTCTGTGATTAATTGCTGAATGAAAAGTGGTAGAAATTATAGTTTTAATGGATTTGTTAATATTCCCTAATGAATTTTTAAATTACGTAGCAGTTGAGAAGAAAATTTACTGTTCGTTTTGATTTAGCTAATATTTTTAAAATAAAGATTTGAAATTACCCTTGATCTTTTAATAACATTTCAATAGGAAGAGTTTGTGAAGTTGATTACTATTCAAAATGATTAAAAATACTTCTAAAATAATTAGTCTTAACTACATGATTTTTCTTACAAAATGTGTATTTCCATGTATAGGTGATATATTACTTTGAGACTCCAAGCAAGTTTACAAACTTTAGGATTATTTTATTAAAATCTATCCTTTTATTTCCTATTTATATAGGTTATTAAGTGTGATATGCTGCGATCTAGACACTCTTCTCCTGTTAGAGGCTCAATATCAAGTATCTGAAATGTTACTGAATGCTCAAGAAGAAAATGTCTTAGAGACCTCTGAAAGCCACAGGTAAAACAAACAAACAAACAACAAAAAAAACTATTAAGACATGATAACAACAGATTTCTTTACAGATGCTCTGTTAGAAAGTAATATTCTATTCAGTGTGTTTAATGTTTCTCCTCTATCTGAATTCAGTAGCTCTAAATAACAGCGGACTGAAAAGCAATTATCTCATAAACATCACAGAAAGATTGTGATAGATGTTCTTAGGGCTTACAGAGGACTGCTTTCTAAGATTTTTTTGTTTTAGTTGTTTGGTTTTGTTTCGTTTCAGTTAAGCTCTCACTTCATTAATGTTCCAGGAGGTTGTGTTACCTTTAAGGTCAGATTTCATATAAGATGATCCATTAAACAAAACTTCTGAATTTTGTGTTCTCTGTAGAATGTTTTATTTCTTAATTTTATGTTTGTAATCATAAATTCTGATTATTATAAAATGAATTTATGGTAGTATCATGATTTTTTTCTATTATATCAAATTTGCCATTATCTCAGTTTGACTGACATTTTATTGCATGCACATTCAATAACAGGCATTGTTTTCCTGTCTGTAATTAAAGGGAAAAAAATGTGTGTATCTAGTCTAGCTAGGTCTTAAAATGTTAAAGCCATCCAAGCCATAATCTGGATGCTGTAGGTTAGTTATAGAAGGATGGTGTGAAGAGCTGCATAAGGTGGGTGTGGAGGCTGCTCAAAAGGAATTATTTGAAATTGAATTTAAGACACTGTGTTTAGAGTTAAGAGAACCTTGCCTAAAAATATATTTATTAAAGTCTTTATGGAATTAATGCATGTCTCATTTCCATTTCTTCAAATGAAGTAACATTTATCAAGGACATACTCATTTATTAATCCCATTCATCTTTTTGTATTAATTATATTACCATCAATTCTTTTTTAAAGATAACAAAATCAATATTTTTTTTCAGGAATTTTATAATTGATGGCTTATCAGTAGAGAGAAATCATGTTCTTGTTAGAATAAATCTTATTGGTGGGCCCATGGAGCGAATTTTACCTCCAAGGATGCTACAGAAGGTGAGTGAAGTAGAGAGTAGGGGGTATGTTTTCCTGAACATGTTTTTAAACAAAATAGCCAACTTAAGTGATATTAAACACCTATCAAATTTTGTGATTAGAAAAACTTTATGATGCAAGTAAAGATTTTCAAATGAAAATGGCATTCTTGGCAAGAGCTAGTGTGTTGTAGAGTATGATGTTTTATTAAAAAGTTGTAATTTTCTTTTTGTATTTAATTGGAAACTTTAAATACTGCTCTTTCCATCAACTCGACTGTAGAGTTTAGCTTTTTCTTAAAGGGTTTTGTTATTTTTTATTGTTGTTAAGCACATTTTGGTTTTGTCCCTGGGAAAGATGAGATAAATATGATTGACAGCATAAGAAAAACTGTTTTGTGGGCTATATAGGAAAAATAGGTATCTTTTAAAGACTGTAATTTTCTTTTCATAAAAAAATACTAAAACCATCATTATCAGCCCTGGTTGTTAGAAGAAGTTGACATATATTTGTTTTCAGTGCTGATTAATGTTTTTCTATTACATTTTATTTTATTTATTATCCATTTGAGTATTGAATTCTATCAAATTGCTTTGTGTTAGTTAGGCTGCAACTCTAGAATTTATGAAACAAAAATCAATTAATGATAATTCAAATAGCCTTAAAATTCAATATTTTAAACTACATCCTAAAGCTGTCTTGCATCTTTTTTAGAGTGATGACCCATATCCTTGGCCTATGTTTTCGTCATATCCTTTACCAAGCTGCTATCTGTCAGAAATCACAAGAAATGCTGATCTAAAACTAGGTAAAATGTTTACCATCAACTGCTATGTTATTTTAGTGCTTTTGTTGTTATAATTTGAAAAAAGACAAAAGTATTATGAAGGGAGATTAGTACTGTTTTTCATTGGCTTGTATATGTGGATATATTTATACCTATTTCTTTGTAATTTTTCATTTTATTATATTTCTATTTGTATGATGGCAGGTAATACTTACCAGAAACTTTCTGGTTGAAAAATGAAGTAGCAACTTTACTTGTTAAAGTTTTAGATATATAGAACCCTATTCAATAGAGTAATATTTTTTAGTATCTGTGTGTCATACATATATCCTGTGTGGTCAAAACTTGAAATATAATCAGAAAATTACATAAATAAAATAAAAATCATTGTATCCACCTTAGAGTAGTTCATAAATTTTTAGAAAGCACTTCTAAGTAATTAGATAATTATATGATAGCATAATATGTTAGGACTAAATAGTCAACTCTGTAGCCTGCTGCCTAGTACATAAGTAGAAAACCTGTCCAAAGAAAGTTTGTCTTTAAATTGAGACATGAAGTACAAGAATGTGCTTTCTCAGTAACAAGAGAGTGTTTTTGACAGAGGAAATAGCAGAAAAGGAGCAAATTAGATTTAGAGAACTGTGAGTGGTTCCAGGATGTCTGAGATTAGCAATATGAGGTTAAGATTGATTAAAGATGAGACTAGATAGGTAAGCCAAGTTTAGCTGTAATAAGGCCCAGATAGCTCAAGTTGAGGTGTTTAGATTGCATTCCAAGGGCAATGAAAATTCAGTTACTAGAGATTTCTAGGATGAAATATAAAGATATATGATCAAAAATTGCATTAGCGGATCAACATGGCAGTGAGGAAACGCTGTGAGTAAGATCTCCCATTAAAAAAAAGTTAATAGGAAGGAAAACCGGCAGGTCCCAGTGAGAGCTGGGACACGGAAGATAAACAGGTGACTCCAGCAAACTACCCAAAGAAGAAAGTTGCCATAAAAGAGGACTAGAAGGGAGGAAAGCTCAGAACCCTGCTACCCTCCCCAACCCACAAAATGGGCACTCTCCGATCAACAGAAAGGAGGAAAAAACAAAAAAAACTAAAACAACCAACAAGAACAAACTATGCATCAAGCGGGACTGTGAGTGGAAAGGAACTATTTCAGCCACCACACCCCGTGAACTGGAGCTGTGGAGAACCCTGCAGGATTCTCCGTGGAGGTGAGCAAATGGCTCTGGGCGCCATTAGAGAAAAACAAAGACTCCCAGAGAACTACACATAGCCCCAGGCCAGCTGGTAAGCTTGTGCGGAAAAGCGGCGTGCTTGAAAAGGATACACGGATTGAGGCTGCCCAGGTCCACGCGCCTGTGACCTAGGCTTTCTGGGAGACGCGCGGGGGCCCTCACTGAGGTGAATGTCCCTCCCTGAGTAATCAGAAACCTGGCACCCGGACATGGGAGCGGGGTGCAAAAGGCGCCATTTCTGCAGACACTAAACTGGGCTACAGCCCGCGTCCTGGACCTGAGGGCTTTGGAACTGTGACCCGGGGCAGGAAATTCGGGGCATGGGATCCCCACAACGGTGGGGCACAAGGCAGACACAGCACCCCAAAGCCGTTGAGGCTTTCCCCACCACTCTCACTTTGTTCCCCTGTCTCACACGGTAAAAAAATGCTCCCCAAGGACACAAGGAGAGATCTCTGGCACCACCTAGCAACCAGAAAAAATTCACCAACACCCCAAAGAATAGGGACCTTTCTTCAGTAAAGACAGCTTGAAACCAGCAGAAGGCTCCCAGAGGAGTCAGAGGTGAGCTGGGAAGTTCGCCCAAGCCAGGCCCCTTCTGACCAGCAGTCCGAGCCCAGAGGGGGAGCCGGCACCCACAGCCGGGACAGACCGGGCACGCGGAAGAGTGTGCCTGTCTTCAGAGACATTTTAGAATAGGGACCGTTCTTCAAAAAAGAATGCTTGAAACAGGCAGAAGGCTCCTGGAGGAGCCAGAGGTGAGCTGGGAAGTTCGCCAAGGCCAGGCCCCTTCTGGCCAGCAGTCCGAGAGCCCAGAGGGGGAGTGGGCACCCAAGGCCGGGGCAGACCGGGCGCTCAGGGGAGTGCGTACCTGCATCACCTTTTTAGAACAGGGACCTTTCTTCAATAAAGACTGCTTGAATCTGGCAGAAGGCTCCCCATGGAGCCAGAGGGAGAAGGTTCCCTGCGCAGTCAGAGGTAAGCTGAAGGCCCCACACGCCCTGTCCCACCTGGCAGGGAGTCGGAGCCCAGAGGAGAATCCAGAGATTTGGAACCCAGAGTGCAATCCAGCTGCCCCACCCCCAGGGAAGTCTGTGGGACTTCAAGATGCACCTTTGTAACTAAACACAGAAGGAGGAAAGATTCTGTGACAGTGACCATTAACATACTCAAAGTACCACTGACTCACTAGACTTCTGGCATAACAGTTTTTGACTTATTTGGATTGCCAGTTTCTGAAACTCCCGAAAGAACACACCAAAAAGATGCCAGCCAGTACCAGCAGCACAGTGTCCCAACGCATAAGGCAAATTAGAAGACAGGCAGCAGGGAAAAGAAAAACTATGAGCAAAGTAGCAATGCCTCAGAAAAAAGACACATCACAAAAAAAAAAAAACCACCCACCAGCTTGCAAATACGGTGACTTAGAAGAACTTCTGAGCCTTCCAGAAAAAGAATTTAAAATTGCCGTGATGAAAAAACTGATGGAAGTCATTAAGGAGAACAATGCTCAGAAGAATGAAATTGAGTCCCTAAAGAGGGAAATGAAGGAAATGCAGGCGATCAAGTAAAGACAATAAAGCTCTAAATAAGTTTCTAGAGCGCTTGGGCTTAACAGACATCTATAGAACACTAAACCCCAAAAAATCCGAGTACACATTTATCTCAAGTGCACACGGATCATTCTCCAGGATTGATCACATACTGGGACACAAGACAAACATCAACAGATACACCAAGATTGAATTCATACCAAGCATCTTTTCTGACCATGAAGGCATCAAACTAGAAATAAACCATAAAAAGAAGGCAAGGAACTCTCCTACCTCATGGAGATTGAAATCCACACTACTGGAAGACCACTGAACTAATGAGGAAATCAAAGAAGAAATTAAGAAATTCTTTAAATTGAATGAGAAAGATGACACCAATTTCCTAAATGTATGGGATGCAGCAAAAGCAGTAATAAAAGGGCCTCCCCAGTGGCGTAGCGGTTGAGCGCTGGGTTGCGAAGATGCCTGCAGCCTCTGCAGCGCAGGTTCAATCCCCGGCTGCTCCCCGGCCACTGGAGGAGGGTCCCACATGGCTCGCTGACCTCTCCTGCCGCCCGCTGCTCCCCTCAGCAGTGTACTTTGGTCCTTCTGTCTGCTCTGCTCCCCACTCTGGCTCTGGTGAATTCTCTCACCCTCCCTCGCTTCTGACTGTACCCAGTGCTTGTATAAATAAATAAATAAATCTTAAAAAAAAAAAGGCAGTAATAAGAGGAAAATATATAGCAATAGAGGCTCACATCAAGAAACAAGAAAGAACTCAAAGAAACAACCTAATCTCGAAGCTTAAAGAGCTAGAAAAAGAACAACAAAAAAACCCAAAACCAGTAGAAGAAAAGAAATAATAAAAACCAAAGCAGAAATTAATGTAATCGAAACTAAAAAAAAAAAAAAAAAATCCAAAAGATCAATGAAACCAAAAGCTGGTTCTTCAAAAAAATCAATAAAATAGACAAACCCCTAGCCAGGCTCACAAAGGAAAAAAGGGAGAAAGCACAAATAAACAGGATCACAGATGAAAGAGGAGAAATCATAACGGACACAGCAGAAATCAAAAGAATAATCAGTAACTACTATGAACAGTTACATGGAAACAAGTTCAACAATCTAGAGGAGATGGACAAATTCCTACAACTTTACAATCACCCAAAGCTAGAAAAAGAAGAAATAGAACACCTAAACAGACCAATTACAAGCAGCGAAATTGAAATGGTAATCAAAAACCTTCCCAAAAACAAAAGCCCAGGACCTGATGGATTTACAAATGAATTCTACCAAACCTTCAAAAACGAATTGGTGCCTGTCCTTCACAAACTCTTCCAAAAAATTGAGAAGGAAGGGATAATACCAAACACATTCTATGAAGCCAACATTACACTAATACCAAAACCAAACAAGGACAACACAAAAAAAGAAAACTACAGGCCAATCTCGCTAATGAACACTGATGCATAAATCCTCAATAAAATTTTTTATTTAAAAATTTTATTTTATATAATTCTTACATCTTTTTTTGTCTTTGTACAATGTATGCATATTCATTTTGGTTATATTCCCCACACAATTGCACCTCCCCCCTTATTTTGACTCTAGTCTTTCTCCCCCATAGTGTGTCTCTGGTTTATAGTTGCTTGTTGATTTTGCTTTTAGTTTTTTAGTCAATAAACCTGAAGGCATTCTTTGACTCATCTCTGTCTTCATATTCCACATCTAGTTTGTCAGCAGATGCTCTTAACTTTATGTATCTGAACTAGAACCACTTTCACTCATCCATTGCCACTCTCATCTCTCACCTGTACTATTGCAGTAACATGCCAAGTATATTTGCAACATGGCAGGCACAGTAATGATGTTAAATGTGGGTTGGATCATACTATTCTTCTAACTGAAACCAAACCCTCCAGGGCATCTTGGTATCTTGTAAAATCCAGTATTTGTTACTTCCTTCCTATCACATCCTGTTTCAGTTAAGTACAATTTCAAGCCGCTATTTAATTCCATATTTTACCATCTACTGGACAGTAAGTTTTATTGTCTTTCTGTTTCTCTGTAAAACATGTCTTTGGTTTTTTTTTATAAATGTTTCTATTTTTTATTATTTTATTTTATGTATTTTTACATCATTTTTCATTTTTGTACAATGTATACATTTTCATCTCAGTTATAGTCGCCATGAAATTCCCACTACCCATTAAGACTTTATTAATTTGGGCCTCCTCAGGGGCACAGCAGTTGAGCACTGGGTTGCGAAGCTGCCTGCAGCCTCTGCAGCGCTGGTTCAATCCCTGGCCACTGGGTGAGGGTCCCGCATGGCGCGCAGACCTCTCCTGCCGCCCGCTGCTCCCCTCAGCAGTGTACTTCGGTCCTTCTGCCTGTTCTGCTCCCTGCTCTGGCTCTGGTCAGTTCTCTCACCCTCCCACGTTTATGACTGTACCCAGTGCTTGTATAAATACATAAATAAATCTTAAAAAAAGAGTTTATTAATTTAACAGCTGTACCTGATACTTCTGCCTAATGGATATTGCCTTAACTTTACTACGACTCTTCTTAAGCAGGAGAGAATGATCTGGGTACCAGTGGATAGTGCAGAAAGTATCCAGGAAAATATTTTATATAATTCTAAATTGAATATCAATAGAATGTATGGCATTCTGATATTGCTGATGTGTCACTGACCCTATTCAGGTAGGATGGTAGCAATGGGAGAGGAAATATCAGAAGCCTGTCTAGCTTTTCATTGTACCTAAGAGAGTACAGTGATGATAACTCTAAACTCAGTGAGAAAAATGGAGCCAAATGTATTTTTAACAGACATAAAGCTAAATTGACTATAATGTTTGTAGTTAAATACAGTTCAGTAAATTGAGTATTGTCCTATTTAAAAATAAACTGTTTAAGGTAGTAATAAGAAGCAAACAATAATTTTTAAGGCAAGAGTTCATATTCTTTCCATTCTTCTTTTATGATTTGGAAATAACAATTTACTGATTGTGCTAGGTGTTATTTTAGTCTTTATTTGCACTGCAAATTTTTGGGATATCATTTCATTGTTGTGGAAAATATATCACTCCAGTTGTGTGCACATGGTGACATCCTCATCATTTGTCTCCCAGCTTCTAGATTTATCCTCCTTGCTACAGTTAACATCGCCTCATCTGTTAAATTGCCTCTTGTTAGCTCATTGGCATCAGTGTTAGTTATTAGATGATTTATCTTCATCTGTAAATAAGAATCTTGCGACATCATCTGGTTCATTTATTTTTCTTTGTGCACAGTTTTTAGGTCACCACATTGAAATGTAAATGCCCTTTGAGATCTTCTGAATATTATTTATGCCTATATTTTTATATATACACCTATATGTGAGCATATGTGTCACCTGTATGTGAGCATGTAACACTTGTGAAAAGTTTTCTTCCATGTGGTAGAAATATGCTCAAAATATCATCATCTGTCTGTGAGAGTTAAGTAGGAAGCAATGTGTTAACATGTAGCATATTGTTACCTCTTCAAAAGATAAGAAATGGGAAAGAAAAGTGGTAGTAAGCAGTTATACAATGGTTTAAAGCAAGTACAGATCAGCATGTCAGGAGCTGCTAACATGAACAACTGGAGAATGAGTCATAATGGCTTTCATATGTGAAACAGGAACATTATGAGATAGCCATTTATATTGCTGGTTTTTGTTTTCCTAAAATTAGCTCTCCCGGAGTTACTATTAGATCACTAATTGGCTGGTCAGTTCTTATATATTCCATTTTGGTATGTTTAGTATGGGGACTTCTTTCTCTAACTAGGAAGGGAAAACCAGCACTTCTATACCAAAAAAAAAAAAAAAAAAAAAAAGTGGCTTAACTATACCATACTGTAGTTATTGGAAACATCAGAGACATCAATAAGATGAAGAATTTGTTCTTATTTTCTTTTCTAGCATCTACATTTGTTTTATTACTTTTGTAATATTTATTCAAGCTTAATTATAAAATAATCAGCACTCTAGATTACACCTGTCTACTGTATGTCATATTACTGTGGGATTCCTACCTTTATCAAAAAACCATTTAGATCCATATTCCTACCTTTATCAAAAAACCATTTAGGGCCTCCCCTGGTGGCGCAGGTGGTTGAGCGCCACTCTGTGAAACTGTCTGCAGCCTCTGCAGCACTGGTTAGTTCCCAGCTGGCCGGCAAGGGTCCTACATGGCGTGGCAGACCTCATCTGTCTCGCCCACTGCTCCCCTCAGCAGTGTATTTCGTCAGTCTGCCTGTTCTGTTCCGTGCTCTGTCTCTGGTGAATCCTCTCACCCTCCGGCGAATCTGGCCTGTACCTGGTTCTTGAATAAATAAATGAAAAAAAAATTAGATCCTTATTTACTCAGTGGACTTGTAGCTGTAAAGTGGATATTAAGTTATTTTTGTCATTGCCTTTGTTTCTAGTACTCTTAACCAAACCAACAGAGGAGCAGAATTGCAACTCTGATTCAGATGGTCACTGGCAGAACAGTTGGCATAGAATGCCTTTCTTTGATCTTAGAAATTTAATGACCATTCATTGAAAGCTTTAAGCATATTAGTAATTCCTGATGCAAGTGAATTTCTCAGTGTTCCTAGGAACACTTCTATCTCTCTAGAAACCTTTCCTGAAAGTTTACTTCTTTGGGGCTTTCTAAGAAACAAAGTGACAGTTAATGTGAGCCACTTACATAAGTGTTACTTTGTCATTCTTTCATCTCCCTTGCCCTTCAACTCATGACCTTCAATTTTTATAGTAATTATCCTACATATTCTCTATCAACAATATGGGTGTTTAAAAAACTTTTTAAAAAAGCTTTGAGAAGCAATTAACATATCACACAATTTATCCATTTTAAGCATTCAGTTCAGTGGTTTTATCAGTATATTCAAAAATATGTGCAACCATCACCACAGAAATTTTAGAATATTTTTATCACCTTCAAGGGAAATGTGGTATCCCATGTATTCCCCCTTCCCTCATCCAACACTAAGCAACCATTAATCTACTTCTGCCTCTAAAATGTTCTCTAGTCTGGACTTCCATATGGCCAGTCTGCGATTTTGCCTCTGGCTTTTTTCCTTTAGTGAATTTGAAGTTCATCCATATCCTAGCATGTGTAAATACTTTATTCCTTTTTTTTAGTTAAAAAACATTCCATTATGTAGCTATACCACAATTTCTTACACACTTGTCTGTTGATGAACATTGAATGATTTCTGCCTTTTGGCTAAAAGATGCTAATATAAACATTCATGTACCTGTATAACTGTATACCTAGGAGAGAAGTTGCTGAGTTATATGTTATGTTGTGTTTAACAATTTGAGAAACTCCCTCTCTGTTTCCTGAAGCCACCGCATCATTTTACAATCCCACTGGCAGTATGGGGGGGGGGTTACAGTTTCTCTCCATCATCATCAATATTTGTTTTGATTAGATTTTTGATTCTAGCCATCCTAGATGTGAAGTGCTATCTCCCTATGATTTTGATTTGCATTACCGTGTTACCTAAAATCGAGCATTTCATGTTCTTATTAGCCATTTGCATATCTTTTTAGGGGAAATGACCAATTAGATCCTTTGCCCATTTTTAATTTTATTGAGTTGTGTTCTCTTATGCCAATATAGTACCATGTGAGATGATTTGGAAACTTTTTTTACATCTTAAAATATTTTGTGCCTCTGGATCTTTGCTTTGGATATTCCCACTTCCTGGAATACTAGTCTGTTCCTCACATGAACAATTTCTTCTAAACCTTTTGAGCTTAATTTGAATGTTACTTCTTCAGAGAAATTATCTCTACCTTACCTAAAAATTGTATTTCTTTCCTTGCTTATTTCTCTCTGGCCTCCTATTCATTCCTCTAATAGCACTTACTAGGTATTTGCTTATTCACTGTCTGCTACCATAGAACTTATATTCTAAGAAACAGATGCTTTTTGCCTTGAGTAATAGCAATAATAAATGCTGAAAAGTAGATGAATTAATATTGGTTTCTTCTTTTACTTCTATCATCAAACTTTAACTTCCAAATACTTGTCAGTGGACACTGGGAATTCCTTCTAAGCTAATCTGAAGTAAATATAGAAATTTTTACTTATATCTGGTATAACCTCCAATCTAACCCATTTTTTAGAGCAGGGATAGCTTTTCAGCTAGGTATCTCCTTAAGCTATAGTTCTGTATATGTCATTTGAAACAGACATCTTTATTATAGTTATTTTATCATTTATAAAGTGGTGCTTTATGTTTTATAGCACATAAAAGGTATGAATTGTTAGAATTACATATCATTTTTTACAATTGAAAAAAATGCACAATTTTTATTTTGTGATTACTTCAAATTTGATGTTTTATGGCTTTGCTATCTTAACTTTACTGCTTCCTCTACTGCATTTCTACTTACCTGTTAGGAAATTGATTTTCTGCCTGGTAAGACAATTCTCTTTCAGATACTATATAAAAGAGTAAGTTCTGTGGTTTTATTAGTCCCTTAAATGGGATGCATCAAATAATATTAAAATCTTTATAGTTGGATTGTTCAGAATTTTTTTCTTCAGATATTTTTAGTGGGTATTTCAAATGGCATTATTCTTATATGAGAAACAGATCATTTTTTAGATTGAGATGACATTGGTTCACAACTGTATATGATTCAGATATATAGGATCATACCCCTTCAGATGCATGTTACCACACCACACCCACCACCAAGGTACCTACAGATCATTTTAATGTTCACAATATATGACTATATAAATACATCTCTATAGTTATCACTTTTTTTGCCTGAACATGAAATAATTTTTTCTACAAATTAAACAAAGATTATAAAAAATTTAATTCCAGTAAAATTTGTTTTTCAAAGTTTGTAAATGTTCACCTCTTAATGAATTCTGTATAAAATATGTTTTGAATTTTCAGATTCCTTGTGTTGGTCAAATGTCTTTAAGGACCATATTTTTTGAGGTGAGGGTGATGATGCTAAGCCACAAAATCTGTATTCTTTGCATAGATTTGTTACTTTATCAAAATATAAGTGAAAACCATTTGCAATGATTATGTGTTAATATATATTGCAGCTTATATAAGAGTTAGGTAATCACTGCAACGTGTTTTGGTCAATAAGTAAATAAACAGTGATAGAAAAAGTTTCTGAGGGGGGCGGAGCAACATGGCGGCAAGGAGACGCTGCGAGTAAGATCTCCCATTAAAAAAAGTTAATAGGGAGGAAAAGCGGCAGGTCCCAGTGAGAACCGGGACATGGAAGATAAACGGGTGACGCCAACAAACTGCCCGAAGAAGAAAGTTGCCATAAAAGAGGACCAGAAGGGAGGGAAGCGCAGAACCCTGCTCCCCTCCCCCGCCCACAGAGGCGGCACTCTCCGACTGGCAGAGAGGAGGAAAACAACAAACTAAAACGACCAACAAGAACAAACTACGCAGCAAGCGGGACTGTGAGTGGAAAGGAACTATTGCAGCCACCACACCCCGTGAACGGGAGCTGTGGAGAACCCTGCAGGATCCACCACGGAGGTGAGCTCCGGGCGCCATTAAAGAGAGACCCCGCCCCCAGGGAGGAGACCAGCACCAGCACACAGCCCCGGGCTGCCCGGTAAGCCTGCGCGGAAAGCGGCGCGCTGGAAAAACAGGCGCGGAGCGCGGTCAGGATTGCGCAGAAAAGCGGCGCACTGGAAAACCAAGTGCGGATCGGAATCGGGATCGCGCGCGGAAAAGCAGTGCAGTTGAAAAGCAAACGTGGATCCAGATCGCAGCTGCCCAGGTCCCTGCACCTGCGACCTAGGCTTGCGGGGAAACGCGCGGAGGCCCTCACTGAGTGAGCAGGAATCAGGCGCCCAGGCACTGGAGCGGGATTCAAAAGGCGCCATTCCTGCGTCACTGAACTGGGCTACAGCCTGAGTCCTGGAACTGAGGGCTTTGGAACTGACACCCGGGACACAAAATTAGGGGCGTGGGTTCCCCACGACGGTGGGGCACAAGGCAGACACAGCACCCCAAAACCGTTGAGGTTTACCCTACCATTCCCGCTCTATTCCCTGTCCCACGGGGTGGAAAATCAGCTCCCCAAGGGCTCCAGGAGAGATCTCTGGCGCCACCTAGCGACTTGAAGCCAGCAGAGGCGCCTAGAGGAGCCAGTGGCCAGCTGGAGAGTTAGCCCACGCCGGGCCCCTTCCGACCAGTAGTCTGAGCCCACAGGGGGAGCGAGCACCCACAGCCGGGGCAGACCAGGCGCGCAGAAGAGTGTGCCTGAGACCGGACGTGCAGGGAGTGTGTCCCACTTCACCATCTTAGAACAGGGACATTTCTTCAGTAAAGACTACCTGCAGAAGGCTTCCTCAGGAGCCAGAGGTGAGCGGGGGAAGTTCGCCCACGCCAGACCCCATCTGGCCTGCAGTCCAAGCCCAGAGGGGGAGCAGGAACCCACCGCTGGGGCAGACCAGGCGCACAGGGGAGTGTGTCCCCACATCGGCATTTTAGAACAGGGACCTTTCTCCAGTAAAGACTGCTTGAAACTGACAGATGACTCCTGGAGGAACCAGAGGAGAGCAGAGAAGCTCACCCAAGATGCCGACAAGTCCCAACTACACAGTGTCCCAACGCATTCGGCAAATTAGAAAACAGACAGTAGGGAGGAGAAGAACCACACGCAACCTAGCAACTCCCCAGGGAAAAAGCACACCACAAAAAGAAAAGCAGCCCCCAGATTGCAACGACAGTAACTTGGAAGAACTTCTGAGCCTTCCAGAAAGAGAATTTAAAATTGCCGTGATTAAAAAACTGAGAGAAGTCATAAAGGAAAACAATGATAAGGGAAAAATAATCAACGATCAGAAGAATGCATTTGAGTCCCTAGAGAGGGAAAACAATGGTCAGAAGAATGAAATTGAGTCCCTAAAGAGGGAAATAAAAGAAATGCAGGAGATCAAAGAATTAATGGAAGAACTAAAGAATTCTGGGAAAAGCAATGAAAGCAGAATAGATGAAATGGAAGAACGAATAAGTACTCTTGAAGACACAGAAATAAAAAGAACCAAAACAGAAAAGGAAAGAGAAGTACGAAGGAAAAAGAACGAAGAAAGACTACGGGAACTATCTGACTCCATGAGGAAAGGAAATATAAGAGTTATAGGAATACCAGAAGGAGAGGAGAGAGATGTAGGAACAGAGAAAATATTCAAAGAGATAATTGAAGAGAACTTCCCAAATGTGAAGAAGGAGCTGAAAATTGATATACAAGAAGCAAGAAGAACACCAAACTTCCACGACGAAAGGAAAAATACAGCAAGACACATAATAGTAAAGCTCCCAAGAATCCAGGACAAGGAAAAAATAATGAAGCTGGCAAGAGGGAAGAAACAGATAACATTCAAAGGAAAGCCAATCAGGCTGACATCAGACTTCTCCGAAGAAACACTATGGGCAAGGAGAGAGTGGAGGGACATAGTCAACAGACTCCAAGAAAACAGATGCCAACCAAGAATTCTCTATCCCGCAAAGCTTTCCTTCCTCTTTGAAGAAAGAATATGGACCTTCCCAGTCAAACAGAAACTCCGGAATTTCATTACAACTAAACCCTCACTCCAAAAAATACTACAAGGAGTCCTAAAGTCAGAACCTCAGAGGGACGAATAACAATGAAAGAAGGCCAAAAAAAAAAAGTTATTAAAAGAATAAATAAATAAAATCAAAGGAAAGACAAACACAATGGCAAATACAGATGCTAACATATCAATATTAACTCTAAATGTAAATGGACTAAACTCTTCAATAAAAAGACACAGAGTTGCAGCCTGGATTAAGAAACAAAACCCAACCTTTTGCTGTCTCCAGGAAACACATTTAGCTACAAAAGATAAAAATAGGCTCAAAGTTAAAGGATGGAAAACAATCCTACAAGCAAATGGACCAAAAAAGAAAGCAGGAACAGCTATACTTATATCAGATAAAACAGATTTCAAACTCAAAAAGATAAAAAGAGACCCCAATGGTCACTACATTATGATCAAGGGGACAATACTTCAAGAAGAAATAACACTCATTAACATATACTCACCAAACGAAGGAGCACCAAAATATATCAGACAACTGTTGTCCTCTCTGAAAACAGACATCAGAGAAAACACATAAGTAGTGGGAGACTTCAACACACCACTATCAACAATGGATAGATCAACAAGACAAAAAATAAGTAAAGAAACCAAAGCTCTAAATAAGGACCTAGAGCAATTGGGCTTAACAGACATCTATAGAACACTAAACCCCCAAAAAACGGAGTACACATTTTTCTCAAGCGCACACGGATCATTCTCCAGGATCGATCACATACTGGGGTACAAGACAAACATCAACAGATACACCAAGATTGGAATCATATCAACCATCTTTTCTGACCATGAAGGCATCAAACTAGAAATAAACCATAAAAAGAAGGCAAGGAACTTTCCTACCTCATGGAGATTAAAAACCACACTACTGGAAGACCACTGGACTAATGAGGAGATCAAAGAAGAAATTAAAAAATTCTTTAAATTGAATGACAAGGAGGACACCAATATCCTAAATGTATGGGATGCAGCAAAAGCAGTAATAAGAGGAAAATACATAGCAATAGAAGCTCACATCAAGAAACAAGAAAGAACTCAAAGAAACAACCTAATCTCGAAGCTCTAAGATCTAGAAAAAGAATAACAAAAAAAACCCCAAAACCAGCAGAAGAAAAGAAATAATAAAAACAAAAGCAGAAATAAATGAAATTGAAACTAAAAAAACAATCCAAAAGATCAATGAAACCAAGAGCTGGTTCTTTGAAAAAATCAACTCAAAATGGATTAAAGAACTAGACATAAGACCTGAAACCATAAAATATATAGAAGGAAATATAGGCGAAACACTACGTGATTTGCACATCAAAGACATCTTTACAGACACATCACCCAAAGCAGTGATAGTGAAGACAAAGATAAACAGCTGGGACTACATCAAATTAAAGAGCTTCTGCACAGCAAAAGAGACAATAACAAAAACAAAGAGAAACCCCACCAACTGGGAGAACATTTTTGCACCCAACACTAATGATAAAGGACTGATCACAAAAATCTGCAAAGAGCTGATGAGACTCAACAACAACAAAGAAAATAATCCAGTCAAAAAATGGGCAGAAGAGCTAAAAAGAAACTTCTCTGAAGAGGAAATGAAAATGGCCAACAGGCATATGAAAAAATGTTCAACATCACTTGTCATCAGGGAAATGCAAATCAAAACTACCATGAGATACCATCTTACACCAGTGAGAATGGCACATATTAAAAAAACTAGCAACAACAAATATTGGCGAGGGTGTGGAGAAAAAGGAAATCTTCTGCACTGTTGGTGGGAGTGCAAACTGGTCCAACCACTGTGGAGAGCTGTGTGGAGATTTCTGGACCTACTAAACATAGAGCTTCCATATGATCCAGCAATTCCACTCCTAGGTATTTACCCAAAGGACACAGAAACATCAATTCCAAAGAGCACCTGCACCCCTATGTTTATAGCAGCACTGTTTACAATAGCTAAGCTTTGGAAACAACCCAAATGCCCAAAAATAGATGACTGGATCAAGAAGATGTGGTACATATATACCATGGAATATTACTCAGCATTCAAAAAAGATAAACACATGCAATTTGCAGCAACATGGATGGCGCTGGAAGGGATCATGCTCAGCGAAATAAGCCAAAAAGAAAAAGAAAAATACCGGATGGTCTCACTCATAGCAGGAATCTAGAAAACTTAAATAAGGGACCAGGAAAACGAATAACTATAAGGAAGTGAAAATCAAAATCAACAAAAAACTACGAACCAGAGACACTTTTAAGGGGGCGGGGGTGGGAGGGGTGAGATTGGGGTCAGAATGGGGGGGCTGCAATTGTATGGGGAATATAAAAATAAAATTTATTATTAAAATAAAAATAAATAAATAAGTAAATAAACTAAAAAAAAAAGTTTCTAAGTTGGCATTGGAGCTTTTGAACATGAATACTAACTATACTTTCTGTCTCTGGAGTTTTGGAATGTTCAGTGAATGAGCTATAAAATTCATAGGTTTTGCAGTTGCATTATGATGATGTCAACTTTATTTGAGCTTTCAAAACATGTTATTATTTTAAATTAATTGCATTAGAAGATGTTTAAATTTAGCCTTTTCAACCGCAAATGTTATTTTGACATTGAAACAATGTCCTTATTTTAATGACAATTTTCATTGATCCATATTAATTTTGTTTAATAAATTTAAACCCAATGTCCTTATTGGGTTTAACTGTTAATGGCACAACTTTTTGCTGACTCTGATATTTCTGACTTTGTTAGATGTTAAACCCATGCCTGTGTCCCTGATAAATATCTTCATGTCTTTTTAATTTATAAGAGTTGACAACATTCAATTTTCAGAAAAAGGAAAAATTTTTCATCTACCTCTCTACGTTCTTCTGACTGGCCAAATAGTTAAATTTACATAACACAGATTAACATAGAAAAAATTTAATTTTGTACATTGGGGATCACCCTTAGGAGACTGAAGGTGACCAAAGCAAACAGGTTTTTATAACTTTTTGAAAGAAAATAATAAATTTTTAAAACATTGATAAGATAATAAAACAAGCTTGAGGCCCAATTCTTAAAGAACTAGCAGTATTTGTTTACATTGATTTCTTTGCTCAGAATTCCCTCTTTGTTGTTAAGAATATCTCAACCTTCTGATACAGGGAAGATGTGTGGTTTTTTTTTTGGTTTTTTTTTTTGATATTTCTGACTTTAGTGGGGGTAGGAAAATCAGAGTGTCTTTCTTTCTTTTCTTTTTTTTTTTTTAAGATTTATTTATTTATTCATACAAGCACTGGGTATAGTCAGAAGCACAGGAGCGTGACAGAATTCACCAGAGCCAGAACGGGGAACAGAAAAGTCAGACTGATCAAACACACTGCTGAGGGGAGCAGCAGATGCAGCAGGAGAGAGGTCTGTCGCACCTTGTGGGACCCTCACTGCAGAGGCTGCGGGCAGCTTTGCAGCCCAGCGCTCAACTGCTGCACCACCAGGGGATGCCCCAGAGTGTGTTTCTTAACTCATTTCTGAAGCAATTAAAAATTTTAAATAATCAAAGTTTCAAAACTTTGAAAAATACCTATATAACAAATATTTGTACTGAATTTCCTTCATTGCTAGTCTGATAAATTATGTAAGATTTCGGATTGCCACTCTTCCTGCAATAAACCAAATATATAATCGTTTAGGTAAAGTTGTGTAAGTGCTTTGAAAAAGAATGGTACTCTATAAAATTCAACATGCTGATGGATATTGTTTGTTCTGATTTTAAAAGCCTTTTGTGTTACAGCTTATACGTATAATCAGTCTATAAATATTTTTGGTGATTAATCCTCCCTTTTATCAAATACTTATCTAGACCTTATGTCAAATCAGATATTTTATAGTTCTTCTCTTTCCTTATTGTATGTAACCTTGGAATTAAGATATATGTTCTGTAGATAAAATATGAATGACTTTTATTTTACATCCTGTTGACTGAGGAGATGGGGTGTATGAGATTGTTTTTTCCGATGTAAATTTCAAGTTGCAATTTTGCAATATTTAACTTAAAAATCAGAATAACCATTTTGCTTTGAATAATAAAACTTTATTTTCATCTAATTTTTACTCTTATATTTGAAATAAACATTTTTGACAACCAGAGGAAATAAATCACCTACTAGTTTAAGTACAGAAGAACAACAAAGGGAAATTAAATCCTCATTTCTCTAAACTTCTTTGATTTTTTCTTTAGTAAGTGTTTATCACATATTAAGAGAAAAAATAATTCTAAAATATAAGGAATAATCTATGGAAAATGTAGACATCATGGTGTTAAGAATCCACAGGTGTTCCAGCAATAAAAAGTCATGTAAGTATTTAGATACTCTCAAATTTAGAGATGGAAAGATACATTAGTTTGTCCAATAGCCCAAAGAGACCATGCCCAAAGACTTCTCTTTTATTTTCTAATAAGAAGAAAATAAAATTACTATATTAACCAACATGGAAAAATAAAACAATATGAGGAAACACAAATGGAAAACAAATAGTTAAGAAAATAGAAGGTTGACTAAATTATGCTTAAGAATCTGCTGCTAGTTTATGAAATCTTCCATTTTTGTTTTTCTGGTACCATATTATGATAGCCTGTCTAACCTGGACATTCGTACTAACAGCGTCAAAAAGAAGTACCACAAAAGTTTTCTGTGTAAATAATATATTTTCTTTGCATTTATAATACATTTACATTTTTCCTTCTCTTGAATGGAAGATTTTAAAAAAAATTTTCTATTTTAAACTGATAGAATATTTCTATAGAATATTTAGTGTTTCTATATAATAAATCTTTTGAAAAACAAGTTAATCATTATCCTCAAGTATGAAACGATTGTAGCGTTCACATACTAAAAATTTTAGAGATTAGATATGAAATATTATTGGCGATGGTTGGTGAATTTTGTAAGAAGGATGATGTTTTCTATTTTTCTCCTTTTTTCCTCAGTGGTATCAAGGACAATTCAAAATAGATGATTTGGTTTCTCATCCAATTTTTCATAGTTGTATGTAAGTCATAGGGTTCAAAGAAAGAGCAAGGGGAAGAAGATAACTTTAACTCATTAAGTAGATGAAACCTTTCTTAGGAAAGTGAAATTGTAGTTTTATGGTGACTTCATCATACTAGTTATATAATTATATACATTATATTCTGCCTCTAGAAATAATGCTGTGTGGTTAGAACTATGTAAAAATGGTCATTGTTAAAAAATAGCACTGTGAGATAAGAAAGGGAGTATTATATACAATCAATACATAGAATATAAAGTTGAATTCTTTCTGGTAAGACTTTTTCACTTTTTTGTGATAGTTATATTTTTAAATTTTTTATTGTAACTAGTTATACTACACAATAACACGGTATATGATGCTGAGATATATATAGGTTCACATCGCTTCAGATATGTTACCACACCACACCCACCACCAAGGCATCCATAGTCCTCTACTGGGCCCCCTTCTCTTTTTGCTCTCCATCTTCACTCTTCCTCTCTGGTAGCCTAAATTTTACAGTCAGATTTCTAGGACTTGTTTTTGTCTGACCTGTGTTTTGTTTCTCGATATTACACACATGAGTGAAACCATCAGTACTTGTTTTTCTCCTTCTGGTCTATTTCGCTTACATAATTCACACTAGTTACATCCTTGTTTTCACAAATGGCAAGGTTTGTTTTTTTGTTTTTGTTTTTGTTTATGTAGCTTATATATATATGTGTGTGTGTATATATGTATGTATATATATATATATATATGTGTGTGTATATATATAGTTGTATATATGTATGTATATGTGTGTGTGTGGTATAGTTGTATAGTATTCCAGTGTTTGTTTGTATACTGTGTCTTCTGGTCCAGTGTCTGTGGGAAACAGTTTGGAGGATTCTCAAAACATTAAAAATAGATCTACTATATGATCCAGAGCTCCACTCCTAGGTATCTACCTTTAGAATGAAAAAAACACTAATTTGAAGGGATGTATCCACTTTTATGCTTATTAAGCTCTATTTACAATACCCATGTTATATATAGAAATAGCCTAAATGGCCAAAGACAGATGAATAGACTAAGAAATTTTCTCTAAGAAGTGTATATTTCATTACAGGAACCTCACATTAAGATATATGAATGAGGATTTTTTTAAATGTGAAATACTTTAAGTAAATCATATGTAAGTGAAATCAAAACACTTGCAAGTGAATTATTTTATACATGGATACATTTACTGTTTAGTAAATTCTTTATGCCAAACTATGAACAATAACTGCCCATATTTTAGTGACACTTATATACTTGGAAGCTTTTGGTCATTTAAGTAACTTAATTTTTCCACATACATTTACAAACCCATATGTGTAATGTGTATTTATGTGTGTATATATAATCAATTTTGTATACATGAAGATGTACACAATTTCAGAGTTGTTTGAATTTTAACAAATATCTATGTCCACATATCCATCACGACAATCAAAATATAGAATGTTTTCATGACACCACAGAGTTCATTATAGTCCTTTGTAAAGTCATCTTCCTTTTATCCTCAATCACTGACATTTTCTTATTACTATGGATTAGGATTTCTCTACTTGCACTATTAATTTTGGGTTGATTAATTCTTGCTGCCAGAGGGGTGCTGTCCTGTGAACTGATGGATTTTTAGCAGCACTAAAAAATCCACTAGATGCCAGAACTTTCTTTGTGCCTCACTTCCCAGTTGTAATAGCCAGAAATGTCAATAACCATTGTAGAAATATCCCCAGGGGAACAAAGCCTTTGCGAACCACTGCTAAAGATTAGTTTTACCGGTTCTTGCTGTTCATACAAATAAAACCATATAGGATACATTCTTTATGCCTGCTTTCTTTTTCTCAGCATAATAGTCTTGAATTTCATTCAGTTTGTATGTGTACATTCACTTGTTTATTTTACTAAGTAAGACCCTGGTGGTGATAAACTACAACTTGGTTAAGTGTCCCCTCTTTGTTTATATTTTCTTTAAATACTTCAGCTGCAGGAAAATCTTTGCTAATTGTATCATGTCAGACCTTTCTGAGACTTTCTACTAGTTAATTAGCTACTGATTTAGAATCACATTTTCCCCTTTTGTCATGCTAGTTATTTCAAAATTGAATGTTGAATGCTATTAATTTTGCATTGAGTGCTGGATTTTTTTTTTTTTTTAGAGTAATGGACATTTTTGACTTCTTTAGTCAAGAAGTTAGTAGTGGATCAGTTTGGTCTTTCAAGACTTTCATTTTAGGGCAGATGAAGAGTTGCCTTTTCTTTATGATTTATCTAATTGGTGATTCTTACTAAGTCATTATAAGGTGTAACCTTTCTGGCACTCTACTAGTTGAGGAGTATTCTTCACTCTTTTTGAAACTTGGACATCACCTTGTCCTACATACATTCTCGGAGCTGTTCATTTTATAACTGCCAGCTCTCCTTTGCCCAACATTGTGGAGTTTTACTCTTCACTTGCACAGCTGATTACTTAGCAGTCAACATAATATACACTTATATAGATTTTTGGAGTTCATTCTCTGCTCTTCCTCTCCAGTACTCTGATCCACCAATTTTAGCCTCATCATTGTCTTTGCAATTTTACTTTTGTCTCTTCAACTCAGCAGTACCTACCTCCAACACACCCTTCCTTATACAGTGATCTTGAAAGTCCCTTCAAGAGAAAAACAAGACCAGTCATGAAGCTCATCTGTTTTGTTTCCCTCTTCTCTGACAGTTTTGTGTTTCCTATTGGCCAGTGTCTGAAAACAGTGGTTTGATATATTTTACCCAGTTTTGTTTATGGAAGGAGAACAAGACTATTCTCATTTGCTCTATTATGACCAGAAGCAATACTTTTTCTCCCCTCATTAAAAGCACAGAAATGTGGGGAAACAGAATTCTGTGCATCATTCACATCAATTCTCTGAGGACCACTAGTTTAGAGTTGTCATATTTCTATGGTACCATTCCTATGATTCCATCCTCTTGTCTTATTCTCCATATGCAAAAGCATTGCTAGAATAACACCTTGGCCTCTCTCTGGACATCCTCATATCTGCACAAAGTTGGAAGGCATGTTGGTAGATGAATTTGGGGGGAGGAATGAAAATTTGGGATTAGCCTAACTTGAAGAGTATACTTTCAAGCCTACTATTTGATTATATTTACACCTTTTCTACCATGTACAGTAAGGGGAGGCTTTTGGTGTCTTCTCACTGTGATTGAATAAATTTATTCAGTTCAGGAGAGAGCTGTGGAAGGCCATGTAGCAGCAGATCCAAGTGATGGTGCCAGTTTGCTGTGGCAGTACTAACACCAATATTTTGAACTCCATTTATCTACTCCTATTTATCACATGATCCCAAGCTTGGAGGGGGAAATAAAAGGAGTTAATACTCTCTTCTAACTCAGTAATTATCACAGATACACCTTTTTTTTGTTTGTTTGTTTGTTTTTGTTTTTTGGGGAGGGTGTTAACATATCAAATCACTGTTTTTAACTGATGGCTAGGGGAAACTAACCAAAAATTATAAAGGATGCAGAGTCTCTTTGTTAAGTAGTCATGCAGATTCCAGTTCAGCATTTCTTTATTACCTCAAATCCAATTCCAGGTATGTGAAATAGGGTCCTTCAGCTCCTCCAACTGGTAAATTCAGATGCATCCTATATTTGCTGTTTCATTACTGTTTACAATTATACTGCCCTGTGCTCTTTTCCTTAAAATGAATTGATGAGAAAGTGAAACAGAATAGCAAATATGAAAGGAAAGAAACTGGAGAGCAAGAAGAGGAGGGTATACAGCAGGAAGGAGGGAAAGTATAAATTAGAAATTATAAAAAATAATGATTTATGAAAGATCTATATGGACACCCTCTATTTGAAATAGGTAGTAGAAAAGGCAGGTTTAGATATGGATAGAGGAGATGTCATAGAGAAATAAAGAAAAAAGAATTGCTTTTGCCTTTTCAGTCATGCAAAACAAAGTGATTTTTATTGGACTCTAGGTAGATTATTCTTGGGAAATAAGTAATGTAACTATGCTGATTGGAAACAATAAAATTTAATTGTAATGCTGTTGAGTTTGGTCTTTTACTAAGTTTATAGTAAGACAGATTTAACACTAAAATTTTGTTCTTAATAGCATAGTTTTCAACAAAATTATCAGCTTGGCTTATTTCTTGAGTTTAGATGAAAGGTTTTGAGAATTTTTATTAAAAATAATCACTTTCTTCTTTGATTTAATAAATTATTTTTCTCCAATTTTTGCTTGGTTAAGACTATTATGATATGTTAAGGTGCATTATCATCTTGATGTTCAAAAGAATATATTAGATTAGTACTAAATACCAGAATTATACATTATTTCAGCAAAACAATTCTTTTTTTTTTTTTTTTAATATTAAATTTTATTTTTATATTCCCCCATACAATTGCAAACGCCCCATTCTGACCCCAATCCTTCCCCTCCCGCCCCCCCCCCCCCAAAAAGTGTCTCTGGTTCATAGTTTTTTGTTGATTTTGATTTTCACTTTCTTATATTCATTTTCCTGGTCCCTTATTTAAGTTTTCTAGATTCCTGCTATGAGTGAGACCATCCGGTATTTTTCTTTTTCTTTTTGGCTTATTTCGCTGAGCATGATCCCTTCCAGCGCCATCCATGTTGCTGCAAATTGCATGTGTTTATCTTTTTTGAATGCTGAGTAATATTCCATGGTATATATGTACCACATCTTCTTGATCCAGTCATCTATTTTTGGGCATTTGGGTTGTTTCCAAAGCTTAGCTATTGTAAACAGTGCTGCTATAAACATAGGGGTGCAGGTGCTCTTTGGAATTGATGTTTCTGTGTCCTTTGGGTAAATACCTAGGAGTGGAATTGCTGGATCATATGGAAGCTCTATGTTTAGTAGGTCTAGAAATCTCCACACAGCTCTCCATAGTGGTTGGACCAGTTTGCACTCCCACCAACAGTGCAGAAGAGTTCCTTTTTCTCCACACCCTCGCCAACATTTGTTGTTGCTAGTTTTTTTAATATGTGCCATTCTCACTGGTGTGAGATGGTATCTCATGGTAATTTTGATTTGCATTTCCCTGATTACAAGTGATGTTGAACATTTTTTCATATGCCTGTTGGCCATTTGCATTTCCTCTTCAGAGAAGTTTCTTTTTAGCTCTTCTGCCCATTTTTTGACTGGATTATTTTCTTTGTGTTGCTGAGTCTCATCAGCTCTTTGCAGATTTTTGTGATCAGTCCTTTATCATTAGTGTTGGGTGCAAAAATGTTCTCCCAGTTGGTGGGGTTTCTCTTTGTTTTTGTTATTGTCTCTTTTGCTGTGCAGAAGCTCTTTAATTTGATGTAGTCCCAGCTGTTTATCTTTGTCTTCACTATCACTGCTTTGGGTGATGTGTCTGTAAAGATGTCTTTGATGTGCAAATCCCGTAGTGTTTCGCCTATATTTCCTTCTATGTATTTTATGGTTTCAGGTCTTATGTCTAGTTCTTTAATCCATTTTGAGTTGATTTTTGTGTATGGTGTGAGGTAGTGGTCAAGCTTCATTCTTTTGCATGTAGCGACCCAGTTTTCCCAGCACCATTTATTGAACAAACTTTCTTTGCTCCAATGCATAGTCTTTGCTCCTTTGTCAAAGATTAGTTGACCATAAATCTGTGGGTTTATTTCTGGATTTTCTATTCGATTCCATTGGTCTGTATGTCTGTTCTTGTTCCAATACCATGCAGTTTTGATGATTATGGCTTTGTAGTATAGTTTGAAGTCTGGGAGTGTGATGCCTCCATTTCCTTCTTTTTTTTTCAGTAGAGCTTTGGCTATTCGGGGTTTTTGGTGATTCCATATGAATTTCATCAATAATTGTTCTATTTCTTTGAAGAATGCCATTGAGATTTTGATTGGAATAGCATTGAATCTGTATATTGCTTTTGGTAGGATGGCCATTTTAATAATGTTTATTCTTCCAATCCATGAGCAGGGGATGTCTTTCCATTTCTTTGTGTCTTCTTCTATTTCTTTTAACAGTGTTTTATAGTTTTCTTTGTATAGGTCCTTTACCTCTTTTGTTAGATTTATTCCCAAATATTTGATTTTTTTTGTTTCAATAATAAAAGGGGTGGTTTTTTTGATTTCTTCTTCTTCAGATTTATTGTTTGTGTATAGGAAGGCTACTGACTAGCAAAACAATTCTTTATGTGTATATTTGAGTTGCATATGTATATGTATTTATATATTCATGTATTTGAGAGAGTATGTATATAGCTTTGATATGTAAAGATTTGTGATATTTTGTAAATCAGTAAATATTTATATAAAATATGGTTTTATATAAATTATATAATTTTCTACATGATAGACATGAGGATACATAGCTGATATTTTAGATTTAAATAAAATGAAATTTAGGTCATAGGAATGATATGTATATCCTGACTTGATTGTACTATTATAATATATATATAAATATACATACACATTATGCATACATATGTGTGTACACTTGCATATACTTTCTGATACATAAATTTTATGATGTCAGGTGACCTTATCTGTCTTGATTATTATAGCCATGTAGGAAAAACTCCACACATATTAATTGAATGCATTTTACAAAGATTAGATGGAAAAGTCAAGTTAAAGTAGTTTGATATGATATAAAGTTTAGTTTTTAAAACCTGTAAGAATAAGGACTTGCTTTCTTTATTATAATTTTATTTTCTTTAAGAAAAGGTAAAGAGTTAATTGAAACCCTCTCTGTTATGGGGTTGAGCATTAGTATCTTCCTGATGGGATTTATAGGACTAACTTAGGGTTTAGGCAGATGCATCTTGCAGCATTAATGCTCCCAGATCAAAACTCTGGGCAGAAGCAATGTGACCTTTGATCCTGTGTTTTCAGAAGGTGCTTGTTACCTTTAATCTCCTAAATCTCCTTCAAAGAAAGTGGTAAAAAGAATGAGTTGATGCAATCACCAACTTCCCCCATGCTTTTCTAGAAAATGAGAGAACATAGTTGCTGCTTTTTATTTTTCACTTCCTACATATATGTTTATGAGGTAATGTATATGTATGTATGTATAATAGTGTGTATACATGTGTATATCCATATACATACACATACATGCTTTTTTAATGACATTTAGATTTTTCTTTAACAATATTTATAGATTTTTTTAATACAAAATAGCATGGGAATAAAGTTTAAGTGGAAGATAGAAAAATTTCATGGGCAAAATAAAATTAAAAGTATATGTAAATGGTAATATATTCATGAAATTGCTTATAAAGAAAAGAAGTTATGTTTTAGCCATACTATTTCATCCTCATTCATTATTTTCATTTTTCTTCAAGAAGAGAAATAATTGATTAGAGGTTGCCTACATTTATGCTTTTTTTTGCTTTATAAGAAATGAATAAAATTATACCCAAATATACATGAAGAATTAATGTAATATTCATGTCAGTCTGTGTAATAAAACCTTAAGAACCACACTGTCTATTAAACCAAATATTCAGTAATGAATCATGTTTATGTAAGAAAATTCAAGAATTATGGTTATAAATCAATAATCCATTTTTTGAGCTTTTAATAAATGTGGTAATTAGCAATCAATGATAAATATATAATGAATGAAAAATGTCTGTTTTCCTTTGAAAGCCATATATATGCTATACATTTGTTGGAATTTGTAATTTTAAACAACATTAATACTTTACAGTGCATCTAGCTTGTTATAATAATCAGCTATCTTTCTTATTAGACAATGATCTTGGCAAACTTTTACTGCGCTTCAAAGTATCTGACAAACAAACTGAGTGGATAGAAAACTGTCGAAGACAATTTTGCAAAATGATGAAGGCCAAACCTGATATAATCAGTGGAGGTGGTGAGTACCTTGTTTAATTTTTGTGGGGATTTTGTGTGGCAGTTAATAGAGACTGTGTTCCCAGAATATGAGTACTGGCATGTCCAGAAATGCATAATACTGATTCCAGGACTCCACTAACTTCTGAGAAACTTTGTGATCCTGAGGGGGAAAACAATAAAATCTGAGGACCTATTAAGTTTTTTTAAAATAAAAGATCTTGGGAAGCAAGATTGAAACTGTTCTACTTTTGCCTCAGTAGCAGTATGTTTGGTTTCATCAGACTTCACCCAAATACACCATCATACTGCTATATTATTAGCAGTTTTATTGAGTGTTTTGAAACACTGCTCCATCCAGTCAAATAAATTTATTGACCCTAAGGAAATGTTGTTTTGAAGTAGTGTTTTCTAAACTTGCAAAAATATTTTTATATTTAGACATTTATATGTGTATTCATGTTCTAAAATCATTTTTAATTAACATTATTTTTAATAAAGAAGGTCTAAGAAAAATTCTAATGTTATACAAGATAGACTTCTTGAAAATTACAATTTAAAATAACTATCCACTATATTGACCATGGCTTTCATATTTGTATCATTTGTTATAAAATTAAAAATTAGAATTAAATATAATTCTATCTTTTGTTTTTGAAGAAATAATATTTTTTTAGGGAATGATTTTATGTATAGTATTATCTATCCAGGCCAGGAAAGAATCACTTTTCACTTCTAAGTCAGACAGACAAATTTTACTTTTGTCCTCAACATTATTGACTTTTCCTCTGACAGAGAGGAATCTATTTCAACCTTTTGTTAGGGGCCTCCCCGGTGGCGCAGCGGTTGAGCGCTGGGTTGCAAAGCTCCCTGCGGCCTCTGCAGCGCCGGTTCGATCCCGGGCTGCTCCCCGCCCACCGGAGGAGGGTCCCACGTGGCGCGCAGACCTTTCCTGCCGCCCCCGCCCGCCGCTCCCCTCAGCGGTGTACCTCGGTCCCTCTGCCTGTTCTGCTCTGGCTCTGGTGAATTCTGTCACCCTCCCACGCTTCTGACTGTACCCAGTGCATGTATAAACAAACAAACAAATAAATAAAATATGTGTGCCTCTTAAAAAAAAAAAAAAATTAACAAATTTTCTATAGAAGTTTTAGATTCACAACAAAATTGAGTGGAAAGTAACAGAGTTTATATATATATATCCTGTTCCTACACATATACCACTTCCCACAATCAACTATCAATTCTTGTTACCCTTACTAGAATCAATGAACTTGCATTGACACATCATTAACATACAAAGTCCATAGTTTATAATAGGTTCTAGAGTCTGTGAATTTTGACAAATGTATAATGACATGTATCCAGCAATATTGTGTTACACAGATGGGTTTCATTGCCCTAAAAATCCTGTGCTTTTCCTATTTGTTCCTCCCTCTCTCCCAGCAACCTGACTAGCATACTTTTTTTTTTAATATTTATTTATTTATTTATACAAGCACTGGGCACAGTCAGAAGCACAGGAGGGTGAGAGAATTCACCAGAGCCAGAGCGGGGAACAGAACAGGCAGACCGACGAAATACCTGCTGAGGGGAGCAGCAGGCGTGGCAGGAGAGGCCTGCACACCATGTGGGACCCTTGCCAATGGCCTGGGATCTTACCAGCGCTGCAGAGGCTGCAGGCAGCTTTGCAGCCCAGTGCTCAACCGCTGCACCACCAGGGGAGGCCCTGACTAGCTTACTTTTGATCATTTTGCCTTGAACAGATAACATAAGTTGCAAAGTATAATGTATTCTGATTTTAAAAAGGGAGTAAGTTGTGCATAGATCCTAGCCTTGGAGTTCACATATTTTTTTTTTTCTTGTATGTGTGAATAATGATGATCAGATGATATAGCCTAATTAGTTATAATTTTCTGTCTGTATTGAAATCATTTAGCAAATTCTGAAGTAATCCTTAGAGGATCTAAAGATAACAGATGACTTTTTTCCAGTTTTACATTGAATGGATTCTCAGTGAAGCTATTAAAATTTAATTTACATTGGGAACATTGTTATGAATATTAAAAGGTATGTGCTTTGAATTGGACCCCCTTAAGGGTGTAACTATGAAAATTCAGATGAATTTTATCTTCTAACTAGCTTGTGATACAGAGATGTATTATCATGGATTATTCTTGACCTTTAATATTCTAATTATTCTTTTGTTTACTACAGCTTTAGTAGAATTGCTTGAAAAATTCGTGTTTCATCTCTCTGAAAGCCCATCTGAATGCTACTTCCCCTCAGTGGAATACACAGGTACATTTTAAACATTTTGAATTTTGAAACACAATGTGCAAATAGGTAATATCTCAGAGATGTACAGATTATCAATAAAACAAGTTTTCCCATCCTAAAATGCTCTCACTTGATGCAACTGCTTCCCAGATACCTTTTCATTTCTTGTCTGCAAATACCTGAGTTTCCTTGTAACTATGACTCCTTTTTGAAAGTGGGCTTAAGGCATATTTCTTGACTTCTGAATTTACCCACTATCCTCCAATTTTTTCATCTGCTTATTCTGTTTTGCCTACCTTATGTATTGATGACTTCTAGATTTACTCTTCTACTGAAAGATCTAATATAAATATCATTCTCATGTTTTCAGCTGCCTAATAAATAAACATCACCTGAATGTACTGTAAATACCCTCAAACTTGAAATGTGCAACAGGGTCTTCATCTCAACATACTTATTGATATCATCTTTCCTTCATATTATCTGTTTGGGTGGATAGTATAATCGCCAATGGTATATTTGAGCCAGAAACTGAGGAATCATAAATTCTAAGTCCATATCCCTTCCAATTGTCAAACCCTGGTCCTCCCTGGTAGCCTAGGAGTTAAGTCTCAGCACCATCACTGATATGGCCTGATGTTAATTCCTGGCCAGAGAGCTAACAACCCACATGGCACAGTAGACCTTTCCTGTCTATCCTGCTGCTCCCCATAGCAGTGTATTTCAGTAGATCCACCTGTTCTGCTCCCCACTCTGTCTCTGGTGAATCCTCTCACCCCCCGCACCTCTAGCCCACACCCTGGTTCTTACACACACACACACACACAAATCAAACCATATTCATTATTCTTAATATGTCTCAATTTTATCAATTTAATGTTGCTATTTTAGTTTAAGCCATTATTTCTTAACTATGATATTACTACAGCCCCTTTACCTGGTATCTCTAATTGGAGTCTGACTTCTTTTCAAATGGACTTTTTATAAAGAAGTAAAGTAAACAAACAGACAAAGCAAAATGAAAACAAACCCATGGATTCTGACAACAGAACTAAGGTTACTAATGTGAAATGTGGGAGGTAGCAAAGGACAGAGGGAGTCTATGGAGGAATGCTAGTATTTGACTGTGGCTGTGGTATGTATCATACATTAGAGAAAGTGTTTGAACCTGTGCTACTAAAACACAGGCAGAGTTATAAACCAGTTAACTCAATTAAAAAATAATTCATTTTCAAAAGTATTCTTTATGTTGTTTTCAGATTAGCTTTGAGCTCAAATGTGACCCACTCATTTCTCTATCCCTTAGAAACTCACCATTGACCATTGCATAATGTTTAAATTCTTATAGTAATTATTATTCCCTTTCCTCCTTTAGTATCATCCCTTTCTCTCTATGCCTTATATTTATTTCTCAGGAAGACTAAATCAATAACAGCACTACCAACTTTTTTCTCCAACATTTATTCAAAACATTTATTCAAAAGTAGATCTCTGTAATAGAACTTTTTTAAGCATGGAGATACAGCAGTAAATAAAAATGGGGAAAAAAACACATTACCTTTGTGGAGTATACCTTTTGGTAGGAAGAAAAACAGTAAATAAATAAAAGTATGTCAGTATGTCAAATAGTATGGTGATAAATGGAAAATACTCATTAGGGTATGGGTGAGAATTACAGTCTTAAACAGTGCTAAGATCAGCAGAAGGTAGGTAAGGTAATTGATACCTCTGGGCAATTTTGTGTGTTCATATATGAGACACTTCTTATGTGTTATCATCATCCACCCCTAGAACTACTGTTGTAGTAGGCATAATCATTACATTTAAAATCAGGTAACTGTTCTCAGAGGTAGGAAAACAGAAATTGTAAAAAGAATTTTCAAGAAAAGAATTTGCGAAGAAAAGTATAGTTTTATGAATGAACCAGAAATACATGTATGAAAAACATATAGGGGTTAATGAACATGTCTCTGAGTAAGAAAAGTAATCATGGAGATTATGGTTAGAGTGTGGAGTGTGTATTTCTCCAGTCTTTGTTATAGAAATCTCCAATTTCTGCAGCTCTTTGGCACATTGTTCTTTTGGGTTGTATTTTCTGTATATAACCTAAAATTAACATTATGTCATATAGATTATTTAAATACTCAACAAGACTGATTGCTTAGAGTACATGCATTTAATGCCCTCTTCTCTTTCTAAATTATGCTGAATGAGATCTCAGATGTTGGCTTTGTTGAATATATTATCGAGTCAGATAAACCCTGAATGTGAATTTAAATTCTTTAAAGGTTCCAGCTGAACAACTATCTTTGCTGGAGTTTTAGAGTACAGCTGAAAATAAAGTGACTTCCTGTTGATTGATTGTTTAATATTTATTATTATAATATGGTAAGCTTGTTGCTAGTTTTGTTTTCTTCTCATAACTTTAGATATCCTTATCTTTTATCATTTATTTTTTGGCTGGTGGAACAATGTCTTGCTATTATAAAATTTCACTCTATTTACTTTAAATAAATAAAACCATGTTTTGCTATAAAAGATGTTTCAAAGCAAATGCTGAATAGATATATTCAATGTTTTTTCATGTTTCTTGAAATGAGAAATTGATTGTCTTTTTAAAAATGACAGCTTGCTAAACCCTAAGGTAGCTGAAATTAGAATAACACAATCATCCATCTGTTGTTAGCACCCTCAGGATTTCAATTCATTATAAAATTCTCAAATCTGGAAAAATCAAATTAGTTTGGCTGTTTATCCCCTTAAAGAAAGAGAAGAGAACAAACAGCTAAGGTTCTGCTCATTTGAAATTTGAAAATTCATACAGGTATCTTTACAAATTTTAACAGATATTAACTTCTGTCAACTCAAATCCCTGGAACGACTTGGTTTTTTTCCCCACTGTAATTGTTTCTTTGAAATGATAAATTATGTAGTCCTTTCAGAGTAGTAAATATCTTACCCCTTTGCTCTTTATGTTATAAATCAAGGAGTTGGGGAAGAGAATCAGAAATTTTTGCATTGTTTTGCTACTGGACCGTCAAGATACTTTTGAATGTAATATGTACGGTTAAATGGCATCTATACCTTTTTTGGTGATTCAGAAAATATGCTGCTTTCTATCAGAGATTTATAGAGCATATTTATGAGTATGCCCAATAATCAAGGTGTGGTCCATCCTTGAGGGAAATAGGACATACACCTAAAATGATGAATTAAGTTAATGCAGCATATAGTTAGAAAGTGAAAGAAATGAAGGGAATCTGACAATTTTCAGTTGGTTTTCCTTGTCTCCAAAAATATGCTAGGGCCTTAATTAAGTATGCTATTTGAATTGGCTCATTGTCAAATGAAGGAGTTTGTTTGAGTGTCACAGGTGTTCAGTAGGAAGAGTGATCAGTATTGACTAGTGCCATTGAGAAAGACAAGGAGGAAGCAATAATAGAGCAGGAGGAGTGACACTTGTGCTGCCTCCTGGGCTATTACAGCTGAAAGAAACAGGAGAGGAGAAGAGTCTTCCGAGCAAGGGTAATTGTATAATCAAAGACAAGGAAAGAATAATGCTTTTTTCCCCAAATAACACTGATTATACCTATTAGGAGGATGAGCATCTTAGAGTTGCTTGGTCACAAGGAATTGAATTTTATGGCAGCAAAATTTAATAAAATGGATAGGTGTTAAATGCATGTTAAAAAAGAAGCAACAGAACCTGCAGACTCACAGAGAAGGCAGGAGGTGGGAAGATCCATATTAACCAGTTGATTTGGCGGGGCCGGCCACCAAGAATTCCCTGGTAAGGACAGATACAGCAGGGTTTCAGAAGAGTCAGTAAACAGCCATGCAGTAACTGCTTTTCCAACCATGGATTTGTCCTTCAGTGAAGAAATTCTTTACTCTTCTAAAAATTTATTTTTTTCCACACCATCAGTCAAGTGCCAGGCAGAGTAGATTTAATTTCTTCTACCACTGCTCTCGGTGTTAGTTTGCAAACCAAAAATAGAACAGAATGCATTGCCAGAGGTGAGTGGTTTCAGTAAATAATAAGTAAATTTTTCAATTCATTTTATTCTGAGATAATTATATTTATAATCAAAATGATTGGTTATTTTGAACAATTAATATTAATGCTGAGTTTGAATCTAGTATTGTTAAGTAAACAGAGTAAGTATGATGCTACAAGTGTCATTGCTTGGTTGATCTTTTTTAAAACAATCTATTTCCTTATGCTTTTCACAGTGACTAGGGAGTGATTTTTATTTTCTATTGACTTCAGTCTACAGAGAATATTTTAAGTCTGTATCTATTTTCATCACTGTCTTCTGGTTTGACATGTAAAGCACAGTTTCTTTTGTTGTTGTTCATTGGATGGTAGTTTATTATTTTATTCACTCAGCTACTTGTTCTTTGACTCAATGCTTATTAAGCACTTAGGTACACCACAAGTTGTTGTGCATATGTCAATAATTACTTATTGCCAGTCTGAATAAAATCCTGCAGGAAATTAAAAAAAAATAAGAAATGAAGAGTTTCCAGAAAGAGGAAAGACTCAGAAAATGTTTTAAGGGTATATGTTAAAGGTGAGATTTTTAGCTTGTGCTTGATATGCTGTTTGACAACTTGACAAACAAAAAGTTAAGTGAAATAATCTTTTGTTACATACAACCTGAGCTAAATGCAATTACAAAGTAGGAGTTATAATCTCAGAAATAAAAACATGGACAGAAGTAAACAGACACTTTTTCAAAGAAGATATTCAGACCACACATGAAAAATGTTTATCATCACTTATCAGGAAAATGTAAGTAGAGATCACAGAGATACCACCTCCCACTTATGAGAATGGCCCATATGGAAAAGACCTTAGGAAACAACAAGCACTGGCAAAGAACCCTCCTGAATTGCTGGAAGGAGTGCAGACTGGTCTAGTCCTTATGGAAAGCAGTATGGAGGTGTCTCAAAACATAAAAATGGTTCTGCCATAGACCCACTAATTCCACTCTTAAGTATTTACCTGAAAAATTTGAAAACACTATTTCAAAAGGAAACCTGCATTCTCATGTTCTTTGTAACACTACATACAGTAGCCTAAGTATGAAAACAAGCTAAGTGCCTCAAAACAGATGAGTGGATCAAAAAAGATGTGTGTTTACACACAAACACACACAAAATGCAGACATTACTCACTTTGAACCTTAACTTGATTGCATTTTTCACTGATCTGGAAGTCAGCATCTTCTTGTAGAAACCATCCTGACCTAGATAATACCTGACATTGAAAATGCCCATTCTCAGCACTCCCCTACTGTTAAGGTATCTGTTTAATACTTTTCAGAAGAGAATAATTAGTATAATTGCAAGCACACTATCTACATATTAATGAATATTAAACTATAATTAATCAAGTATAGGATCACCAGCAGCAGATTTAGTTACTGAATCAGGTACTGAGCAAAAAGAGCTTTATGTCATTATCCACATGAATTTAATCTGATTATTCTGTATGGGGTATTGTTGAAGTTGTGTTTAAATTGTTGCTTAGAGATGTGCCATATTTAAGACAGGGAGCTCTGCCTCCAGACCTCACCAAAGCTGTGTGGAACTAAGAAAGGGCTGACCCCACAGTCAGAGATGAGCTGAAATCCCACATAAGCCAGGCCCTGCCACTGGCTGCTAGTTGGAGCCCAGAGGGGGACCCAGCCACCACCAGGGCAGTCCAAGGGCACAGGGAAGTGCCTCCAGATGTGCCATATTTAAGAGAATGAGCTCTGCCTCCAGACCTCACCAAAGCTGTGTGGAACTGAGAAAAGGCCAACCCCACATTCAGAGGTGAGCTGAAATCCCACACAAGCCAGGCCCCTCCACTGGGGCATAACAGTATTGGACTTGATTGGGCCACTAGTTTTTGTCATCTCAGAAGGAGCACACCAAAGAGATTGAAGCCAGTACCAACGACACAGTGTCCCAATGAATAGGACAAATTAAAAAACAAGCAGCAGGGAGAAGAAAAACTACAAGCAACCAAGCAAGTCCTCAGGGAAAAGACACACCACAGAAAGAAAATCACCCACCAGATTGCAACAATAGTGACTTGGAAGAACTTCTGAGCCTTCCAGATAGAGAATTTAGAATTGCCATGATTAAAAAACTGAAAGAAGTCATAAAGGAAAACAATGATTAGGGAAAAATAATCAACGATCAGAAGAATGAAATTGAGCCCCTAAAGAGGAAAGTGAAAGAAATTCAAGATATCAAAGGATTAATGGAGTAGCTAAAGACCTCTGGGGAAAGCAGTAAAAGCAGAATAGATGAAATGGAAGAACGAATAAGTATTCTCGAAGACACAGAAATAAAAAGAACAAAAACAGAAAAAGAAAGAGAAATACGAAGGAAAAAGAATGAAGAAAGACTTTGGGAATTATCAAACTTCATGAGGAAAGGAAATATAAGAGTTATAGGAAACCCAGAAGGTGAGGAGAGAGACATAGGAACAGAGAAAATATTCAAGGAGATAATCGAAGAGAACTTCCCAAGCATGAAGAAGGAGCTGAAAATGGACATACAAGAAGCAAGAAGAACACCAAACTTCCATGATGAAAGGAAAAATACGGCAAGGCACATTATAGTAATGCTCCCAAGAATCCAAGACAAGGAAAAAATAATGAAGCTGACAAGAGGGAAGAAACAGGTAACATACAAAGGAAAACCAATCAGGCTGACATCAGATTTCTACAAAGAAACGTTATGGGCAAGGAGAGAGTGGAGGGACATAGTCAACAAACTCCAAGACAACAAATGCCAACCAAGAATACTTTATCCTGCAAAGCTTTCCTTCCTCTATGAAGAAAAAATAAGGACCTTCCCAGACAACCAGAAACTCCAGAATTTCATTACAACTAAACCCTCACTCCAAAAAATACGGCAAGGAGTCCTAAAGCCAGAACCAACAAAGGGATGAATATGAATGAAACAAGAAAAAAAATAAAACCACAGAAAAGACAAAATGGCAAATATAGACACTACTGTATCAGTAGTAACTCTGTAAAACGGACTAAACTCATCAATAAAAAGATACAGAGTTACAGGCTGGATTAAGAAACAAAACCCTACCTTTGCTGCCTCTAGGAAACACATTTAAATACAAAAGATAAAATAGTCTGAAAGTTAAAGGATGGAAAACAATCCTACAAGCAAATGGACCAAAAAAGAAGGCAGGAACAGCTATACTTATATCAGATAAAACAGATTTCAAACTCAAAAAGGTAAAAAGAGATCCAGACAGTCACTACATTATGATCAAGGGGACAATACTTCAAGAAGACATAACACTCATTAACATATACTCGCCAAATGAAGGAGCAGCAAAATATATCAGACAGTTATTATTATCTCTGAAAACAGACATCAGAGAAAATACATATGTAGTAGGAGACTTTAACACACCACTATCAATAATGGATAGATCAATGAGACAAAAAATAAGTAAGGGGCCTCCCCTGGTGGCACAGTGGTTGAGCTGCAGAGCAGCCTCTGCAGCGCCAGTTTGATCCCTGGCCACCGGCAAGGGTCCCACAAAAAAAAAAATAATAAGTAAGGACACTAAAGCTCTATATAAGGATCTAGACCTCATGGGCTTAACAGACATCTATAGAACACTGAACTCCAAAAAATCTAAGTACACATTTTTCTCAAATGCACATAGATCATTCTCCAGGATCGATCACATACTGGGACACAAGACAAACATCAACAGATACACTGAGATTGAAATCATACCATCTGTCTTCTCTGACCATGAAGGCATCAAACTAGAAATAAACCGTAAAAAGAAGACAAGGAACCCTCCCACCTCATGGAGATTGAAACCCACACTGCTGGAAGACCACTGGACTAATGAGGAGATCAAAGAAGAAATTAGAAAAAAAAATACTTCAAGTTGAATGACAAGGGGGTACCACTTTCCAGAATGTATGGGATGCAGCAAAAGCAGTAATAAGAGGAAAATATATAGCAATACAGACTCATATCAAGAAACAAAAAGAACTCAAAGAAACAACCTAATCTCACATCGCAAAGAACTAGAAAAAGAACAACAAAAAACCCCTAAAACCAGTAGAAGAAAGGATATAATAAAAAAGCAGAAATAAATGAAATCAAAACTAAAAAAAAAATCCAAAAGATCAATGAAACCAAAAGTTGTTTCTTCAAAGAAATAAATAAAATAGACAAATCTCTTGCCAGGCTCACAAAGGAAAAACGGGAGAAAGAACAAATAAATAGGATCACAAATGAAAGAGGAGAAATCACAACCGACACAGCAGAAATCAAAAGAATAATCAGAAAGGACTATGAACAGTTATATGTAAATAAGCTCAACAATCTAGAAGAGATGGACAAATTCCTACAACTTTACAATCACCCAAAGCTAGATAAAGAAGAAATAGAACACCTAAACAACCCAGTTACAAGCAGCAAAATTGAAATCGTAATCAAAAACCTCCCCAAAAACAAAAGCCCAGGACCAGATAGATTTACAAATGAATTCTACCAAACATTCAAAAACTAATTAGTGCCTATCCTTCACAAACTCTTCCAAAAAATTGAGAAGGAAGGGATAATACTTAACATGTTCTATGAAGCCAACATTATACTAATACCAAAACTAAACAAGGATAACACAAAAAAGAAAACTACAGGCCAATCTCTCTAATGAACACTGATGTAAAAATCCTCAATAGAATTTTAGCTAACAGAATCTGACAATATATCCGTAAGATAATTCACCACGACCAAGTAGGCTTTATTCCTGGGGCACAAGGAAGGTCCAACATCCGAAAATCAATGAATATAACCCAACACATCAACAAAAAGAAACATAAAAACCATACGATAACATCAATAGTGCTGAGAAAGCTTTCAACAAAGTACAACACCCATTTATGATAAAGGCCCTTGAAATTCTCAGGATACAAGGAACATACCTCAACATCATAAAGGCCATATATGACAATCCCATAGCCAATATCATTCTCAATGGTGAAAAGTTGAAAGCATTTTCATTAAGATTTGAAACAAGACACGGATGTCCACTCTCACTGTTGCTTTTCAATATAATACTGGAAGTCCTAGCCAGAGCAGTAAGACAAGAGAAAGACATACAAGGAATCCAAATAGGGAAGGAAGAAGTCAAACTATCACTATTTACACATGATATGATAATATATATAGAGAACCCTAAAAACGCCATAGAAAAACTAATCAAACTAATCAATCAGTTTAGTCAAGTAGCAGGATACAAAACCAATATGCGGAAATCCTATATCCAAACAATAACTCTAAAGAAGAAATTAAAAAAAATCCCTTTTATTATTGAAACAAAAAAAAAATCAAATAATTGGGATAAACCTAACAAAAGAGGTAAAGGACCTATACAAAGAAAACTCTAAAACACTGTTAAAAGAAATAGAAGAAGACACAAAGAAATGGAAAGACATCCCCCGTTCATGGATTGGAATAATTAACATCAAAATGGCCATCCTACCAAAAGCAATTCACAGATTCAATGTTATTCCAATAAAAATTTCAATGACATTCTTCACAGAAATAGAATAAATACTGATGAAATTCATATGGAGCCACCAAAAACTCCGAATAGCCAAAGCTTTCCTGAAAAAAAAAAAAAAAAAAAAAAAGGGAATGGAGACATCACACTCATACACTTCACGCTTTTCTGTAAAGGTATAATAATCAAAACTGCATGGTACTGAAACAAGAACAGACACACGGACCAATAGAACTGAATAGAAAAAAACAGAAATAAACCCACAGATTTACGGTCAACTAATCTTTGATAAAGGAGCAAAGAATATGCAATTGAGCAAAGAGTTTGTTCAATAAATGGTGCTAGGAAAACTGGGTTGCTACATGCAAAAGAATGAAGCTTGCCTACTACTTAGACCATGCACAAAAAAACAACTCAAAATGGACTAAAGAACTAGACATAAGGCCTGAAACCACCAAATAAATAGAAGGAAATATAGGCAAAACACTGCATGACATACACTTCAGTAACATCTTTAAAGACACATCACCCAAAGCAGTGATAGTGAAGGCAATGATAAACAACTGGGACTACATCAAATTAAAGAGTTTCTGTACAGCAAAATGGACAGTAACCAAAACAAAGAGACACCCCACCAATTGGGAGAAAATTTTTGCACACAACACTAATGATAAAGGACTGAGCACAAAAATCTACAAAGAGCTGAAGAGACTCAATAAAAACAAAGTAAACAATCCAGTCAAAAAATGGGCAGAAGAGCTAAAAAGAAGCTTCTCCAAAGAGGAAATGCAAATGGCCAACAGGCATATGAAAAAATATTCAGCATCACTTGTAGTCGGGGAAATGCAAATCAAAACTGCAATGAGATACCATCTTACACCAGTGAGAATGGCGCGTATTAAAAACACTAGCAACAACAAATGTTGATGAGGATGTGGAGAAAAAGGAACTTTCCTGCACTGCTGGTGGGAGTGCAAACTGGTCCAACCACTATGGAGAGCTGTGTGGAGATTCCTCAACCTGCTAAAGATGGAGCTTTCGAGCTATTCCACCCCTAGGTATTTACCCAAAGGACAGAGAAAGATTAATTCAAAAGAGCACCTGCACCCCTATGTTTATAGCAGCACTGTTTACAATAGGTAAGCTATGGAAACAACCCAAATGCCCAAAAATAGATGACTGGATCAAGAAGATGTGATACATATACACAACGGAATATTACTCAGCAATCAAAAAAGATAAACTCATGCAGGGCCTCCCAGTTAGTGCAAAGGGTTAAGCGCTGCACTATGATGTAATTCACAGCCTCTATAATACGAGTTCGATCCCCAGCCAACCAGGGAGCAACCCACATGGCGCAGCAGACCTCTCCTGTCATGCCCGCTGCTCTCAGCAGTGTATTTCAGTCAGTCTACCTGTTCTGTTCCCTACTCTGTCTCTGGTGAGTCCTCTCACTCCCTGCATCTCTGGCCTGTACTCCAGCTCTTGTATGCATAAATAAATAAATCTTTTTTTTTAAAAAAGATAAACTCAATTTGCAGCAACATGAATGGAGCTGGAAGGGATCATGCTCAGTGAAATAAGCCAGAAAGAAAAAGAAAAATATCGGATGGTCTCACTCCTAGGAGGAATTTAGAAAACCTAAATAAGGGACCAGGAAAAAGACTAATTATAATAAAGTAAAAATCAAAATCAACAAGCAACTATAAACCAGGACACCCTATGGGGCACGGGGGTTGGAGGGAAGAGAAGGGAGTAGGATCAAAACAAGGGTGGTGGGAATTATATGGGGACAATGAAAATGCATACATTGTGCAAAAATGAAAAATTATGTAACAAATATATAAAATAACAATTTTTAAAAAATAAATTATTGCTTAAATTTTTAAATGTTCTTAGTACTTGAAATTATGGTAAGATATGAATGATGATTAATATTTCTTAAATTGACTAATTTTGTGAGCATGAGATTAATTTGTGATTTATGTTTGTGGTACCAAGTGTTGTAAACCCAAGTCAAATTTTGTCTTAGCAATAAAAGACTCATAATCATTGGTTTATATAAATGGTATTAAGCTGTCCATAGTAATCTATCTCATTTCTTTGTCTCTTCCCCTGGCTGCCTTGACTTTGGATTCCTCCCTTTCTATTGGAGACCTAGGACACCTCATAGCTCCCTGATTAATGGGGGGGGGAATCTATCTTCACTCCAGTTTGAAAAATCTGGAAAAGAAAATGAATTGTCTCCATTGTTAAACCTGTTACTAGAAACCCAGAACTGGTCTCCTTCTCTCAAGGAATAGAATATACATTTATTATCACAACAAGGATCATAAATACCATGGACTTCTAAACCATATACTATAGCATAACTGCTCTTATTATAGGGGAAATGTAACAATACTGCTAAAATTGCATTCTGTCCTAAATAAAACTCATATAGTTTATCAAAAAATTAACTGAGGGGCCTCCCTGGTGGGGCACATGGTTAAATCTCAGCGCCATGAAGCTATAGGCAGCCACTGCAGCACGAGTTTGATCCCTGGCCAGGGAGCTAACCCACATGGGGCAGCAGACCTCTGCTGTTTCGCCTGCTGCTCCCCTCCAGGGTGTATTTCAGTATATCTGCCTGTTCTGCTCCCCACTCTATCTCTGTTGAATCCTCTCACTCCCCACACATCTGGCCTGTACCCCAGCTCTTGTATGCACAAATAAATAAATCTTAAAAAAATTAACTGAGCACTTAATGTTTTCTTTAAGAAAATTTAAAAATTATAGGTAGGGTGGCCTCCACTTCAGTTTGAGTGGAACTATGAGAGGTTACTTGGATGTGAGATTTTAGTTCTAAAGCCATGGAAATCCTCAGCAAACTAGAACCAGTTGCTTACCTTAACTCTATGAGCATAAGATGAATTATTGCTGGTCCAAGAGTAAATGCTTGGTAAAGACTGATGTTTAATTTGTTCTTCCCTATCTCTGCAGATTTAAAGTCTACCTATATTTTAACTTTCAGTTTAAATGCCACTTTTCCCGAATTTATGGATTTATGTAACTCTGTGTAATTCTTATTTCACTTAATGCTTTGAAACATCTTTATCAGTTATCTATATACAAATTTTATCTCTGACTCTACATGGAAAGTTCTTTTAGGGCATGCTGTATGATATATCTTTTATCCCCCATAGCTTTGAGCATAGTGCTCCACACACTTTTATCAGAGAGCATTTATGGAAAGACATGAATGAGTTCAGGAGTTAAGTAGATTATATTAATAGTTTGAGAGAAACCTCTGTTTATTGGGGTAGGGGGAAGCAGCTGATACACAATTTAGAAAATGTAGCTTTTGGTCTCTGTACCACTAGATAGCTATGTAACTGGACAGTTCCTGAAATGAGCAACAGTGTGTGTGTGTGCATGTGTGCGTGTGTGCGTGTGCATGTGCGTGTGCACATGCACACAAAAGTATGTGCTGCAACTTGTTAAAATTTGAGTTTCACCCAGACTGTCAGTGGTATCTAGTGATGCTTTTGAGTATTTACTATTAGCTTACTATCCTTTGTTCTGAGGGACTAATTTACACTTTGAATTTCTCCTATATCCTCTGTAGTGTACAACCCCTTCTTCAATTTTGGTAGGTGATTACAGTTCCTGCTTCTCAAAAATAAAATCCAGCTGTAGGAAGAAACCCTTTCACTTTATCCTCATATATTGTTATGCATCATAAATAGAATACTGATTACTTCTTAAAGATTTGAACAGGGAGTCTAAAGAAGGAATGAAAAGCCACTCACACACATATAATACAAAATAATTTATGGGCCTTGCTTGATGAAAGTATTCTAGACCTTCTAGGCCATTTTTAGGTTAATAGCTTTGGCATTCTGAGAACTAAGTAAAAATAGATTGCTTTGCAACTATGATTAGTTGTTTTATATTTAATATGCTTTTAAATGTTTCTAATAGGGAAGAAGTTATTTGTAAAAAGTTTCTTAATTTTTGAAAATGTAATTGGCAGCTCTTAAAAGAACAAATTCATCAGTGTTTTCAAAATTCACATTAAAATATGTAAAAATATTGCTTTCATCAATTTTCAATTAAAATGTGATTATTATGCGGACTTTTATACATTTTTATAACCCAGTTTTCTATTGTTTTTTAGCTACTGATGCAAATGTGAAGAATGAAAGTCTTTCATCTGTGCAGCAGCTTGGCATTAAAATGACTGTCAGGTATATTATATGAAATATCTCCCTTGTGCATTTCTAGAGTTTGTTTTATCTACTTCATATGTGCTTAATAGAACTTAACAACTAACAATTTTATATACTTTAAATGCAGGGTTTATTATTCAGAAAATAATAACTTTATTTTTGAAGATACCAGTACATGATTAAATTACCTCTGTGTGTAACTCAGTTACTATTCATTATCATTTCAATTTGTTTGGTTGTGGTTTTTTTTTTTTTTTGGTGGGACCCTCTCGGGCAGCCAGGGAATGAACCTGCACTGCAGAGGCTGCGGGCAGCCTCACAGCCCAGCGCTCAACTGCTGTGCCACCAGGGGAGGCCCTTGTTGTGTTTTGTTGTTGTTGTTGTTGTTGTTGTTGCAAAAATGGCATTGTAAAAATCAGCATGTTGGTCACATCTCCATTTAATAGCAAGATAAGAGTGAGGTGGTAGTCTAAAAATACAAATACCATTTTAAAAATATGAATAGTTTCAGTTGTCACACTATGGTGAAGAGCACAAAAGTACTTTAGGATAGTAGCAGAAGTTAAAATTAATAAACCAATTATTGTAGTTTGAAATTTTAGTAAATTGTAAGTTTCAAGAGAAATAGCAAGCAAAATGGCAAACTAAGACCGAAGTACCAAGTCCTTGAGCATCCCTTCCTCACTCTTTTCTTGTTACTAAACGGAGAGCTTGACAATCACATTCTGCTTCAATGGGTCATCTTCAGAATCAAGTTAAGAAAGTTACATGTTAAATATGTTAAAATGATTATTTTTGTATATTCATATCATCATTTTGTTCTAACTTGCTCACTTTCATCACATAGAGCATGTATTCAGTGTTTAAGAAATATAGGAAAAACATTTTTTGATATTACATAAAACAGAATTAATTTTAGATAATTATAAATGGCCTTTTTTATCCATGCAAGGAACAGGCAGGGCATTTGCAAGTTGTTACTGTGCAGGAATGTCCCATATCTAACCTCCTTCCCCTCACCAAGTACCAGTAGTGCCCTCTAGTCACTAAGATAATCAAAACCATCCCCATAAATTTCGAAGTGGTCCCCGGGTAAGTACAATCCCCTTTTAGAATCAATGGACCAGATGAACTGCAAAATTGTTTCTAGACTTAATGTTCTGTCAATCTAACCTGTCAAATTCCATGTTTTAGATTTTCAGGAAAAAATATTTACTTCTGCTACAAGGTGTCTACATTTAGTTCTCTTGTTACTATTTAATTTCTTTTAAAATTACCAGTATTTACCAGGTGAATACTGCTAATCCAAATACATCAGAATTATCAGGAACATGTATTGAATGTTAATATTTCCTAAGTGCCTTATATAGCAAGGTATTTTGAAAGTGGAAATTTGAAAATTTCAAACCTTGAGATCTCAAGAGGAATATATTTTGATAGATTTCAACAAATGAATTTGCTATGCACGGCCTGACATTTTTCATTTTGTATGTTTTGTGGGCTTTTAATGTAGTTATGGCAAGTTCCTCAACCTATTAAAAGATGGTGCAGAAAATGACCTTACCTTGGTTTTAAAACACTGTGAGAGATTCCTGAAACAACAGCAAACTCCTGTAAAATCTTCTCTTCATATCCTTTTGAGTGCATTTGCAGTAGTTGAACTTTCTTAATTGTGTTTTTCATAATTCTTTGGTAGGGTACTAACATGTATAAGTAAAATAATACTTTAACCTATAGTAGTGATGTGTCATGATATATATTTATAGTATCGTATTGTTTTTTATTTTTAAAGATTTATTTATTTATTCACACAAGAGCTTGGGTATATACCAGAAGTGCGGGAAGGGTGAGAGGATTCATCAGAGACAGAGTGGGGAGCAGAACAGGCAGATCTACTGAAAAACACTGCTGAGGAGAGTAGCGGGCGAGACAGGAGGGGTCTGCCATGGCATGTGGGTCAGCTCCCTGGCATGGGGTTGAACTAGTGCTGCAAGTGGCCACAGATTGCTTCATAGTGCTGAGACTTAACCCCTTGCACCACCAGGGAGGCCAAGTATCTTATTGTTTTAATATGCATATTATTAAAGAAAGTTGAATTATTTAACTCAATCTCATTGAAAGCTAAATAGAATAACTACAATAATTTTAACATATGCCTAAATAAAGTTTTAAAAGTAGATTTAGTAAATTTGGAATAAGAACAAGATTATTTCAGCCTCCCCTGCTGGCGCAGTGGTTGAGTGCTGGGCTGCGAAGCTGCCCGCAGCATCTGCAGCGCAGGTTCAACCCCTGGCCCCCTGAGAGGGTCCCACATGGTGCGATAGACCTCTCCTGCCTCGCCTGCTGCTCCCCTCAGCAGTGTATTTCGTCAGTCTGTCTGTTCTGCTCCCCACTCTGGCTCTGGTGAATTCTCTCATCCTCCCACGCTTCTGACTGTACCCAGTGCTCGTATAAATAAATAAAGAAATCTTAAAAAAAAAAGAACAAGATTATTTCTTTTATTTACATTTACATTATTTTTATTTACAATATTTTATTTGAATTATTTTATTTACATTATTTTATTTGAATGGGTATCTTTCAGAAATAAGATTTGGTGTGAAGAAAAAGTTATGCAAATTATTTGCATTACTAAATTCTAAAAATGTGTAAATTTTCTTATGCTGGGGATTTTCCTCTCTTATTTGTAACTGATACTTCTCAGCTTCTCTGCCTGCTGTGCTCTGCTCCCAACAATAAGATGGTGCAGTCTCCCTGAGGGATATCACCTAAACCCAAGGCATACGTGCCATCCACCCATTTACTGAAGACTCATTAGCAGAGAATCCGAACCCAGGGCTGCTACTGTGTTCAAGAATTGAACAAATGTGATTTACAAAGCAGGTAGTTTTTCTCTAGTTGCTAATACCATTGGTCTCCACTGGACATGTGAACATTGTGATTTATTTTTATTAATAATAAAGTTTAGTTTACTTTAATAGCATATAAATTGTTTAAATATGTCATGAGGACAAAGTATCATCAATATCTCTTTCCTGATAGAGATCCTAGAAATTAATATTGATGGAGTTCTTATTTCCACCTTGTAAGATAAAATATTGTAAAGTTCCTTAACTTTGCTTCTCAGTCAGCTTGCAGGGAAATTATGCTGGCCACGATTGGTTTGTATCTTCTTTGTTCTTGATAATGCTGGGGGACAGAGAGAAAACATTCCGATTTCTTCAGCAGTTTTCCAGACTTCTGACATCTGCTTTCCTTTGGTTGCCGAGACTACATATTTCTGTGAGACATTTTAGTCTGTTTTTAAAGAAGTGTTTTAAATTTTAAGGAAAATTCTACTTAAATTCACTGGGATCTTACTTTATTTGCAGAGGACCCAGTAATTATTTATATTAATTTTATACTTGAATGCATTTTGATTGCTTCTCTTTGAATATACAGAGGTGACATTTTCTCAAATACTTGATGTTTTACCTAATGGTGAAATGAATAAAAAATTAAAAATAATTGATGTATTATTAAATTTTAAACTTGCCCTTTAGTAAATTATAAATTATGTTAAAAGAAGTATCAAAAGTATATTTTTTATTGTTGCTTTGCTAGAATCTCTGTTAAATTTTAAGCAGAATATAATTTATTCTTATTGTTAATTTAATAATAATAAATATTATATATAATATATTTATATAATAAATATTATTAAAATAAATTAATAATTTAAGTAGAAATTATAACTATATTTTATAGAGGAAAATAACACATACATTTTGGAAATCTATAATCATTTTGAGTAAGGTATTGTAGTGCATTTGAAATGATTTTACTAGTTTCCTGAGAGATTAGAAGCAATTGCATCATCCTTCAATTTATTATTGCATCTTTATTTTGTTTTATTCAATTTTTACTGCCCATTTTTTAAAAACCTACATTGTGGAGAAGTTGGCCAGTATATATACTATGCTAATACTTCCAAAGACCTTTTCCCTGACAGTATTATATGTGGACAATAAAATCACATGACACTCTTGTGTCAGGGGGCTAGAGAGTATTTTTGTGGGGTTAAATGAAAGAATTTATATTTTTGCAGTATATATTTGTGATAAGGAAAATGAAAGTAAAGCATAAAGGGATAGATTATGTATTGGAATTTGTGATTTTTATCCTTGAATGTGAATGCTATTCCTGATAAGACTTACCAGCTCTTATACTTTTTCATGTGAGAAATGTACTCACATGAATTAGAGAAAGCAAACAGAAAAAGTCTATACTACTTTTTATCCTTTTAGTGGGATTACTTTCCTTCTGTTAACTAGGATTTGAACAATTCTCTAAATTGTATATGAAGATTTTAAAAATCTTACATTGTTTGTACTCTTCTACTTACAGTTGCAATATTGAAAGTTCTTTTGATAACAAGTACGAATTTTTACTCCAGTCACATATTTTTAAAAGCAGTACCTACACTTTACTAGTCTTAACTATTCTATGGTAGTGTTAATTGTCATACTGTCAGACATCACCTGTAAACTGTTTTTAAACATAATTTTATAATTGCATTTCTGTTTTAAATCTAAAATTTTTTTCATAACACATTTTTAATATAACAGTGGGAGTGTTATATTCTAATATTTCCTCCCATAAAACTAAAATCAGGCAGAATTCTGACAGCTTGGATTTTACTAGAGTTACCATTTGTTTTTTTAAATGACAACTTTTTTTTTAAGATTTATTTATTTATTTATACAAGCACTGGGTACAGTCAGAAGCGCGGGAGGGTGAGAGAATTCACCAGAGCCAGAACAAGGAACAGAACAGGCAGACTGACAAAGAAGTACACTGCTGAGGGGAGCAGCGGGCGGCAGGAGAGGTCTGCGCGCCATGTGAGATACTCGCCCTGCGGCCGGGGAGCAGATGGGGATCAAACCGGCGCTGCAGAGGCTGTGGGCAGCTTCGCAAACCAGCACTCAACCGCTGCGCCACTGGGGTGGCCCTAGAGTTACCATTTTTATAGCATCATTTAATTTGGAATATAAATCAGTGAATGGAAGTGGAGTGATACATAACTCAGGGTTTTTAGAATGAACTGTTGATGTGAAGCTTTGACACCTTTCTGTTGGTGAAGTTGTATCATCAACAATGATTCAAACAGTGCCTTCCCTAGCATCATTTTTTCTTCTAAAGTACAAATATACCATGTTAAATATTTCATCATCAGTAGTATGTCTTAGTGCTTTGTTATAAAACAAATAACATTCTAAGATTTCTCTTCAGGGGTTCTATCTAGAACTGTTATGTAATTATAGTTATCTAGTATCATTATTTGTAAGACAAAATGTTTAAAGTGATTATAGTCATTCTTTAAAGAATTTTAATAAGAATCAAGAGTTTGGCTAATTCTTAACATCAAAGGTATTAATAAAATAATATGTCAGGATGATGAAATCAATTATTTCCATGTAGGAATACCTAATCTCAAATAATAATTATAGTAAAAGTAATAAGCATATATGTCTTCTCTGTTAGTAAAACACACATGAAAAATAACAAACTAAAATAAATAAAATTGTGCATTCACAAACAAATAAAACTCCATTGACGATAAATCAGGTAAAATAGTGTGAAAAAATGAGCTAGTATAGTTCAACAGTAAGGTCATGGGATAATTACTTTACATTTATATTATTATATACATGTATAAAATAAGAATGTATATAGAAACAGTCCTCTTTTATTCCTGGTAAAATAACAATTACCTAATAGTTTAGAGTTAAAAATGCTAATAACATTCACATTTACATTTAGATTTACACTTTACAAACATAAGTGTCTTATGGCATATTTATAACCTTTTTATAGGGCCTTAGCAATATAATAAGTCATGTGACCCATATTTTAGGAAAGAAAACATGTCAAAACTCCTTCCCAATGTTATATGTGCCTTTAATTTACTTTTGAAGATTTCATTCGTTTTTTTCCTCCTTCCTGAAAGAAGAAAGATGAAAGATTTGTGTTTTAGAATTACAGGATTGAAGTTTTTAAAAATATTTTGTTTTCTGTCCACCCCTCTACATGTTACATGTGTAGCACATATTCACCAATCAAGTATAGACTGTTGTCTGCATGTCTCCAGAGTGGAGAAATGGGCTCTACTTTATGTGATGAGTTTGGATTGGTTTGGACTGTTTTAAGTCTTTCTAATTGTGTCTTTCTATATTATTTTCACAGCAACAAAAATAGATTTTTCGTAGTATCAAATAAAATGACTCATCAAAACTACCATTACTGGAAGAAAATACTAAAAGACTACTTACTGTGTCTCATTTTTAAAACACGGACCTTAATTTTTAATCATTAAAAAGTGTTATTTCATAAAGCTTTCACCCCCAAGTCAAAGTTTTCGCTGATGATTTTTCCACAGTATTAGCACAGCTTATATATTAGTTTATGTCACTTATATGATACATAAAATACTGTTTCTCTATAAGTGAACCACTTAATCTTGTATTCTGGATTTTATTTAGAGTTACCTTTAATAAGAGTTTTGCCATCATTTCAGAGTTGTGACTCAGCAAACTATATCAAAACATTAAAAGTATAACAAACAATTTAATCTGATGATTCAAAAAATGCTTTATTGTAATCATATGGTATAGAGCTATCATCTGGTTTTCTGAACTCTACTATAAATTAGTTTGTAAAAGGCTAATTAATAGGTCAATTAATAAGACATGAGGGAATTTACTGTGATTATAATGTGCAATCATTAGTACCTTTTTATCATTCAGTCAATATTTGTTGAGTAGCTACTCATTGCAAGGCTTGGTGCTAGGAGCTGTGTTGATTACTGAAGAGTATGCATAACTTCTTCCAGCAGAGTAAAATCTGTAAAAGTAGAACTCTTTCCTTATCTTTGGGAATTTATAGAAAATATGCTGTATAATAGTATTTTCTACACATAATATTTGGACTACTGTTATACATACATTAAGAAAATTATTACCTAATCTGGCTTTGAACATGAAAATATGTTCATTAGATTAATTCCACTCTACAAAAAAGTCTTTAGGGAAGCACATTATGAATTTCACAAAACAAGGATATTAATTCTCACTCCATTCATGTTTCTTTTAACTACTCTATGGAAAGGTTATTTTTTTGTCCTACACATCTATCTTAAATTTATAAGATGTTCATTTAATATGCTATGTATATCTTCAGTCATATGTAGAGTTAATTTTTTATGTACTGTGAGATATCTTCCTGAGAAGTTGTCATAAAGTATATCTTTCTACATATATACGTCTGTAATACAAAATTGTAATCATTAAATATAGTGAAGAAAGGTAAAATAGGAAAAAAACTAATAATGCAGCTCACTGATTTCAGAAATTTTATTATATACTCAAATTTAAATCTATAAAAACAGCTTAGCACAAAGTTTGAAAGAAATCCATCTTATTTTAACTCATGTAATTGTTATGTATGAGTTTGATTTGCTTAATTTAATTTGTTAAATTTTATTTTATTGAAAAGTTTAAAAATAGGTTTCCCAGTAAAGCTAAGAACCGAAAATGCATTTTCAGAAGTTTCTTAATTACATATTCTTCAGATCTAATCTGAGTATCAGTTATGTCTGTAGGATATAATATGTAGTTGCTTGTCTAAAGGTTTTTCTTAACACAAAATTGTTCATTTATTTTTTTGCTTAAAGAAGCTGTGATTAGATTTTGGAATTGTAGTAATACTCATTAAAACATAGAGCATTCATGATATATTATAAATAAGTTCAACTGGAAAATTAACTTTATGAAGAAATGCTGAAAAATATTTGTACATATATATATATGCATACATATATGATGTATAAATAGACATAGGTAAATATAAAAGTAAACATAAATACATATATACACACGCTACAATTAGTTAACCTGAGAACTTTGATGGGACTGCATTATGTATGTTTCCCCCAATTTTAGAGAATTTCTAACAGAGTTCCTTCCCAATTTCAGTTATTAGTAATTCAAGTTCAGATTTGAGTTAACATTAACTTAGAAAAAGGCAGCTAGACAAATTTCCCTAAGAGTTGACAATACTAAAACTTTCTAACATTATAGAATCAGTGACCAAGGATAGTAAGCATTTTGAAATACACTCAGGATTAAAATGTAAAGCATTTATTGCTCATGTACTCATACATTTATTGGATTCTTTCATATAATACCCATCCCTTTCACAAGGTACTGAAGTTTTCACATTACAGTGTTGACTTTATTCCTGTGGTATCATATTGCCTTGATTATGATTTTTTAAAAAGATTTATTTGGGGGTACAGGCCAGAGACACAGGAAGGTGAGAGGATTCACCAGAGACAGAGCGGGGAGCAAAACAGGCAGATTGATGGAAATACACTGCTGACAGGAGCAGTGTGCGAGACAGGAGAGGTCTGCTTCGCCATGTGGATATCTCCCTGGCTCGCTGGGAATTGAACCTGTGCTGCTGCAGAGGCTGCAGGCAGTTTCACAGCGCTGTGCTCAACCCGCTATGTCACTGGGGAGGCCCAAAGTATGATTTTTAAGATTTATTTTATTTATGCATACATGAACTTGGGTGTAAGCCAGAGGTGTGGGGGTTGAGAGGATTCACTAGAGACAAAGTGGGGAGCAGAACACGCAGATTGACTGAAATACACTGCTGAGGGGAGTAGCAGGCGAGTCAGGAGAGGCCTGCTGTACCATGTGGTTTAGCTCCCTGGCCAGGGATCAAACTCATGCCTCAGTGATTGGCAATAGCATGATAACACAGAGACTTTAACCCCTGCACCACTAGGGATGCCCCTGATTATGTTTTTTTTTGGAGGTGTTAGCAATCTTATTTTTTAATTTGTGTAATTATAATATTTGCAGTAACTTGTTATGCCACCACATTAATTTTGAAGTGGCAAAATTCAAAGCAAAAGAAAAAAAGGTTATGTTTATTTGATTATTTTATATTAGCTGCATATTCCTTAATTCTCCATTTCTCTCTTTTATGCAGAGATACCTACCTGTTGACACTGTAGAATCTGGTGTCCACCCAATATACTTTTGCAGCACTCACTATATTGAAATGCTGCTGAAGGCTGAGGTGCCGCTTGTTTTTTCAGCTTTTCACATGTCTGGTTTTACACCATCACAGGTAATCCATGGGGACTAACACTTATTCAACTCTCAAATCTCAGTGTCTTCAAAGGAAATTGCATTCTCTTTAAATATAGAAAAAACATTGAAACTGATAATATCATTTATGTAAGTATTCATACCTTTGTGTATGTTTAAATCTTCAACTGACAGCTTTCCCCCTGAGGGCTAATATGTCAGTTTACTTTATAGTAGATCCCAGGCATACACAGATTTTGAGTTCAATTTGAATTATTCGAAGGCATGGACTTTCTGAAAACCTTTGACATGTGTGGACATTAATGAAATTAATAATAATAAGGGTAATGTAAGGATTAAGTTATGTGACTGATGGCAAGAATTCTTATTAGCACTGAATGTCTCCTGTGTGCTGGAACTCCTATGTTGTTGGAATCTGGAATGTTGACTCATTTTCTTGGGCCTGAACTTGTACAGTGGGCTACATGTGTGGTGACCTGCAGTGGCCATAGGGGTCTCTCTCCTGTGCATAGTCATTCCTAATGGTGCAGATGTGCATTGTTTCTCATTATGTCACAGTCAGACTCAAATGGATATTTTATTTATTTTTTTTAAGATTTATTTATTTATTTATACAAGCACTGGATACAGTCAGAAGCACGGGAGGGTGAGAGAATTCACCGAGCCAGAGCGGGGAGCAGAGCAGGCAGAAGGACTGAAGTACACTGCTGAGGGGAGCAGTGGGCGGCAGGAGAGGTCTGCACGCCATGTGGGACCCTCCTCTGTTGGCCAGGGAGCAGGTGGGGATCTAACCCGCACTGCAGAGGCTGCGGGCAGCTTTGCAACCCAGCGCTCAACCACTGCGCCACCGGGGAGGCCCTCAAATGGATATTTTACAGGTTAAAGCATTTTTCTATTTTTAGGTTAAATCTTTAGAATGGAGACCCAGAAATTAGAAATGGTTAATCAAAATATATGAATACTTTTAAAGCTCTTGATGCGTATTATCAGATCACTTTCACTTATTTTTAATCTTCTAGCAGAAATGAGGAATATCTATTCTTCTGTTCAACAATTTTTAAAACTACTAAATTGATAGGCCAAAATTGCTTCTCTTTTTAAAAATCTGTGGGTTTTTCTTTTTTTAACATTGGCAAAATTGATTATAAGTCCATGCTTTGTTAACTAGTTGAATCTTACCCCTATCTTAGTGTGTTTCTCACCGATACATGATACATATTCTTTAATTGTAACCCTATTCCCAAATCTCTACAATTACTGAGTAACATTTTACATATTTACTATTATAATTTATTGACTGTTTACTTATATACTATTGGGTTTTTATTTATTTACTATTATTTACTGATGTATTTTACTCATAACTTAGATTTATATTAATGTTGGGTAAGAATTTATCATTTGCTTCCTAAAAGCCCCTAAAAGGTATATTTATCTATTTCTACCTACTGGTTGGTTCTTTTATGTACATTTTAATTTAGTTTTGCGCATTCAAATTGGACACTTAAATTTGTATGAAATTTAAGATTACTGTATATGTTAAATTATAAATTACTTTAAGAAAGTTTTGGCCTTGCTGTATTTAGTCTTCCTGTTATAATAACATAAATTTTCCCATAATTTTCTTTCTATCAAATTTTACTAAAATTTTATAGTTTTTTTCCTCCATATAGGTATCACATGTCATTGCAGACATTTCTAATTAGTGTAACTTGAGATCTCTTTTTCAAATTTATTTTCTCTTTGGTTATTGTTAATAATTAGTAAAGTCACTGGCTGTTTTATGTCCATTAGGCTACACTTTTTTTTCTAGATTTGTGTTAATGGTTTTTCTCCAACTTTCTGATAATACACTTCAATTCTGCTTTTTTATTCACTTGTATGCAGTTTTGTAATAATTCTAAATAATAATGCCTTACTAATTTTAGACTTAAATTGTAGGGAAATCATCCTGTATTTCACTATTGAGTGGTTGGTATTTATTGTAGAATATCATCGATTGTTATGCTATATAAGAATCCTTCTAGGGGCCTCCCCGGTGTTGCAGTGGTTGAGCGCTGGGTTGCGAAGCTGCCCGCAGCCTCTGCAGCACCGGTTCGATCCCTGGCTGCTCCCCGGCCACCGGAGGAGGGTTCCACATGACGCGCAGACCTCTCCTGCCGCCCGCTGCTCCCCTCAGCAGTGTACTTCAGTCCTTCTGCCTGCTCTGCTCCCCGCTCTGGCTCTGGTGAATTCTCTCACCCTCCCGTGCTTCTGACTGTACCCCGTGCTTATATAAATAAATAAAAATAAAAATAAATCTTTAAAAGTAAAAGAATCCGTCTAGTCTATGTATAGTATTCATTGAATTTTTTTTTCTTTCTTTTTACTCCAGTGAGAATGTTTAATTTTGTCAAGTTCTTTTATGGTTAAGATTATGTTGATCTCAGGGCTTAGTTGACCTGTTTGTAACATATTGATAGATTTCTTAATTGTAAACTATCTTTAGATTCCCTTGGATTTTCCCTACTTGGAATATTTTTATTATACACAGTTCTTCTTGAGATTTTAGTTTTGCTTTTATACTTATTTTGAGGAACATTTATGTCATTTATATTTACTTGTATTGACTTTCATCACATGTTGAGTTTTAAATTTCCTGAAGTAAGGGATTGTATATAGTGAGAATTAACATTCTTCTTGGCCAATTCTAGCTCTTACTATGTATATACCTAAAACAATTTAGGAATTTTGAATCACAAAATATTTAATCCTGGTCAGAATTCTAGCTGTTCAATTATTTACTATCAACTCAATAATCTATTCTTTTTATTCTTCTAAAAATTTAAGCCAAGCAGCAATATGTTCCTGGGAGTTCCTTTTCCGGTCTAGTCTTGATTATTACAACCTATATTGACTAATAGGATGAATCATTTATTAGTTCCTAACATATATCCTTTAATTTAAAATGGTTTATCAAAGACTAGGAAAATCAGGTTCTCATATCAGTTTGGCTGCTTCTTGTCAGTTTGGCACCTCTTTATTAACTTGATTTAGCTGTCATTATGATATTGCATAAATGTAGCAGATTGGTTTGATAAAAATCGCTGCATTATTTCTGAGCAGTAATGTTACTATGTTTCTTAAATTATCTAATATAAAAATGCCATTTTAATGGCTCCCTAAGTGAGCTAATTATTCTGTGCCTTAAAAAGTATATATCATTGCTTTGTTGATATTGTTTGTCATTTTATTGCTAATTATAAAATTGAAAACAACTTTTAACTAAGTAGGTATATGTGGTAAAGTAATTACTTGGATACAAATTTTGTATTTCAAAGCTTATTCATTTTGATCTAATTAGGAGCAGTGCTTTTTGAAGTGTATTTATAGACACTAAGGGACTGGTTGATTAATGAAGGATTTCTGGCAGGTTGCTAAATAAAATAAATACACAGATCTCTAGAGTAAAAAAGAGCTCAACAAGAATATGAAAAAGTTAAATGTAGTTATATTTTTGTTAATTAGAGTTTTTTAAGAGCAACTGAGATTCGAAAGATAATAGAAAAGCAAATACATTCTTTAAAAAAATGAACAGAAAATCACATGGTCTGATTAACTTTTTCACCAATTTTTTCATTTGTTAAAATCTTTTGTTATCATGTTTTATTTGCTTTCGTGACTTAGGAAATATCTCATATCTTTAAGGGTTTATTTCTTGTAATTCCTTGGATCATCATTTGTATACCATTGATTATTATCCTGTACTGTGTCAATATATGAATAATATCGATAATCCTCTGAATGTGCTCTAGAAAACAATTCTATTTTTTAAATTTCCTGTTTCTTTTTCTACCATCATGAAAGCAAGATTAAAGAAAATTAGTATCCTTTCATATTTTGTGACAATGTTTTCTAAAAATGTGAAAGTATACAATGCAAAGCAGAATGTCAAAGACTGGAATGCCCCTTGTTAAAAGTCATATTCATAAATTGGTATGGACTCTTCCTCTCTTCATGTTGCTGATACTGTTACTAAAATGATACCTTCTCCCTCCCCATGACCCATTCTTACTCTGCGGGTGCTTACCCTTGAATGTCCAAATGGAAACTCTTAATCATCTGCAAGGATATGATTCAACTTTGATGTAGTATACTGTTTCTATATGTTCTTTTAGTGGAAAAAAAGTTTATTTTGCAAATTAGTTATTTTTCTCCTTATCTTCTCATTAGTTGAAGCTCCTTAAGGTATATGTGCTTGACTTATCTTAAGGTTCTTTCAATGTCTTATACTGTCTGGCCTAGAAGTGCAACAAACAATACTTTTTTTTTTCAAATAGTGACTCTTTGGAGTGTGTAAAGTGTATAAAGAAAGTGTGTATATATGCACAAAGATTTTTTTTTAAATTTTTGTTAAAGATTTATTTATTCATGTATACAAGGACCTGGGCACAGGCTAGATGAGCGGGAGGATGAGAGGATTCACCAGAGACAGAGTAGGAAACAGAACAGGCAGACTGACCGAAACACACTGTTGAGGGTAGCAGCAGGCAAGACAGGAGAGGTCTGCCATGCCATGTGGGCATCTCCCCGGCCTGCTAGGATGGAACTGGTGCTGCAGAGGCTGCAGACAGCCTCACAGCGCTGCGCTCAACCTCCTGAGCCACCAGGGAGGCCCAAAGATACTTTTATGATACTGTTTATAGTATAAAAAAACTGGAAATAAGAAAATGTCTATGATTAGGGTTTTGGTGGACTAAATTATGGTTCATGCACAATGGAGTTCTATGCAGTTGTAAAAACAAAAGAGAACTATTTTTTATATTGCCATATACTTTTATTAAGTAGAAAAAGGTGGAGAAGAAAGGATGTATAGTTTGTTACATTTATATAAAAAAGGGTAGGAATACAAGTACAAATGTGTTTATATTAAAAGCATGAAAGTATGTACCATAAGTGATTGAAGGAATGAACAGATGGACAGAATATACTTTGCTTTGTATTTTTACTTTGAAATCACTTAAATATTTTATATAAGTGGATGCACATAACCAACAAAATTCATTCTGCACCTCCAAATATAAAATCAAACTAAATGAAATGAATTTAGTAGTTCCCAGTTGATGGTATTATGTCATGAAGAACCCTAGAAAGCTCAACAATTTGACTGTACATGCCTACTGATATGTCATCTAAAGATAAAGAAAATAGCAAAACACTACCGTTTTAATAATACTGCTTGTGGTAGTGTTGGTATTGTAAATCTGAGATTGCCATTTTTATGTGGTAAATGAAATATTACTTTGATGCCATTGATAACTGAGATTTTCAGTGTGTTTTAAAACAAACACAGATATAACTTATTCAATGTATGATGCATTTTATCTCAAAAGTTTAAAAGAGGGGAACCTATAGAGGAAAATGGGCTTGAAATAGATCATCAATCAAATTTGTAAGCTTTGATTAATCTGGTTCATTTCCTGTTTTCTCCCTTTTAAATGTATTTGAAAAAATCTATACTAAAAATATAAAAGAAAGTATGTGTCATATCTATTTGGACATATCCTGTTTCCTTGTCCTTTTAGAATTCCAGCCTGTCAGCTGATTTGCAGATCGTATTTTATAAAGATAAGTTATTTGCTTCAGGATTTAAAACAATGATTGATAATTTTATTCCAGGGAAATAGTGTTTTGGAATTCGCTCACAATTTAATAATCCCAAAGTATCTTGCACATATGATAACAATAGCAGATCTACTTTCTGCCAAATGAAGAGGGTTATATATTTAAAAGTGTAAGTCTTCCCTTTAAATATAGGTACCATGAAATCAAGGATTTGTCTTTTGTTCACTTAGAAATTATAAGAATGCTTTTGTATATTAAATTATTAAATATATCAATAATTATTTGCTAAATGAATAATATTTGTATCTTTGTAATAGAACAACATTTATATAGCTATTTATACATTTTCTTCATGCTTTCAGTTTATAATCTCTCATTTCCTTCTGAAATTCCATGTGTAGCAAGTTGGAATAATAATCAAAGTGGGACTAATTATCTCTACATGAAATTTTAACTTCAGATCTATTTGTTTGCATCTTATAAACTTGCCAGGTTTTAAAGTCAAAGTGAGTTCATTGATCAATAGTTTCATAGTATTCAACTTGTAGAATGTTAAGGCCAGCTAGGAAGAAGGTGGACATAATCTGGGACTCGTTTATCTACTTATTAGTCACCCCTGAAACACAATTGAATGTAAACGACTTTCTCTGACTACGGGGATCATTTGTATTCATTTCTATTCTTCATTTGTTTTTCCTTCTTCATTCATCCGGAGACTCTAACTTTGATTAACATAGCATGGCCATAAGTTGATTGACATTAATAGCTGTAGCAAAGAACAGAGACAGAGAGAACCCTGGCAGCAGTGCATTAAGGGAATTGAAATTATTGCTTCTAGTCAAGGAAGTATTGACTACTTCAGCCTCTCTAGTGAAGTAAGAGCATGAGATATTTTCTCTCCATTCCAGTAGAGCCATGCTACATGGGTATTTTGTGGGCAATGGAAATTTGGTAATTGACTGCTTGCTAACCTATCCTCCCAGTCAGGATCTGGGAGAAAAATTCTGTTAGTGCCAAGTGAACAGTAAATTTGAGACTAAAGGAAATTAAATATACCCTGCCTATTGACAAATACTCTATGAGAAGAGTTGGGGCCATAGTAACAGAACATATTTGTAAAGGAAAATACTGTACCTGATAACAGAATTACTGTCAGAAAGCAATATTTGATCAGTTATTGTTGGTATTATCAATAATAAAATAGAAATAGGACCAGAGGATTAGATAAAAATATATGCACATAATGGCTGAAATTAAAAGCTTAGTGGTGGACATGGGAGTAATGTATAGAAAATAAAAATTCAAAGATACCATTTGGTATGGCATGAACTGTGTTCCTCAAAAGATTCATATATTCAGGTCCTAACCCCCTTAGTATCTTGAATGTGACTATATTTGGAAAGAGGTTCCTTAAAGGGGTAACTAAGTTAAAATGAGGTCATATTCCACTGTGACTGGTATCCTTATAAAAAGAAGAAATTTGAACACAGACATGCACAGAGGAAAGACTATAATAAATAGGGTGAAGGCTAACATCTACAAGCCAATGATAGAGTCCTCAGAAGAAACCAACACTACTGATACCTTGATCATGGAATTCCCCAGAATTGTGAGACAATAAATTTCTTCTTAAGTTACCTATTCTGTCATGCATTTTTATGGCAGTCCTAACAAATTTATATACCGTGTTAAAAGCAGTTTAAAAAGGTCCAAATTCAAGTCCCCAAAGTGTGAATCAGAGATAACAAATCTTAGAAACTAAGAATCTGTTTTAAAAGATAGAGCAAAAAACCACAAAAACTTTATCTTCTATATCTATGATAGTTAGATAATCCACATCTGTCCCCATTCCCTCTTTTCCTATCCTCTTCACCCCTCCCCAAAAAAAAAACCCATAAAATTATAGGAGTAGTTCAATAAAAGATACCTCAATGGAAATTTGTTAATCATAAATAAAAATTAAAATATTGGAAAATAATGTCTTTTTTTTTTTAGATTTATTTATTTATACAAGCACTGGGTACAGTCAGAAGCACGGGAGGGTGAGAGAATTCACCAGAGACAGAGTGGGGAACAGAACAGGCAGACTGAGGAAACACACTGCTGAGGGGAGCAGCGAGCACAGCAGGAGAGGTCTGCGCACCATGTGGGACACTCACCGGTGGCCAGGGATCGAACAGGCGCTGCAGAAGCTGCGGGCAGCTTCGCAGCCCAGCCCTCAACCGCTGAGCCACCAGGGGAGGCCCTGGAAAATATCTTTTAGGAATAGGGTATAGAGTATAATGAATGGGGCTGCTTATAACAACAAATTTATTGTCTTAAGAGCTCTGGAGGACAGAAGTCCAGAATCAAGTGTTAGCAAGTCTAGGTTCCTTTTTAAAGACTCAGGTAAAGGACTGTTCAGTGTCTCTTTCCTAGCTTCTGTAACCGTAGGTGCTTCTTGGCTGATAGGTGCACTCCAGTCCTCTGTCTTCACATGACATTGTTCATGTTTATCTTTTCACAATCTTCTCTCTTTGTCTATTTCTATGTACAGATTTACCCTTTATATATGGTTATCAGTCATACTGAAATAGGGCTCACCCAAATGGCATCTGTTTCTAAATAATGTCACATTCACAGGTATTGGGGATTAGGACTTTGACATATTTGGAGGAAAAGGTGGGAGACATCATTTTACCCATAATGCTAATACACAAACATGTTAACAATGTTAATGTCTGTGTCACAGTTATTTCTTTTTTTCTTAAACTTCTGTTTTTTGCACAGTGAGCATACATTGCTTTTGTAATCTCAACAAGTGTTTTTCAAACTAAGGTAATCTTTATGAAAGTCCCATTTTTTAATTATTGTCTATATTAGCTCCCAGTCTTAAGTAATTCTGTTTGTTTGAAATTATTCTCTGATTCAGCTAGAGTCCATTTGCATTAATGTAACATATAGCAAGCTGTCATTGCATAATTATACATCTGTGATTATAGGTAGGATAGAAAAAAATTCCATCTTTGAATTAAAATAATCTCTTAGCTTTTGTTATCTGTTCAGAGCAGACAGGTGTTTTGGGTAAGAGGAGGATAATATAAAGAAGGCATTAGCAATAGGTGTATGGATAGAGTGAATACTATCAGGTACTTCCTAAGTCTTGAGTTCCAAGGCCATGTAGTTTTTTTTCATGTATTCAGCAAAAAGGTGAAGGATCTCTATTAGGCTTGTGTACAAAATGTCTAATTTAAATGCTAAGCTCTTCATTGTTTTTTGTGTTACTAGTTAACTGTGTTTCAAAAGCAATAAGGTTATCCTAGCTTTCTAATGAACTGACTCTTTTTTCCCCCTCCTAGATATGTCTGCAATGGATAACTCAGTGTTTTTGGAATTATTTAGATTGGATAGAAATTTGCCATTATATTGCTACTTGTGTTTTCCTTGGTCCTGATTATCAAGTGTATATCTGTATAGCTATCTTCAAACATCTACAGCAAGACATTTTACAGCACACTCAGACTCAAGATCTTCAGGTTTTCCTAAAAGTAAGTCTTTTTATATTTAGGGCGAAATGTTGGGTGAGAGTTAATAACTGACTTGACTGGTTGCTTAATGGCAGATACTTTCCTATACACTATCCAATTATAAATACAACCTTTTTTTTTAATTTTTTTAAACTCTTTTATTTATTTATTGTTTGTTTATTTATTTATACAAGCACTGGGTACAGTCAGAAGTGGGAGGGTGAGAGAATTCACCAGAGCCAGAGCGGGGAGCAGAGCAGGCAGAAGGACTGAAATACACTGCTGAGGGGAGCAGCGGGTGGCAGGAGAGGTCTGCGGGCCATGTGGGACCCTCCTCCAGTGGCCGGGGAGCATCAGGGGATCGAACAGGTGCTGCAGAGGCTGCGGGTAACTTCGCAACCCAGCGCTCAACCGCTGCGCCACCGGGGAGGCCCTATAAATACAACCTTGAGAGGTAAGTACTATTATCATTCTCATTTTAGCAATAGGGAAATTGAATTAAGTCAGTTGCCCAGGATTATGCTACTGGAATATGGTGGAACTGAGATATGAAGTTAAGTTTATAGATCCAAAACTTGTTTTAACCAGAATGCAATGTCAAAAAATTATTTATATTATTTGGCTAATAAAATTCATATAAAGGTTTGATACTTTTTAAAATATTAAATGTAATTTCCTATAGTTTCTTAATCTACATTTTTCTACCCTTCCAATTATTTTAGGAGTTTTCCATGAGAGAATGTTCTACCATCTAATTTTTAAAAATCACTGCTATATAAAAGTTAGTATTTGAAATAAGAGACAGTTGTTTGCTTTCTCACTTGCTGTAATTTGACTTGAAGCTCTGGACTTCAAGAAATACTTAATACTTAATTTTTGATGGAAATACAACTGTTTTAAGTTAAAACCAGCATTTGCCACTTGCTAGATTTTTTCAAGGTCAACTAATAATTTCATGTAAATAAATTCTATCTATATTTTTTACCATTAGATATGTGTCAGAGCAATTTTCCATTTACTGATGATTTAATGTAAATAAATGCCATGATTTAAAGTACCAAACTATTGAGCAATTTTTTTTTTATTGAGCAATTTTTTAATTGAAGTAACATTGACTTATCACCGTGTATATGATTTAGGGGTATAAGATCACACTTTTCAGGGGTATGTTAGCACACTATACCCATAGTCAAGACACTGAAGGTCCACTGCCCCCCTCCCTATTTTGAACTCCCCTCTCACTCTCTTGCTCAGGGAGCCTCAGTTCTGCAGTCAGATTTCTCAGGTTTGCTAGTTTGGTTTTATCTGCCCTTTGTTTTGTTTCTGTATATTCCACATACAAGTGACACTATTCTGTATTTGTCTTTCTCCTTCCAACTAATTTTTGGTTAGCATAATGTCCTACAGTTCCATCATGTATTCACAAATGGCAAAAGTTTATCTTTTTTATAGTTGAGTAGCATGCTATCATGTATATATGCGACTTCTTACTCTACTTGTCTGTCCTTAGGCATTGAGGTTATTTACATAACTTGGGTGTTATAAATAGTATTGCAGTGGACATAGGAGTGCATATACCCCTTTGAATTAGTGTTTTGTATTTTTTGCATAGATACCTAGGAGTAGAATTGCTGGATCATATGGTACATCTATTTTTAATATTTTGAGAAATCTCCATACTGTTTTACACAGGGACTAAAGCAGTCTACTTTCCCACTAACGGAATACTGTTTCTCCACTTTTTCACCAACATTTGTTGTTTCTGGCCTTTCTGATATGGGCTGACTTGCAGGGGTGATTAGGTATCTCATTGTCATTTTATTAGCATTTTCCTGATAAGTATGGCGTGAGCATTTTTTCATGTGCCTATTTGCTACCAATATGTCTCTGGAGAATTGTTTGTTTAGTCCGTCTGCCCATTTACTAATTGGGTGGTTTTCTTTTTCTTAAGTTGTATACTCAACAAAAGTAGATTTGGGTATCAGACCCTTGCAGATGTAGGGTGTGCATTTAATTCATTCCAGTTGGTATGGAGCTTTTTTTTTTTTTAAGATTTATTTATTTGTTTGTTTGTTTGTTTGTTTATTTATTTATGTATACAAGCACTGGGTACAGTCAGAAGCGCGGGAGGGCGAGAGAACTCACCAGAGCCAGACCAGGGAGCAGAACAGGCAGAAGGACCAAAGTACACTGCTGAGGGGAGCAGTGGGTGGCAGGAGAGGTCTGCGCGCCGTGTGGGACCCTCGCCCTGGGGCTGGGGATTGAACTGGTGTTACAGAGGCTGTGGGCAGCTTCGCAGCCCAGCGCTCAACCTCTGCACCACCGGGGAGGCCCGGTATGGAGCTTTTTTGTTTTTGTGATAGTTTCTTTCACTGTGCAGAAGCTTTTTAGTTTAATGAACCACCTTAGATTATCCTCATGGAATAGAAGCAAGGAACTTCCTCTGACGCCGGCTTCCCTCTGAGTACCTATCAAGTATTTTTATTTCATCAATATTGAATTCAAAATGTCTCAGACTTCCTACATTTATCACTAGAATTTTAATCTTAGAAACATTCTGAATGAAAAAGTATGCCAAGACAATAATAATTGTACATGTAAAAGGAAAACCTAGGTGGGAAAAAAAGATCTGCAAGAGATAATTTAGAAAACAGGCATGGTTAGGCCAAAATATGTGTTCTTTATTGATAATAGTCATTTTCATTAGCTACTGTGGTCAGATATAATGGCTAGGGTACTATTCAAAGTAATTCTCTAATCTCTTGTCCCACTTTAGTTTCTTTTACAGTGTTTGTTCACTGCTTAAATATATATATTTAATATATATTTAATAAATATATGTATTTAACATATATATAATAAATATATATTTAATCTAGACGCATTGTCTACTATATATATATTGTCAGTCTTCTCTAATATAATGTGTTAGCTTCATGAGAATTTTGATTTTTGTCTATTTAATTTACTGATGCCTCAAACATTGCCTAACACATAGTTGGTGCTAGGTACATATTTGTTGATAGAATGAAGAATGTACATAAGTAGAAAGGACTAGGTGAATTAATTTAGTTTTATTCACATTAAATAACATACATTATTACAGTCTTCAAAAGCTTGTCATTTAAGGATGCCTTTTATTTCATCATCTTTAAATCTGATTAATGTTGCTGATTATTGCAGTTTCATGTCTACCTTGACTAATGTTGGGGAAAAACAATGTAATAGGTCTTGCAAATGATGACCTCTTTAAATGTGTCCCAAACTCTGTTCTGCTTTGGGCATAATGCTATTAATTTAACATTAAAGATTTTCTAAATGAGAGGAAAAAAGATTATCTTTACTACTTAAATTCTATTTAAATTCCTGAAATTTTAATTGAATTGGTTTAAATCCAAACTAAGAACATGTTGGCAAAGAATTATGTAAGCACTTGCCTTAGAACTAACCTTACCTCTTCTGATGTTTGCATTCATCTGAGGGATTAGGAAAAATGCCTTTCTAATACTGTGACTTCACTTTATTTTATTTTTATTTTTTCAGCAGGTAAGGGTCCAGTTCAGTGATGTCTTTTGATGGGCAGTTATTTTTATTATGAGATAAATTTCAGTGTGATTTATGTAAATTTGTGTTTACAAACCTCTTTGACTATTAGGCCCTGTTGTAATCTCTTTTGTAAAGTATATAAATATATGAACACCATTTTTCACTTATTCACATATTAACTAATAATACAATTTTATTTAATGAAATAATTTTTATTCTTTTTTCCCTCAGATCACCCAAGTCAGGAATAGATATATGACATTTTAATTTCTCATTCAACTGTAGTTTATAGGGATTAATCTTAGAAATTACATTTTCTAGCTTCTGATCCAAAATCTCAAATACATGCTAAAAGAAAAAAGAACTGTCGGGCCTCCCCAGTGGCACAGCAGTTGAGCGCTGGGTTGCGAGGCTGCCCGCAGCCTCTGCAGCACCAGTTTGATCCCTGGCCTCCGGGCGAGGGTCCCACATGGTGTGCAGACTTCTCCTGCCGCCCGCTGCTCCCCTCAGCAGTGTACTTTGTCAGTCTGCCTGCTCTGCTCTCCGCTCTGACTCTGCTGAATTCTCTCACCCTCCTGTACTTCTGACTGTACCTAGTGCTTGTATAAATAAATAAATAAATCTTAAAAAAAAAAAATTCCCTGGCAAAATTAAAAAGAAAAAAGAAAAAAACTGTCAATATTTCTCCCTATAACTACCTACCACAGCCATAAAAATATTCTTATAGGTTATAAATTATTCCTTGAAGCTACATATTTAATAATTGGTCCTATTACAAAGTAATAGAACAGAGATTTTTCATCATGTATATACTTTTCATCATGTATATTTCATATATTTATGTGGACTTTCTTTGATTTTTGAAGAATGGGCCCATACTTTTTAGATGAAAGATATTGAATCCTATTATAAATAAGTTCAAATCATCACACCCAATTGAGTTATTTTGCAAAATATTGAAAAACCACAAGCATATAATGTTTTCAACTATTATAAATTGTCCTGAGACACTTCATATAATGAAATGATTCCAGAAGATTGGAAATACGCATTTTTTTCCAGGATTAAGTTTTCCGTTTTGACAAAGAGTGATATGAAATAAGCATTGCTGAAGGAATAAAAATCTGTCTGAACATATAAATTAGGAAGAAATCAGTCCATTTGTATTCATTTTGATTTAGGCTCAATGTTTAAATCAAGTAATTGAGAATCTAGACTCATTGTTTCCATTTCTGGTAGTTCACCGAATAGTTCTTCATGATCAATATATTAAAAAGAAGACTTGTAATTTCTTAGATCAGAAGGTGGCAAACACTTTCAGGCAGTCCGGGCTTACTAAAAACATGTTTATGTTTTCTCTTTGAATTTAACTACTAGAATATTAAATTAGGTAAACATCATACATATAAGTTGATTTCAGGAACGTATTATCTGAGTTTTTCACAATGTCCTTGTAGACAAAACAGAAATGTGGGTTGGATAATAGAGCATCTACATGCTTTATTCCCACACTTTGATTGTAATAGAGTGTACTAAGCTAGAATTCAACTTCTGAAGGTATGCTGAAGAACTTTGGCTGTGGACCTGAACATTTTATCTGAGATAGATGATAGTTCAGAATATCTTAGGCATCAAACTTCTGGATAGAAAAACATCGAACAAAGTAAATATTCTCAAATATCTCAGCATGCTTGAAATTGTATTTTTTTTTTAGTGGAGTTATACACACACACACACACACACACACGTATATTTAATGATAGTTTAATAGTACTTCAGAAAACCTTCTGTTCTGTCGATTGGCTATATTGCATTCCTCTCTAGCATACTAATAGGCTGGCAGGGATCTTGGTTTTAGTTTGTGAATTCAGCCTGGGAACAAGCTTCACTGAAAAGCCAGACTAAGAAAAATTGTCTTCCAGTGAAAATCAGGCTTAATTAAAATGCTTCAACTAAATTCTGCATATTATGGCAAAATCAATTTATAATTATGAAAAAAAATCAGATTAATTTCAACCCAATCAGAAAATTGTCAAGAGGAATTTTGTTTTTGTTGCTATTGCAGCTGTTTTTATGGGAACATGTTGACAGGAAGATCAGACTGAGAAAAGCCAATTGAATACTAAGCTTTTAAAAGACAGAAGTATGCATAATATTAGAAATACTTTACTATCTGAGGGAATAGATAAATACTCAGTATTTTGTCAACTCTCCAATGTAAATAGGTTTTCTGCATTGTCCTTATATAACTAGAGTGTCCGTGAATTCATATTCTGACTCCATCACTGTATAAGTCTTGGGCATGTTGTTTAACTTCTCTAAGCCTCAACTTCCTTCACTATGTAAGTAGGGGGTGAATTAATACCTGCTTCTTAAAATTATTGAAGAATTAAATGAAATGATACCTGTAAAGTACTTCTAGAAAATTATTTGGCTCACAGCAAGTGCTTCCAAAAACAAAACAACTTAGCAGTTACTTGAATTTCTGTATCCCTGTCCATCCATTGCCCATCCTTCTCCTGTTCTTTCTTTAAGAAAAAGATATGTAAAGAACACAATAAAGGAAATAGGGTTTTCTTCTGAGGCTACAGCTAGACTATGTACTTTTACTCTTCTATTTTTTTTACTTTGATTTAATATGCTCTTTATTTTTTTAGTTATATATTTTTTACATCATTTTTCATTTTTAAACAATGTTTGCTTCCCTCCGCCCCCCAGGTGTAGTCCCCATAGAATTTCCTTCACCAATGCACCCGTGCACCATCACCACAGTCCCCTGTGCTTCTCCCTCCCTCCCTCCCTCCCTCCCTCCCTCCCTCCAGTACTCTTCTTTTTTTTTTCCAGCCTCTGTGATATATATATTTTGCAATATCTTGCATATAAATGCCATCTCTAGGAATACTCTCTTACATTGTATCTGATCTAGGCCTGTTCTCTCATTTATCCAGCCAAGATTGATTCATCTCTCTAGTCATCACACATGCCTAGGAACCCCTCACCTGAGTTGAAAATTTTAGCCATTCTATATAGAACCCCAAACTCTATTTGTCTGAATCAAATCCTATGCTTTTTCTAGTATACCAAATTGTGCTTTATTGAATAGGTCGATTACTTTTAAATGAGAGTATTTAGTGGACCTTCTGTTTTAATATTCTCAGTAGTAAAAGAAAACCAGTAGATTCATATATGAAACTTCTATATACAAAGAAGAAAGAGAACCTGTATTTTATGTCCTATCATAATACAGAATAAACACACAGTATGGTGGTTCAGAATGGTAATTTTTAATGTTTTTTTATAATTCAATATTTGAAACCCAGAATTAATGAGAGTGCAAGACATTGAAGGCACACTGGTTGAAAAACTATTGGGTATAAAAAGAAAATGCAGTGTCCTTAAAGTGAACTCTAACACATTAACTGCTCTAATGGTCACTGTTTTTAAAAAATAAACTTTTCTTATACATATAAAAATAAAATTTATTAATTAAAAAAAATAAATAAATAAATAAATAAAAATAAAAAAATAAATAAAAAAAAACATGCCCAATCCAAAAAAAAAATAAATAAATAAACTTTTCTTAACAAAAAAATGCATTTTTATATAAAATGGAATAGTTTAACATTTATATAATTATATATATGCCTATTTAAAGTGTGAGGGAATTTATATTTTTATACAGAGTTCAATAGACTTAGTTCTTTAAATGAAATGAGGAAATGATCTTTCATAACTTGAATAATAAGCTGTCAGTCTAAATGATCATATTTACAAAGAAAAGATACCCACTGAAAAAGTAATTAAGAACATTTAGGATAAAATAAAAAACATTCTACTTTGTAAACAGTAAGTGGAATTCAGAGATTCTAGATTTTATTCAGAGCTAACATTGCATGCAAATTTTAAATAATGAACTACATCATTTAAAAACATGCTTTTTAAAATGAATATTTAATTTTTATTTTATGAAATCAGACCTTAATAGCCTTATTGCTCTCTTTATGGGTGTCTCTTCAGTGTATACATCAGGGTATTTTCTCTTTATTTTAAAATTAATGTCCAAAATAAAAGTCATAATTTCAAAAAATACACTCTAAGGAAAAAATATTTTTAAAACAATATCCAGAGTTACCCATAAGTAGGTCTTATTTTTAAATTGTACAATAATTAAAAATAGATTTTACCTTTTTTTTTTGCCCAGAAAGATTAGAAGTTTTTTTCAAATATTATCATCCTATTGTAATTTACATTTAATGACAATAAACATTCCTTTATATATCAATGCATACGTACTAAAACAATTTTTTTGTGGCATCGGGTTTTTATTCTCTTATTAGAATAACACATTACTGTAATTCCTCTCCAATTTAGGTATACTTTTGGTGAAGAGGTGTTCATAAAATCACACATAATTTGAATAAAGAGAATAGATGGTCGTGTTAGTTCCTTGGCTGTAACAGGCAACTGTTTAAAGTGAATTCTTGAACAGTAAGCTAGATTGGTCTTACTTTGATCTTATTTTCTTCCACAAAGAACAAAGTAAAATATTTTTTATAGTAGAAAAAAATTACAAGGCCAAATATTTTTGTTATTCATGAGATGAACATCTTCCCTTTGAAACAGTTGCTTATACAGAAAACTGGAGAAAAGGTCTCTCATAGCAGTTAAATTTAGACATCAACCTGTCTCATTCACCAATGTGTCTTCATTATATAGCCAAAAACCTTGCTAATAATAATGGAATGAATGAGCTGATGAATAAAAAAATGAAAGAGTGGATAACATCACAATTTTAAAATTAGGGAGTTCAAATTTTTATTTTGGCAGGTATTAGCTCTAGTCTTAATGGTGTAAGTATTATGAAGCAGTAACATTTAATTTCTCTAGTGATAATCTCAAACTCATAGATCAGTAAATTTTTTAAGTACCAACTAATTTTTCCCTCAAATCATCTGATTTAAGGTAATGCATGGCAAAATAAGTGTAACATTCTCCCAAGTTATTTGAACATTGTAAAGTATTGTTAACCTATAAGTAACCAGTGACACCTGAGTTCTTATTGAGCATTGTTGGATGTGTTCCTAGCTACCCTACCTTGATGTCTCCCATGTATAAATAGCCTCTAACAAAATATCTGCACATGATAATATACATGTATTTATTCTTTTAAAATTGTTTTTTATTTTTGTTACAAATGGATGTCCCTACTGTTTTTATTATTAAGTGCCTCGTTAGGGATACTATTAAAATTCAAATTGGTACAGACATGCATAGTACCGACACAGTGAATTGCAAGCTGTTGAAGTCTTTATGAACAATAGCTATAGAACAGAAATTTCTTGTATTATTATAGTACCCTTTGATAGGTAAGGTTTAGGGTCTTTACAAATTGCAAATGTAAACAATCATTTTATAATTAAAAGTTTTATATACAAAATATTAAGAAGAGTTCATTATATAGGAATTTTTGTTAGCTATAAAAGCACTTTTGGTTTTGAAAACAAACAACCTTCTGTAATAGGGACATGATTTCATCTTATCAAATACATACACAGCCTACTAAATAAAAAGCAATTGTACTCTACTAGTAAATATAAACCCTGTCTGTAGCTAAAAAAAAGACATCAACTATCTAAAATTGAGTAATATAGGATTGTATGTCTTTACTCATGAGACTAAAGATAAGCAAATGAATTTCTCTTTTTATTTTTTGACAGGAAGAAGCACTGCATGGCTTTCGAGTGAGTGATTACTTAGAATACATGGAAATTTTGGAGCAAAACTACCGACCAGTGCTGCTAAGAGACATGAGGAACATTAGAGTGCAAAGCACATAGGTCATAGAAAGCACAGCTTTACTTTTAAAAGAAATAAAGAGCTTGATTATCCACAACAAAGGAATTGTGTCCATAACAATATGCTTTGTGAGATCAACTGTATAATGTTATTTGTAGTATTATGTAAATATATTCAAATAGGTATTAGCTCAATTTGACATGAAGTAAATTCATTTTTTCAGATTTATTGTTTTGTAAAGTTGTTTTAGAATCAGATCTAGCTTACTAATTATTCCTTATATTTAAGAAGTAGTCTCAACCAACATTTCCTTGACCAGGTGATTAAATATCTTTTTCCAATAAGTTTGGAAAGATACAGCAATACTGTACATAATCATTTGACTAGCCAAAGATAGTCATAGGAACAAGGCAAAGACAACTGTTTTCTTCACTTTTGGTGTCGGTACATATAAAGGAAAATAGAGAAAACCACAAACTGCATATATTATATGTGGAGGAACAAATGATGGCAAGTGGTAGAAAAAGTGTTATCCTGTGACATAATTGTTTTTCTTGGAATTACTTTTGATACCTATTATCAACTTATAATAATTTTTCATTTGAAACATAATCTTTACATGGTTCATTTAAAAGATAGATTGGTTATTTCATACTGATAATCATTTGACTCTCATTTGTTACGCATTTTCCTTATTGATAGATTTGATTTATTCTGATCTTGAAAACGTTAAGGAGTCTAGCTTTCTAAATTATTTTAAATAACAGTATTGTTTCTGTTTTATTTAAATAGAAGTTTGCTTAATAAGATTAATGTAATATGTAAGAGTCTATTTTCTTATAGCTGTCACATTTAATATAGGAAAGATAATACACAAATGATTTTTCAATCAGCACTTTTAGCATAGTTTTTAAATTTTGGGTAGAGGTCATTTGTATTGTTCATATTTGGTATAAATCAACCACTAAAAGCCATTTCGAATGTTTTTTCCCCAGTAAAAAATGGCTCATCTACAAACTCATTTTTACTTTAGTATGATGAAACAACTTGTACCATATAGTTTGTAGTTTTGTGATATTTAGGCTGTTGAAACATAAACCTTCAAAAATCAGATTTTATGCTGTGAATACCAATAATAACTCATCAGTAATGGTGTTCCTAAAGGGCATTGGAAAAGTTGAGAAAAGAAATAAGACCAAGTTAATTTGACATATTATTCACTTTAGCTCTGGCTGACATGAGAGAACCTGTGTGACCCAAAACACAAATCTTTGCCAACATTCAAATTTAATTTTGAGCAGCTTTCCCACAGAATCTGTATGTGTTTATGGTCCCATTTTTTCATATTCAGTTCTTGGGTTATTGTTTTTGGTCCTAAAAAACTTGAAACTTTCTTTTTAGAAGCTCTCTTGCTAATTAGAAATACAAATGGAGAAGCAACTATAACTTAATTTTATAATATTTGTTGGTGATTTTGATTGGAGACTGAAGTAATATCTAGAAAATAACAGTGACATTTTGGGAAAAAGGCTTCTAGTGGAGCCAAAGAGTTTTTGTTTTCACTTCATAAATAAGAAACGTCATATGAAAATAACCTAGCAATTTGTTTGGTGAATTAAAGTGTTAAATATGGTGGTTTGTATAGCTACCATCGTGATTTTTTTTAGCTTTTAATTTTAAGAATACTTTTTTTTTGTTTGTTTTATTACTTTTTTTTTTTTTTAATTTATTTATTTATTTGTTTGTTTTTGTTTATACATGCACTGGGTACAGTCAGAAGCGCGGGAGGGTGAGAGAATTCACCAGAGCCAGAGCGGGGAGCAGAGCAGGCAGAAGGACCGAAGTACACTGCAGAGGGGAGCAGCGGGCGGCAGGAGAGGTCTGCACGCCATGTGGGATTCTCCTCCGGTGGCCGGAGAGCAGCCGGGGATCGAACCGGCGCTGCAGAGGCCGCGGGCAGCTTCGCAACCCAGCGCTCAACCGCTGCGCCACCGGGGATGCCCTAATTTTAAGAATACTTTTTAGAGTAGAAATGGAAACTGCCCTATGTTACCTCTCAGTTTTGTCTTTATTTAAAGTATAAATACTTAGAATGGACTTTGTTTCTATTTTGTGAAGAGACATCTCATATATTACAGATTTCTTTGTGATAACTATATTTTATGATATATTGTATACAAATGTTGGGAATTTAGGTACTCATGTATACTTTTAAATATCTGTTTTCAAAATTTCAGCTTGCTAGTTATGCCATTTCATGATATAAACGTAACTAAGAAATCTGTGAAGGTATAAAGTAAATCTCAGGAATTCATTAAAACTTTCTAACAAGAATCTACCTATATTTATGATTATTAAACTATGGTGTGCTGCAGTCTGAAATTCCATTTCCAACATATTAAAGAAATTTCTTTGGTTCATCATTAAACAAACATGTTTTGAGGGTTATACATGTAATGAAATATTTATAGTATTCAAGATTGGATAAATGAGATATAGCACCTCCACTCAGAGTCAGCCTTCATGGGAAGATGAATAATTTTTAAACAGTCAAAATATAGTTACAGAGATGGTAAATGAGAATTTATCCTGGATTTGTTGGCCTTGATAAGAGCAGTTTAATGGCGTTACAGGTAAAATTTTTATTGGGAAATTATGCTGAGATAAGAGATTTTGGAAACTGTCCATTCTAGGAGTATTGCTATACAGGGGTGGGTAGCTAGAGGAAGCATAGGATGCCAAGACTTTTGAGAAGACAATAGTATGTTTATTTAGAAATGGAAATAGTGGAATAGAGAAGGAAAAACTGATGATAAAGAGAAAACTGCTGGAAAGAATGTCATAAATAGAAGGTGAGGGAATGGAACCCAATAAAGACATTTTGCAGTTAGCTTTTCCCTGGAGCTTTGGCACTTCATTCAAAATTACACATTAGGAGATAATGTAAATGGAGACAGAAGGTGGGCATTCTGGAAGTTACTGTTTTCTCAGCAAAATAGGAAATGTCATTAGCTAAGCGTTAGGATGGTAAAAAACCTTGCCAGGTTGTATGAAATAGGTGAAAGAATTTAAAGGAAAGTGTGAGAGTGAATGGACAAAGAAAATATGATTTAATGATCATGAAATAAGTTAGCAAATTGTGTGTTTTTCTTGTTCATTGTGAAGGGTCAGGATCAACTGATTTTAAGTTCTTCAGTGTTGAGTAATTTTTGATTTGGAGTACTTGAGAGGAATGTGAAATGACTAGAAAATAGTTTCACTTAATTAAGCTTAAAATTAAAATTTTGGAAGAGAATGATCATGACAGTGAATTACTGAGAGTGGAAGATGAGATCATTGAACAAAAATGGAGTCAAAGAGCTGAAATTACAAAGTATTGGAAGAATCATCTTTTGTATATTGAAGTGACCAAAATTTTAACAAGAAATTTCTCTGGATAGCTTGCAAAAATGAACACAAGTTAGTAAGTGTAGAGAGTCCTCAAAGGACTAAAAATGTGTTTACTATATGACCCAGCAATTCCACTCCTACGTATCTGTTCAAAGAGCACCAAAATACCAATTCAAAAGGAATTGGTATGTTACTGCATTCCTATGTTATAGGAGCACTATTTACAATAACCAAGCTATGGAAACAACCTAAATGTCCCAGAACAGATAAATGGATCAAGAGAAACCAAACAGAGGATCAGACAAAGGCAAATTATAAGACTAACCATTGAAAGCAAATCATAGAAATGAGACATTCTGGAGGGGAGAGGAAGGAAGAAAGGGAAGTAAAGAATCAGGTGTGGAGGAAGTGGTCCTTTGGTGATAGGAATACTACAGTGACCGAATCTGAAGGGAGAAATCCTATATTACGAAAAAATAAGGATGTTTAAAATTTTTTTTAAGAAGTTGAAATCTTCAGGGCCTCCCCGGTGGCGCAGCGGTTGAGCACTGGTTGCAAAGCTGCCCGCAGCCTCGGCAGCACCGGTTCGATCCCCAGCTGCTCCCCGGCCACCAGAGGAGGGTCCCACATGGCACGCAGACCTCTCCTGCCGCCCGCTGCTCCCCTCAGCAGTGTACTTCAGTCCTTCTGCCTGCTCTGCTCCCCGCTCTGGCTCTGGTGAATTCTCTCACCCTCCCGTGCTTCTGACTGTACCCAGTGCTTGTATAAATAAATAAATAAATAAATAAATAAATAAATATTAAAAAAAAAGAAGTTGAAATCTTCAAAGATCAGTCTGAAAAGGAAAAAAAAAAAACAAATCTGAGGTGCAAGAACAGAAATCAAAGACAGGTACACAATCATTTTAAATATATCTAGAAATTAAATGTGATTTTTTGAGGCCTTTGGTTAAGTGAACATTTACCACATAAAAAGTACAAATGATAAAATGATAAATTTTACACTTCTGCAAAATTGAAAGAGAAAGTTCTTTAAAAGATTCTCAAAATATAAGCCACAAACTAGAATAGATTTGCAAAATAACTAGTAAAAAAACCCTTGTGTTCATTTTATTTAAAAATATTTTAACCACCCAATGAGAGAATACATAACAATGATAACACAGGTAAAGTACTTGAACAAACACATAACCAAAGATGATTTACATTCTCATATTTAAAAAAAAAATTATGACAACTAAGCACAAAAGCAAATGCTCATCATTATGAGGGAAATGCAAATTAAAACTACAGGAGTAACTAAAATACCTAAAATGAAAACACAAATTATAACACTCTCCTAAATGAGAAGGTTCATTCACCTGGTGGTTGAAAGCCAATGATCCAACAAGCAGGTTCTGGAAGGCAAAACAAGATCTTCTGTTGTAAGACCTGGCAATAGAGGGGAAATTCCTGTTTCAGAAGCACCTTTGTCCTAGAGCTTGAGGTGAGGTGAGGTGATAAGGCTTTGGGGAGGGTGTTTTCTATGTTCTTCATGTTCCATGTGCATAATAAGTCTTGCATGCACTTTGCTATTACATGCCTGTACATAGGCACATGTTTCATTATAGTCTTAAGTCTTTACCCCTAGGCATAATTTTTGGTTAAAATTTTAGTGAAGCAAAGATCACCACTGGGTTACTACAGTCACTCTCCAAGAGAGCTACTTTGGGGCATCATATATTATATATCATGTATATCTCATGTATCTCATGGTTCCAGCTGTTTTAGTTATCAGCATCCCCCGTTCTGAAATTAATTCCTCTTTCTCTCAGTTTATTTGTTGATAAAGTGAGAATAACACTAGTACCTACCTTGGAATTAGAATGTATTCAATATATTTATAACTCATATTAAGCATTTCATCAATTATAGCTATTATTTGCCATTGTGTGGTTAGATGGTGGCAAGGTAGCCCAGAACCTAGTTCTTTTGATTTTGAGTTCCTCTTTCAACTACCTTTATTTATTCATTAATTTTGTCACTTAATATACCTGTATTAAATTCCTATTGTGCATCATTCTGTTAGGTTTAGTTCTAATATTTTCCTCCTTTTAGACTTTTCCAGTAGTAACAGATTATACCTTACTTTTATGTTTTCCTTACTAGCTATAAAATGGCAGAAAAGTCCTGTAAAATCCAAGGTTATATAAATTTTTGTATTTTTCCAAATTTTGTCATGTTTTCTTCCTGTTTAGAAAATTGAATTTTTTTATACTCCCTGTTTAGTTATGTATACCAGATCAATGTAAATGGATTACCAATGTATTTTTGAATTGTTTTATATTTTACAGTGATAAATTGATGTATATTTTTGGTTGCAAAAAATAATAATACATACATACTAACATACTTACAGTTTTTTTCCCAACAAAATATTAGGACAGTTATTAAAGTAGGTGTCAGTGTATTTACTTATGAGTTTAAATAGGGTCAGGGCAGTTAGCCTCACATAAACTCTAAATTTTCAGCTCTAGCAATGTTTTAGCTTTTAAAATCAGTTAACTTCGTTGGCACATTTTTCACCTCATATTCTATTGGCACTAGGCCACCATGAAATGCTAAGCACCATGGAAATAATTGGACTGTCATGTTTTCTAATAGAGTGCATTTGAGATACATTGAGAAAGACAGTTTTTAAAATGTTGGCTGCTAAAGTTTGATCATCTAATCCAGGATTTAAGCATTGATCTGCTGTCATCATCATATGTGTCAGCTGTTCTTAATTGAATAATGTATATATTTAGTCTTTTTCTAAAATGCTATACTCCATGTTTTTGAGTATCTCAAATATAATTCCCTTATCAATTATAATTTATAATTATAGTTTCATCAGAAATCATTAGATAATGGAAACCAAATGCTTTTTTTTTTTTTGGTCAAATAATCTCCATATTATGTATTTAACTTTCTAAAATTTCCTTTTAATTTTCCTCAGAAGAAATTTTCAGATTAATATTTTGTTACAATCATGAAGTTATATTGGTCCAAAAAAAAGTATTCAATAGAATGGGTGATAAAGCAGGTACTAATGTTCACCTAAAAGTTTCTTTTTTCTGGGCTAGGTATATGAAAGGCATTTAATCAGCTTGAATTTGTGAAGAGCAAAACATTCCTATCATCTTGCATTGGACTATGAACTGAGGAAGAAATCAAGTTTGTGTTGGTTCGTTATTGTAGCTAGCATTAAATACCTTGTCACCTTCCTACTTTCCCTATTTCTGCCTCCCATTTCTAAGTAATTTCTAAGTAATTGTTGCCCTAGGTAGGCATGTTCTTAATTCCATAATGTTTTATTAAATTTCATATTAAGACCTAAGTGTATTGTTTAGCACAAATGAAATTGAGAAAGTTTCATATACCGTTCATTAATATTTTTGCCAATTGGTAAAAAGTTTGGTGGACATAATATATATCACTTGAGTAGTAGGTTAAAGTTTTATAAGCAAGTCTTGTTTCTGTAGATGAAGGCTGGGAGTCTAAAAATAACTATTAGAGTATCCACCTCATCAGTGAACTCAAATTTGATTACAATTAGATATTTTTAATATTATATATATAGTAAAAAAGTTTAGAACATGTAATTTAATTCTACTTTCCTATATTTTGAACTTAGAGTTATTTGTATCCTGAAAAATATTACCAAGCTGTAGTATACAATGGGTATAGAACTACTGGTGACTGGAAAATTAATAGGAATCAGAAAAAGCACTTGAGCATGCAAATGAAAGAGTACTTCAGTTGAGATAAGGATTGGCAGAAAACACTAACACGCATACACAAGTAAGATAAGGTTAGACAAAATTCCCAAGTTATTTAGCAAATGATGTAGAAATTTATCAGGAGTGAGGCCATCTCACAAAGGAACAGATATAGCATATTCGAGTAGGTTTTATTGGTCCTCAATAAAGAAAATTTATTTGTCAGCAACTCTATAGTATGCTTTAAGATTCAAAAGGTCAATTTCATTTCTTACCATTTTATTCTTCAAGCTTATATTATTATTCAGAAATGATTTGTGCAAACTATTCATATTCCCTGGTTAAAGAAACCTTTGCAAACTTTCATTCTGCTGATTTTTGGCCCAAACCCCACCACAAGGCTACATCTCCATGCTGGAGGGAAAAAAAAACAAAACTGAATCAGGGCTCATGCATATTTGAATGGCATGTCAGCGTTGGCCTAATCAGAATTTCAGAAAGCCCAATTTTCCCCAAAAGAATTAAAAGCAAAAAAAAAAAAAAATGGGGGGGGGAATAGAAGTGACAGGTCTAGTTAAATTAAGTACATAGAATATACCTAATATCATCTCTGAAAAGACAGAATAACTCCAAGAAAAATCATGTATTCTACATATAGTGACTTACCGTTTTCAATGTATCTACATGAATATCATTTCATCTTTACAACTCTACCACCCAAATATAATTTCTTTTAACATTTATATGTATCCATGTATGTTTATATATCCCTGCATTTCCAGTAGTTCTCATGCACTGAAATGTAATCTTTATCACTGGTCAAAACTGAGATCATATTGTGTAGATCATTTTAAATGCCTTGCTTATTTATTAATCGTACAATATAAGCAATGGTAAATATTTAAATTCATAAAAATGCTGCACATGGAAATTTCATTTATTTATGTACCATATTATAGGATCGCCTGATAATGAAATAAATTTTAAACTGATAAAATATTTGCGAGTCTATTCTGCTAAGACATCAAATATAACACAATCTCTCCCTTCAATTAGAACTTATAATAGGACTGACAGTTATCCAGAATAAAAGAAAAGCTGACTACAAGTTCATATTTTATAAGCCTGAACAATCTCAAGGGAAGTAGTGATTGATTCAGAAGAAGCAGGCATTACATTGAGCTGAGTGATCATGGGAGGAGCAGAATTTTCATCCAGAAGACAACCAGAATAAAACAAACAGCAGGGAGTGAACAGGATGGAGAGGTAGAGGGCAGACTGAGAATTCAAGGAGTAATGTTGAGTAAAACCCTCTGGCTATGTGTAGAGACTGTGGGAAAACAAAGTTTTCTTTGAGTTTCTGAGACTTGCCGTGATCTTCCAGCACAGGTGGCCTCATAGATAACAAGTAGGTCACATTTGTGGAGAGCAGTAAATAATATGTAACCTTGATGTATAGTTCCCATGTGGGAAACATACTTCTATAAACTAGGTCTAAACTTCGTCCTGTGCTGGCTTTTACATGTATAAATCATGTAAAAGCAAATAGGGAACCTCCTCCAGGGTCCTATTAAAGGCCCCTCATGGTTACTAACTGGCCACAGGGCCACTGTTGCCACCAGAGCCGCAGGGCTGCTGCTGCTGGACGCTGCTGCTGTCACTACAGCTGTATCTCTTGCTGCGTCATAATAAAAATTTGCTCCTGGCCCCACATACAGGATTTGTGACCCGCTTTCTCATCATCAAGAACCAGCAATCTTGTAGCCACATCCTACACTATGGTAGAAGTTTTAAGAGAAAATACTCAAAAAGTCATTGAATTAAAAAAAAGAGAGAAAATACTGGATGATTAACTGGCCAAATAAATCAGACATCTCCTGTAATTTGTAATTACTGAAGATTTTCATCAGAAGAGTAACATGATGTAACAAATACTGAAATTTAGAAGAATTATCTTTAGTTCTAATTTGCTTTATTTAAAATTCTTTAAGGACTTAGCTTTAAAGAATTTTTAGTTTTAGAATCACTTTTTGTTTATGTAGGCTAATAAATATATTAATCTATTATAAGCGAAATGCTGTGATCAAAAATTTTTTTTTAAAACCAAGGTTTTTCTTTAGCTTGTACTATATACCATATACCTCATACTACTTACCTATCATAAATATCTTTTGAACTTTTAATCTATGGTTTATGCTAGTAAGAAAATACTTCAAAATAAGTTCATGTCAGATTTTTTAAAAAAAATTCTAAAGTGGTATTTGAAATGCAATTCTAGGAGAGTCATGAAGAATAAAAGTTAGAATGAACACTGCTAAATTTTTGTAATGCAGCCATTTCAAGCTGTGTTTCTTAAGGAATATTAAGTAATTAAGTTTATGAGTCTTTAATGAGAGCAAAGCTAAAATAAAGTGCCTTACAGAATTCTCTTGACTGTTATAAAACAGCCATCGAGAGTAAATGAAAGGATGTAACCTTGAAAAGCCATCATCCATACTATTTTGACTTTGTCAGGGGGTCTGAAGCATAGGTTTAATGTTGTTTTAAAATGCAATATAGCTTAGCGTTGGCCCTGGATAAAGTTGTTACTTAGGAAATTTCTTATGAGTACCACTTCTCCATCACCAGGCTGTCTCTTAATTTGCTATTAATTTTCCTTAGGGAAATTCCTAACTGCTTTGATCCTTTCTGTTTTCCTTCTAAGACATCCTGTTCAATATTCCACAGTCTCAAGTTTGCCTAACTTCAATCTCTTTTCAATTTTAATCATACTACATAGTGCAAAGAAGAATACTAGGACAGAATGTCAATTAGCAGGTATTCTAGTCTTGGTACCAGGAAAAAGTAGCTCTGTTATTTCATTACCTGAATATTTCTGGACCTCCTTTCTTTTGGTGTAAAACAAGGGTCCTGACTCATGACTTCTTGGGATCACCCTAGTGTAACTTTTGGTTCTAATATTCTGCTCCATATTACTGAAACAATTCAGTGAAGCACAGATGGCTGATCATCACTTTCATGTGATTCCTTTCCTACATTCCACTGGAATTTTTAAAGTAAACTCATTAAATGAAATTATAAAAACAGCAAGGGCATTGAGCATAGTGGGCACTGAATTATGAATTGCCTTTGTTTTCCTTGTAAAAAAAGCATTATTGAGAGTTATAAGTAAACTGGAATGTTTATGGAGAGAATATTTTTATGCATTTATGGAAGCCACCTATTATAGAAACATACATCTATATATTTCAGCTTAAATGAGAAAACATTATTTTAAAATAATCTTCATTCTAAGGTAATTTTAAGATAAATCATGAGCACATGGTAGTCCTGAGCTATTTTACAGATCTATCAGTGAAACAAGTCTGAGCTCTTAATGAAACTGGTCTATAATGATAATTTATCAGTATTTAGTGAGTAAATAGGTATTTGACAGTTCAAAATTAAAATCCAGGGCCTCCCCTGGTGGTGCAAGCAGTTGAGCGCCGTGCTATGAAGCTGTCCGCAGCCTGTAGCGCCAGTTCCATCCTGGCTGGCCAGCAAGGGTCCCACATGGCGCAGCAGACCTCTCCTGTCTCGCCCGCTGCTCCCCTCAGCAGTGTATTTCATTCATTCTGCCTGTTCTGTTCCCGGCTCTGTCTCTGGTGAATCCTCTCACCCTCCTGCACATCTGGACTGTCCCCCGGTTCTTGTATAAAATAAATAAATAAATCTTTAAAAAAAAATAAAATCCAGATATTAAGATTGTCTAAAAATAGTTTGCCTTTGGATATAGACAACAGTGGAAAAATAGATGTTATTTTGAATCTCTTATATTGAGATCTATTATGACTGAGCTCTTATTGTACAGCTTCATCATATTCTTATAGTCTTTAATTTCAGTTTCAACAAAATCCCCAATCAATAGAGAAACCATATTTAGTATAGAGGTAGGGAGGGGAACTAATTCTTTACTTGAATGCTGCAGGGCAAGATTTGAAACCATTATGATAACTTTGGCAGTAAATTGAGTTTTAAGGATATTGTATGCCCAGGAAAATAGTAGGGAAGCCCATCTGCTTAGTTTGGCAAAATTACTAGTGAAGGTAAGGTAAAAAAATTAAGAGAAGTTACAGTGCTTAAATTAATAAAATTTATATTAACCTGTTTAAAGAAATCAACATTAATTATCAGAAACCAGCCCTTTAAAATATTTAACATTAAATAATTAAAATTTATCAAAAGAAATGTGAAATTTTGTGCTTTAAAGGAAGGAAAACCTCTAGAGAATATTTTTTATTTATAACTGGTAGAGAAGCAAAGTGTTAAAAAGCAATCTGACAATATCTATAAAAATTTAAAAATACATATACCTTTAGACCAGAATCCCTTTCCTAGGAATTGATTTCTACGGAAATAAAAGCACCCATAAGAAAGACATTGGTACAAGATGTTGGGGCATGAAGGAAATGATTCTGTATCCCTCTAGGTTCTTCTGGGATGGCAAATAAGTGAAGCGAATGAAAGCAATGAGGAATTTGGGTCCAAACCTTGTTTTAACTAAAATGAGAGGTGACAGATATCTTCAAGTGAGTAAGTCCTTTTAAAAACTTAGTATTTCATACTATATATATAGCTTTCCAAGTATAAAAAAATTGTGACGCTAAAGTAGTTCCTGTTATTAACAAAACAGTATAATTATTCTGTTATTCAAATGAAAATCTTGCTTGAGTAGATGATGATAATGACAACCATTAAGTTTGCCTGAAAGGACTGTTCATTTCAGGAAAGCTGGATCATTTCAGTGCAGCATGGCGTCCCTTGTGCATAACATCCCTAGCAGTTTGAAGAGACAATGAAAGAAAGACTAAAACTGATAATCATTTATGTAAATATCAAGATTAAGGGTCTTGTGTAAAAAATTTGGCCATGATTGGGGCAAAGAAGTCTGACAGCTTAAATTTCAATAGATTATCAAGGAAATGTGGTCTCTCAGGATAAAAGGTAATTGTTTTTGAGCGAGTCTAAACAAGTGGGGCAGAGGTGGGTCCCACAAATACCTCCTCTATTAGGTACTAGCAACTGTGGGTGGAACAAAAGAACTTCATTTAGAAATCCACTTACCTTTGTCTACGGCCATACCACCCTGAACGCGCCCGATCTCGTCTGATCTCGGAAGCTAAGCAGGGTCGGGCCTGGTTAGTACTTGGATGGGAGAAATCCACTTACCTATAGTGATGAAATGAGTGTCACACAGTCAAATTTTTCCTGTTGGGCAGAAGGCATCACGGTGATCAAGTGTGGAGTAGAAGCAGGAAAGGAGGTGAGGAGATTAGATGAGGTTCGACAGTAAGGGGGAAAAGATTTTGCTTTTATGTTTTACATTTGAAGCAAGAAATTTTTCTTTTAATATCTCAAAAGAAGAACACTGAAATTGGAGGAAGTAAAACAGTGAAAAAAAAAATACAAAGAGTAATTTAATTTCCCAAAACCTTAGCGATGAGTATATTTTAGAATTTTTAATCGCTGGATTTAATGGAATCATTGTGCTCATTGAATAATATTACTGCTGAATCTTTACATTTAGTAACAGATTAAATATTTTAAACATAGTTTCAATATCTGAACTTAAATAATTATCTCATACTTCTTTGATAGGATTTTCTTTGGCAGTTGCTTAACTACCTGTTACATAACTAACAGTGTACTCATATTTGTACAATGAACAGAAAGAATTTTTTTCAAAAAGATATACTAACCTACAAAATTTAAAAAGAAAACCAACAGTAACCTGCAGATTTCAGAATGTAATTTGATAAGTTGGGAACTCAGACCCCAGCTGGAAACAGTCAAAAAGCTTCATATTGGATCAGAGCTCAATCTTTCCCATAACTGCTAGATGTAAGAGATTGAGCCTATTTCTTTTTGCTATTTAGTCCAATTTCATTATACTCACCATAGGTGTTTGAAGAAAGAACAGAAAACCCCAAACTAATGAGTTTTCATAGAGTCATAAATCTGTAGAATGGCCAAAAGCTATTGCTATGTTATTTTCTGTGGTGCCACAGACCACTCTTCCTCTGGGCAGTCACTGCTTGAAGTAATTACAGACATTAATGATGCAAGCTCCTGAATTTAATAGAGCTAGGTTCATGTTGTCATCCATCACTGTGCAAACTTCTCCTATCTTCTCTGTTATCACTCAGTTTACTTAAATATTTTAAGATATTTTTCTGATCCAGTGATAATTTTAACTATGGAAACTACCACACAAAAATGCCACATAATTTCATGCATATGACAGTAGCTATATTAGTATAATTTTTTTGTTAAAATTTGAGAACAATGAATACAATAAGCTCCACACACTATTTCATCTTAGTTTCTTATTTGACAGATGATCTTATAACAATAAATTGTTGCCAACTAATAAAGACCTTACTTTGATAACAATTTTTCTAGTCTTCTTGAAAGGGAACTTTACCTAACTTTGTTACATAACTTCATTCAGGATTTGACTGACAGCGTTTTTTGTTGCTCAAGTATAAGTAAAAAGATTTTTCTCTACTCTTAGGGGACCTATGGAGGAGATACTCTTAGCTTCCTGGCTCCCTCTGCTATGTTTATTCTAAAATGTTCAAAAATGTGGCCTGGCTAAGATCAGTCTTCTCTACTCCTTCATTTTATCTGTACCATCCTTTTTCTTAGCTTTAGGTGGGAGAACTAGGTTTATTTTTCCACTAAGCTGTGTCCTAGGTGGGAACATTTATCTGGAATACATAAATTAGGGAAGACTTGCCTCTCTAGATAGTAATTAATCTAAGAGGCCCAGAAGTTTACAGATGGAAAGGTAGAATGACTACCCAGACTGTCAATTTTGATTTTTTTTTTTTTTTAATAAACATGTCGCATAAGTAGAATTTTTGCACAGCCTTTGTAGTATTCTCCTGGGTATCTTCAATGTATGATCATTCTCCCTAATTCCCGTAGTTAATTCCAAATCAACTGCTGGGAGAGGTAAAAGTAAAACATAAAAGATGTTTCTCTAATTTATTTTCTCATTGTGCCACAAGCTCAATTCTGCTTCAGGTTACTCTGACACTTATTAGTTCAATTCAATTTTTTCACGGACCCCTCCAGCCCCCACCCCTACCTAGTATTTCTAGATATCTTGTTTTCTTCTAGGGTTACTTTAAGGGTGATTTTCTGCAAGGATTGCTCTATTTTATTATTTTGACAAAAACTAAGAGCACTGGGCTTACATTTGGCACACATTGCATAACTTGAGGGCATTATATTAACTTCCTAAGCAAAAATATCACTCCGAGAAACAAAAACAGGTACTCTATACAGATGCTTCAAACCTCTGGTTCTGCAAGCCATAACCTTTTGTGAAAAATCTACTCTTTCCCCCTAAACAAAATGCACATCTCCAGCAAAAAGAAACAGGAAGACAAGAGATGGCATGCACAAAGCAGGGAGGAAGTATTGCAGGGCAGGAAGAGGGACACCCCAGACCCTACAAACCTGCCTGCTCTAAATAGGTTCTGCCATCCGCCACATCAACACAAAACAAATGAGACTTTAGTGGAAAGGAACTTTAATACAATTAGTGAACAATACAGAAAAGACAAAAAATATAGTTTCTAAATCAAGCACCCAAAGTTACCCGTCCCTCTTGGGTAAAAGTCCATCCAAATGGGATTGGCCCAGAGCAAGGCCCCAAAGCCTGCCACAAGTCTAAAGCATCTTTGAGTGGGGACCCACAGAAAAGGATCAGAAACAACCAGACAAGTCTGGAGGGAAAAAAGCAAAATCAAGATCAAGATCAAAGCTGCCAATTGTTAACTTCCCCACGAGCCTCTCACCCACATCTGTGTCAACCAGTTCACGACCAAAAGGCAAGCACAGTTTCTTCATGTGTCTGCTCCATGTGCCTCCTCCAGGTCTCCTGCTGGCTCTCCATCCTGCTTCCTTCTCCTCCTCTGCAGCTTCTTGTCTCCCTGCTCAGCTTCACCCTCCCTTGGGTGGGGCAGGAAACCTGGAAACTCCCCCTTTCCTGGGGACCACCCTGTTACAGAAGCACTGGGATCTTCCTGCCTCGTTAGACAATCGCTTTCTCTATATTGTTTGAGTTTCAGCATAAATAACATCGATATAGCTGGGAAGGACTTCTGAAAAACTAAAACAAAACAAAACAGAGGCAGTACGTTCCCATCCCGAGCAGCTCTGCAATTTTCCCAGGGCTGCATTCTGGACCCAGGATATGTAGGAGGATTGTTCACGCGCGATGTGCGCAAGTCCTGCTGGGTCCTGTGCCAGCGTCTGGCTTGCTCACAGCCCAGGCAGGGGAAAAAGGTCCAGAAAAGACCTTTTCACATGGGAAACTGTTCAGGTACTACCACTTCTCACACTTTGTGGTTCGTGGAGAGAAAAAAATGAGCTGTCATTTCGATAACAATTGCTGGTGCTGGTATAATTTCATACACCCCTAATACCAGGGTGGGAGGAAAATAGAAGTCTGTCAAATGATGCCTGGGTTCGTTCTTACCTCCAGACTCTGAATATTGTGACAATGGTCTGATGTCGCTTTCAGTGGAGTATATTTTTTTTTTATTGAGTCAAACGATAATGTGTTTGGCTTCAAAGAAGCCATAGATTCTTGATTACTGTGTGTTAAAAAGAAAAACACTTTGGATTGTATTTGATGCAGAAGTCTTAATAACAAATATTTGGATTTATTCAGATGTTATTTCCACTGGCGGTGGTATCTTGACCCCCCCTGCCGGCTAAAACAATAGCAACAACCCCAAAACCAAAACGCAATCATCACCTGCATTTGGAACACCATAGAAGACAGAGTCTCATAAGGAAACAATTGCTTTCAAGACTTGTCTGCAGCTTTTGGAATAATTTCCAACATGAATTTGACTAGCATTGCTTCTGTACTGAACCAGCGATATTGATGAAGGACAAGAATAAAAAAGACTAGAAAGGCGGCCTCGCAAGACTAAAACCTGACTCACACAAAGAGGTGGGGGTCGAGGGGAATAATATGACCATTTAACCCAACTGTAGACGTTATGACCCTTAGGCACCAAAGCCTTATCACAAGGCTTGAGACCCAAGCAGGATCAGATGCTACAGGGAGTGGAGCACAGGCCTGAGGGTAAAGATATGGAGATTGGGCCCACCCTGGAATCGCTGGTCCCTTTCTAGTTTTGCCTGTTACCCAACATTGGCAACAAGCAGCCACTCCACAGAGGAGTGACCCCTCCCAATCAGAAAAAGACCACATCAGTGCAGTCTCTGCACAGGCTCAGGGCAGCACTCCCACAGCCCACCTGTGACTGTGCAGGTGCCTCTTTTCACCAACTCTCTCCCTCTGCAGGTCAGCAGCCTCCTGCCTGCCCTTGACCTTTTAAGGCTGCCTGCTGCAACCATGCAGGCCTCTCTTAGCAAAACATATCCCTTTTCCTGATAACCTGCTCTTTAAATATAACTAATGTCTCTGTCTCATTGAGAAACGCACCTGGGGAACTCGCCGCCTGCCGCTGAAACGGGAGCTCTGGGGAAACCTTTCCCAGAGTGAACCCAAGGACCCAGCAATCTACAAAACTACATCATTTTGGCGACCACGAAGAGACTCTTCATGTCATCTGGTGACAACATCAATATGAAAGTCAAGGGTTAACCTCATGACCCTGACTTGAGTACTCACTTCCTCCGTTTGGCAAGATGACCATGTTCTGCTCCAGGTACAACCTCTAGGAAATAAACTGAAATTTCTGATAATCTGCAGAGATAGCTGGAAAATACATAATCAAGAGGAGAAAGGAGCCTTGGGCAATTTCTTCTTAAATCATTTTTCTCTTCTATTCAGAAGAAATGTATCTAGCAGGTAAGGATCCTTGATTTTTTCTTCCCACTTTTTAAGATAAGGGTTGTGCAAATTCATATAACCCCAAAGTATCAATGTTTGAACAGTAATATATGGTAGTAAATAGTTTCAAGATTAGTGAGGGTAAAAATCGGCAGCAGCCTCAAACTGACTGTGAGCCCTATTCTAGTTTATGAGCATCTGGGCTATTTTTTTCTGGCATTCTCAGTGGTCCAAACTAAATAGAGATAGAGACTCAAAAATACAGTGAACTTTTATTGCACATGTTTGCTCTATAGATGCCATGAATATTTAAGCAAACTCAAATTTTAATTGGGTAACAAAAAACTAATGCAAATTTTGAAATGAGAATGGTGTGTGCTTCAAATGATTTTCTATTTAGAAGGAACGCAGACTCCTTTCATCCGGAGTTCCACCCACTAGTAATAATAGTAGCAATAAAAGATTAATCAATTCCTAATGAGAATGTAAATATGAGAAAAAGACTAGGATAGTTAATAGTAATCCTTTTAAAGGACCAAGACTAAGATCAGTTCTTTAATTGATTAATTCTTTTGTCCAAAATCAATTGCATTTTTCATATTCTTTTACATGAGCACCTCTGTTTTTTTTAAAAAAGATATTTAGTATCTTGGTTTACTGCCATTGTCTTGCAGTGCACTCAGTGTCTGACTACATCAATAGTTATAATAAATATTAAAGAAATGAAAGTATGTTTACATTTGCCATTTAGATTTTAAAAATTTATATATGACACTTAGGCTTTAAAATTATTTAGAAAGAGGAAAAACCTTTAAATATATTTAATATATTTTGCCTAGTGATAATAATAATAAAACTTAATTCTTCAAAGCATCACAGAGTGTTAGCAAGTGAATATATAGTCTTGATTGAATTTTATCTTATTTTGAACAAAACAGCTGTTAGAAGTATTATTACAATAATTGGATAAATTTGATTAAGTACTGGCTGTTAGGTAATTCCAGGAACTTATTGTTAATTGTTTTAGTTGTGATAGGAATTTTTATTTTATGTAATAAAATATCTTTGTATTTTAGAAATGCACACTGAATATTTAGGAGTAAAAGTTTATAAGGTATGTAATTTACTTTTAAATTTTTTGCAAAATACATGAATTAAATATAGCAAAGTGTAAACAGTTGTTATATCTAAATTACGAACATATGGACTATTCTCTATTTTTCTGCATGTCTGATTTTTCATAATGCAAACTACAAGGAAAAAATAGGAGTGGGAAGAAGGAAGGAAAGGCAGCATTGTGTAATAGAAAAAGCGAAGAAGTGAATATAGAATTCAGGATAGGAGATGATAGCTTCTACTAGATAGGCAATTATGGAAAAGTCATATAATTGCTTTACATTTAGTTTTCTTATTTTTAAAATGGATATAATCTACAATGAAATACTGCAACATAGCAGTCTTATGGCTGAAATAAAAAGAGACTGAACATATGAAGTGTTAGCAAGCATAGAGAATATGTGGAAACTGGATTCCTGATAAAAATATAAAATTATATAAGCTTTCTGGAAAACTGTTTAGCATCTTCTTTATAATATGGAAGGTGGTGAGACAAGTCCACTCTCAGATTAAAAAATACACAGATGAATGTATATATTGACAAAAATACATGTTTACAAAATGTCCATAGTATTAATAATAGTACAAAACTGAAAAAAAAAAAACAATAGGGGAATAGATAAATATTGCTTATTGATATTCTGAAATGCTATGAAGTAATAAAAAGATAGCCAATGGGTATATACTACAACATGGATGATACAGAATTTATATTGACAGAAAGTAGTCAGGCAACAGCATAATTATACTATGATTTTATCTGTGTGAATTACAAGAACAGGTAAAATTCATCAGTGCTAATAGATGAAGAATAATGGAAAGATTATGGGATTCTGGAAATGTTTGGTATCCTGATCTTGGTGTAGTTACTCAGGTCCATAAATATTTAGACACAATCATGCTATACATTTATGATGAGAGTTGTTCTTGTACTCTATGAACTTTTCTGTATCTCTTCTATCCTTCAATTAAACAGAATAAATATGATAAATATTAATATCCACATCCCAGGAGGGAGGAGCAAATGAGATAATGTGAAAATATTTACTAAATTATAAAACTATTTTTACAGATTTCATGTTATCATTTTGTAAGCAAAACTAAAATTAAGTGGTTTTGGGGGCATTATTTTGACTATGTTTCCCCTAAATCCAATCCATTTTCACCTAAGTCTTGCTATAACTTATTCTTATTTTCACAATTCTTTGGTAGTGGAAAAACTGTATATTTCTATTAATTTGCTAATGTAGCTAAAATGAAAAAAAATGTTAATGTATTATAACAACATACAAATATCAGTGATACCATAATTGCAAGTTTTCAGTTCTAGTCTCCCAGCCAGGAATGGATCCCAGGCTGTAGTGGCAGCACTGAGTCCCAGACACTAGACCACCAGGGGTTGGTGTCTCATGAAGTCTCAGCAGGAACTTCAGGGATGTTCAGGGAAGCAAGTGAAAAGGGGGAGATTTGTTTGGAGAAAGAAGAATTTATTAAGGGGAAAAGGTAGGGAAATAAAGTGGGACTCCCAGGCCAGTGGAACCAGGCTAGGGAGGGGCAAGGAAGCTGAAGTGGAGTCGTGACTCAGGGAATATACACCTTTTTTCCCTAATTACTCTAAAGTTTCCATCAGTCTTTTTGTCATTGGTTAGTTCTTGGTGGCGTCACTCACTCTCCCTAAATGTCTCTGTGCTCAGAATTAAATCTCTGTGTCCCTGCCCTTATCTTTAGCATACTTTTTCTATATCATCCTTGATCTAGAATGTCCTGTTGCTCCTAGTCCTGGGGTGTTTGATTAAGCTCCCTTTGGAATTTGTTGCCCTTATCTCTGAAGTTCCTGCCTGCACTGTCTCTGAAGCTGCCTAATTAACCCCAATTTGCTCTAGTACTCATCAGGTGTGCATTATTTAAAAAGCATTATGTGTATACGCTCTTAAGTTTACCACTAAAATTTCAACTTTTTATCCTTCACCATACAATTGACCTAATCATACAGAAGTTAGTTACATGCCTAAATATATGCCAGCATTTTGCTAGGCACCAGTGATACAAATTATCTCTTCTCTATATCTTCACATTTTAGTCAGTAACTCAATTTTGTTTCAAGTACTGAATTCCATTAGAGCCTATATTTTTAAAATGAAAGAAGAGCACTATTATGTGTCAAAACAAAGCATATTAACAAAATAAAGTTCTCATTTACATGTGAACTAGAGATACATATTTATCTTCATTTTCTTCCTATTGTTTCACAAAGTTGATATTTTAAATTGAGTATATTAGTTAAGTAATTTAAAATTCTGAATTTCCCATCATTTAGAAATATATTAAATGTGGTAATCATTTAAAATACTTTTGAAAAGACTATGCAGTTTTTTTACAATTTTAATTTAAAGTTCCTTAGAGGGCCTTCCCGGTGGCTCAGCGGTTGAGCGCTGGGTTGCGAAGCTGCCAGCGGCCTCTGCAGCGCCGGTTCGATCCCCGGCTGCTCCCCGGCCACCAGAGGAGGGTCCCACATGGCGCGCAGACCTCTCCTGCCGCCCGCTGCTCCCCTCAGCAGTGTACTTCGGTCCTTCTGCCTGCTCTGCTCCCCGCTCTGGCTCTGGTGAATTCTCTCACCCTCCTGTGCTTCTGACTGTACCAGTGCATGTATAAACAAAACAAACAAACAAACAAACAAATAAATAAATAAATAAAAAACATGCCTCAAAAAAAAAAATAAATAAATAAAGTTCCTTAGAAATGTATAAATTGTAGCTTATTTTATAAGATAATTATTTGAAATTCCAAGCTCTATCATGTGTATTCTCCTGTTTAATCTTCCACTTTCTCAGCAGTGATCACTCAGTGAATAAAATATTCTTTTATGCCTTTAAGATTCTCGAACAGATAAGTTAGCTTATTTCCTATGGTTTGAAGCTAGGCTTTTAAATAGGAGATTTTAATGCTCAGACCTTCAGATGTTACTCATCTTGAATACTTGGCTATAAGTACTCAACTCCTGAGAGCCCCTTTTTCAAAGCATTAGGTAGAAATTGGTCTTTGAAGAAGTGTGCAAATGATACACAGTATGCCAAACAGCTTGTGATCGTTTGAAGCAAAGATTTGAAAACAGTGAATCAATGAAACCTCTGTAGATCTTTTTATATTTCAGGCACAGAGAACCCCTATTTTGAAAGGTAATATATCTTTTTAAACACCCAGTTTTCCTGGGTGTTTCATTTCATGAAAAAAAAATTTAAGTTGACGTTATAAACCGATGCCGGAAAGCACTCATCCAACTCATGAAAAATTCAGCATAAGCTTCAAGCAAACGTAACAATATCACTTATTAGGAAAAAATGCATGGTCTGATAGATGACCATGATTATCAGGTAAATTATTCATTTCTCTTCACAAAGCAATCACCCTGTGAAGACTCATTATTTGCAGGTTGTCAGGGAACAGTGAATGAGAAGCTCAGCAGTGCTATGAATGAGTACCATTGCCATGTAAGTTGCAGAGAAATGCTAGAGTACCAAAAAGCCCTGTGCAGTAGTCCATTGGAAGTCAGGGTAAATGTGAGGGCCACAAACTTGCAAAGGAACTGCTACCAAATTGCTTATCAGTATTACAGAGATGAACCATGCTGAGTCATTAGAGCCCAGCAAGGATTTCCTTCCAGAACTGAAAATCTGGCTGCATTAGAGATCTAAAAAAAATTCATGACACATTTTCAAATGCTCAGAGACATAGTTAAAAACCTGAAGGAGCACTGAGTAAGTTGCATGTTAAAATATTTCTGACAGAGACTAAACTTTGAAATGATCATTATTCTATATATCAGATTATTCTATTAATTATTTTGTAATCTGTATTAGAAAATCCCCAATGCAACAAATTAATTAGGTGATGTAACATATAACTTGCTAAGCAATATATTGATTTCAGTGTATGGTGTGTAGAAATTTAAAAATTATAGTTATATCTAGTACAAACAACTGTGCATGAAAAATTCTTTTGCTTTTAAGCCAATCACACACCTTTTTCTTTTTGACCTGTCAGTCAATATTTATGGTCTGTGTTGTCCAGGTGTATTTGAAGGTGTTTTTGAGGACGAGTTGTCATAATTTAGTCACATGCCCTCCCATATATGCAGATAATCATAGAGCATAAAATAAGATAAATGCCACCTATCTTAACCAAAAGTGCACGGTTTTTCCTTATATGTAGAGAGTAATATCTTCATAGCCCATCATCCATGATTCAATTCTATTTTTTCTCAGTGTTTGTGTGTTCTATGAAGTTGTCATATGGCTTTTAGTTAGAGCACTGCAATATGCTTTTGCATTGCAGAGCTCAACTCTTATCACACACTGGAATTATGTTATATTCAGAAATAATTATGTGTCTTTCCTGTTCAATAGGTTCCATTGTGTATATGTAAAAAATAAATTTGGAAATCTAGAATAACTCCTTTTCCAAATACTGTTGTATATGACTGCTCAAATTACACATAAGGTTTAATTGAAAACCACTACAAATTATTCAGTCTAAAGAAAGGTGAAGCTCCCCTCAACCCCCTTGAAATCTATAGATAATCAAATGGGCAAATACATATCTGCCCTAGACTTACAGAATCAAAGATGAAGAAGCCTTGGGCATAAGAGTTGGCCTGGTCTATTGTCCCATCTCAATATTTGATTTTATAGTAAAAAAGGCTAGGTGAAAATCATATTTAGAGTATATAAATATGGTTTCACAAAGAGGAGAATGTATCAAGAGATCTTGGACTGAATTTATCTTTCTGCTTATCTTTTACTTTCTGCCTTAAACTCCCTTTTGAATTCTAAAGTACATAATTAATGGCCTTTTTCTTCTTAATGATTATTTTGTATGTAGTTGGTCTTTAAATCATTTTTAAAACTCTTTTAAGATGACTTTTCTAAAGTGCATTTATTTACACTCTTTGTATTTAAAAGTGTCCACGATGTGTATTAACATTTAAGAATTAAACAGTGAATGCAGGAAAGCCAATGAAGAAACAATGAAGTCAGCAGAGAAAGAGCTTTTAGAGGATGGCAAGCAAGATGGGGACTATCAGGAGACCACCTACCCTAGGCTGGTCACAACAAATAATTTGTATGTACTGAATAATTATTAGGGAATAATGAGTAGGAAGAAGTTTTGAGAATGAGTGACCTAAAGCATAGATAATAATCAAACCAGCCTTTTAATATTGTTTAATAGAGGTCTCCAAGTTAGCAGGACCTGTTACATTTCTTAGTGAGTTCTATTGTTTCTCTTTGGAAGGTTATTTTCATCTACTAGATGATATTAAAGATATATTCTTGAAAGATTTCAATTTTCGGGCCTCCCTGGAGGCCTAGGGGTTAAGTCTAAACACTATCACCTCTACAGTCTGAGTTCTGTCCCCAGCAAGGGAGCTAACCCACATGCACAGCAGACCTCTCCTGTCTTGCCTGCTGCCTCCCTTGGCAGTCTATTTCAGTAAATCTGCCTGTTTTGACCCCCTCTCTCTGTCTTTGGTGAATCCTCTCACCCCCCACCCACCTGCACCTCTAGCCTACACCCCAGTTCTTCTATGCAAAAACAAAAAAAAAAAAAAGAAAAGAAAAGAAAGATTTCAGTTTTCTAACTCTTCTACTCCTTTGCTTTCCTCTCTCCCTTCTTTTATCAACACTATGACTCAGCTACAGGCTATGATCTAGATTCTGGAGATACTTAAGTGAACATAACTCCTGCCTTGAGATTGTTCATATGCTAATGTTTGGGTCAGACAAGAAGACACACATTTTTTTTTTCTCTACATTAACTAAGGGTTTGGGCTCTCTGTTCTATTCCATTGTTTTTTGTTTTTATTTAGTCCAATACCATACTGTCTTGATTATTGTCACTATGTAGTATAGTTAGTAGCAAGGAAGTATGGTACCTTCATTTTTCTTCTTTTCTCTCAGGATTACTTTGTCTTTTGGGATCTTTTGTGGTTTCATACAATTTTTATAAATACTTTTTTCTATTTCCTTAAAAAATGGTCATTGGGATTTTAGTAGGTATTGTGATGAATTTGTAAATTGCATTAAGTAATATGGCTATTTTAATAAAGTTTATTATTCTAATCCATGAGCATGGGATATCTTTACTTTGTGTCTTCTTTTAGTTGCTTTGACATTTTCTTATAGTTTTCAGTGTATAGTTCCTTTACCTCCTTTGTTGAATTTACTCCCAGGTACTTTATCCTTTTTGGTGTAATTGTAAATGGGTTTATTTTCTTAATTTATCTTTACTCCATTTCTTTCTTTGCATTAGAAATACAACAGATTTTTTGTGTGTATTGATTTTGGGTTGTGGTACTATTGATTTAACTTATTATTTCTAACACTTTTTTTGGTAGAATCTTTTGGATGCTCTGTATATATTATTACATCAAGTGACAATTTCACGTCTTCTCTTTCAATTTGAATTAATTGCATGTCTTTTTCTTGCCTAATTGCTCTGACTAGAACTTGGGGGCACTGTGCTCCATCCAGCAGGGAAAAGTATACCTAGGAATAATAATAGAACAGGAGCCTCAAGTGGAGGGATCCACACTCTTTAGAATGTCCTGTCTCTTGACTGGGATGGGACACAAGACTTTCTACTTCTGTTCTGTAAACATACCTGAAATATAAAACCTCTATTTTAACTATACATTTTAGTTTAAGTCCTTAAAAATGGAGAAGAGTCTGCAAAATTTGTCTATGCGGGGAAACAAGAGATTGAAAGTAAGACTCGAAGCTTTAGATCAATCACTGATTCCATCTGGTGAATGTTCTCTTTGATGGCCTCATTTAGAACTTCAAGAGATTTTACTTAGATTTAAAATTCTCATTACAATCCTTGCCAAAGCATCTTAAATGCAAAGCAATCTTAACTTTAAGAATTTAGAAATTGCTGAAGGAGACATATTATTTAGAGCCAACAACTGAAAACAGATGAAATGGGTTAGAGAAAACATTTTAACACATTTATAAGACTGCTGTTTTCTGTAAATAAAAGTAATAAGAACTTCATTACAAATTTTAAAGATCCTTTTCTACATAGAGCTATTTTTTTATTTTTTACTTTTTTGGTAGCTTATAGATCCCATCCCAATTTACAGTGAGATGTGAAATATAGTGATAGAGATTTTTCCTCACATTGCCACTTTATTCACCTTTGAAATGAATCCCAAATGGACTTGGCTTTATGAATTACATGTATCTCCTTCAAGTAATATTAATCTCTTTCAAATCCATGTCTCCCTCTTCTTGTACAAAAAAGTTTATATCTTCATTTTTTCATTGTGTCCTGCAAAGCCATTTTTAGTGGACAAAAAAAGTACAATCATTTCCCTCCCCCTAAGAAACACTACATATTATTGAGTTAACCATGGCCAATCTTAGAGTTCCTCAGTGGCTACTGAATTTTAGTCTTCTCCATAAAAACATCTTACTGTTTTTAAAGCTGTTTTAGTAACTTCGCTCTTTTATCTGTGAATGTGTTTTCCATATTTTGTTTGGACTCCTATAATATATATATATTTCAAATTTCAATGTTGACTGTATCCCCTTGTACTTTTTTCTACTTGGATTTATAATTTCTACTACCTTCTCTATAGTAAAAATAACTGTATAATATTTTAAAAATAGAACAGAAAGGAGAGAATAAGCAGCAGGAAAGTGTGCTGAGCCATCATAGTGATAGATTGGCAATATCTTTATAATTATTTCTATCATAACTCTTACAGTGATAGCACACAATGACTTCAGCAGAAGATATATGTATTTAAGTTTTCTTGGGACTGCCAAACACAATATGCTAAAAAGAGGTGCAAGGCATATTGCTACATATTTATAATGCCAAAAAATTGGAAACAATGTGATTTAAAAATTGTTTTTTTTTAAAAAAACTAATGCTTTATTTGCTATATAAATGAAGGATAGAATGTGCAAAATGAAAATAGCCTCACTTTGCAATAGAAATGGAGGAAAGGGAGATGACCAATGTTTATTGAATACCCTCTTTGAGTCAGGTTTTTTCACTAGACTATCACATTCTCACAAATATATCCTAAGTGTTATATATGTGTATAATTTTTGCTGCCATCTAATAAAATGGTCAGTTCAAGTAATAAGCAGAAGGTTGTATTGCTAATTAAAAGACCCTTCTAGAAATTTGAACTAACTGTGTAACACCAACTCTGAATGGTTATGACATATGACTGTAGAACCTGGAGAAAACAAAAATATGGAATGGGGGCCTCCCTGGTGGCACAAGGGGTTAAGATGCACCTATCAAGCTATCCACATCCACTGCAGCAGGAGTTCGATCCCCAACCAGGGAGCTACCCACATGGTGCAGCAGACCTCTCCTGTCTCACCTACTGCTCCCCTCAGCAGTGTATTTCAGTCTGCCTGTTCTGTTCCCCACTCTGTCTCTGGTGAATAATCTCACCCCTCCACACCTCTGGCCTGTACCCCAGTTCTTGTATGCATAAATAAATAAATCTTTTAAAAAATATTGAATTCAAAGGATGACTTTGAATATATTAAGTCATTTGTAAAAATAGTATTCAACCACCTTGATATATATCTATTCTAGCATTTGATGAAAGATAAACAAATTTTATTTAATTCATCATGATGTGGATCATGTACAAACTGAGGATAAAGACTATGAATTTTTTTTTAATTTGTTTGCTTTTTATACAAGAACCAGGATATAGACCAGATGTGCAGGAGGGTGAGAGGATTCACCAAAGACAGAGTGGGGAATAGAACAGGGAGACTGACTGAAATACACTGCTGAGGGGAGCAGCGGGCGAGACAGGAGAGGTCTGCTCATGATGTGGGTTGCTCCGAGGCCAGTGGGGATCGAACCAGCACCGCAGAAGCTGCGGACAACCTCACAGCGCTGCGCTCAACGGCCTGTGCCACCAGAGAGGCCCCAAGACTATGAATTAGAACTTAAGCAAACATTTTTTTTTTTTTCAGATTTCATGGACGACTAAATTGAAATAACTGAGGGATCATTAAACATACAGGATTGATTACTACAGCAGCTTGCTGATTTTTTTTTTTGGGGGGGGGCTCTCTTTGAGAAAGAGGGAAAATGAGTGATCATCTTTTTCAGGTTAAGTAGATAAGAAAGAGAATTCATTTTCCTCAGCTTCTTCAATACATAGCTCCTCTGAGAAATCTACCTTAATGAATTACCTTAACAATTGAATCTTCTATCCTGTGCTTCCTCAAACACTTAATGTACCATAATACTTTTGTATAGTAATTTATATCAGATCACTACAAGTTCTGTAAATGTATTTGGAATATTATGTTTAGTATTGCTCAGTGAACTGGTTAATAAGTTTCTTCAGGACATTAATGAGCTCTTTAAATGTTTGTGTTGGGGTGCATGTACGGGAGGGCTAATGAGAGAGAAGGGCAAGGAAGCCAATGTTTTAGCAAAAAAAAAAAAAAAAGAAAAAAGGGCAATTAATAAGATTGAGAAGTTAAGAAGAAATCTAAAGAGATGATAACATAGCTAAGAGGAGATTCTCTGATTCTCTAATGAGAAAAGAATAAACTACCATATACAGGTTGAGCAGGATGGGATTGGCAGGAGTATACTTTGTTTTCAAGGAAGTTACTTGTGGCAATTTTATTACATTTATGAGAAATTGAGTCAGACAATAGAAAACTGATGAATAAATTGGAGATGAGAAAGTAAAGGTAGAAAGGAAATACTATTTTTTTTTTCCCTAAGGAGCTTTTCATAAAGGAGAAGAAATAGAGTGATACTTTGCAGGGAAATTGAGATGGAAAAAAGGCAGTATTAGAATAAAAATACTTGAGCATATTTAGAGAGCAAGAGGAATAAGAGGATAGGAATCAACTGAAGATAAGCAAGAGAGGAGGCAATATTGGTCAATGCTAATCTTGTGTAATTGGTTACCAGATCACTAGGGTTTAAAAATTTGAATTTATCTTTTTTTAGTGTATAATAAACATGATAGTTGGTATTGTTAGAAAGCTCCAAAGTAAAAATTATTTATGAAGATTTTGGTTTGCAAAAGAACAAAAATTTTGTTTTTTTCTCATTGAGGTAGATAGGACTGATGCTATAGATTACATGTGTGAAGTTGGCCAAAACTGAAGGCCATGAATTTGCACATGAACTTAAGTTTTGTTTTGAATTTGTTTCCCTTTTTATTTTTTAACAAAAATAAAGTTTATTGAGGATGAAGGCTTAGTCACACTAAATTTGGTTTGAAGTATCTTTATTCCATTCACGAAATTATGAGAAGTTGGTGAGTACCGTGATGGGTACAAATCATTGAAGACTCCAATGAAGATAAAAATCACAAATTTTATTGTAGCTCATCTCTAATGTTACGTGAATATTCTCTAGCAATATGCAATATTTCACTGGAAAGAACTAAGAAAAAATTATTTTAGTCTTCCAGGATTGATTAGAGATGTTATTATGCAGGTTGGGAAAACAATGGAATTTTTGAATGCTTTTAAGAGAAGAATTGAGCTGAAATGTAAACTGAATAGGAAAGGAATTGAGATCAGGAAAGTATAATAGACTTAATATGTAGAGATAAGAGCAGGATCAGTAGGTCCAACTGTAGGAGGAGGAAGTTGAACCTGAGAAGGAAATTTCACTAATTCAAAATTTCAGGGGTATAGATGTTGAGGTTAATAATGATTCCCAGGTATATTACTCACATTGAATAAAAGTACAGGAGTAGACATATCTTCTTCAAATGGAACACAGAACATGCTAAGAATCAGGCCTAAGAATTAATTATAAGGTTAGTAGAGCTTCAGAGAAAACTTTCTTCTCAAGCCTGCAAGTCTGCTGTATCAAGTCAAGGCTCTTACTGGGAAGATATGGGTTGGAGCTATGTGGGCCAATGCACTTGCAAACTACGTTACCTAGTCTTCCTTTTTGAAAATTGGTGTTCCACCCTTTGTTGAAGATGATATAGACAACAAATGTTCTCTTTCATCGCTCCTCTTGTCAAGTACAAAGCAACCCAACTACAGTAATGATGGACCTACTATCTAAGAGAAAGGACTAAGTCACTATGTACCAATAGGAATCTGGAAAATTACCTATCATTTAGCATATGTCAAGGCAGTTAGTGGACACCTTATAAATGTTTGTTTAGTGAATGGGTAAGTGAGATTTTTAATAGAATATTCTATCAATAGTTCACATATCTTTGCTAATGTTCCAATTAGGTGTGGTATTTAGAACAATGAACACTTCTCCAGAAAATTCAGTTGTGAGACTGAGGAAACTTATTTACTTTAGAATTTTTAAGTATCAGTATAATGCATCTTTCTGTAGGTTCCAGTTGAACTCAGTTTTCAAGGTAAATCATCATCCCCCTCATCCCGTCTATGATACAACAAACAGAATCAATATGAGAGAATATTTTTGTTTGCTTAAGAAATAACCTCTTTAATATTGTTTTAATTTTTTCTTTCCTACAGTGCAGTTTATATTAAGCATATGTTTACTCAAATTTAAATCTGTGGGTTCTTGCTAAGTTCATGTTTGTACTAAATCATAAATTGCAGATAACACTAAACATGTATTCAATCAGAAAAATAATGAAATTGTTAATCATGAGTTTTGGCAGGTTTCCAATTTTGCGTTAGCTGATTTGAGGTCATATTTATAATATTAAACCTTAAATATGACTGCAGTCAGCAAAAACAATTGATTAATCTATTGTGATTATACATCAAAAATCACATGATCAGAATTTTTTATATGTATAACTGAATGGAAAAAAGAAAGAAAACTCCTTTTAGGAAAGAAAAAGAAAAAGAAGTGGCTTGTTAACTGGGGTTGAAGGAAAGACAACTAGTAAAATTTAACTGTTTTTTCTAAATTTATGATTTATTATTGTATTTGTCACTTTCACTCAGTGTTATGGTGCTTCTTTCAACTTCAAAAAGATTGTTTTTTAAGAAATGCTAGAGCAAAATTACTCTATAAGGAAAGATCAAATGCTAGCATTTTAATTCTTGAGAATAGAAATGAAAGAAGTGAGAGATGGACTCAAGGTACAGAGAAAACCTGAACTTGCAAAATTATTCACAGGAATTTTTTTCCTCAAATAACTTTAAGAAAATGATTTTAGTGACATTTATCTAGCAAGATGTCAGTGCAAAGCTGACATTGCCAAATTTTTAAATTTTAGAATATCAAATTATTTTATACTTAAATATATTTCACTAGTAAGATTTCATTGTATTTTTTTGTTGTTAAAATTAAATTCACTGTTGTATATTTACATGACAGCAGTCTAAAAGCACACTGAAAAAGCCACAAACCCTGGAATTTTATGATATCCATAAAAACAAATGTTACTGAGTTAGTAAAACAAACAACATATCATGAGTATCTTTTATTTTTTTATACTGATGTATCATTGCTTTACAAAATTGTGTTTATTTTGGAGATATAGGTTCATACCTCTTCAAATGCATGTTACCATACCACGCCCACCACCATTGCACCAATAATTCTGTACCAATTCCTTTGTGATCCCTCTAATCTTTGCTCCCATTCTCCATTCCACCTCCTGTAACCTCAGTTTTACAGTTAGATTCCAAATGTTTGGTTTGTTTTGATCTTGTTTCTTCCATTGTTGTTTAATATATTATACATATGAGTTAATTTTGGAGAGTACCACTTTCCTATTTATTGTTTTCAATCGATTTTTCAGTGCAGTGGTTAGGGTTTCTTATGCTTACTATCATGCAAATAGTGATAGTTTTTCAATTTGGATTCCTTCTTTCTCAATTTGGATTCCTTTTATTTCTTTCTCTTAACTGATTGCTCTGGCTAGTAGTTCTGATGTTATGTTGAATAGTAGTGTTGAGTGTGGACATCCTTTTTTTGCCATATATAAGAGGAAAAGCATTCAATTTTTTACCAGTGATTATAAAGTTAACTGTGGCTATCACATATGACCATACTACATTGAGGTTTGTTCCCCTATTCCCTTTTTTGAGAGTTTTTCTCATAAACAGATGCTAAGTTTTATTAAAAATTTTCTCTACATGTATTGATTATCATGGTTATTATCTTCCCTTAATATGATGTGGTAAATGACATTAATTGTTTTGGAGATGTTGAGTCATTCTTGCATCTTTGGAATGAGTCACATTTGCTCACAATGTATGTATATGTGGTGTACATACATGTAGTCATAATGTACTATTGGATTCAGTTTGATAACATTATTTTGAGGGTTTTTGTATCTATGTTCACTTAGGGATATTATTTGGTAGTTTTTTTCTTTTTTTTTGTTATTCTTGTCTGCTTTTTCTGATCAACTTGTACTTACTCTGTTAGACTCAGATTGGGGTGTTCCATCATCTAAAATGGATTTTCTGTGGTCATTGGAATTAGACAGATGATTAGCATAAATCTATGATATCCGATGGATAACTCCACATATTAGTGCTGAATGTAGTGGGAGGAAACTGCTCAACTATCTTGGTTAGTCCCACTATAAATCTATGACTGCAACTTTTAAACAGGCTCCTAAAATCATAATCATCCAGTTACTCACTCTCTCAATTTCTTAAATTATTATTTGACATATTATCTTCTCTCTGTAAATCCCAACAACATACAATCTATCCTCAATTTCAGCTAATGACCTGAATCAAATGGAAATGTGGAAGCAAATGGAAAAGAAATTCCACACATTCTCATACCTTATTTGTCAAGGCCCATGGCATCTGTAAACACAGTAAATACTCTACTTTTTCACCTTTTACTGTAGGTAAACTGTCCATGTTCCTATTTAAAGCTAATTCCTCTATTTGTACATTAGATTCTTTGACCATTCTTGCCTGTCTTCTCAAGGATATTTGCCAATAATATTTTTTGTCCCTTTTTGATCATCAGCTTTGTCCTCTACTGTATTATTTCCATTACCATAGGGAGATCATGCCATTCCCACCATCTCAAAAAAAAATAATCACCACCAAACAAAACATTATAGTTATCAGATATTAAAGACTTTCCATAAATTTTGTTTGATGTGGCAGCCATATTGTAGTTAAGCAAAAAAAGTTCTCACTTGGAAATATATCCTGAAGTATTTTTAGGTGAAATAATATGATGGTTAAGATATGTTTTAAGAATGTGGAGAGAGAGATGGAATAAGATTAGCAAAATATTAGTAATTGTCAAATCTGGATGATAGGTACTGTACTATTCTCTGTACTTTTGGTATATATGAAAATCCCTGCTATAGTCTTGACAAGGTAGTCAGGTAACACCCACCATATTTAAGATACAGAATAATCCAAGATACAGGTAATGGTGATAACCCATTACCTCCCCCAAATTTACTTAGGCTTCTTGTAGTCAAACCCCCTATTTTCATACGCTTCTTTTGTCTTTGGCTCCCAGAGATTCTAAATTACCGTGTTAGCCTATAGTCAGTCTTTAAGATTAATTAAAAGTTTGTTTCTTCTTACTCAAATTTGTGGTTTGACATCTCTTCCTCCTGTGCTCTACCCAGGGAAAAATAGTTTGTGGTTCCCAATTCTCCTTGGAGGAGCTTGTCATAATTTAGAATCTTGCATACTTGGTTGCTTTAAGATGTTGCTTCTCTGATAGGCACAAGTAAGCAGATGATTGTTTAGATTGTTTTTATTTGTAGTTAGAGTGGGAGTGATAGTCTCTTATGTCTGCTGCATAAATGGAAGAAATCTCTTTTTCCTTTGTATTCTGATTGGGAAACTTGTTTTTAAAATTTACTTAAACTTAAAGTTTACTTAAACGTATTATGGAATTTTTTCCTTGCAGAGAATTTCATTTTAGAGATATTAAGTTGGTTTAAATTCCAGTTACCTCCAACCTCAGCTCCATAACACAGTATAAAACATTCCTGGAAGCCTCTTAGACCTCTTCCATGGCCCCAGACTAAAGTACCATCAAGTTCTTTCCCGCTTCAGGCCATTGCATATGACTCCTCTACCTGGCTCTCTCCTACCCACTCCTGCTTTTTGTGACAAATTACTGCATTTTCAGCTCATATCTTAAATTATATTACTTCAAAAATCTTTTTCCTAACCTCTAATCTAATTGAGGCCTCTCCCTCCCCATTACATTCTTATATAGTAACTTATAGATTTCCTTCTCAGCACTTATTATTACATAATGTTTGTAATTTTTAGACACATTTGATTATTCATTTAATGAGCTGCTTCCTTACTTTTAGCTTCCTTGGATCAGAAGCCCTATCTGTATTTTTCACAGCTGTTCATTGTGTTGATTTAACTAGTATTTAGCACTGTGTGTTGTGCTTAGCAGGTTTTCAGATTTTGTTGAATGAATAAAATCTTTGTGAAGAGTTAAAAGGGAGAGAAGAGGCAACAGTAAATAGAGGAATAAAAATTCAAGACAGGCTTCCAAGCAGTTTTGGCACAGGAAATACTGAAGGGTATGTCTCAGAAATGGAATCCAAACTCAGAATCAATGTAGGTCCTGTTTAAATCTGCCCTTAAAATAGCAGACCAACTAGGTTTTGAGAGTGAGAAAGTGAGATTCTTAGAGTTTATTATTCCATGTGAACTTAGTGAAAAAATGCTCACATAAATTTGAGGTGAAATGATTAGGCAAAGGTGAAATGATTAATCAAACCTCATTCAAAGAACTATTATCTTCTTAGAAACATACAGAATTGAACATTATACAGCTCTTATTAATTAATTAAATAATAAATGATTGATGTAACATTGTTTTACAACGCTAATTATGATTTAGGGGTATAGGTTCATACTTCCTCAGTGTTACCATACCAAACCCCGCACCAAGGCCTTCATATATAGCAGGCAGGCAAGATTTGGCTTTGCAGAGTGTTTCATGGAAATTATCTTTCCCCAAATTCATAAAGAAAGGGCAGAACATTTAGTAAATAATACTGAAAAAACCAGATCAGTCTATGGGAAAATAAAACCAAGTTTCTGCCTAACGCAACAAAGTTTGATTTCAGGTGTATGAATTTGGCAAAGTTAGTAGGCTATAATGTAGATGATTATTTTTGTCAATTAAGATTGAGGAAAAACTTCATGGAGAAAATCTCAAAAGGTAACAAAATTGATTAATTTCTGTACATAAAAATTGAAGGCTTTTTTTTAATTATGGGCATTACAAATAAATATAACACAGATGGAAGAACAGGAAAGTTGTTTGTAATATCTAAAATTGATAAGACATATATCTATAAGGATATTAGCCCACAGTAGAATAACGGAAAGGTAGAAATAGGCTCCTTACAAAAAAAGTACCCAAAATGTTAAAGAGATGTGTAGTCTCAATGAATTTGGAGGAATGATGTTGAAGCAACATTAATATAGTTTATGTCCTTTAGATTGAATATGAATAATGAAAATTTGCAGAGGATGTTAACATGTATGAACCTTCCAGTATTATTAGAAGGCTTATAATTGGGGTCTGATAACAACCAGATATATTTACATAGAATAAATGTACTCAGGGCCTGTGACCTAGTTAGTGATCCTGCTCCTGAATATATACTGTAGAGATATTTTCACACAGGTCTACAGGGGCATATGCAATGAGCACTGCTTATGGCCTTAGTGAGTTGGAGATAGCTTAGGTGGGAAAATGAGGTGAAATATGGTAGACACACATTATGAGTTTGGAATAACAATAATATATATAATATATATAAGCTTTATTTTTATTTATGCATATAAAAACTGGGGTACAGGCCAGAGACAGAATAGGGAGGAGAAAAGGCTGATCTATTGAAATACATTGCTGAGAGGAGTAGCGGGCGAGACAGGAGAGGTCTCTAGCCATGTGGGTTAGCTCCCTGGCTGGGGATCTAACTCATGCCACAGTGGCTGGAGATAGCTTGATAATGCTGACTTTAAACCCTGTGCCACCATGGAGGCCCCAGGAATAGCAATAATATTAATAATAGTACTAACACTTATATAGTAATTAATGTGTACGAATGACTGGGCTTATATCATAATATATTATTGTTATCCACTTTACAGATGAAGAAATTGAGGTACACAATGTCGCAATAGTAGTTATACTAGGGTTTGAATTTGGGCAATCTGGCTGCAAAATTCTTGTTCTAAAGCAGTTATTATATGCCTAAGAATTACCATGAGTGTCACAAAACAATGCATTAATGGAGATAAAAAGTTCATGCATATGAAACTATAATTTGTGGTTTTGTAGAGTACATTAATATTAAAGGATATCAAAACATATTACAATGGAAGTAAAAAGAAATAACTAAATAATACATCAATAGAAGGTTCAGTGATCAAAGTGTGCTCTGAATGGGGGAATGGGGTTAATTTAACTCATTGGACACATGAAAGAAAATAAATTTAATTTACAAGTATTTTTTTCTTAAACATTGATTTTGTTAAAGCATTGATGAAAGGAAAGATAAAGCAGTAACTCTAGCAATGACCTTAAAAAGAAAAAAATAACTGCTTTAGAAGGAATTGAACACTTGTGTTGGTCTTGTCCTATTTAAGACAAGTTGAGTATTTCAACAATTTTCTTAACCTGATTAGAAGTCAGCTTTCTGTCTTTGAGTAATAAAGAGTACCAAGGGCAGGTTTTATTTCTTTTGTATCTAATTTCAACTTTTCTTTTTAAACATCATTCCTGTCCTCATTTAATAGCCATAATTTTAATTCAAATAAAGAATAGAGCCTTCTTAGTGGTGCAAGGGGTTAAATCTCAGCACTGTGAAGCTATAGGCAGCCACTGCAGCAGGAGTTCGATCCCTGTGTGGCCAGGGAGCTAACCTACATATGGCACAGCAGACCTCTCCTGTCTTGCCTGTTGCTCGCAAGCAGTGTATTTCAGTAGATCTGCCTGTTCCGCTCCTGACTTTGTCTCTGGTGAATCCTCTCACTCCCTACACCTCTGGCCTGTACCCCAGTTCTTCTACATAATAAATAAATAAAATTAAAAAAAAACACAAAACAAATAAAAAAATAGTTTTGTGCTTGAATTCTTGTGTGCCTGATAAAAACACAGACTTTTATGTGAGAAAAAAACAAACAAATAGCAAATCACAATGTTCAGAGAATGAGAAACATAAAATAGAACCTACAGAACAAAAGGAAATAAATTGTGTATTTTCATTCTACACATTGTGTACACAAATATACAGCAACCAAAGATAGGTTGTGGGAACAATCTTTCAGAATTGGAACAGAAAAATAAGTGCCAACCAAATGACATTGCTGCAAATAGAAGGTAAACTGTTTCTTGTTTGCTGGTACCATTGTTGCTTGCTACCTCTTTTTGCTAGGTTATTTTTATTGAGGTAATGTAGACTTATATCACAATATATGTCTTAGGGGTATAGGTTTACTTGTGATTATTAAAAGCACAGATAGTTTATTAGATTAAATTCACAAAGCAGAAAGAAAACCAACTTACAAGATAGATAATCATTCCCAACTTTTTCATATTATTCACCTCACTCACTGTTTGCTTGCTTCAAAAAAAAAAAAACTGAAGATTTGTCTCTTGGAAACTGTTTTATTCTATCTCAAGATAAATAAAAAAAAATAGTCTTGTAAAATTAAAAAAAAATCATCAAGATGATAGGAAAGAGTAAGTTTTTTCCTATTATTTCTTATTTGCATGTTAAATGGTGAATGACCTGAAGGGACTATGTGATCTGCAGGTCTACGTTGGAGATAAATGTAGGAAATACAGGTTCTCACAGACTTTACATTCTTGGAGTAATTATTCAATTGCTGTTTACAATATACAACCTATACTGTGTCTCTGTATGCTCCACCTATAATTCATTCTGCATATCCATGTGCTTCAGAATTCATCCTTTCCTTTGAAGTTGCCTCTGAATCCCACCACCTTGACTAAACCTTTCAAAGTCTATTTGGCCAAATTAAGCTTTACCATCTCAGAATTTCTGTGGCACTGTTTTAATTCTTCTCAGTCCCCTGTTGTGCTGCCTAGGTGTATAATAATTTGTGCATACACTTCTGCTCTCCTGTCTTATTCATCTTTGCTTTCCTTGTAGTGATGTTTATACACAGTGTTTTCTCAATAAGTGAATATTGAATTGTATATATTTTTAAAAACTGAGTCTTTTATCACTGATCTATACTAAAATTTCTCACAACATACATATTTTCTTTTTAAAAATTTTGTTATTCATAGAGCTTCCATATGATCCAGCAATTCCACTCCTAGGTATTTACCCAAAGGACACAGAAACATCAATTCCAAAGAGCACCTGCACTCCTATGTTTATAGCAGCACTGTTTACAATAGCTAAGCTTTGGAAACAACCCAAATGCCCAAAAATAGATGACTGGATCAAGAAGATGTGGTACATATATACCATGGAATATTACTCAGCATTCAAAAAAGATAAACACATGCAATTTGCAGCAACATGGATGGCACTGGAAGGGATCATGCTCAGCGAAATAAGCCAAAAAGAAAAAGAAAAATACCGGATGGTCTCACTCATAGCAGGAATCTAGAAAACTTAAATAAGGGACCAGGAAAATGAATATAAGAAAGTGAAAATCAAAATCAACAAAAACTATGAACCAGAGACACTTTTTGGGGGGTGGGGGGCGGGAGGGGAAGGATTGGGGTCAGAATGGGGCGTTTGCAATTGTATGGGGGAATATAAAAATAAAATTTAATATTTGAAAAAAAAAAAAATTTTGTTATTATTCATTTTTTACTGAGGTTATGTTGGCTTACAGCATTGTATATGATTTAGGGGTGTAGGTTCATACTCCTTCATATGTATGTTACAACACCATGCCTATTACCATAGTACCAATCATTTTCTACCACAGTTCATTGAACCTTCTCAACCTTTTTCTCTAATCCCACTTAGCCACAGCCATCTTAAAGCCTCAGTTCTGCAGTCAGATTCCAAGCATTTATTTTGGTTTGATTTTGTTTGTTTCATTGCTTGTGTTTTATATTCTACAGATGAATGAAATCATCCATTATTCTACTTTCTCCTTTTGTCTTATTTTGCTTAGCAAAATAAGAGAGGAGTTATTGGATCATATATCTATTTGTAATATTTTAAGAAACTTCTATGCTGTTTTTCATAGATGCTGTACCAATTTACATTCCCACTAACAGTGTGTGAGGATTCTTTTTTTTCTTACCCCTTGCCAACACTTGGTCCTGGTTTTTTGATATGGGCCATTCTCATGGGTAGTAGGTGGTATTCATAGTGGCGCTGGTTTGCAGTTCCCTTTTGATAAGTAATGAACATTTTTTTATGTGCATGTTGGCCATCTGTAAGTCTTTCGAGAAGTGGCTAGGTTTTCTTCCTATTTTTGTCTGGATTCTTCTTTACTCTTCTTTTTTTGAGTTGTATGAGTTCTTAATAGTTCTTAGATATCAGCCCTTTGTCAGATATACGATGTGCAAATATTTTCCTCCATTCGTTCAGTGTCTTTTCATTTTTTTTAAATAAACATTTGTGCTTTATTTATTTATTTTAATTTTATAGCGGGGAGCAGAGCAGGCAGAAGGACTGAAGTACACTGTTGAGGGGAGCAGTGGGAGGCAGGAGAGGTCTGCGCGCCATGTGGGACCCTTCTTGGGTGGCCGGGGAGCAGCTGGGGATTGAACCGGTGCTGCAGAGGCCGTGGGCAGCTTCGCAACCCAGCGCTCAACCGCTGCGCCACCGGGGAGGCCCTCAGTGCCTTTTCATTTTAATGATAGTTTCTTTCATGGTGCAGAAGTCCTGTTTGTTTTCCTTACTGTTAATTCACTAAAATATTACTGAAGCCAGTGCTCCAAGTGTTTTGCTGTTTTCTTTTTTTTTTTTTTTGTATTTTATGGTTTCTGGATTTACATCCAAGTCTGATCAATTTTGAATTAATTTTTGTGTATGATATGAAACAGTGATCTAGTTTCATTCTTTTGCATGTGGTTGTTCAGTTTTTGCATGCCCTTTGTTGGAGATGTTCATTTCTTCATGTAAGCTCTTGGCTCTTTCACTATAAATTAACTGTCCATATAGGCATGGGATTATTTATGGGCTCTCCATTCTATTCCATTGGTCTCTATGTCTATTTTTTTAAATACCGCCCTGTTTTGGTTACTATAGTTTGATAATATAGTTTGAAACCTGGGACTCTAATACCTTCATTCTTTTATTTCTTCAGAGTTGTTTTGATTTTTGGGGGGTATCTTGTTGCCTATAAATTTCAGTGATGTTTGCTCTATTTTCTTGAAGAGTTCTATAAAATTTTTGATAGGGATTGCATTGAATCTGTATATTGCTTTGCAAGCACTATCCATTGCAAGCACTATCCATTGTCTTTCCATTTCTTTGTGCCTTCTATTTCTTTTAACAATGACTTATTATTTAGTATTTCATGAACAAGTCTTTAAACTTCCCTTGTTGTTTATTTCTAGGCACATTATTCTTTTTTATGCAATTATAAATAGAATTGTTTTCTTGATTTCTTTCTCTTGTCTTTCACTGTGTACACAAAGACTGCATATTTTGTAGTCTGTCACTTTATTGTTTTTATATGTTGTTTTGATTATTTTTAATGAAGATTCAGTGGTTTTCCTTTTACATTACAATGTTATGTATAGTTTATTTGTATATTATTGTCATCTCTTGCCTAATTGCTCTACTTGGCACTTCTAATGATATTAAATAGTAGTAGTGAGAGTGGACTTTTTTTTTGTACCTGGTATTAGAAGAAAATCTTTCAGTTTTGTACCATAGAGTCTGATTTTAGCTGTGGATTTGTCATATATGGCCTTTACTATATTGAGGTATGTTCCTTCTGTTCACATTTTGGAGAAGTTGATCTTAAAATGATATTTTTTTTTTCAAACTTAAGGTTAAGATCTTTTAAAGCATCTATCAGCTGATGCACTCTGCACTTTCAAAGTGCAGAGTACATGGACATATTCTATATTGTAGATTATATACTGACATTTGTTGATGATATTATCCTGCTGTATTCAAAAGCTTTTTAGTCAACTTTCTCTATGCGAAGTTGTAATTTCTGGTAGAGTTTCATTATTTCAAGCATGTGCCTCTTATCAATATGTTACTTTCCTTGAGCAGCTTATCCTTAAAGCATGTACAGCAGTAGATCCAGGTGTCCAGGATGGAGGTCACACTACTTATGCTGCCCCAGCAGGATCCATGGATAAAATCAGCTCTAGACCTTGATCAGGCTTAGGTTATGTCCAGAGCTGATTCCACACAGGGTCTAGTATGGAAACTCAGGGAATCTTTGTTGGCACTGGTGAGCTTGTTTGCCAAGAAAAGGCTAATAAGCTCTATATATTTGCACATAATAGACTCTCAGAGACAGTACTGATGACTGTGGTCATGGATGCTGAATTTTTTTTCTATAGTATCGACAGGCAGGGACATCCTAGTAGTCCTATATTGTATGGCTTTGGGGCTGGAATTAAAAAAGTATGTTTTCAAATGCTTTGTTATATTTAGACATGAGCAATAAGGGTTTAGAAGGCCAGTGGCTATGTACAAGAGAGGAAATGTGATTTGCATGGACAATCTGGAGAGAAAAATGAGATTGTTATGAATAATGATGATGATGATGAAGATGATAGCGATGAGGATGATAGTTTATATTTGTATAATAGTTGAGCAATTTGCAATTTATGTATCACTCCTGAGAATCAAGTGAAGTAATGTGATTGAATAATCATGTGTTAAAGTGATAAAACGCATGGCATTCTTGTGTTTTTCAGGGAAAGACTTGTTAACTTCAAAACTGGAAAAGATACATGACACAAAACATGTTGACCACTTAGGACTTAGGTTAATCATGGAAATTTTAATATTGCTGTATTTCTCCTGCTCATCAGGGGGTCATCAGAAGATTTATTCCAGGAATGGTCTGGAAATCCATTAAACAAGTTCCTAAGAATAAATTCCAAATACCAGAGTTATTTTAGCAGACATTTATTTATTTATCATTTATTTATAGATTTAATAGGCACTATTTTATTCCTCCAGAAGATTGAGACAGAGCAATAGTTTCTCCCACCCAGTGAGACACTGACTTCTAGCTTGTTATATTTTGGTTCAAAGGTTAAAAAGGATGCCTTTACCTTATTAGGCAAAGACTATAGGGAATTTTTAACAGGTTGCCACTGGGCCACTTGTATTTGTTTGTTTGATTGATTTTTTAATATCTTCATTCACTCCATTTTCTTTTTTAATTTTTGCTTTCTTTTTTAACATTGCTGTTAATTTTTGGACAATATGATTTCTCCCCTCAGGTGTGGTCATTTTAGTGTTCCTACCACCAAAGCACTCATAGTCCATCACCATATTTCCTTTGCTCTCCCCCAGCCTTTTCACCCTACCTCCCCTCACTCTTTTCTCCTCCCCCTCCCCATACCTCATACCTATGGTCAGCTTTCAAGGTTTTTTGTCTGACCCTTTGATTTTTCTGTATTCCACATATAAAGGAAACCATCCAATATTTATCTTTATTCTTTTGGCTTATTTCAAGTTCTCCTCTCGTTCACTTACTATAATCCCTTCTGATTCCATCTATGTTGCCCCAAATGACATGAATTTATCTTTTTTGATCACTGAGTAATATTCCACTGTGTGTATTTATCATATCTTCTTGACCTACTCATCAGTTCTAGGGCATTTAGGTGGTTTCCATATCTTGGTTATTGTAAATAGTGCTTCTACAAACAAGAGTGTAGGTTTCCTTTTGAATTAGTGTTCTTGTGTTCTTTGGGTAGATTCCTATGAATGAAATAATTGGGTTGTATGTAGATCTATTTCTAGTATGTTGGGGAGCCTTCACACAACTTTCTATAGTGGCTGGACTACTTTAAGCAGTTTAAGAGGGTTCCTTTTTTTCTACATCCTTGCCGGCACTTCTTGTTTCTGTTTTGTTTTGTTTTCTTTTTTTTTTTTAGTATGGACCATTGTGGTTTTGAGAGGTGAAAGGGAGAAAACTATAAAAGAAAGTTTCATCCCTTTTTTTTAGATTTATTTATTTATTTTATACAAGAGCAGGGGTACAGGTCAGAAGCACGGGAGGGTGAGAGAATTCACCAGAGCGGGGAGCAGAACAGGCAGAAGGACCGAAGACACTGCTGAGGGGAGCAGCGGGCGAGGCAGGAGAGGTCTGCTGCACCATGTGGGGTTCTCCCTGGCTGGCAGGAAATCCAACTGTCACTGTTGCAGAGGCTGTGGACAACCTCGCAGCACGGCATTCCACCGATGCGCCATCGGGGAGGCCCCTTCACCCCGTTCTTACAGTCCGTGATTGACCACTTTAAAATGAAGACATTACCGATACCAAGATGGAATACTCCTCTATTAAAACAGTGTGTATGAAGGTAAGTGTCTACCTGGTGTGTTTTCCTGTAGTTTTAAGAAAGAAATGTCCCCTTACACTACAGGCTCATTATTCTAATGGGGAGGGTTTGGAAGAAAACGCCAGACCATATTAAACATGAATTGTATCCACTCAACATGGCTCTTCCATAGCCCAGGTGTAGTTATTTAATTATTCTTAGTCATAATAAGTGAGAGGTGGTATCTCATTGTGGTTTTGATTTTCATTTCTATGATGATAAGTGATGATAAACATTTTTTCCATGTGCATTTTGGCCATCTGTATGTCTTCTTTGCAGAAGTTCGTATTTAGCCCTTCTGCCCATTTTTTGTTTAGGTTGTTATCTTTTTGTTGTATGAGTGCTTTGTAGATCTTGGATATTAACCCCGTGTTCAATGTATAATATGCAAATATTTTCTCCCTTTCACTAAGGTATCTTTCATTTAATGATAGTTTCTTTATGCAGATGATATAGTTTGATGTAGTCCTGTGCATTTATTTTGACATTTGTTTCCATTGCCTATAATCAATGATATAGTATGCAATGACCAGATAGAAACTAATTTTGATTTGTCCCCAAAACAATTTCTAAAACACATGTTCCTGCTAGTACTGCAGAACACCTTAGAAAGACATTTACAAACTGAATAATTTATATCATCTCCTTGTTCTGTAAGATGCTGGGAAAAATTAAGCTGCTAGATTTTTTTATAAGATAAATGACAAAACTCTGGCTGGCACAAGGAAAGATCACTAAAAGATAAAAAGAACTGTAATATTGAGTGGATTTGCCCCTACAATCTCTGCAAAGCAAACTATACATTTATGAAATATAAAATTAAGCCATTCTTTGAAATACCATCTATTTTATCAAATCAGTTTCTTAGCTGATTAATTTCTGATGCAGACTATGTTCACTTACAGTCTTTTGACTACCCGCTTTCATAGGCCTTGTTTTTTCTTTTATAGCACTTACCACAATTATAGGTTAAGTTGTTATAAGTTTGCTTTTTCAGTGTGTGTTTTTCCATCTAGACTTTGCACACCAAAAGAACATGTTTAGTTTGTGCATAGTTGTTACCTGTATATTATCAAAGTGATTGGCACAGAGCAGTGCTCTATGCATATTTGCTGATGGACAAAGTAATAAATATATAAACATGCTAAGTCAGTAAATCAAATTAATTGTAAATACATTCAAACAGTTAATTTGATTGCTTCCCAGATAGTTTTCTTTTTCTTTTTCTGTTTTCTATTTTTCAAAGATTTATTTATTTATGTATACAAGAGTTGGGGTACAGGCCAGAGATACAGGGGATGAGAGGACTCACCAGAGACAGAGTGTGGAGCAGAACAGGCAGACTGACCGAAATACACTGCTGAGGGGAGCAGCGGGTGAGACGGGAGAGGTCTGTTGTGCCATGTGGGTTGCTCCCTGGCCGGCTGGGGATCGAACTCATGCTGCAGAGGCTGTGGATCACTTCATAGTGCAGTGCTTAACCCCTAGTGCCACCAGGGAGGCCATCCGGATAGTTTTCATCATCCCATTCTTACTGTCAGTGATTTACCACTTTAAAATGAAGAAATTACCGATACCAAGAAGGAATAATTCTTTATTAAGACAGTGTGTATGAAGGTAAGTGTTTACCTAGTTTGTTTAGGCTGGTCATTTTCTTTTAACAATCATTGTTATGAGGCACTTGCTTTAGATAGCAGTTTCTTAAAAGACCTGAAAAATTATTATGACAAAGAATAATTAAATAACTACACCTTGGCTGTGGAAGAGCCATGTTGAGTGGATACAATTCATTTTTAACATGGTCTGGTGTTTTCTTCCAAACCCTTCCCATTAGAATAATGAGCCTGTAGTGTAAGGGGACATTTCTTTCTTAAAACCACAGGAAAAGTCCCACTTTTTCCTTAATTTATTTCACATTCCAGTTCTTCTGAATTCTGCATTATCTGCTACCCAATTGCAGCTAACTCTGTCTTCTTTGTAAAGGCTCTCATTTATACACTTAAGTCCCAAGTACGTTGTTTTTATTAACTATTCTGTAACTCTGTATATCATCAATGTTTCCTGTAAAAAAAAATATATGGAAGTTCCCAGTATTCTTTCAAAGATTTTTTTCAGGAAACTGGTTACTTGGTTATTACATGAATGGCTCTTTTGAACTTTGCTATGACCTCTTGATGCTTGTCTGTCTGCAGTTGTTTCCTGATGCAAAGAGCTGCAACGGTAGAATGGGAAAGTTTTATTTCCTCCTTCCTCCTTTAACTTTAGTCTGGAAGAGAGCATTTTTAGGACTGATTTTGACCTAAGTACTATTCTGCTATAGCATGAGTGGTAGTGGAAGGTAAAAGGGAAATCTCTGTCAGCCCACCTTCGCTGTGAATCTAAACTGCTATAAAAATAAAGTCTGTTTTATTTTATTTTTATATTTAAAGAGGAGTTTTGTTAGGGAAAGGGGGCAAAAGAATAAAGGACACTTGCATAGACACTAAAAAGTGATTTAAAAAGGAATCTGGAATTAGGTTTTATTTAAGTTTGATAAGGTCACCAATTCGGGAGATGATTGCCATTGTAAAGGTAGTTTGCAGCAATTCTTAAGAGGAGCGGAGTGCCGGACCATGCAGGGCCACTTAGGGAAGCACTAGGGTTGGTCAAGAGGCAAAAAGGGGAAAGCCTGGCTCCGAACCTTAACTGTGGTTTTCATGGGATGGACTGTGTGAGGCTGGGTAAGTGGCTGAGCAGTCTTGAATGGGGTTGGATAATTTGAATAATTTTCACAGATTCTGGCCTCTCAGGGTGGTCCCTAATTTTCTACTTTCTGATCTTGGGGTGATTTGCAGCCTGGGAAAATTGACTTGGTATATTACAGTTAGATAAAAGAGGTTATTAGAGGTATGAATTCTGGATTGGTTGGTTTACAAATGAAAGGGTATATTCCTGGAAAGATTTTTGCTATGTCTAATATTTGGAGAGCCCTAGGAGAGGCAGTCTCTTCCTATCAAAAATGCCTCAAATACCTGAGTTCAAGAATACAGAAAATAAGAAAATATGGTTCATACCTGCCCCTTCGCTGCACCAAAGTAATCAGAAGGTATTCCTGTGTTGCCAACCAAGACCTCTTTCTGTCACACATACTCCCAACTGTAGCTGCTTTTGTGTTAATTCATGGTAACTCATGCATTGGCTTCACACCTATGGGTCAGATATAACAGATAAAATGCTAACTATGCAATCAAGCTGGTTATATATTTTATACAGACTGATAAAATGTTATTTAAAAAATTGAATTAAAAAAAAACAGAAACATTTAAATTATTGCCACTATCAGTATCTATAATCAGCCAAAGCCATTTCAGTTCTTCATGACTGTGAGAGCTCTGACCTATGGATCTGAAGTGCAAATCTTCCCTCAGATTTTTGATGAACTCAAGTTAAATGGGATGAATTTAGAACACTTAGCATAGGACCAAATTCACACTAGATGCACAGTAAATGTTAGCTCCTTTTCCTTTTCCAGCCTAATTTATTTTTTTAACATCAACAACTAGAATAACGTAATTATCGGTCACCCTGGAGACAATTAAACACAACCAAAGTTACAGTTTTCTTGAATCTTTTATTAACTATTTACACTTATCAAGAAGATAGATTTTTGCAATTCTAAGAAACAAATAATTGAAACATTTATGTAGTTTTATACTTCAGTACTCTTCACTTTACATTCAATGCTTATGTGCTTATTAATGTACAGATAATTTCTAATTTCCTTTGATGCTGATGTCAGCTTAATGACTTAATGGATAGATTGTTCATCATTTCCCATCACTGTTCTTTTCTATAAATCACTGAATATTCTAAGACTTTGTGACTGTATCTCTTTAGTATCTTAATGTATCTGAGGTTTGGGAGGAGAAAAAGATATTAAATGATGCCCTCTGTGGCATTTTATAGTAGAGCCACAAATATTTACTTTGCAGTTGAGTAAAAATGATGAATAAGTACTGTACTTAGTCATATATTTGCAGTGGCAAATTAACAGTCTTGAGTGTGAAAAAACAACATTAGGCTTCCTGAGTCTTAAATTATAGTTGTAATGTGTTAGCAATCAGAAGTCACTTTGAAACGACATTGCAAAAATATTATGTATCAGTTTATGGACCTGGATTAATGGAATTATTTGTATCCCAACATCATCATAACCTAATCTACTCAAAAGCCAGTTCTCTAGTAGGAATACATAATAAGGAACATATTGTACTGAATAAAAAAATTGTCTGTATTTTAATTTAGTATATTTTAGGAAAATAAGGTTAAAATACCAAAGTGCACTACATTTGATCCATCATCTGTAATAAAAATTCATTTATATATGAATAGTTTATGTCCATGTAGTTTTGTAAATTAGCTTATAAACTGTTGCCCAATTATAAAAATTCTAAATATATGGCTTTCTCTTGAACATCCCTACAGGTTAAACCTTGAAGATAGTTAATTTCTAAAAATTGTGAGGAAGAAATACAGAAACTAACTTTTTAAGTGCTGCCTTTTATTTCTGTCTCTGATTTTGTTGTTCTTTGTCTCTGTTTTTCTGTTTTACTCTTTGACTTGATTACTCAGTAAGTTAGTAACACAGAAACAGAAACACTACCTTGATTTTTCCAATGAAGATTAAGTTTATTTCATTCTTTCTTTCATTCTCAATGTCGCCTGGCCAGCAATCTTACAAACGATAGTAGATGGATTGAGTAAAAGAATATGGTCAGAGAAGGCACAGGAATTTGAGCTGTAAGAATCTCTTTAAATCATTTAGTGCAAGCTCTTATTTTATGGCTGAAAGAAAGTGTGGTCAAGAGATGTCAATTATATGAAAGTGTTGAACTATTTAATGGTGAAACTGAAGCACAGTCCTCATAATTCCAAGTCCAGGCTTCTTTCTACTGACTCAACTTGTTAATTTCATCATACTTGAAAGCTAATTCCAAGTTTCTGCATTACTGACTGTACAGTGTTGCTCTATGACAGCAGGCATTTTATTTTATAGTCAGGTATACCTGTAAGCAAATGAGGAATTAACATTTCAATGTTAGAATCCTATATTTTAATCTGGAAATGTATTACCCTGTATCTACTTGAGACTGTGTTATTCACTATTACCAATGAGCAAGTTCAATTATTTAATCAACCTGGGCATTGAAATCTGTTCAGAAACAATACAGTATACTAAGTTATTAATTTTGCTTATTTTAAAACATAACTATTTTAATTTACTTGATTGGTCAAAATTAGAATAAACTTCAAGATAGTCTGTGGAATCTATAAAATTATTTCTTTAGTTTTCTAAATTAGGACCTTTCATTTTAAGTTCAATATTCAAAATGAAGGTAAACTTACCAGGCAAAATAACTATATTAATAATTTGTCCATAGAAAGAACATTTTCATTTCTACTAGAGAAAAAATATCATACTTTTTCTGACCCTTAAGTTCTAATCAGTTCCTTATTTCTTAATAGCAAGACCAAATATAAAAAAAAGACAAAAACTGGAATTCCAAGAAGATATATGTTGTTATTCTTTTCTTTAATATTAGAAATTAAAAAATAGAAAATTTTCAACTATTTAAGTAAAGATTAGTTAGCACTAGTAGAATCCTCATCTGTATCAAAATTTCTATTTAATTTCTTAGTGTAGAGATTTCTATCTGATTTTTACTTAAACTTTCTTCACAGTCAATAAATTATAAGATCATTTGAACACCATTGAAGATTAATTTAGCATACAGAATTTCATTTCCAACATGATTTTGTATCATAACTGTAGTCATCCTGTGTTCAAATCTGAAAGCATGAATAAAAGGAAATATTTCTGCTTTTCAAAGCTTCTTAAAAATATTATTAAGTATAGTATTTTTATGAATGATTCAGTACCACTGACTTGTACTTTTTCCAGTTGCATAATAGGCAAGAGAGACATTTATGATAAATGGAGTAGAATGACTTCACTGGTTTACTGCTGCCTACTTATTCTTACACTTTTGGGGAAGGAATAATTAGTATACACAGTGATCCTCTTTCATTTTCAAAATAAAAAAATGTACTTGAGGAAATAATTACAATCAATGCCTGGGCATATATAACTCTCAAATGACTTTATAAGTCAAAATTAATATATCAAACATATTAAGAATATGCACAGGAAAGAATAAAATAAGGCTAATTACATTAGACATATGAACTGCGGTCAGTCACACAGAGAGAACTTCAGAAAGCAATCAGCTTTTATTTATGATTGATAAGGTAATTTTGGTCCACAATAAATAATTTAATTTTATAAGCATAAATCAACAAGATCAATCTCCCTAGAAAAGATATATGACCCAACTTTCCTAGAAAAGAAAAAAAATTCTGAATGTGTATATTCCTCTTTACATTTTTTTACTAACAGCCTTTGATATTTAGTTATTTTTAGCTAAGAACTCCCTTGGACCAAAAGAGAAGTACTCTCTCATTATAAATATCAAACACTAAGATATGCAAGGAGATTTTTTTTTAAGATTAATTTATTTATGCATACAAGCACTGGGGTACAGGCCAGAGGTGCAGGGGCAAGAGAATTCATCAGAGACAGAGTGGGGAACAGAACAGGCAGACTGACTGAAATACACTGCTGAGGGGAGCAGCGGGCATGTCAGGAGAGGTCTGCTGCACCATGTGGGTCAGCTCCTTGGCAGGGGATCGAACTCTTGCTGCAGTGGCTGCAGATAGCTTCATAGTGCTGCATATTAACCCCTTTTGCCACCAGGGAGACCCCAATATTGAAGGAGTTTTAATCTTTAGGAAATTATTTCTGAAGTGAGATCTTCCCACGATAGTACTATTGGAAGTGAGGGAAAAGAATAAAAAGGAGCAGAAGGGGAACTAGGATATATATAATTTTCTTACAAATAAAATTCTAAATATCTTTTGATTACAAACATTGTGGCTTCTATTCAGTCAGGCCAAGAAATTCAGCATAAAATTTAGATTCATTTAACCTCAGCAGTTGATACTAAATTTCCCTAATTGTAAATAAATAGTACATGCCTGCATAAGAAACCAGAAAGGTCATGCTAAATCACTCAGGCCTATGCTGTTCCACAAATCTATTGTCCCTTGCATCTATGTCTTGTTATGTCTGCATGCAATTTTCTGAACTTTACTCAACTTTACCACCCACTGATTGTTTGATTCTAATCAACACAAGCAAATATTCATGTCGCCTGACCTTCAACAAAACTGCAAGAAGGCTAAGAACAAGAGAATTACAAAAGGAAATAAAATAATATAACCATATCTTGTAAATCACAGGAATAAGCTTATTTTTTTGTCTTATCTTAACCAGGGAACTGAGTGAATAATAATTATACAAAGATGTGAATGTTTACTTTGAAAAATTTATATTATAACCTTGGTAAATATCCATGAATTCAGTGTTTTATGACTTCTATACATTAAGACTAGTTGTAAACATGTTACAATAGTAGCAAAACTTCTTTTAAAAAGGTAAGGAAGTGGGCATCCCTGGTGGGATGGGGTTTAAAGACACAGTGCTATCAAACTATCATCAGCCACTGCCTCATGCAGTAGCCTCATGAGTTTGATCCCTGGCCAGGGAGCTAACCCACATGGTTCAGCAGACTGCTCCTGCCTTGCCCATTGCTCCCCTCAGCAGTATATTTCAGTAGCTCCACCTGTTCTGCTCCCCATTCTGTCTCTGGTGAATCCTTTCACCACATATGCATATTTATTTATGCATACAAGAGCTGGGGTATAGGCAAGAGGTGCGGGGGGTGGGGATGAGAGGATTCACCAGAGACAGAGTGGGGAGTAGAACAGGCAGATGTACTGAAATACACTGCTGAGGGGAGCAGTGGGCAAACCAGGAGAGGTCTGCTGTGCCATGTGGGTAGCTCTAGATAGCTTCACAGTGCTGTGCTTAACCCCTTGTGCCACCAGGGAAGCCCTGTTTGTCTGAAATTCTAAAGAAAGCAATCATATTAGGAATTAGCAATTGTAGTAGGAATCTTTTAAAAACATCAGATGTGTTTGTATTTTTTTTTCCCTTACATCTTTGGGTTTCCCAACAGAAAAACAAATGTATGATAAAGAACCTATGTGGTATATATGCATCCTTGAATCTCTTTTCATTACATAATTACTGTTAATTTGTAAAAGATAGAATTTTTTAAAAAATGTAATATATTGGGGAAAAACTGTTCTCTTTTCCAAATTATTTGTGATTTCATTAGTATTTATAATGTTTGGTTATTGTAATAGTATTTTCCATTTGTCTATTATATGGTACTTTGTGCTCTGTGTTGATTTAAGTTACTCTTTTTTTTTTTTTTTTTTTTTTCCAATTATTTTCACATTCTGCTCTTTTTTTTTTTTTTTTTTTAATAGAGGCATGTTTTATTTATTTATTTGTTTGTTTGTTTGTTTTGTTTATACATGCACTGGGTACAGTCAGAAGCGCGGGAGGGTGAGAGAATTCACCAGAGCCAGAGCTGGGAGCAGAGCAGGCAGAAGGACCGAAGTACACTGCTGAGGGGAGCAGCGGGGCGGCAGGAGAGGTCTGCGCGCCATGTGGGACCCTCCTCCGGTGGCCGGGGAGCAGCCGGGGATCGAACCAGCGCCGCAGAGGCCGCGGGCAGCTTCGCAACCCAGCGCTCAACCGCTGCGCCACCGGGGAGGCCCTAAGTTACTCTTGAAAGTGACTTTATTAAAAAAGATTCCTAATCACAGGTTAGGATAAAAGGTAGAGGCAGTGGAACCTAGACACTCCAGGTGTGTTTTATGGAAAAACATGTAAGGAAAAATACACTCAGTGTTTGTGGGGAAGATGTAGATGTCAGGTAGTTGTCATTTCCAGGGAAAGTGAACCATAATACCTTCTAGTGTATTATAACAATAAGTAGATTTACATATTTACCAAGATATTTTAACTTCAGGATCCTACAGTGAAGTGTTGATAGCGTACTTGTAGCTGGCAGGAAATATATAATTGATAAAAAATATATATTCAAAGTGATAGACATTTCAAGTTTTCAAAAGATTTTAGCCTTATTCTATAGGATAAAGTTTTTATATTCTCATTGACTATGAAGTGTAACATAAATTGACTAATATCCCAATTTCTTAAAAAGTTTGGTGTGAAAATCTCTTGAAAATGCACTCTTCATCTACAGAGATGGCAGCTGTATCCACAATTCTTTAAACAGATCAGAAATGTTTTTGCAATGCAATAAAAGGTCAGACTGAAACCTCACTTTTAATAGACTATTCCTTTAACTATGTTTCTCTCAAAAAGTTTATATTAAAATGCAGCATATCTATCTCTTCCATGCTAGATATTAATTATTTTGACAAGCAATGGGGAAATGCCAGGAATACATGAGCTGATGAAAACAAAAGCAGTGATGTTTCCAAGGATGCACCTGACAGCTCTTAGGGGATCTAGAGAAATGAATTCAGAATTACAAAGATTTCAAGTGTTTTAGTAATAACCTCAGGTAATTTAAAGTTGCAAAAATTCATCCGATTTATACTGAATTTAGATCCTTTTTGAATGAATAGTAACTCTCTTTTAAAACTTTTTTAATGTTCTAAATTTATCTTAGGATGGCTTTGCTTTCATTATGATAAAGTACACTGAGTGTGGCTTTATATAATAAGGCAAGTTTTATATGTTGTAATAACTGTACCTTGATCTCTAGTCTATAAGATACTTGTTTAGATTGCTAAAACAGGTTTGGAGAGTTCTATTAACATCAATTTTCTATTGTTAATTTTTGTAATAGAACTATAATAGCTATTTGGTACTTATTTTATCAATCTTATTTTTAAAATACTATCTTTTACATAAAATAATACAGGACTAAGTTTCTTTTACAGAAAGGTAGATGTTCCAAGCTAATTTATTCACTTAATCAAAATAAATAGACAACATTAAGAAGGTTGAAAGATATTGAAAAGTCATGTAAATTCCTGGGGGTCCTTTCATTTAAAAATCATGGGATTTTTTTTACCTAATTTTCCATTATCCAGGATTGCAGCATATCCTAGATTTCACCATCATATCATCACCATTGTTACAGAGACTTCTGAATTATATTGAGCTATTAAGGACATGTTTAATTTTTCCTAATTCAATCTGCCTGTTCTAGATGGATGGATCATACTTTATACTGAGGCATTGTTATTTTTTTATAATTTTTTTAAGATTTATTTATTTTTAAAGAACCAGAGTAGAGGCCAGATGCGCAGGAGGGTGAGAGTATTCACCAGAGACAGAGCAGGGAACAGAACATGCAAACTGATGAAATACACTGCTGGGGGGCGCAGCAGGCGAGACACGAGAGGTCTGCTGCACCATGTGGGACCCTTGCTGGTCTGCCAGGATTGAACCGGAACTGTAGAGGCTGTAGACAGCTTCACAGCACTGTGCTCAACTGCCTGCTCCACCAGGGGAGGCCCTGAGGCATTATTTTTTAATGATGTTTTAATTAAAGTCAATATTGCATTATAACATGTTTCAGGCATGCACCATTATAAACCAATGTCTGTGTATACTATTAAGTTCACAACTCTAAGTTCACTTATATCACCATAAATTGACCACTTATGCCTTATTGGCCCACTCACCTTCCCTCTTCCCTCTGGTAATCACTAATTTGGTGATTACAGCCTAAAATTTCATTTTTGTTTTATTTAGTTAATTTGCTTTGTATCTTTATGTACCACATGTGAGTGAAATCATACAGTGTTTGTGTTTCTTCATCTGACTTATTTCACTAAGAATAATAGCCTCTAAGTCCACCATGTTGCAAATGGTAGGATTTCATCTTTTTTTTTTATAACTAAGTAATATTTCATTGTTATACTGAAACTTTAATAAAAGAAAAGAAGCAAATTTATTACATTCTAGATACAGATGAAAATGGTGTCAGTTTTCAGCTCTTATTTTCCCAGGGTATGTTGTTGTCAGTTTCCAGGAACTCATCCTTTAGAAGGGAATTAGATTGACTGCAAAAGAGACTGATTTTGGAAGAGAAAGTTTGAACCAGATAGGACTTGAGGATCTATTGCGTCTGACAAACAGAAGAGAGGGAAAGTTAGAATTAATTCCAATTCCTTGTTTGGGAGATTGCGAGATGGTTACCTTTACCCAGTTAGAAAATAGAATATGTTTTAGAAGAAGAATAGCAAGTTAGTGGACAGACTGAGTTTGAGATACCAATGAGATATCTAGGTGGTATAGCGATTACAAAGGTAGTTATGTATTCCTTGAACTTAAAGCAATTGAGCAAGATACAGCTTTTGGACTTATCAACATATAAATGTTAGTAAAAATTGTGTTTATACAATTCAAGAGGATTTAGTAAGACTAAGACTATAAAACATGTGACAGTAAGTACTACAATTTTTCCTTTTCATTTTATTTATAGCATGCAGCTCAATAGCACATACATATTGGCTTTTGAATATATGCTTAGTTAAGGAACAAATAGGGAAGCCAGAATAATAAGTGATGTGGGGGGGCCTGCCTGGTGGTGCAAGGGGTGAAGCACAGCACTATGAATCAATCTGCAGACTCTGCAGCACGAGTTCGAGCCCCAGGGCCAGGGAGCTACCCACATGGCTAGGCAGACCTCCCCTGTTTCACCCACTGCTCCCCTCAGCAGTGTCTTTCAGTCAGTCTGCCTGTTGTGTTCCCCACTCTGTCTCTGGTGAATCCTGTCACCACCCCCCATCTCTGGCCAGCACCCCAGTTCTTGTATGCATAAATAAATGCATCTTTTAAACAAATAATAAGTAATGGGGGAAAAGTGAGGAAAAGGACAGTTAGGAGGAAAAACTTTGTGTATTGGAAACTGAAATCAATTCATGAATGGACTTTTCAACAGTGTCTAATGGGTCACACAGACAGAAATTATAAAATCACACTTTACTCTTTTATAGAGATAATCAAATGCATATACTTCGGTTTTATTTATATTTACCAAAATCCTAGTAGTGGAATGAATGTCAAGCTATGGTTTTGGTAGATGAATTTCTTGTTACTCAACTCTCTGAGGTACATATTTGTCAGCATAAACAAATGTACATTAAATGAGAGTGTCAGAAGTAAAATGACATTTTGTTGAATGTAGGTTAAATTACTTAATCAATAATAAGATGTGCAGATGCAAACGTAATCTGGGACCTCAAGAGTAATAACAATAGTGTTACTTTATTTTTTAACATGTTAGAACCTTGTGAATTTCCATATTTCACAGAAAGACGGATAAGTGCTTTTACGATATGGAAATAAACTAAAAAAATTTCTGGGAAACATTAGCTAGGAGTAAATAAAAGCAAAAAATAAATAAATCCAACTAAGAAGCTTCTGAATCATATATAATATTAAAAACCCTTTAAAAAGGGCAAATGCAGAAAGATGAAAAAATAAAAAGCCTTCTGCACAGTGAAATAAACTATTAAAACAAACCCTACTGAATGGGAGAAAGTATTTATATATTATACATTGAATAAGAACTGATACCCAAGATCTACAAAGAACTCTTACAACTGAACAACAAGTAAACAAGGTCCAGTAAAAAATGGACAAAAGAACTAAATACACACTTCTCCAAAGAACAGTACAGATGGCCAACAGGCACGTGAAAAAATACTCGTCACTTATCATCAGGGAAATGCAAATCAAAATGATAATGAGTTACCACCTCACATCTGTGAAAATGGCCTATTGCAAAAAGACTAGCAATAGTAAGTGCTGGTGAGGATGTGAAGAAAAAGGAACCCTTTTTCACTGTTGGTGGTAATGGAGACTGGTCTAGCCTCTGACCAGTGTGAAGGTTTTTCAAAATAGTGTGGAGGTTTTTCAAAATATTAAAACTAGATTTACCTTATGGTCCAGCAATTCTATCCTAAGTATGTACCTGAAGAATTAGAAACACTAATTTGAAGGGATAGACACACTCTTATGTTCATTGCAGCACTATTTACATTACCAAAACCTAAATGTCAAGGACAGATGAGTAGAGTAAGAAATGTGGCATATATATACAATGGAATACTACTTTTCTGCTTAGCTATAAAAGAAGATTAACTCTTACCATTCTCGACAATATAGATTGAACTGAAGGGGATTAAGTCTAAGTGACATAAGCCAGAAGAAAAAGGACAAATACTAGATAATTTCACTCATGTAATGTAAAGTAACAAAACAATGAGACAGGCAAAATCGAACCAAAACAAGCCCTAGATACCTGACCTTAGAGTTGAGTTTACCAGATGGGGTGTGGAGGATGAGCAGAAATTGTGGAGAGAACCCAATAGACTAGAATAGAGGACTTTGGTGCCTTGGCAATAGGTGTGCTGTAGTAACTTACATGTAAATAAGTGTGAACCTATACCGATGACTCATAGGTGTTGTTTTATACCAACAGTGAAAGAAACTATAATGAACATTTTACCTTCAGTTGCTTCCCCGGTGGCACAGTGGGTTGAACGCTGGGCTGTGAAGCTGTCTGCCAACACCAGTTTGATTCCCGGCCGGCCAGGTAGAAACCCACATCCCGCGGCAGACCTCTCCTGCTCCCCTCAGCATTGTATTTCAGTCAATCTGCCTGTTCTGTTCCCACTCTGTCTCTGGTGAGTCCTCTCACCCTCCCACACATCTGGTCTGTACCTCAGTTCTTGAATGAATAAATAAATCTTAAAAAAAAAAAAAATTACCTCAAAAAATAATAGTTAAAAAAATGAAATTAGGAAAGGAATCACAGAGGCATTTAAAAAGTTAACTCTTAATAGTAAAAATAACACTAGAAGCTAGTCAAAGTTAGTGAAAACAATTCCAATCATGAACTTTTTTTTTTTTTTTTTTTTTTGTGGGACCCTCGCTGGCGGCCGGGGAACGAATCGGCACTGCAGAGGCTGTGGGCAGCCTCGCAGCCCAGCGCTCAACCGCTGCACCACCAGGGGAGACCCCAATCATGAACTATTTTTATAATCCAAGGTACTAAATGAAAACTTGGAATCTGAAAACTAAATTATTTTTAAGTTCACATCTTAGCATATACTTAATAAAATTTATTAAACATTCATGTCAGAAAAAACATTACATGTAAAAAATATTTTTTAAAGTGAAAAAAGGATGCTAATTCTACAGAATTGTGGTTCTGTGGTTCACTCATTCTTTTCACCAATATTCATTGAGCATCTATGGACCTAACATTGTTCTAAGACATGGAGATACAGCAGTAAATGCTGTATCTTAGACCTTGCAGTTGTAGGTCATATGAAAAAGTGTATGATTAAAAAAAGAAAAAAAGTTAATTTGGGGCCCTCCTGATGGCATAGGGGTTAAGGCCTGAGTTCAATCCCCAGTCAGGGAGCTAACCCACATATGGTGCAGCAGACCTCTCCTGTCTCACCCCCCTGCTACCCACAGCAGTGTATTTCAGGAAATCCACCTGTTCTGCTCCCCACTCTGTCTCTGGTTAGTTATTCTCACCCCCCACACCTCTGACCTATACCCCTGTTATTCTATGTAAAAATAAACTTAAAAAAATTAAAAAGTTTATTCTTTGAAATAGTAATACTCTGGAGGTTGAACAGAGGGTACTTTGAACACATATAAGAGGGCATTTAAGAAGGCTTTGCACCAAAATATGTATCTCAAGTCCTGAAGAAATGCTATTTTAAAACTACCTTGAAGAAGTGCTATTTATTTCAGTAATTAAAGGCTGACTAGAAGTTACCTCAATGAATTGGGAGTGGAGAGAATTAGAGAAATTTTTTTGGGTGAATAGAACAGCAAATGCTCATGGAGTAGAAAATTGCCAGCACATTGTGGTAACTGTAAATAGAAGACTTTATCTAGAACATTAATAATAAAGGATTATGGCCCATGGAGTGACTGGAGAAATGGTATAGAGAGCTTCTGATCCATATTTAGGTATTTCATCTAAATCCTTTTACGAAAACGAGTAATTGTAAATAGATGAATGACATGAAAAGATGTGAATTCTTTGAAGGACCTCTCCTCTTTGTGTTTAGGATATTAAATAATAACACACAAAAAAACTAGGAAATATACAAAGAGAGAGCAGCTTTATATCATATTTAATATATTTTCTTCTATGATTACAAATTTCCTCATGGAAATACTGATAGCTTCCTTCTAGGAATCTTGGGAAGATTAAATATGTGAAATGCTTCAACATGATTTAGGTTACATCATTGACTCCTTAATGTTATTTCTTTTCTTGATTCATAGGTTCTTGTCGAATAACAAGTTAATGCTCACTGACTTGGCATTACCAGGGGGAAAAATAGTGCCTTTTCTATAATACGATTTTTTATTCCAGGACCACCCATGAGCTACCCATTTAGAGGAAAGCCTGATAGTATCACAATGGCATTCTTGATGAACCCTAGTCTTCAGAGGTACCCAGAAATCTAGTCTGGTGCCATGATTAGATAGGCTTAAATCTGAGAGACCCAGATGTAGAACTACCTTGGGAAATTTGCATTTGGTTTGGAATTAATTATAATTAACTCAGAATCCCTCAGGAAATCACATCATATTAAAATCCTCTAAGTGCCCTAAGTACCCAACTTCATCAGGAAAAAAATATTTGAAACAGCACCAAGCCTCATAAAGGAAACTTCTAGCATTTTCATGCCCTGAAATCCTTGGTTGCTTAAAAAGTATTAGTAGTTTGTGAAAATTTATAATTGTGAGATTTTTGAGTGATTTCTTAAAGAAAAATTTCCAGTACAAGTGCATATTACACATTAAAATCTGGAATTTCTCTTTGAGATTGAAAAATGCACTAAAGAAAGGGTGGCTTTATTTATTGAACTCAGCAGGAATTCTGCTTGAGAGTGAATGAAAGTTTGCTATACTCCTGTTAGCTTTCAAATGAGAGTGTGGGAGCAGTGACACACAGTATTTATTGACTTCTTTTCTGAAGAATTCCTTTTGACAGACTGTCTAAACACCAAAGTACTTTTTCAGGAAAATAAAGCAGCCACAAGTGTTAATTGTTGCATTGCTTCAATATACAGAAATCTTATTTTTAGCAGGCCATAATAGAAAAATACTGAAGCCTGGGTGGGACTTTCTGTTGGAAATTAATCAAAACACGGTGATTCAGATTATAAGCATTCAGGAAAGGCATCCCTTTCCATAATTCTCAGGTTTTAGGATGCTGTTGATGTTTTTGTTTCACTTATTAGTTTGTTGCAATATGGATTTACCATGCAGCACTGCCCTCAATATTTGAATTAATTGAAATTGAACCTAATGGAAATTGTAAAGTTTTCAAAACTATGGGTTTTTAAACTTTATTGGAAAATGTGAAAAGTAGTTGAAAGAAACAAAGTAAGTAAAGAAAAAGAATGGTATGTTCATAGAGAGATAACTAAGAGAGATAATCAACTAAAGGAACACTCAAGGTTTTTTTTTTTTTTTGATTTTTTAACCAATCAAGATTAACTAAAACTGCTCAGATCAAAATGATTTACAGCTTAGCTCTTCAAATTAAAGTCCATTGAAAAGTGGAAAGAGTGAGTTTATTTTGTAGGTACTACCAGTCTATTGCATTAACATTTTTCATTGGGTAGTTTAAAGTAGGAAAGTTTTTATGTAACAAAGGGGAAAACTTTATAAAAATTCTTTCTTTATCCCTTTTAAAATGGAAGAGGAAAAACAAATATCAAACTTGTCAATTGTATCTGAGAACAAATACCATCTTTTGGCCTTCAGTATCAAAAGGGAATAACACAGAATCTACATTTAAAATGAGAATTTCTTTCGAAGTCCAACATGATCATTTTACTGTGAATTTTCATTAAGTATTTTTCATCTTGTGTAAAATCTATTTGTCAGTGTTAAAAGCATGCCATGAGCATTACTTTTAATCATAAAAATTTATGTATGAAGAGAAGTCATATTATAAAATGGAGGTAGATTTAGTTTTACTTCTGAAACTCAGCAAATATTTCCAGCTACGAGTGAAAATAAGTATGATGCTTAATGTTTCCCGGGATGGATTAATGAACAGAGAAAGACATAAGAATAAAGCATAATGAAAAATAATTGTTTCCTTTTAACTTTCTTGAATCCACTTACAAATCTGTAATTCAGCTCTGAAAGGCAGTAATATGATGTAAAACCGGTGGATTGACTTTGCCCAGAGTACCTGAAACAACTCTCAGCCTTCCTGGACACGCCTCTTTGCTAAATCAGAGCAGCTGCATGACACATCCTCAGCTAATCTCACAATCTTCTGCAAAGACTAATACAAATCAGATGAGAAATTGAGATGCTGACCTCAAACTCTAAATGACAATGCCTACTTTCAAATTCACAGTCTTTCTTTAATATAATTCACCCTTACTCCCCTAATTTTAATGAAATCTTGAAAGAGATATATATTCTCCCTGAAAACATGATTTCTGGTTACATTTGGCATTTTGCACCCTCCGGGTTTCTGAAAATTGCTAAGTATATTACTCATCAGTTGCTTTATGATTCTTCAGGAGAGACACGACAAATCTTAAGCCATACCCAGTATGATTACTTTTAAATCATAGCCAATCATAGATTTTTCTTTTTCTTCTTTTAAATCTAACTCTGGTTATCCAATGAATTAAACACCTGATTTAATGTGGATTCTCTGCCTAACAATGACTTTTTAACAAGGCATAGTATCCTGAAATTTTACTGACATTGAATCCTCAACAGGCTTCTTTGATTTGTACATTAAGGCTTTGTGGGAACTTGTCTTACTGTTCGATCATATGACCTCACTTTTTAATTTGTTATTATTCAACCAATTCATGACAGGTGAAAAAAAAGGAAGTTATTGGTTCAGGAAACAATCCATTGTGTGACATTGTATTATGTGTTATAACAGTATATTTGGCTTACAATATGATTTCTCCATTAAGAGAAATTCATCTAGTTCTATTGGAAAAAAAAGAAAAAGCTAAAGAAACAAGTTGGAAGACAGGCTCATGTGAGATTTTAATATCCTATAGTCCAATGACAAATAATAATATAATAATTTGTTAAGAGACACTTTCTAGATATGGGATCCCATTGAAGATGAAGTTCTCAAAGAAGAGAGACTAATATTTGTAAAAAATTATTTCAAATACTGCTCCTTGGTGGGGAAGGCATGTCTATAAAAAGGACAGAGAAATGCAACAAAAAATCATTCCCTTTTAGGGAGGAATGTTATAGTCACATGTAGAAACTAAGCATTTACAGACATGGGGAAAATTATAGAGAAGTTTTCATACAGGTCTGAATGTAGATCATGAGTGTTGACCAAGTTCAGGGGAACACAACAAGTACAGAATTACAACCGCAGTGGGAGGACCACTTGTATGCTAACAACTCTGAAGAGCCAGCCGGGCAATTTATAGGAGGTGGAATGATGAGGGTGCTTTAGGAGTCAGCTCTTAGTGCCAGTGCTTCCCTTTAGCTTTCTGAACAATTGGAAATGAATTGTAACCATTTTCTTCAAAAGCCTGCTATTACTTTAAAATTTTAGTGAACATTATATAAAGTATTTAGGAAATATAGAAATAGTAAATTTAATAATCCATTTTCCTAGTAAGAATGATTACTACTGTTTTATAACCCTTCTAATCTTTTTCTGTACTTCTTGTCTTAAAATGATTGTGATCATAATACGCATATACATATAATTTTCTATTTATCTTTTTTAAAAATAACTGAGTAGTATTCACAACTGTGAGAATGGCCCATTTCAAAAGAACAGGAACAACACGTGTTCCTGGGAAAAAAGGAACCCTCTTTACACTGTTGGTGGGAATGTAGACTGGCCAAGGCCAAATGGAAAATAGTAAGGAGATTTCTCAAAATATTAAAAGTAAGTCTATATGATCCAGCAATTCCACTCTAAGGTATCTACCTGAAGAATGCAAGAACACTAATTCAAAGGGATTTGCACTCATATTTTCATTGCAGCACTATTTACAATACCCTACCTACGGAAACAACTTAAGTGGCCAGATAGATGAGTGGATTAGACAAATGTGGCATATGTACACAATGGAATACTACTCAGTTATTAAAAAAAAAAAGATAAAATCTTGACTTTTCCAACAGCATGGGTGGAACCTGAGGGGATTATGCTAAGTGAAATGTTAGAAACAGACAGATACAGGGTAGTGCCACTTATATGTGAAATAAAGAAACAGAACAAATGTCAGATAAAATCAAATTAACGAGAAACCTTAGAAATCCCCAACCACAGGAGGTTGGGAAGGGTAGAGAACAAATGAGAGAGGGGACAGAATGGACTATGGTAGAGAATTTTTGGTTCCTTAGTGGCAGGTCTGGTGTGGTAACATACACCTGAAGGATATGATCCTCTATCTCTAATCGCATACAGTAGCGTAAATCAATGAAACCCAATAGAAAAGAAGTTTTTTTTAAAAAGCTCTTGTTTTATTACATATGGAAAATGTGGCATGTGGTCTCTGTATAAACTCTCTATGAAGGAGATCAAAGAGAATATGTGAAACTCTTTTTATGTTTAAAAGAATTTCTGATTGCCCTACTAACTGTAATGAATCTCACTTATGTGCTCTCAGAGGGAAGAGAATGGATACTGAATCAGAAAAATCTGAGTTTGAATCTCAGCTGAAAAACATTGTGATATTGGGCCAAATACTTAACATTTTTGACTTGTAGTTCTGCCAATTTTTTAATTTGTAATACAAAAACAATATGTCGTTTAGGATATTAAAGGGATAAAATGATATCCTATCTCTGGAATATCTCAGTTTAGTGTCTGCATCAAAGAGGTTGCTAAATAATCTTGTTTCTCCAGTCTTTATATGTGAAGCTTAGTCAAAGAAGCCTACATTTTCCTATAACCAACTGCATTCACTGTAACTGCCTTAGTAATTTCCTGAAAGGAAGTCATGAGGGCATGAAGACAAATTATGATCATTCAAAAAACAATACTGGCAGGAAGACAATCATTGATAAGACATTTAGTATGAATAAACAAAAATAGGAAGTATGTAGAACTCAGATTTGAGAGCTACCACAAAAGCAAAGTTGTCAATGCCTACTACCAATGCTTTTTCTAGATAATTTTCAAGATTTTATACTAAGGTAAGGCTAATACATTTTCACATGGTAAGTTCTATCAAAACAAAACTTTTTTGACTGTATTACATGATGTTCTGTAAATCAACTATTGAAAAATGCCTTGAGAAGTAATGACACTAAATAAATACATAATTACTACTTCGGGCTATTTATTTCACTTGAGTAAAAAATTGTGACAGTCTCATTATGTCAAGCCTATAGCAAGCCGCTAACTAATTCTGTGGTCTGTGAAATCATTTTTTAGATCTGTGCATAAGCATATGAATGATGGCTTAAAGCTCCATTAAAAAGAGTTATTCTCATTAAATCACATGTAGAGAATGCTTGCAAACAGAACTGTGTAAAGGGAGACCTGACATGAGAACAGGACATGTAAAAACATTTCGGACTTTGGAAGACCAATATCCATTGTATTGTAGGGTCAATTCCCGATGTCACATATAGCAAAGAAACTAATGCTATCTTAGGTTGTATTACTGGAAATGGAACATTCTGATCCTGTGAAATGCTAATACCAACAATATAATGCCTGGAAGATTGTGTTCAGATCAGGTTATCACATTTTAAAAGAGATTGTCAAACAGGTTTTGGCTCTACATGAAAAGGAATGAAAGTTTCTGTGAATGTTAGCTATGAAAAATAATTGTTTTCTATATTTTAAGGTCCTGGAGACTGAAGGATACTTAAGCAGTATTAACTGTATAACTTTGACAAAAGAGAAAACATTATAGAAAACAAATTGACTGTAAATAAGGTAGAACATTCTAATAATTAGAATTTTCCAACATATAGATTGCCTGAATTAGAAATATTCCAACAAAGTTCTTCATTGGATAGGAGGATGAAATAGATAACATTTTTTAGCCCTAACATTATTTTAAAAAATTACCAGATATTCTGATAAAAAAATTCTATGTAACTATATCAGATTGTCAAAATTAACTCTGGGTTTATATTTTTAAATTCTAAATTATTAGTTAGATGTAGTCTTAATTTGTATAAATTGCAATCAATTTTAATTTTTCACAAGTTTTTTTTTGGGGGGGAAGATAAAAAAATCAACCATTTATAATTAAATGACAGATATGAATACTAGTAGGCTTTAATTCTTTGTTTTGATACGAGTATTTAGATATAGCCATTACCAACCTTCTACCCTTTTTTTAAGTTCAGAAGTTCAGTTCTACGTCAAAGAAACAAATCCCCAAATTAAATAGACACACACATACACAACTTCTCTAATATAGATGATTGCAATGTACTTCACAAAGAATACTTCGATTCTATTCTTCAAGATTTTATGCCTTTTCTGGACAATTATGTTGAAGTTCCTTAGAGTGATGTACTACTCCTCTGATTTCTCCAATAGCAAAGTGACAAGTAGAGAGACCGGCTCCTTCGGTAGTCAGAGTACTTGGGTAACAACTCTAGAAATTTCATTAGAACTTTTACTGCTGAAAGCACCATTCCTAAATTGGTATGAAATAAGTGGAGATTTAATACTCACGGATGCTCTGAGTCTGCTGGTCACCTTTAAGGCAGTAATTTAGTAGTCAGGGATGAAAACATGGCCCCATTTGGTTCATTCATTCTGGACTACCAGCAGCTTACTAATATGCTTTGTGTTTAGATCTAGTACATTGCTACTTAAGATTTGCTGGTTTCACATGATACTGCTACATCATTAACCACCACCACTGGGCTTGAGTCTACTATAAGACATTGGGGAGAACCCTAGATTCTCTGATTTTTCACTGTTGGGGCATTGATATCATGGAGTTTTGCCATGCAAGCATTGCTGTTTTCTAAACATAGGGATCTCCATCTTCCAAGTACTTGTGTAGTGGTTCATAGAGATATTCTGTAATCTTTTACCTCCAGATAAACCCCTTTGGTTCTGAATGCCAAAGTTCAGATCAGAGAACTGGGATCTTCATAGTTATTCACAAATATGCTGACAGTCTGGTTGACATGTCTGGTTGACTCTTGACATAGTATACACAAACTTTTTTAGTTCTAGGTGGTCAGTTTGTGTACAGTTTATTACATCTGGGAAGAGGTTGCTAGCATCCTTCTTCATAGTCTTAGCAGCAGTCACTTTCTTCACAGCCTCTTTTCTCCTTTTTTCCCCTTTTAATTTTTAAATTTAGTCTTTCATTCAAAGATTTCTCCTCTTTTATTAGTTGTGAAGTTCCTAGGTTCATTCATGGTTTTGAATGTTTAGTGTACATCGAAGAAAGAGTGGGGGTATTGGCACCAATCAGACAGCAAGGCCTGTGTATTGATTTCAAGGACATCATGACTTTGCCATGTCTATCTACTGATACTCACATGTTGGAATTGTTTTTTACTTTTCCTTCCTCTGTGTCAGAAACTAAACCTAAGAAATTACCAAGAGAGTTAATTCCGCCTCTGCAGTTTTCTTTTGTATCTATTGACTCCTTTCTGTTAATTTTGTCACTAATCCATACTCTCATTTCCAATAGCTTAGTCAACTGTAACAGCTTCCTAATTCCTAATTGGTCTTCCTACCTCTGACCTACAGCCTTCACAATTATTTTCACTCACAATTACAAGAGAAAGCTTCTTAAATCACATGTCCCATCACATAATTATCAGATTCCATAATCTTTTATGACTTTCAGTTGTATTCTTTCTTGAAATTTAGGGCTCCCATCATTTGATCCTGAGTGTCCATTTCACTACTACCACTATTCTCCTTCCAGTGCTGAATCCACCCTTGGAAGCTGCCACACCTAGAGCCTACATCAGTCTTCCTTGACACTTTGTCCTTGCTCATGATGATCCTTCCATTAGTAATGCCCTTCCTCCCATGTCGAGCTGTAGAAAGGTATTTATCAAGAACCAGTCCTCATAATGTCTATCGTCAACATTTTTTCCTTTGTGGTAAATTTTAAAAGCATTTCATTTTTTTAGCAGTTTGCATTGTATTGTAGTTTCTGTATACATTTGATTCTTTCAAGTACACATTAAACTTCATGAGAGCAGATAACTCATCTTTCCTTAGGACTTAGTTCAAATTTTTAAAGATAATCGGTGCTAAAGGTTTCTTGTATTGGACTGAACTCAAAAATACAAACTCAAGATCCCTGCCTATTCAGAGGTAAAGCCAAAAGAACTGAAATAACTTTGTATTTTTTAGTGTAAACCATTGCTTCTTTGCACTACTACAATTTGAAAGTATTTGTTATGCAAACTTCCATTATTTGAGACATAGTGATAGGGGCAATTAACAATAGTATTCTCATAAAACATACTGAAAGTATATTAGAATATTTAGCCAATATTTCATTAGATCATATGGTAAATTCAGTATTTTGATTTTCAAAATGTTTATATTTTCATATAGTTGCTAACACTTAAGAATGTAGAAAATATATACATACAGGTCGTTAGCAAAATAGCTTGTGAATTTCAAGATGTATCTGTTTGGGGACTAACCATATGTATTAAATACCTCATCTTTTTTTTTTGCTTTACTTTACACCGATGAAAAATAGAAATGTATTTTAAATATCAAATATACATTAGTATAATAAATTAATGTAAAGTATGCTTTAGTAATATTAAATTGCTAGGATGGCTTGTGAACAACTGGAATTTGAGAGAGCAAATAATGAGAATCATATAGGAAGTTACATGTGATCAGTTATCTCCTTGGAGAGGAGGTACATTGTTTGAGTATACTGCTAGATTTAGAATTGAACTCCACCCCTCACTAGATGTGTGACTTTGGACAAACTATTTAATCTTCTTCTCTTCAGTTCCCTTATCTGTAAAATGGGGATAATAACCATGCCTGTCATGTCTGAGCATATAAAGATTAGCTGAGCATTTAGCATTTATGATGTATTGTTATTATAAAATGTATGCTTTCTGCTGCAAATATCTGTTGTTAGCTTAAATATTAAATGCATTTATTGTTTTTATTAGCTCAGTGACATTTATTTCAGCTTTTGATCTGTGTTTGTTTTCCTGCTCTCAAGCTTTATGAGAAACACAAGAATCAATAGGGATTATTTCAACTGAATTTGAGCTTATCTAAGAGAACTTCAAGGGTTAGGAGACCAAACAAAACAAGAAAAGAGGATTTAAAGGAAGAAATTAGATTTAAAAGTTTAAGAGATTAAATGGGTGGATAAAGGCACCCAGCATGTACTTTAGATAGAAGCTGAAAAAACAGTAGCGCTACTCTTTTTAGTCAATGGCTTCTGACCCCATTAGCAGTAAATGCTTGCTCTTACACCAATTGTTCTTAATAATAATGCAAAATGGAATTTTTTTTTTCTTACGAGAAAATATAATAAGCATGATTTGTGATTTCCTCTTAGGAGTAGTAATAGCTTAGAATGTAGATGAATGCGTAAGGATGATATGAGCAAATATAGAAAATAATGTATTAAAATTTTGCATAGAATCAAATATATGCAACAATTGCCATGAAAATCAATGTTGATAGCATATAAGAGGAGCTAAATTTTAACTATTGTCTTTTCAGTTGCAAAATATAAATTCTTGGAGAGAGGAAAGCTAGAGAGAAATTTCAAAAATATCAGAAACAAATATTATGGTTCCAATACATTCATTTACTTTTGATCATTATTGGTTTCACAAGATTGACAATTTTAAAAAATGTGATTTACTTTAGTTAAAAAATTTAAGAATAGTAGAAAATTTGTAATCTTTAGTAACGATAATTTTTAGTATCTGTAATTAATGTTTTTATGTCTATATATTATTGTCAATGTTATCTATACTTTATCTATACATTAATCCTATTTAATGTTATATTTGAATCTTTAATTTTCCTTGCCCTTATTTCCTCATCCATTTTTTTGTGAGATTTTCATTCATCTCTTTTTTTGTTTTTTTAAATTGATATAGCATTGGTTTACAATACTGTAGCTCACTCAGAAGTATAAGCTTACACCTCCTCAGATGTATGTCACCATACCCACTGACCACCATGGTAGCCATAGTACTCCACCATAGCCTGTTGGGCTATACCCCCTACATCTCCACCCTGGTATTCTCAATTTTACAGTCATTTCTAGGGTTTGTTTTTGATCTGGTTTTGTCTGTCTCTTTGACTTATTACTCTATAATCCAAACATGAGTGAAATCATCCTGTATTTGTCTTTCTTCTTCTGACTTATTTCTTTTAGCATAATCATCTTGTTACATGGTAACTGTGAAAATACCTAAATCATTTAAAAAATTGAGGTAGAAGAGATGCAAGATGGTGGCAGAGTGAAGACCCTGGGCTGTCCTCCATATAATTACAACTAAATTGAATCAAATTTTGACAACTCCTGAGAGATAAACAAGATCACTGTACCTACACCAGGAGCAAGAATTCTGTGGAAAGAGGTAGGAGAAGTTTAATTGAGCTGCGTTTGTAGTTATGTATATACAGCTCTGTATGAGTACGTACAGCTCATAAACAGACTCTGTACAGCAGCCTCCTCATACAGTTATTGATTCAGGGACATATTCCACATGGGGACTTTGAAGACCCAGCTCAATTAAATATATACTTCCTGCTGTATTTCACATACAAGAGTTGTGTGTTGGGCATCTGCAGTGATCCCTTCCTCTAGGCCAGTTCCTTGACACAAGTGTAGTTTTGTGTCAACAACCTTTAGGCTGTGTTTGTGCACTAGATATTGCACTGAATTTTAGTTGAGAATGGACTATGAGGTTAGTGTTTTTCTCTTTACTTTTTCAATACAGAGTCTTACTCTGGGACACTTATTTTTGGTATTTAGATCCAGATATTTTTACTCTATCTTGAATGTTAATCTTGTAAAGGATTGTTTCTAGCTGGAAACTATTGAAAGCATTCAGTATTTGTCTTGGTTTTGGCCCTGATTAGGGGCCAGATGGAAATAGTACATAAACCAGCACCCCCACTCTTTGAAATCTATCCAAAGAATTAAAAACCATCAGCTCAAAAAGTATATGCTCAATGTTTCCTGCAGCATTGTTTATAATAGCTAGTATATGAAAACAACCTAAGTACCCACAGATAGAAGACTGGATTAAGAAGAGCTGGTATATCTGTACAATGGAATATTATTCAGCCATAAGAAAAGATAAAGAGTTACCATTTACAATAAAATGGAAGTAGTTCAAGAGAATTATGTGTAGTAAAGCAAGTCAGAAAGACAAAGAGAAATATTGCACATTTATATAGTAGATGATTTGATAATGCATAATACTTATAAAAACAAGTGGACACTAAAAAAGGGCAGGAGGTTTCTGATGTTAAGAGGGAGGGGAAAGAGAAAGGGTCAAAGGCATGAGGGATGGTAGTGGAGGAAAAATGTTTGCTGATCTGAAAATAAAAATGATTTTCTGCTACTATTTCCTATGAAAATAAAATCCATATTTACATGTAAAAATGAGGTATAATATCAAAAGACACAAATGCAAAGGGATAAATGGGGTCACAATAGTTATTTGCCTTATTGCTTTCCACTGCTTTGGTCATGACCAGCAATTACAGTTGTCAGAGAGTTTAGTTTCTATTATTAATGGAAAATCATTAGAGGGTAAGTAAGCTATTTCTTTTTCTCTTTAAAAAGGTGTTTTTCATTTTCTGAAATTGTCTTTCATTACTTCTTAAGACTTAGTAAAGAGTGATTAAAATCATAAATCACTTAGACTTAAAATCTTAGCTTTTATTTATTTTAAACCATCTGTTATTTTATTACCGGTATTTATCAAAGATTCACACATTTATACTTTACTTATTCCTAAGGAATGGAGAAGCCCATTAGATGGTAACTAATGATCAGCAGGTTTTTTTTTCTTTTCATGTAAATCAAAAAAAATTTTATTCTTAACTTCAGTATCTTGAGTTTTCATTAACTTCCACATATTTATATTCTTCAATTAGGTCTTGGATTTTATTTTTAATGTCATTCCTTGGAGACAGATAAAATGTGGCAAACTCATGATTGTCTTGGCAGAGTTGTGAAGTCAATAATTTTAACATTCTCATGTAGGAAATCTTTTCCTGTATGGCTAAAAGTCAAGATAGCTTAAGCTTTTTAATTTATAGGTGTTGCTCTAACCCATCCTATGCTCATTAAGTTTGTATGGTCAAAATAACCTATGGGCCTTTATATCTAAACAAATTATGATTTTGAGCATTTATTTTTTTATAATTCTACTATAATCACTATTTTATATAACAACACTCTTAGACTTTCATTGAAAAAATACATTCAGAATTAAAATCAGAAATTAAACCACTACATAAGACAGATATATGTCAAAATTTTGTGAACCCAACTGAGGCCTTCACCTTCATAATTATGTGTCATTACATCTATAGCAGTAACTTGAACACTCCTGTATCAAAATTTCAGTGTCAAGCTATCACATACTGTTGAATACCTTAATATTTACATGTTTATGTATGGTATATTAGTGTGTAAAATTTATAGATGACAGTGGTATCAGTGTTGTGAATAAAAATGACATAGTGTAGGGTAAGGAAAAAGTATCAGGCTTTTCTGCCCTCTCGCCATTAGGATAGATGAGGGAACCCTGTGGTCCTGAATACATGCCTGATGGCGGGCACCTGAAGTGGATACCCCTGGGCTGAGAGACTGAGTTTATAAGGGCGGCGTCACAGGGACGCCAGCAGAAGCCAAGAACGAATGGAAGCTGAGAGAAGAGAAGCAGAGAGAAGGCCAGAGAACCCAGCTACAGTGAGGATTTGCAGGGGGCTGGGATGATGCCCAGCCTCCCTGCCCCCTAGCACCCCTGCCTGCCATATGCCTGGTAAATCTAAATAAAAGAGCTGCAAAGGCCACTGAGGACTCTGACTCCTCCTTTACCCGGTCTGCTGGATCAGAAAACCTGCTCAGTGGCCATTCCTGCCTTTACACATAGTTTGACTTTATCTAACAAACCATTATTTATCTAATAAAAATAATATGAAACTAATAAGAAATCCTAGAAATCTGAGGGTAGAACTGAGGCTCCCAGAGGTGGGGGAACAAAGTGGGGCAGAAGCACATTGGACTGTGGTGGTTAACTATAGGTGTGCTTTTTGGGGTGTAGGGTAATAAAGCACCTGAAGTGGTAGGCTCTATACTTCTAAAACCAAGTTGTAAACCAGTGTTACAATGAGTGAATGAATGACATTTATTCCCTTTAAAATGTAAATGTGGGAGAATGAAATGGTATTGTATGACCTAACAGACTGCAAAGAATAGCAACACTGGGCAGGAAGTGATTTACACTCAGATTTTTAAGAGCAATTGTGGAAACAAATGTTCCCTTTTGCGCATGCTCTGTCAGGATAACATCTGTGATATACTGTGCTCATTTTAGGAGTTGTCTTCCAGTTACCTGCTTATCTAGAACTGTAAGTAAAAGGAAAAGATAAACCTTGTATGTGCCAGGGCCTCATTTTTCTCAATCAAGCTATACTTTCCAGTGAATCAGACAATCTCCTTTCTAGTCAGAGTTTAAACCATAGTCTTACTCTTCTATCTCTGTCCATTGCCCCTTTAATCTTGAAAAGAGTATGAGGAATAAAGATGGTAGTTGTAAGATGATCTAGATTAAGTCTGAAGACATTTTTATGGGAAATGTTACTAGAAAGTACAAGCTAGAAGGGAAAATTTAAAGGTTTCCTCTTTATGTTGGCAATTGGAACTTATGAGGTTCAGCTGCATATTGTATTAGTAAATCAAGAATAACACCTTGGAATCAGGCTCTTTGAAGTGTTGCATTGGTTTTGATACAGTTCTTTCTGATACTCTAAAACTTTTGTTTATTTTTATCCCTTATTTTCCTTTACAGAATTAACATAAAAAAGAGTCTTAAATATAAAACTTAAGATTTTTATTTGTCACTGCATATTTAGGAAACTACAATATGATTAAATGCATGTCATAAGGCCAAATTACCATAAAGTTGTTTTGTTTTAGTCATGCTGGTATGAAAGTTGTTCTGAATCCCACATAGAGCAAATGGAAATTCAAGTACTAACCTACAAACCATCTCCTTTCTTAAACATGGGAAAATGTTGGTTTTTTTCTAGGAAAGGTTAATCTTCATTAAATCTGCATGATTCCTTTAACCAGTGGTTTTCAAAGTATAGTTTCTAAACTGATTATTCCTGGAGAATTAATGAAATTAACAATTACAAGGTCTTACTCCAGACTTAATGAGCCTAATATCTGGAGATGAGTTTCTGTGAACTACATTTTAGCAAGCCATTCAGGTGATTGTATGTGTAGGCTAAGGAAAAATGTCAGGCTTTTCTGCCCTCCCGCCATCAGGATAGAGGATGGATCCTTGCGGTCCTGAATGCATGCCTGATGGCGGGCATCTGGAATAGGGTGTGGGCATAGGTAGATGGGATTGACCTGGGCTAAGACTGTGCTTTTAAGGGCGGCATCACGGGGATGCCAGCAGCAGCAGAAGCAGAAAGAGAAGCCGAGAAAGAAGTAGCAGAAGCAGAGAACACTGAGAGCCCAGACAGAGTGAAGACTTGCTGGGGGCTGGGAGGACTGCCAGCCTCCTGGCCCCCCAGCACCCTTGCCTGCTGTGTACCGGGTAAATCCCAATAAAAGACCTGCAAAAAACCACTGAGGACTCTGACTCCTCCTTCACCTGTTCTGCATGGGATCATAGAAAACCTGCACTGTGTCCATTCCTGACCTTACAGTATGGAATGATAATTTTTAAAAAATATTTATTTATGCAATCAAGAACTGGGGTATGGGCCAGAGGTGAGGGGCGGGGATGAGAGGATTCACCAGAGACAAAGTGGGGAACAGAACAGGCAGACTGACTGAAATACACTGCTGAGGGGAGCAGTGGGCAAGACAGGCAAGGTCTGCTGCGCCATGTGGGTAGCTCCTTGGCCAGCCAGGGATGGACTTGTGCTGCAGAGGCTGCGGATAGCTTCATAGTGCTGTGCTTAACTCCTTGCACCATCAGGAAGGCTCTGGAATGACAAAATTTGAGAGCACCTGTTTTAGACCACTGATTTGGCTAATAAATTTAGTCTTAAAAGCTTCAATCAAGCTAGCCCTTGCATCTCCCCCTTAAATTTAATAATTTTGCTAATTTGTTTTTATAAATTATCAGTAACATTTTGAAAAGTTGATGGGTTAAAGAGGCTTTTGATTTGGTACAAATTTCATTGAATTGCTCAAAATAATGTACTACTATAAGAAGTATTAAAGGAAATCATATCTTTTTCTTTTAAAATTTATGTTCTATTTTATTTCTCTTCTATATTTAATGCAATTTCTCTATTACAATCACATATTAATATATTCATTAATCATTATTTATAAAGTAGAAAAGTTTGTTTTCACATTGGCAAGAATTTAAAGCATATTGAAGGAATGTGATTGACCATATTAAGGAATGATGTTTTGAGGAATTAATGTATCCTGCTTTAGAAAGAATGTCTGCCTCAGATTTGTGTGTACTATTAAAGATACATAGTAGGATGAGATGGGATATAATATGTAATATTAAATTGGGAAGGTCTTACCAAAGAGGAATATTTGAAGAAATACCTGAAAGAGTGGATGAAAATGAGACTTGAGAATTGTAGCAAGAACAATCTAGGCAGAGGAACAGCAAGGGGCTGTGCAGGAGCTTACCTGTCCTATTGCAAAGTCATCAAGGATCTAGTGTGACCAGAGCAAACTGAGATAGTTGCAGAAGACTAAGCAACCATATTGATGAATTTTGTACTGGCTTAGGCCAGAGATGTTATTCCTTGAACATGGTGGCAGTGAAGGTAGTTAGAAATATACAGATAAAGAGAATGTTTTAAAGGTAAATCTACTAGATTAGCTAACAGAGGACTATGAAAGAAAAACATAAATCAAAACTGAATCTGGGTTTTGTCCTTCCATCAAATGATTAGAATTACAACTACTTGAGAAGTAGAAGAATGTGGGAAAAAACAGATTTGAGGGAGAACGATAGGAGTTGTTTTTGGATATGTTAAATTTGGGATCCCTATTAGATATGGAAGTAGATATGTCAAGTAAATAATTGTAACTACTAGTCTATCACAATTCATAGTGTTGTGCTCCAAATAGTGTTTACCTGAAAGGTTATTATATATATATATTATATATAATATATATATGTATATACACACATTTTTATCAGGAAGACAAGTAATAATTAATTTCATGTAACACCACAGATCGAAACATTTGCTTTTATCCTAGAGCCTTTTGGAGAATTAGCCCAAGATCTAATTTTTGAAAAATCTTATACTCTATTGTTTTGCTAGCTGTTTGTGTTCAGAAAGTAAATGAAATGCCAAAAATGTTTACATTATGAAACCTGAATTACTCAGTTCTAATTTCCAAGAGTTAAGAGAAATTAATTCTAAATGAGACTATTAAGTTCTCTTCCAGAATCATATTCAAGGCAGAGCCCTCTTTTTACTAGCATGTATTATTGCCTTAAATCAAGGTACTTATATATTTTTAGATATTATATCTCAATGTTTTGCCACACACTAAGTAGAGCCAATGTTAAAAAATAGATTTGCTTTTATGAGAGTACAATTCATATCACTTCAAAAATATAGTGTTATTACATTTAAGAGTTACTCATGTCAGGTTATGTGATCATCATTTTCCAGATGGCCTAGTAAAAGTAGAGAGTTTAAGATATTTACTTAAAAACCAGGACATTGCATTCTCTTGAGTCTTAATTTAGTAATATGATGTTCAAATTAGGGTTTACCCACTGATTTCCTCAAAGAGACATTTGAAAAGATTCAGGCTATCAAAGTGTTTGGATTGAGTTGGAAATTGAATTTCATGCCTGTATTTCTCTCAAACAAGTGGAAATAGTAAGATAATCTTGGAACTCAATCTCAGTAATTCAGAGAGGACAATTACTCAGTGAGCTGTATGATTAGCACCTTGGGTGATATAATTTTACAAGGCCAAGGATGTCAAACATGAAAATCAAGAGATATAGTCCACTAACTCCCCCTTTGATCCTAGCTCAGAGAATTTATCTGTCTCACTACACTTTCCTGCAGAACCTAGATTCAGCCTCAGGGCTCATCTGAAGAGAATTTTAGACAGGCAATACTAGTAGACAAATATTGACACATAAGAAGACGACTATTTTTCCATTCAGGGATACATTTGAAAAAACACCCCCAAATATCTCTTCTATAAACAAAAAGTAGTATGGGTATTAGAAACATCTTGACTGAACAAACATGAATTATTAAATTAGGCAAAAAGTATTGCCACTGATTAGACATGAACTGGGAAGCTCACAGACTATTTTAAGGTAGACATAAGCAGCTTCTCTCAGAGGTTGACAGGTTTTTAAAGGATGTGGGTAGGTAAAAGTTTGTACAGACATTAATTACATCACAATTACAAACTGATAATTTCTATAAAGGAAAATATCATGCTATGGGAGTAAATCAGGGAAATAACTTATGTGTGTTAACTCAAAAATACAAATCTTTATTATTATTTACATCACAATTATTTATTTACATCACAATTACAAACTAATAATTTCTATGAAGGAAAATAGCATGCTAAGGGAGTAAATCAGGGAAATAACTTATGTGTGTTAACTCATAAAAATACAAATCTTTATTATTTATTTATTAAAGATTTATTTATTTATACAAGCACTGGGTACAGTCAGAAGTGCAGGAGGGTGAGAGAATTCGCCAGAGCGGGGAGCAGAGCAGGCAGAAGGACCGAAGAACACTGCTGAGGGGAGCTGCAGGCGGCAGTAGAGGTCTGTGCGCCATGTGGGACCCTCCTCTGGTGGCCGGGGAGCAGCCGGGGATCGAACCGGCGCTGCAGAGGTTGTGGGCAGCTTCGCAACCCAGTGCTCAACTGCTGCACTAAATATTTTGGGGAGGCCCAAAATACAAATCTTTAGATGGATGTGCTCATTCCTTATTTCCCAACACCAAACTCAAGCCTGTCTACAAAAATAAAATAATAAGATCTGTAATAGATGGGAAATGTGGGTAAATTAAAAAATAAATATCATATTGGAGAAAGTCAAATATGTTTGAGTTCAAAACCAGCAGGACTATTATTTCAAAACCAGTAGGTCTAGTAACAATTAAAAGAGAGGATGATGTGGGACTCCCTGATGGTGCAAGGGGTTAAGCACAGCATTATAAAGCAATCCATAGCCTCTGCAGCATGAGTTCAATCCCTGGCTGGCCAGGGAGCTACCCACATGGCCACATGGTACAACAGACTTCTGTCTCATGTGCTGCTCCCCTCAGCAGTGTATTTCAGTAGATCAGCCTGTTCTGCTCCCCACTCTGTCTCTGGTGAATCCTCTCACCCCTCAAACCTCTGGCCTGTACCCCAGCTCTTGTATGCATAAATAAATAAATCTTTCAAAAATAAAATAGAGAGGATGATGCAAAAAGAAAGGAATAATTAAGAATATGGTCCTGAGGAAAGTAGGAGAAAATAATATCCATTGCCACATGCGAAGAGACTAGACTTTGCAAAGAAAATAGGCTTTATTTTATGTCAGAGGAAGAAAGAGACTGGAGTTCAAGAGTTATAGAATCGGTATTGCGGTTTCACAGAGGAGGAGATGACATTTGATAACTTATTTCATTGAAAAAAGATTGTTAACGGTTATCTTGTTCATGTTAACAATATAAAATTCTGATATTTTAACTGATGATATGAACATTTCTAACTGTTTTGCAGGGAAAACAATATAGGTCCTATGTAAGTAAGTTCCAGTAAAGTACCTAGACAAAAATTTGAGTATGCATTTGACTCGACACAGTTATATTGTAATGTTACAATATAACATTACCAATATGTCTAGATGCTTGGTATCATGTTTTCTTTTAAACATTATCTATAATACATGCACCTTATGTGAAGATATTTTTACCATTCATCCCTTGTCAAACTTTAGAATAAATAAGATACCAACTTTTAATTACTCCTAAGTTAAATGGACCTGAGATGTTTCATATCTAAACCATCTTCCTCTCCAGTTGTTTCAACCCCACTCTACATAATTGTCTCATTAGAAGTACTGTATAATGTGTTTTGGAACACTTATGTACATACAATACAGCAATTTCTATTTTTGCAAATTTCATGACTTATGCAACTGTTCATACTTAATTAGTACTCTCCCATTCCAATTGTTACTGATAAATGACTCAACATTTTCTCTTCTTATTCTCTTAATAAGAGTTTCAAATTTTATTTTGAGCTTAATTCTTAATTTTCCTAAGGTGTTCCTTCCTTCAAGTTTTAATTTTTAGATTTTATTGCCCTGAATTGTTTCCAGTTTTATTATGCTTAAGTCATTATAGAATATTTTAGGAAGAAGATAAATTATCAGTAAATCAATTAACTTTAAACAGTAATTAGTGGTTAGCTTACATATCCATTTTATTAGACTGTTATCCTATTTTTGCTGGCATAAGAATAAAGTTAAATATCAATAGCATGTTGAATAGTAAGACCATATTAACAAATTATAATTGCAAGTTTGTTTTAAGTATAACTTGAACATCTGAGGCATATTTTGAAAAACTAATAAATTGCTTCTAACAGTTTCAAAATAATCTGTTGCAGTAATGTGATCAAAGATGCCTCTATACTTGTGCAGTAATTTATGTCACCATGAGTCATCTAGAGAGAGGTCATTGCAACCTTGCTCATTTTAGCAACTTTTGTTTTCAACCTGATTAGCAAATATTAATATTTTTTATAGTATAGTCACCAAAAGCTTACTTTGTTGGTATATTTTCTGCTCAGAATCTACTTTTGATTTAGTACTAAATCAAAATTCATTTTGAAAATGAATTAGGAAGTATAATACATAGTTTTTAATTCTCCCTGGACTTCTTTCTAATAATATCTCCATAATCTAGTATTTAGCGAAGTTCCAGGCACTCACTGCTTCTCCGCTCTCTCCTATTGATCTCTAATTCATGTTGATGAGCTGTGTCATGGAGAGTTCATGCAAATGTGATCTGTATTTTTTCTTGACCTATTTTCTTAAAAGGATAATGACAAATTTTAAATATGGAATACAAAAAGAAAAACAAATGATTTAGTAACAGTTTGGAAAAAAAACTTTCAATAAGTACATTAAACCAGTTTAACAGGTACTTTTAAAAATATAAAGAAAAGATAAAGCATGAAATTAATTAAGATTTGATATTTATTTATAATCAGTTGCAGTGTGAAATAATAATTCAAAGATATTCCGCATTCTCTTATAGTTCAGCAAAAAGCATTGTAATTTTATGTAATGATTGAAGACCAAGTTCTAACATCTGTGATAGCAGAATAATAAAAAATTGATGAATAATCAAATTTTCTCTTATCATTATTATTAATTTTCTACATTGTAGTTACTAAATAAATATGTTAAACTATTTTTAAAATGTACTGTTGAGTAAAATAATGGTTTACCATAAACACATTTGAATATTCATGAAACTTTTTTATATACATAGAAAAAACCCAAAAGTTTATTTTTATACAATATGACCAATATTGTGATTAAATGCTATTCTATATTTAAACAAATAAACAGACTTTGAAATTTGAACTAAAATGCATGTTTATTATATGAATTAACTTAATATTTTTTAAATCTATGTAAACATTAGTTTATCTTTCTAATTAGGTTAGTTCCTTGAAAGTGTTATCAATGAAGAGTTGATAAATCAGTTACTTTTCAAAATAAGACTCTAGACTGAACTTGTGGCAATAAGCTGTACTTCCAATCTTGGACAGTTCCACAGATGTCAGCAATATGGAGTTATTTCCACTAGAAAATAGCTCCAAAATACATATATTTTTTAAAATATATGTATTGAATGTTTCCCATGTGAAGAAGCTTTGTGTGCAATAAGTCACTTAATATTCACACAAGCCTTAAATCAAATTTGTTTATGGGGAAACTAGGATTTTAAAAGATTAAGGAGCTTAATCAAGGTAACTTGATTAATATAATGTGCTTGAATTGGAATTTAGGTTAATCTGGTTCTTCAGGGCATAATCCTTTCTTTATATTATACTACTTTCCCTTTCATATATGTGAAGAAAAAGCTATTCTCATATTGATGTTCATGGAAAACAATCTACCAGGTTACTTCAGGATGCCTCAAAAAATCACAAACATATACATATGAATGAAACATTCCCAACTTTTCTGTTGGGAATCATTGGTAACTTAGCATATCCTTGCACCATAAAAGTGTCTCCTTTTTAAATTTTGATTTCAGTATTCTCTTTCAATAGATGGAGAGTTGTGCACTAGACTAGTTTTGTACATCACTGTTTGCTTTTCTTGTTTTACAGAGTATGTGGTAAATAAACATACAGTATCATTCAAAATTCTAATTTTTCAATTATATCAAACCTCTGCTTTAAGACTTAGTTTCTTTACCATTCTCTTTATCACCCTCCCAAGTATTACAAGTATTATCAGTTGACTTTTGCTAGTTTAATTACTTATTTGGTGGAAGGGAGGTGATTTTTGATGTATGAACATTAAATACGTGAGCATTGCACTGAGAGAACATGAAAATGCAGTTTGACTTAGGTAATCAAAAGCTAAGATCTGATAATTTATGCCAAAGATAAATCGTGAATTCTTCTTTTTTAATTTTTTATTTTTGCATAGAAAAACTGGGGTGTAGTCCAGAGGTGTGGGGGTGAGAGGATTCACCAGAGACAAACTGGGAAGCAGAACAGGTGGATTTGCTGAAATACACTGCTGAGGGAAGCAACAGGTAAGACAGGAGAGGTCAGCTGTGCCATATGTGGGTTAGCTCCCTGGGGGGGGGAACTAACTCAGGCTGTAGCAGTGATAATACTGAAACTAAAACCCTAGACCACCAAGAAGGCCCAATCATGGATTATTCTATCACATGAACTTTGTGATCATTTATAAGTGCTCAAAAGAGTAAAATTTAAAACCACACACTCAAATCTACCCTAGGATAAAAAAAAAAAAATGTCAGCACAACAGTGACAACGATGATTTGAGTAAAAATTTTACAAATATCCATAAGTAATCACGTGACTGAACTGATTGAACTTTTTAAATACTTTATTATAGGGACAAAATTTAAAGATTGATTCAATTGTAATGAAGAACTTACAACATGTTCTTTGAGGAAATTATTAGTATTCACATCTAATGGATTCAGTGACTAAATGTACTGAACTTTCTGTAATAAATTTGTCTTTTTATTATTTAAAAATTAAAATGCACATGCACAAACATCATAGACCTCATTTATATATTTAAATATTTACAAGTAAAATATATCTCATTTAAAAATAAGAATGAACCCCATTTCTGAAAGAAACAAATATGGTTTACATATTTGTTAGAGATATTCACCTGCTTCTCTCATGTTGGTAGCACGACATATATCATTTTTGAGAAAACTTATTACAAAGGGAAATCTCTATATTTATGTTTAGCAGTCACTGTTTCAGTTTCCAACAGAGTATACTAAAAAGTGTAGCGGAGATTTTATTTAACAAAATAAAACCATATAACCATTTTTACTGCTTCTGATTTATCACTATTATTTTTGACTTGGAACATTCCCTCCTTAGGAATGTTGTTTTATGCCTTGTGATTCAGAGTGCCCTTTTAAAGCATGTTGCAGTACTTCAGTAAGGAGACAGCACAATTCCTCACAGTGTCATCAATCAGGGAGCCTGTAGTTGTGGCTGTACTGGCAAGGTTATCCAATCCTAGAGCCTCTGAATTGTTTTTTTCTTTTATCTTGGAAGATGGATGCTGTTACAATTGTTTTAGAGGACTTAGGTAAGCAGTAGCTTGTAGGTCATTTTATTAAATGAAAGAGAGACAAACTTTTCCTGTTTGGACTTATGGAATATTAGTCTTAGGTATACTGATTTCCCTCATATATTTTTTTTAGCTCCACTATCCTTCATAAATACGCATAACTTCATATACCAGAAATTTTTCTCCTTACATACCTATGCTATTTTCCTATTAAGGGTACCTTACTCTTAACCAACTTTAATAATTTTCTCTTACTTGTAGACTGATAATAAGATGTGTCCCCTCTGTGAACATTGCATCCTAAAAAAAAAAAAAAAAAACAACAAAACACAAATGTAAAAATGGTAACATTTCTGTCATATTGGTAGGTGCCATAGCGCATCGTTTTGACCTAGAGCTTCTCATTGCCCTGATACCACACCATGCCTGTCTTGCTGTAGTCTGTTTCCCAAGAGAGGAGTATGTTAGTTTTGCAGGGGTTCCTGCTGCTTTCCTCACTTTGCAGTATTACGTGAGTATTATCTGTGCCTACATTTCTTCTTTTTGATATGTGCATTGAACACATTTTTTGACATCTATTTATATTCTTTTAGCCAGAATATAAATTTGTCATTGCTGAATATTATTGTTCCCTTGATTTTTCTATTAGAATGTACCATTGACACACCTATATTGATGATTGAGTCCAGCAGAGTGGTATCACTTTAAGGAAAGGTGGGCTGTGTCAGCATACCACATAGGTAAATAAAAAGGAAGAATAACAAAATTCTGAAGCTGGTATTAATGGAAGGATAGATAAGAACTATTTTTAGTAAATAAAAAGCATTTCTAGAATATAGGTAAGCAGTAAAATTTAGAAACTACTCCATGAAGTTATAATGGTGCACACATACTGTTATAAATTTGTCCAAATCATAAAATGTACACTATTAAGAGTGAAGCTTGATGAGCTCTATGATCCTTGGATGATGGCTGTATTTCCATGTAAGTCTATTAATTAAAATAAGTATATTATTTAGTTTGAGGGATATTGATAGTTGGGGAGCCTATACATCTGTAGAGGCAGAAGATATATGGAAAATCTGTGTCTTCCTCTTAATGTTGCTGTGAATGGAAAACTGCTCTAAGAATAGTGTACTACAAATGAAATTAAAACTAGAATATACTAAGGAATTGCATTGTTTTATTATAATTACACAGGAAATTAACAAAAAGATTGTATAGAGAAAATGAAATTTGTTTCATTTTAATTTTATGCCAGACATTTGTTAAAGCACTTGAATCATTTAACTAATTAAATCTTCTCTGTGACCGTATAAGAGGTTTTTATTCCTGTATAAGTCAAATAAGGTTAAAGATGTTTAGTAACACACTGCAAGTCAGGAGAGAGAGAATTCAAGCCAAGACTATTTGACTTCAGTGCATAATCACTCTCATACTATGGGCTTTGTATTCATGTTGAATATATTTCATAATTTTATCAGTGCACAGGGAAACGGCTGTTGGCATCAGGAAAGAATTGGAAGCACATGGAAGTAGGAGAGAGTTTTCATGCTTTGGTACCTGAGCATATTGCTTGAACAATTTAAAAATTGGGTGAATCATGTATTTCTTGTTTAATTAAGAAAGAAGGTAACAGCAAATTCATAGAAAAATCACATCAAGGATTGAAATTTTATTTTATAACTTTATTAGTGTTATCTTCCATTAATCACTATTTCAGATCATATAAGAAGCTAATTCATAAAAGAGCATTACAATACAGCCTGCTCTCCAATCAGATTAAAACAAATTTTAAGTTTTCTGTGTCTTGTTTTCTTCCATTATCATCATCATCATCATCATCATTATTATTATTATTATTACTGAGGTAACATTGGTGTCTCACACTGTGTACGACTCAGAAGAATACATTCACACACCCCTTCAGATTTATGTTACCACTCCCACTACTGAAGCATCCAGAGTCCTGCACCATAGCTTATTAGGGTCCCTCCTCTTTTCCCCCTCCCACTTCGGCCAAGTGCAATGAGGTGCAGAGGTCCTAGGTGGAAAAGAGGCCACAGGGTTCCTCCAAAAACTATAGGTAAATAGGGCAGCGCTGGGTTGCGAAGATGCCCGCAGCCTCTGCAGCACCGGTTCGATCCCCGGCTGCTCCCTGGCCACTGGAGGAGGGTCCCACATGGCGCGCAGACCTCTCCTGCCGCCCGCTGCTCCCCTCAGCAGCGTGCTTCGGTCCTTCTGCCTGCTCTGCTCCCGGCTCTGGCTCTGGTGAATTCTCTCACCCTCCCATGCTTCTGACTGTACCCAGTGCTTGTATAAATAAATAAATAAATCTTAAAAAAAAAAAGTTCATTATCTTAAAAAAAAAAACTATAGGTAAATAAGGCAGTACTAACATTAATTTTATAAAAGATCAAATTTCTCCCATTGTTTCACAAATTTCTATGTTTTTAGGATTTGAAAGACTTTAAAAATCATCCGGTTTAAATCTAGCTCATTCCAAACAAGCAGCTAACACTTGAGTTTCTTCAATGGTGAAGAACTCTCTGCATGTCAAGTCACTTCTATCCATCCTAAGTTCCTTGCAGATACTTGCTTTTATGTCTGTGGAGTCATATTATTGGCTTTCATTTTCTATATGATAGGCCTTCAACATTTGGAAAAGAATTTGAATATGCCTTCTGAAGAGTCTCTGTCTTATCTAAACTCTTGTACCTATTGCCATTCCTCATGGAACATCATTTGATACTGTACAACCATCTAGTCCCTTGGTTGTGCATATGTTTCAGTTAGGTTAGTCTCTTCAATTATTGTTTTCATGACATAAAACAATTTATATTTATGGGTCCACTTAAGTTCCACATAATTCATCCACACTATTTCATTTAATCTTTGCAATAAGTCAAATTGTTTAAGTGAAGACTCTAGTTGTCAGAATAAAAAATCCATGTGCCTTAACTTAAGGAAATTAAAGGAAAATAAAACAGGAATTTCATGGCATGGGTTTTGAAATTCAGTGGGAACTTTTGAAAAGTGGTGTGAAGCAATCTGGTGAGACGTTCTGACAAGGGAAGAGAAACAGACTGGCCTAAGGAGAAGTTGATCAAAGGGGTTGGTACTTACAGATGTCATATTTGATTGATAAACTCTCATGATTTTCTGGAAAATTGGAATTGGTATTTTTTTATTTTTATTCTTTTGATGTGCCTAGTTGGCGTGTTTAAGGATATATCAAATGACATTTTTTTTGCTAGCTGGTAGTTAGCCAGTTTTCCTTGGAAATGTACCAGTGAGGTTAATGCACCCATATTGCCTGTAATTCTTTTCACTATTTCACTGTCTCCAGACATGCTCCAAACTAGTTGATCCTGAGGAATTTCTCTGAGGTAGAAAGCTCCTGAATTTTAGTTGTATTTATTTCCCATCTTGTGATAGGAATCTTTTTAGTTAGCCTAGAGTAGCTACAGCTTCTCATCACTGGTCTGAACAACATAGCTTTAGTGATATACCATGAAGCAGAGGTATCACCCCTAAATTCCAGACTCCCTGAAACTATGAAATAACACATGTTGTTTTACACCATTAAATTTTGGGGGTAATTTGCTCTAAGGCACAGGTAAGTTGTGTTACTTACATAGTCCATCTTTTACATAAAATGATATGAAGCATTTGATTGACTTGGTTCAATCTGTGGGTCAGCTTTCTACATCACAGCTGTCAATTTTAAGTGATGAATGAAAAATATAGTACTTGTGAAAGATGACTACTTAGTTAATATTCCAAACCAGAGGTTATTTGAGAATAAAAACTGGCATGATTAATAAATAATAAGCACAAACAATTTTTTCTGGGAAGGTAGAGAGAAAGCTGTCCCATTTATAGGACAATTACTTCCAGAGTCCATGGAAAAAGCTTGCTACTTCAGAAAAAGTGGAACATAACAAGTAAGTTGTTTCACTTACTTGATTCATAATCATTTTATAATGGAAAATTGAATCTCAGACAATTGTCTTTTTAGTGGCAATGGTTCATGTTAATACTGGTAAATTAGCAATACAAACCTAGATATGTGTCACTGTAAAACTTTTGAATGCTTTCTATTTAGTCATTACATCTCTTCAAAATCCGATGTGTTGCTCTATTATTGTCAGAAAGCCAGTGTGTAATTATCACTGTAATCTAGATTATTCCAGAACCACCATAATTCTGTGTATCTAATTGTGGATATATATTGGAATCAGCTGGGAAGATATGAAAATACCAATGCCTACTCCTTTTCTCAAAGGTATTTAAACATTTTTTTTGTGGTGGTGGGGGCATCAGTATTTTAAAACCTTATCAGGAGATTCCACTGCATAACCATTCTTGAGACTACAGAGCCCTAAATGTGCTGAAAGATTGGAAATTGATTGCTCTGGAAGGAATGATGGGAGGTTTTTGAAGCTCAACTCCGCTTTAATAACAACTCCTCTTTTCCCTTGATTTTCCAGAGAGGCTTGAAAATCTGTTTTTTAAGCAAGTACCTCAAATATTCTTATGAGCAAAGGTGAGATCTGCTGAGTTAATCCATCTTCAAAAAAAGCCTGTCAAAGCTAGTTATAATGATAATGTGTCATTTCTTTATTAAAGTACCATAGAATCATTAAGACTTGGCATTTAGATTTTAGCGTTACCTTTTTGATGCCTGGAAAATAATGCTTTCTGAAAAAATGCTTCTGAAAAATAAATGGTGTGACTGACTAGTGTTTCTACTAGTGTGGACACTTCTTTGACATTGGGAATGAAAAATAGAGATTTAATGTTTTCTCAGGTATCATAGAAATGTCAGATGTTAACAAGTCTACTGCTTGCTGCTTTTTTTTTGTGTACCAGGAAGACTCAAGGATATCAAATATTTACAAATGATTGCCAATCATATATATTTCATTGAAGTAGGGGAGTTTCTTAGTTTAACCTTACTCAGCTCTTCTTCATCCTAAAAGAGAAACAAATGCTTTTTAAAAAAGTGTACTATTTTTGCTATGAAAATGACTGCAGCTGCCGTCTCTTGAATTTTACCTCAGAGTAGATGCATTTCTGCAGCTGTTGAAAATAGCCATAGGAATATGATTCAAGACAGGAAGTGAAACAATAAATTTTTCAATTAAAACTGCACTGGGCTTTTGGGGAGAAAGTAATTACCTGAGCTGGAACTTAGCCAGGACAACAGTTAATGCTCCTACCCATATAAAGAAGGAAAATGGGAAATGAGTAATTCTCCATTCTGTCCTCACACCCACCCCTTGTGTCAGAATGTATTACATTTATGTTCTTGTTGCTTTGTACAACTCAGATGGGAGAGAAACTTATTACCAGATTTATAGAAAAAGACATGTGGGTAGTTTGTACCTCATAATTCAAAAGTCATAGAAGCAGGCGAAAATCCCCAAACAGAAATTTCTCCCTTGTCCCAGAGTGCTTAAGTGGTATACAGTGTGTGAACCGATTGCCATCAGTCAGGCATCATGTGTTGAGACATCACACACAGGCACAAAAACATTATATTTAGGATTTATAGGAAACAGTACATTGTCTTATTGTTTTGGTATCAAAGAAGTGGAGATTACAAATATAAAACCTTTCTGGTAACTTGAAAATCATGCAGCCAATGAAGAGTTTCTCTCTCTCTTCTTTCAACCTAACATTGTCATTAGTCTTGCAACTCTTTAACTTTTAAGTTAATATAGTAAAATTGACTTCATTTTGGTTCAATCAGTTTTAACATGAGTATAGATACTTGTGATCACTACCATGGCTATTTCAAGGTGGAAGAGTTCTATAATCTCCCTTGTTTATCTATTTTGGTCATGTTTTTCCACCCACTTTAAATCCTAGACAACCACTAATCTGTTTTCCATCATTATGGTTTTGTCTTTCCAAAAACGTGTAAATGGAATTTCAAAGTATGTAATATTTCGAGACTGTCTTGTTTCAAAGTTTTGGAAATTATAACTATAGCTGTGACAAACATCTGTGTAACAGGAGCAGCATACTAGGTCATCTGGCTTCTTATTTTTGTAAGAAAGTGAAACTTTTCCAGAGTGGATATAATTTACGCTCTCACCAGCAAGGTGAGAAGGTATCATTGCCAGAGCTTGATATGACCAGTGATATCTTTTATTTTGGACATTCAAATAGTGCACAGTAAAACCTCATCATGGTTTTAATTTTCATTTCCCTAATGGCTAATGATATTGAACATCTTTTCATGTGCTTATTTACCACTGTTATATTATCTTTAATTGAAGTAACATTATTGATAAGATTAGCTAACCCTTTTTAATTGACTTGTTTTTCACTTTTGAGTTTGAGAGGTATTTTATCTAGATATATGTCCTATGCTGATTGTTTTGCAAATATGTTCTCTATACCTTGCCTTTTCATTCTCTTGATTATGCTTTTTAATTACAATGTAGTCTGTCATAACTTTTAAAAAGTAAATGAAGCACTTGTTTTTTGAAAATCACTGCTATAAACTTTAATTACACATATTTATATACATTTAAGCTTAGATGACTTTACAGGATTTGGCTGTTTGCAAGTTTAACAATTCATAACATATATGATGTGTTAGAGGCATAGAAGAAATTATTCTTTTGTGTGTGTGTGCTCTATTCTCTGATGAGGTTTAAATTGAACTGATTGAAACTGTTGAGTTTTCAGTCTGTTTCACTGTTTTATTTTTGACATTTATCTTTTTTCAATTTTTTTTTGAGGATTGTCCATATTCTTTTCCCATAATGTCTGTATCAATTAACATTCTCAGCAGTAGTATGTTAGGTTCCTTCTCTCCACATCCTAATAGCCTTAATCACAGGTGTGAGGTGACGTCACATTGTTATTTCAATTTGCATTTTTTTAATAATAAAAGATGATGAACATAGTTTCATGTACCTACTAAATATCTTTTAAGGTGATGTTTCTGTTCTTCTCATTTTTTATTGGATTTTTTGATTTTTATGAGTTCTTTGTATATCTTGCATATTAACCCCTGTTGAATATATAAGCCACAAATATCTCATCCATTTATTAGGATATCTTTTCATTTTGATGTAATTTTCTTTAGATAAAGCTTTTTAGTTTGATCTCGCCCATTTGTTTATTTTTGCTTTTGTTTTCTTGCTGTTGGAGTTGAGTTCCTAACACATCTCTAATGCCAGTGTTGTGGAGTGCATCACCTATGTTTTTGTTTATGTAGTTTATGGCTTCAGATCTTGCATCAAAGTCTTTAACCATTTTGATTTAATTTCTGTTACAGTGTTAGAAAGTAGTCTAGTTTCATTCTTTTGTATATGGCTGTCCAGATTTTCCAACATCATTTATTGAAGAAGTTCTTTTTTCCATTGTAACTCTTGGTTCCTTTATTATTGATTAAATCTCCATATGTAAGTGGGGTATTGTTCTGTAATTTTCATTTTTTGTGATATCCTTGTCTACTTTTTGTGTCCGAGTAATAGGTCATGTTGGCTTAATAATATATGTTTGGAAGCATTCCCTTTTGGTTAATATTTCGGATGAGTTTGAGAAGGATAGACATTAGTCTTTGAAGTTTGATAAAATTGACTAGGGATTTTTTTTTTTTTTGCAGGAACTTTGATTAATGTTTCAATTTCCTTGCTTGTAATTAGGTTGTTCAGGATTTTTATATCTTCTTGATTCAGTCTTCAAAGGTTGTATGTGCTAAGAATTTTTCCATTTCTTCTAGGTTATTCAATTTATTGGTCTAATGATTTTCATCTTTGTCTGTTATGATCCTCTGTATTTCTAAGATATCTGTTGTAACATCTCTTTTGTCTCTGACTATTTATTAGCATTTTTCACTTTCATTCTTAGTCCAGCTAAAAGTTTTTCTATTTTGCTTATTTTTTTCAAAGGATCAACTTTTGGTTTCATTGATTTTTTTTTTACTATCTTTTAAATTTCCCTTGTTTATACTCTGATTATTTTCTTTTACTGACTTTGGTTTTATTTTTCTTTTTCTGGTTGTTTAAGGTATAAGTTTAGATTATTTGAGATTCTTTTATTTCTTGTTTTGGGTCTGTATATTTTCATGTACTTCTTTCTCAGTACTGCTTTTGTTGTACTCCACAGGTTCTGGTATTTTTTGTCTTTATTTCATGTGTGTTCAGATATTTTTAAATTTCTTCTTTGATCTTATTAACCCAATAGTCATTCAGTAAGTAGTTTGTTGTTGAGTCATTATTAGAGGTCATACATTAGAGGTTTTTCCTGATTTCTTTCTGTGGTTAATTTCTAGTTTGATATTGTTATGATTGGAGAAGTTACTTTATATGACTTCAGTCTTAGTAAATTTATTGACAGTTGTTTTGTGACCCAACATGTGGTCTCTCCTTGAGAATGTGCCATGTGTACTTGAGAAGAATATGTACTATGTTTTTTTTGGGAATGCAGTGCCCATAAATGTTTATTTAGTCCATGTGCTCTAATTACTCATTTAAGACTATTATCTCCTTGTTGATTTTCTGTCTGGGTGATCTGTCCATTGATGAAAGTTGGGTGTTGAAGTCCTCTACTACTGCTGTATTGCTTTCAATGTGTATTTTTAGATTTGTTCATAGTTGTGTTATATATATATGTATGTATGTATGTATGTATGTATGTATGTATGTATGTATATATGGGAGAGAGAGAGAGAGAGAGAGAGAGAGAGAGAGAGAGAGAGAGAGAGAGAGGTGTTGGGTAATGTTGGTTTACTAGGCTATTTGTGTTTTAAAGGTATAGGATCTCTAATTCAGGTACTGCCATCATGCCATACCCACTACCAAAGTACCCATAATGATTCACTTTAATCAATGTGCTCCCTTCCAACTTTGTTCTCAACTCTTCCCCTCGTCCTTCTTCACTCACCCTTTGTTAGCCTCAGTTCTGCAGTCAGATTTCCAGGGTTATATTGGGGTAGTTTTATCTGACCCTTTGTTTTATTTCTCTATATTCCATATATAAGTGACACCATCTGGTATTTGTCTTTCTCCTTCTGAAATCTTTCACTTAGCATAATCCCCTCTAGTTCCATCCATGTTGCCCCAAATGGCAACAGTTAATCTATTTTAATAGCTCAGTAGTATTTCATTGTGTATGTATACACACACACACACCCCACATTCTGTCTTTGGGTACTTAGGTTGTTTCCATAGCTTGTCTATTGTAACTAGTGCTGTAATGGCCATTCAAGAGAGTGTTTCTCTTCAAATTAGTGTTTTTATATTTTTTAGGTAAATATCTAGGACTGGAATTGCTGTGTCATATGGTAAATCTAGTTTTAATATTTTGAGAAGTATCCATACCACAGGGCTGGACTAAGTCATAGGATCCTCCAAATCTAGAATCTGCCAGGATTATTCTAGTTCATTATCTTGGGAACAAAGCAGGGATTCTCCACTGATGGTATCTTCCCGGTCTCTCCTATGTTATATATTTTGATACTCCTTTATTTGATGCATATGTATTGATGAATGCTATGTTAAACCTGATATATTTATTCTTTAATTATTATATAATGTGCATCCCATTTTGTTACCATTTTTTCTTGGAAGTCTGTTTTATCTGATTTTAGTATAGCTGTCCCTGACCTTAATGGGTCCCACACTTGTAGGACCATTTACTTTGCATCTGTGCTTATCTTTGGAAATTACACGAGTCTCCTGGAGACAGTAGAAAATTTGGTTTTATTTTCTGATTCAACCAGCAACTCTTCCTTTTGATTGATGAGTTCAGTTCATTTTTTCAATGGTGATTATTGATATATGAGGACTTGTGACTGCCATGTTTTTTTTTTTTTCAGTTTTTTTTTTAATTCTGTTTATTTCCTTATTCAGTTTTCTTTTTGTGTGGATTTTCTTCACTTCAATTTAGATAGAAGAGCTCCTTTTAGCGTATTTCTTCTAAAGGAGGTCTAATATAAACTAGTTGAACTTCCTTTGTCTGGAAAGGCCTTCATATTTCTTTCATATCTGAGTTAGAATCTCGCAGTATATAGTATTCTTGGTTGACAGGTTTTATATTCGAATCTGTCGAATTGATCACTTTATTCTCTCCTTTCCTGTCCAATTTTTATTGAGAATTCTGCTTAAGCCTAGTCTGAGTAAAACTTAGGACAACTTTGTCACAAGTTGACAGTAGAGGATTTAAATAAAAGTAAATAAGTTTCAGTATTGTAAAGTCATATATTTTTACCTGTAAAAATCAAGAGAAACATACATGCATTATATACACATGAACCAACAAGTTCCTTTAGCAGGCATTTTTTAGAAAGATTTATTTATTTATACATACAATAATTGGGGTACAGGCCAGAGTTGTGGAGGTGAGAGGATTCACCAGAGACAGAGTGGGGAACAGAACAGGTGGATTGACTGAAATACACTGCTGATGGAGCAGTGGGCAAGTCAGGAGAGGTCTGCTATGCCTGTGGGTAGCTCCCTGGCTGGGATGGAACTCGTGCTGTAGTGGCTATGGCTAGCTTCGTAAGTTGCGTCTTAACACCAGGGAGGCCCCCTTTAGCAGGTATTTCTTATGATAAGCTTAGTACTCAACCATATACCCCAAAACAATAATTTTTTCTAAATATGCTGCAAAAAAATTATCTGCTTTATTTATTTGTGAATTACATTGTCTTGTTTTTAATTTTATTATCTAAAGTAAGAGATGGAGCTTCTTAAATCTTTTCTGAGTGTGTGTGGGTGTGTGTGCGTGTGAGGGGGAGGTTGTGGGGAGAGAAAGAGATTGCAGAGAGATTGCAGAGGGAAGGGAAAAGACAAGGAGAAGAGAAGTTTGTGTTGGAGACAGGTGTGTGGAAGAGAGAAGGAGAGATATTGAGAGGGAGAGATTTCATATTTCTTGATCCCATTTAGCTTTTGATCTCAATAAAAACCTCAGGTCTTATGAGAAAACAGCATATGGCAAAGAAAATGATATCTGTTAATTATTTTGGGCCATAGTTTCATAACTTTTCTATTCACAGATTTCATACCAACAAAAATTTAATCCTCAATACAAAAGTAAACAAGAATTTCTTAGTCTCTTCAGTTATCTTATTCTTTAATCATATTATGATAGTCTACTAATAATAATGAAGTTAATAAACAGACATCAATTTGAATACACTGTAATTGAAGAATTCTTTCCTGTTAATGTACCCAACTAACTTGCACTCACTCATCTAACTATTTGCAATACTTTATATCTTGGGCGCATTTATTTAAAACTCTGTTCTCCCACAGTCAAGATCATGATATCTAATGCCCCTACATTACAGAAATGCTGTGATTAATTCATATATATAAATTCACACACACATATATATGTGTGTGTGTGTATATATATATATATATAATATATATATATATATAATGATCAAAGATGGCTTGTGCTCTAAGGAACATGAGATATACTCATCCAATTAGCATTTATAATACCCTATTTCCTATTCCTTCATAATTTACATAAATTCCTAAGCTTGTAGTTTAAATTGTAGATCATTTCAGAAATTATTGCTTTTTGTACTTTAACATGGCAGTAAGAATTAATACTTCTTAAATGATTGCACTATGATTAGTGATTTATGTAATTTGTCTCATTTAACAACATTTTTTGGTAGGTACTATTATTACCGTAATACTTATAGTAGTACTTGTTATTTCCATCAGATTGAAAAACTGAGGCTCAGGGGCAAAACAGCTTCCCAGAGTTACTTTAGTAATAATAGAGTTAGGATGTGCTCTTATAGTGGAAATAAGCAAGTCCCTAGAGGAGAAATATGAAATTACTCTTAGTCACATTAATATACAGTATGGAAATGTTATTATCTGTGATTGATTCATGAAATTGAGCTTATTGGTAAAATTGGTGCATTAACAGTTTGTCCAAACATTTAGTAATAGGGAGTTTGTTTTGCCTTGTACTTAATCACTTCCGTTTATCTTCTGTTTTAGTAAAAACCAACAAGTAGCAAATAGATCAGAAGCATGTTTATTTGCAAAATTCCTATGACACATTTTGTAAACAAATTTTATACTGCTAAAATTAACAATGAATCCAAATAAGTCTCTAGTGTTTAATTTATCCATAATCTTGCTTGATGTTGACATTATATTGGTGACCGGTTGTCAGAAGTTAAAATTAATATTTAGTAACTTTCATCTTGTAAAAATGTGGATATCACACTTTAATTTAGGATATGGTAAAATAATTTTACTTTTTGATTAGTAGATTAGTTGAACTGGGCATTATATATGTACAGTACTCCTCCATGGGCAGAGAATGCATCTGTAATCTTTAGTTGTCTTGCAAATGTAATTTACAAGATTTAGTCAGGAGGATGAATGAAACAATAGTAATGTATGAATTCATTACTATTCCTGGGAAGAAAAACTCTGGGTTTGGTAATGCTGACTGAGAAATAGAAGATTTTTAATTTGAAATTGCATTACTTTTTTATTTTGGTTTTTAGTAAACTGGGGGTATTTGCTATTTTCTACTTCTGAGTGAGAAGATAAGACACTTTTAAATTATTGTAATTATTGTACACAATATTTGTTCCCAAACATTACCTTAACAGCTTGAGTCAATGACTACAGTTTCAGATAAACATTAGCTTATTCTAAGGTACTTCAAATGTGTTTCTGTGTTCCTTCATCTGTTTGCCTCTGAACAATGAAGACAAAATTTAATCAAGGTATTTTTATATGTATGGCTGATTAGTATGTTACTGAAGAACAGTAGTGTGCTACTTGCAATATATATTAGTATCTCTGTCACTTTCCCAAACATTAATAAGCATTTTAATATTTCACAATGCAAGCTCTAAATTATGAAAAATAAATCTGAACACTATTAATACCCAATGAGACACATTAAAAATGGGGGACAGCATAAGCTACTGTGCAGCTGAATACTTAACTCAAGAAATTACAATTTCTGGGCCTCCCTGGTGGCACACGGGTTAAGACGCAACCTATGAAGCTATCCGTAGCCACTGCAGCACAGAGTTCGACGGCCAGGGAGCTACTTATATGGTGCAGCAGACCTCTCCCGACTCTCCCACTGCTCCCCTCAGTAGTGTATTTCAGTTAATCTGCCTGTTCTGTTCCCCACTCTGTCTCTGGTGAATTCTCTCACCCCCAACACCTCTGGCCTGTACCACAGTTCTTATATGCATAAATAAATACATCTTTTAAAAAAAGAAATTACGATTTCTAACTGAGGTTGAAGACCTCAGTGAGGCTTAAGAGAGAGGACTTGGGCTTTTTGGAAAGAACTGGTAGGTCATGAATGTATTTGAATACTGTTAAAAGGCATAAAAATTCTTGCTCAATTCAGCTCACTGGTGTATCAAAGAAAGGCAGTTGTTGAAGGTGTCTGAAAATCATAAGGTCTAACTAATTCTTCCTTTAATCCATCACATGTCAGTATATTCTCTGAGCCTTCACACTGTATCATTGTTTTCAATCATATCTTGTCAAGTGCAGGGAAGGAGGGCAGTACATGGACAAGAAAACACTTCAACATACTTTTGTTTCTAAATTGTAGGCGAAGAGCTGAATATAGTGACGATGCCTCACCCATCATTCGCCTACCTCTTACATTGGAATATTTATGCGAGGATATGCTTAAATCACTGTGAGTATAATTCTTAATCAGTGGGTTAAAACTGAGTATTTCAGTGTTGTATGGGCATTCAAATGTTGAAATTCATAAGACTCAACTCAGTACAAGTATTTAATAGAAACTGAAGCAAAGACTTTTCATTTTACCTCCTTGTAATCTAAAATAAAAGCAGGAGAAAAATTTACTGCTCTCATCCACTTCTGCCTCATTCTAAAAAGGAAATAGAAGCAGCATTTTTTGTGATTTACAATAGTATAATATTTTAGTAAAAATGATGAGGTAGGAAAATTTTAGAGTGGATTTTTAAAATTTCTTTTGATTTGTCTATATTTACTATTAGTAATATTTTTTACCATATTTTGTTTTTCCCTTTAGTACCATTATATGTCATATACAAAAAAATTGTTTTTTCATTTTTCCTAAATAAAAAAAGTTAAGTACTGTTCATTGAATTTGTACAAAATCCAGTCAGTTGCCCTACTAAAATACTGTGATTTCCAGATTGATCTTAACAGTAAGTCTCCTTTTTTCCAGAGCCTTTGCACAGGCTGTATCTCCCTTTTCAGAATTTTCCAAGAAACCCAATCTATTTCTCTATTCTGAAGGCAAGGGGAACTGTGTAACTTTTTCATATTACTCAGGCATATGGATGACATTTTGGAGTTGGCTATTGGCTGGAGTTTAGCTGAGATTATAGCCAGGGGTGTTGGTCCTTTTTCATGCATTACTTTTTTATTTTGGTTTTTAGTAAACTGGGGGTATTTGCTATTTTCTACTTATGAGTGAGAAGATAAGACACTTTGAAATTATTGTAATTTCATGTGCAGGGATTAGTTATTCTTCATAACTTGAATATAGGAGTCAGAGTACATACAATAGTTAAGAAGTGGAAGTGACCAATTTCTGCCAAGTTTTCTGTCTTTACAGCACTATGAATCTTCATAGCACCTTTTACTGCTTATCTTTACATAGATATTTGTGGAATTTATTTTTTCTACTTCTCCTTTGTATTACAAGTGTCATTTGGATAAGAATCTTTGAATTTCCTCACTGCTATGTTTCTAGCTTATAAGTCATTAATAATATCTTTCATGAATGATGAAACATTCAATATTTTGCTCATTTATTTGGGTAAGAAGGCAGACTGTGTAATATTAAATTAATATTGTTACAGGGCAACCCCCATGTGAAATGGGTTAGCCTGATTATGGGTCCTTAACTGAGCGCTTAAAAGGAACTTATAATGAAGCACACATAAAAAGTTTAATAAAGGGTTTATTTAGAAAAAGGGGAAAAAGGGGAAATGCAGAAAGAAATAACTCAGGGAGAAAGAGAGAGATAAATTGGTTCAACTGAGCTGGGACCCCAATAGCATGCTGAAAGCTTGCAAAAAACTAAAGGACACCCCCCCCCAAGGCCCACATGTCTGGTTACATACCAAGCCTGTCTGTGTAACTCCACCCTTAGTTCCCAGCAATGCTCCCTTTGGTGGTGATAACATTATGGGATTTGCCATCCTTGGTGTCTTGAATCTCTTTGGCCTGGGGTGGGGTGGAGTCCATGAAACCTGTGTTTGTGGAGTTCATTCAGGACATCCTTTCCCCTCAAAAATATCAGATGCTGACCTTTGATTGAATAAAATAATTTGCTTTTTCAATTAGAAACATATTTTTAGTTTCTCAAGTTGAATAGACCATTTTATTTTAAATTTTCTATATATCACTACAGTGTTTTTCATTTTCCTTAGTCCTAGAAAAATGTATTTAAAGGAGTTGGTAGTCAAATTTTATAGTAACTTAAGCTGAAATGATAATGGGAATACAAACATAATTATAATGTAGAACTTTGAGTATTTTTAAGTATGTTCCTTATATGACTACAATATATTCAGCCAATCAGAGATTGTACATCATTGATTTTCAACTTGGTTGCACACTGGAAAATTTGGGAGCTTTAAAATTACTGATGCATGGAAACCATAGTTAGAAATTCTGATTTAATTATTCTGGAATAATGCCTGGAAAAATTGTATTTTAAAAGCTCCATAAATGATTATATAAAGCCAAGTTTGAGAATTCTTCTCCGCCCTGCCTGTTTGGACATCAGTGGGATTTGGCTATTTGTATTTTTCAAAGTTCTAATTTGAAGTTATATCTGAGAATCACTGCTTCAAATAGTATTATCTGCCTTGTACTTATTTTACATCATGTGAACTTAAACTTTGTATCTTTTGCAGTACTCTATTTTTCACATGATATATTGTGTGCTTTAAAAAATGTCTATGTCAATGGGGAAAGTAGTAACTTATGCTAATTTTGCTTGAGGTTGAAGAGGAAGAACGGGCAATCATGGTTTTGATAGCCTTTAGAGTACAGGCAGATGAATGGCAATGCATGTTTTTTGAAAGTTAAATTTTTACATTTGTTTTAAATAGGCAAATTATTCATGTTTGAAGAGTCAAAAGACAATATAAATAATACAGACTGATGTCTCCCACCCCCATCAGTTACTTATGATCTTATCAGAAATACTTCTGCAACTATCAGTACATCTGCATTCTACTCCATTATTATACAATTGCTTTTCACATTCTCTTCTGTATTTATCCTTTTCTACTTAGCTATTTTTCTGAAGACATTTTTATATCAGTGCAAAAGTGTTTCTTCTTACTCATACTTTTTAGCTACATGGGCATTCAGCCATTTTTTAACCATCTTTTTTTTTTTTTAACCAACTTTTTAACCATTTCAAAACTATTTAGATAGTTTTTAAAAACTTTCTAAATTCTGCTTTTAAATGGAGAACTAAACTAATAGAAACTTTTCAATGAAATGATTGAGTTAAGCTTAATCACAGATTTTGTTCCCCTAATATAGTAAAGGAGAAGTAGTAAAATTTTATGTTTAAACTTTAAAGAGTAATGATAAAATAAAATAAAAGAGTCTACATCAAAATAGTTCTTAATTCTGCTGCCACCCCAATCTCTATGCAAGAAGGGTAAACGAAAATTGGTAGAGTGATAAATCCTAACATTTCTCCTAAAAGCCTCAATTTGAAGAGATGCAGACTGAGGGTGTGACTAGTGCACAAAGTCAAAATAAAAACCTGGAGTAGGATCTCAGTGAACTGAAAAAGATGTCTAGGAAATTGCCTTTTCCAAAGGGCTGAGTTCTAGGTAGCAGGAAATATCTCCACATTGTATAGATTTTTTTCTTTCCAGGGCATTTATAAAGAATTCAATGAAAAACAGAAAAGAGTTTCCTAAGAAGATGTGAATTAATTTTCATGTGTGCTTTTCCCTTTTTCAACACTGCGAACTCTCACTGTTGCAGATAAATGGCTGGCAAATAAGATCTTGTTGTCAAACTGCAGATTAGATAAAATGTGAGACTTCAATGGAGAATTCATCCTCATTGTGTCAGGGAAAACATTCAGATTAGAGGTACATTCATTATCAATAGCAAGGTTTTTTCTAAAAAGCCAGCAGCTAAGTAATCAAATTATAGCAAAACAGTGGACAAATGTAATATAGCAATGCACAACAAATGAAGTACCCAGTAAGGAACATATATTTTCAAGGAAATGAAGAAAACTTTACAAGTGTGCTTTGTGCTATAAAGAACTTAATAAAAATACAAAATCAATAAAATAACAGGTCAAAGACAAGGCACTAAACAAGAGAATAAAATGAAAAGGGAAATTTCAGAGCTAGTAAAACAAATCTAGTTCAAAACATCAACATTTACAGCTCTAACAAATAAATTAGGAACAACAAGAGAAAGGAAAAACGGAATAAAATATTGAATTCCTGCCCTGGGGGAAATACTTAAGATAATAAGTTCAATGAAGAACAATAAACAAAGAGCTTTAAAAAACTACATAAGATGAGAGATTCGGAGGCCACAGATGATCTTCTAATATAAGGACAAGCACTATCCTTGAGGCACAGAATGAAGTTAATGAAGAGAAGTTTTAAGAGCTTGGGGGAAATTTCTCCCAAATTAACACAGATATTAGATATATATTCTAGATAAATTATGGCCTTCAAAAGAAAGGAAGATTTTCTTAGATATCTAGAGAGGAAAACTAAATCATATCCTGTCTCCTACAATGGATAGGGAGCAGGAACCCATAAATATCACTTTCAATACCATCTAAAGGGTCTATAAAATTCTGAGAAAAAGCACAAATGAATTGCAACTATTTATCTAACTAAGTTATCATTTATGGTACAAGTAACATTTGGCCAAACATTTCAGTTCAGAAAGATGTCAGAGATTTTAGCTCCAATGGTCTTTCTTCAAAGTAAATACTTATTGATGAAGCCCAAATAATCAAAAATGAATCAAATGTGAATTCAGGAAAACAGTTCTGTAAAAGTAAACAGAACTCTAATGTGGCCCTCCAAAATTCTCACACTGGTTTATATGCCTTACATATTCTCTCTCTCTCCTTGAATGTAGGTGGGTCTAATTAATACAATTAGACACTGCTTCCTTGATTAGATTAATCAGAAGGGAGATTATCCAGGAGGAATCTGACTTCATCCAGGGTATCCCTAAAAGAATGTGAAGTTTCAGAGAGATGTTCCCTTGCTGGCCTAAAAGAAAGCAAACAACTATAATCACCACAGTGTATAGTTAACATTGTGTGTTTACAATTTTTTTTCTTGTCATGAGAATTTTTAAGATTTCTTTTCTTAGCAGTTTTCAAATATATACAGTACTATTAATTATCGTCACCATGCTATATCCATTATATCCCTATGACTTATTTCCTCCCACTTATTTTCAAGTCATGGGCATACATTAAATCACTAAAGAACAGTTTATAGATAAATAAGTTATAAGGTTTTAGAAATTTCAACATTTAGACATCAGATATAGAAGAACAATCAATCTAGTATTGGATACTGAGAATATCGGATAGTGAGAAAGAGTAAATAGCTCATGCAGAATGGAATAAATGCCAGGTGACTGTGAAGCCATGAAGAGTAAGAAAAAAGAGAAGGAAGATCTAATAGTTGAATGGCACTGAGAGGTCAAGGACACCCAAGAGAGAGCAGTGTATATGTGATAGGCTAAAGTCATAACTGATTTAGGTAAGAATAGTCTCTGTGGAAAAAGATAGGAGTGTAGATATGAATGCAAGCGTTTGTATATTGAGAAAGAAAGCAGAATTGTAACTAAATGAGTATGTTTATTAAAAGTGAAAACATCATGATTTAATCCTGTTTTCAAAGAGAACTTATCAGAAGAACATTACATTTAACCCTGAATTTTTGGAAACTTTTGAAAGGTCGATTAAATTTTGTACTTTGCCTGAAAATCTGATTTGAGAAATAAGAATAATAACAAATATGATTAATGTGCCAATAATGATGTTTAAAGTATTTCTTGACGATTTAAAGAACAGAATATTATTTCTATGAGGAAAATTCAAGAGTCTAAATTTAGGGAGTCTAGTCAGCTAGTTAAAATTTTTTTTAAATAAAATTGCCCCTTTGATAAAGAAGCAGCATGGCAATATTGGAAGATTGTCTTAAAATTTTCCAGGACTCTTAAAAAGAATAATGTGAAACACCAGAATATATAGGTATGTTTCTAGCCAAATATTATATGTATATAATACATTACTATATATGTACACACACACACATATATGACATTGTTACACATTAGGTTCCACTTGGGAAAACACATTGCTTCTTTTTAAAGATTTATTTATTCATTTATTCATTCATTCATTCATTTATTCATTTATTCATTTATTTATTTATACAAGCACTGGGCACAGTCAGAAGGACGGGAGGGTGAGAGAATTCACCAGGGCCAGAGCAGGGAGCAGAGCAGGCAGACTGACGAAGTGCACTGCTGAGGGGAGCAGTGGGGCGGCAGGAGAGGTCTGCGTGCCATGTGGGACCCTCACCCGGTGGCCCAGGATGGAACCAGCGCTGTGGAGGCTGCGGGCAGCTTCACAACCCAGTGCTCAACCGCTGTGCCACCAGGGAGGCCCCGCATTGCTTCTTTTTAGAAGTTTATTACTCCTCCCATCCTCCAGGCCCCTGGAAACAGACCCGCCACCCCCCAAATTCAAGGACAAAGTGTTAAATGACTGTATTAGAGCTTGTCTTTGAAACCAAAATTTAATTAGGCATTTTGGAGGAGACAGACCCTATCAAGGCCAAGGTAGTAGGTTTAATTGCTTTTATTTGTGCTCTGTGTACTGTGTGAATCTTTACCCCATGTGGGTCTTCATTGAGATTTCTCAATTAAAGTGGAACAACCTGGCCTGTCAAGTTGACTTTACAATGATCCTCTGAAGCTTCCCTTCTTAGCATGAATCTAATGATACATTATCATAGAACAAATTCATCGTTCATTACCTCCAAAGTAAATCCACTTTCTCTACCCTGGAGCATTGTGTTTCTTAAACTAACTTATGAAGTCTTCCACTTTAAAGTACAATGCTATCAGGGCCTCCCCGGTGGCGCAGCGGTTGAGCGTTGGGTTGCGAAGCTGCCCGCGGCCTCTGCGGCGCCGGTTCGATCCCTGGCCGCTCCCCGGCCACTGGAGGAGGGTCCCCACATGGCGCGCAGACCTCTCCTGCTGCCCGCTGCTCCCCTCAGCAGTGTACTTCGGTCCTTCTGCCTGTTCTGCTCCCCGCTCTGGCTCTGGTGAATTCTCTCACCCTCCCACGCTTCTGACTGTACCCAGTGCATGTATAAACAAAACAAACAAACAAATAAATAAATAAATAAAACATGCCTCTATTAAAAAAAAAAAAAAAGTACAATGCTATCATTTTAGCAGAGGCTGAATCTCCAGTGTGCATACCTATACAAATCCCTACTGACTTGCAAGATCTACTACTACCATAGATACCCACTGGGAGGTTAGAACACAGCACGATGTAACAGTGCATTAGACTGCGTAATCAGTCACCCTGTTCTCTAAGGTATTCCCCATTAGCAGACAGAATGAGAACTCTGACAGAAACATAGCCAAAGTGAGCACATGTGGCCAAGGTATTTACAACACTATTTTTTGTACTTTTATCCTGTATTTTCTCTTCTTTTGAATATAGTTCTTTAAGTTTGCTCTTATATCCACACAAACACATGGAATTCATATACAGTTCTTCCTATTTTAATATATTCCAGGATAGTCTTTTTTTTTTCCACAAGGATTTTTTGTGTTTTTCTGTCATGGCTCTTATTTTTCCCTTGTCTCTTTTTTTTTTCTCTTTTTTCTTCACAAACCTTTTTACTTTCAATAATTATCATACTAGGTTTCCTTTCATGAAGTAAAAATAGTCAGTAAAAGTACTTATTTCTCAAGAATTCCTTCATGTTTTCTATTGGTGCACAAGAGGTGAAAGCCTCCACACAATTTTGAAGAGAGGATTATTAAAATTTTATCAGCAAAGAGCAATAGTAGTGGTAATACCAGGAGCCTCTGCAGGAAAACTTGACTGTTTCAAGACTGACCCACTGGGGATGAAAGACAATTTTGTTTTAAGGAAATAGACTAGGTAGAACTTTTAAATTTGCATTTTACCATATTTTACTTGTTCTTGGTTGTGCAGATTCCTTAGCATAGAGAAGATAGTCTCTTGAAAAATAAAATTCTTCACTCTGGCCATTCTAATATTTTTCTGACTTTAAATACTAATACTTCTAGTACTTCTAATAGTTTTCAGACTTTGTGCTAATATGTGAATGACATCATGTTTCATACCTTCCAAGTATTTTCTTCACTGAAATTTCAAAAATAAAAAGCAAGGAGCTATCATTCAAAGACAAGATTCATCTTGAGGGAAAAACCTAAACAAATGCAACAAAACTAAAGGAAGCTGGAGTTTGTTTTTAGTTTGACTAACCTTTATCTCATTACTGAAAGGGGAGAATCAATATTTCATCAATACTTTTTGTAGAGGTAAATTTTGAAAGGAGATTAAGAAGCTTACTGATAATTTCTAATCTAGTTATAAATAGGCTTATCAAAAATAGGTTTTTTATTTAGGAAGTGAATTTGTAGAAAGAAATGGCAAATGCCAGCAATAAACAATAGATTTCATTTCACAATGCAGACAAGTGCTATGAAAACAAATGTAAATTACTTTTTTTTGTAGAGAGACAGATAAACCAATATCTCTCCCAAATATCTTTAGCCCAAATGCCCTTTGGTATTTAATAACAGGATCTCAGTATTGAATCTACTAGCAAGGCATTCACATGCTGTATTTGTGAGGCCTTCAATCTTTACTTTTACATTTCTTTTTTTTTTTTTAAGATTTATTTATTTATGTATACAAGAGCTATGGTACTGGCCAGAGATGTAGGGCGTGAGAGGATTCACCAGAGACAGAGTGGGAAACAGAACAGGCAGATTGACCAAAGTACACTGCTGAGGGGAGCAGCAGGTGAGTCAGGAGAGGTCTGCTGTGCCATGTGGGTTGCTCCCTGGCCGGCTGGGGATCCAACTCGTGCTGCAGAGCCTGTGGATTGCTTCATAGTATGGTGCTTAACCCGTTGCACCACCAGGGAGGCCCTACTTTTACATTTCTAGGAGTTTATTTGTTGGATCATTCAGGATAACTGAAGGATATGAAAATAACAGATCTGCCCAGCTTTATTCTTCATTTATTTATTTTATATTTTTCTATAGCATGACCACAGTTTTAGAGTTGAGAGTTCAAAAAGATTCTTACTGAACAGAATTGAAGTTCACAAAGATTGTGCTCATTCAGACAGTAAGTATCAGAGCTAGGATTAGGAACAACTGAGCCAGGTTCCCAGGCCAGAGTTCTTTTCAATGTACAGAACTGTATGCTTCTTCAGGAGGCTTAACTAGATAAAAAAAGGTTTGTTAGTAAGCTATCATAAAGGAATAAAATTATATGTCCTCCACATTGACTTTAAATAAAAATTTCTGTGACGTCTTTCTTGAAATCCCTTGGCAAAGTAGGTACTTCTTCAAATTCCTAGAGCTTTTGTTATATCTTAAGATATTTTCTTACCTTTTTATGTGTACCAGATTGTGAGCAGAAAAACTTGATACTTCTCCAAAGAAGATATACAGATAACAAATAGGCACATGAAAAAATGCTCATCATAACTTACAATGAGAAATGCAAGTCAAAACCACAGTGAGCTACTACCTCAAACCTGTGAGAATGGGCATATCAAAAAGATCAGAAACAACAGTGCTGCAAATGTGGAGAAAAGACACTCGTCCATTGTTGATGGGAACATAGTTTGGTCCAATCTCTGTGGAAAACAATGTGGATATTTATCTAAATATTGAAAATATATCTACCCTATGATCCAGAAAGTCCAGTCTTATATCTGAAGAATGTGAAAAACACTAATGCAAATGGATACATGCACTCTTATGTTCATTGCAGCACTGTTAACAATTACCACATTATAGAAATAACCTAAGTGTCCAGTGACAGATGAGTGGATTAAGACAACATAGTGATGCGGTATATATATATACAATGGAATATAACTCAGCTATTATAAAAGGTAAAAGTTTGCCATTTAGGATAATATGGATGGAATTGGAGGCATATATACCAGGCAAAGTAAGTCAGGAGAAAGGCAAGTATCGGATGGTGTCACTTATATGTGTAATATAAAGAAACAAAGTAACAGATAAAACTAACCCAAACCCTTAGAATCTGACTGCAAAACTGAGGTTACCAAAATTGAGGGTTGTAGTGTAGGAATAAAATATTGAGGAGAACTAGTAGAGTGTGTAGAAAATTATTGATGCTTTTGTGGTGGGCATGTTGTGGTTACATACATCTGAAGAAGTGTGAACCTGTACCTCTAAAACATATATACAATGATGTAAACCAATGTTATCCCAATAAAATTTCAACTATTTAAAGAAGAAAAATATTATAAGGATAAAATGCATATTTTCATAGATAAAATTTTTCTGTGGACTGAAAATATCTAGGCTTGTGTCTATAATTTTCTGAGCTCAGGTAATTTGCCTAAACTGAAAAGGCAACTCAGTTTTGGTTTTGCATATTTAACAGCTGGACATATAAACCCAGGCCCAAACACCATATCTACATAAACATCTTTTCTGTTTACAATTTGGGGTTTTTTCACATGACCACAAGTGTCCAGTTAACACCTGGCTAGGGAGCAAATTTGAATGATGACATGAGTGGGAAAATATCCATGCTTAATTTTTTTTTTAAAGATTTATTTATTTATTTATGCAAGCACTGGGTACAGTCAGAAGCGCGGGAGGGTGAGAGAATTCACCAGAGCCAGAGCTGGGAACAGAGCAGGCAGACTGACGAAGTACACTGCTGAGGGGAGCAGCGGGCGCTGCAGGAGAGGTCTGCTCGCCATGTGGGACCCTCGCTGGCGGCCGGGGATCGAACCGGCGCTGCAGAGGCTGCAGACAGCTTCGCAACCCAGTGCTCAACTGCTGTGCCACCAGGGGAGGCCCAAAATATCCATGCTTAAAATGGAGAACTGATTAGTAGAATATTTCAGCTGTTAGTGAAAAATGAATTAATAAACTATGATAACTACGGGACTAGATCCAATCAAACCTTACACTGAGCATGCTCAACAACAATAAATCACTAATTTTAGAGCTGGAATAATTTTTACTCTCTCAGTATCCCTTTAGAATTAATTTTAAAATTAAGTAATAAAATATCTTTACATTAAAATTGTCTTTTGCACATTTTCATTAGAATTCATAAGAGGAATTTTATATATTTGTTTATTTTCCTGAACAGTAAAGATGTTCTTTTGTGCATCCATATAAATTTTATGATTATTTTTCTCTTTCTATAAAAAACCACCAGTGAACTTTTGATGAAGATTGAATCTATAAACCCCTTTGAGTAATATCACGTTTAACATTAATTCTTACAATCCATAAGCATGACATATCTTTCCATTTCTGGAATGCCATTTCTTTCAATAGTTTATAGTTTTCAGTATGTCTTTCACCTCCTTGGTTAAATTTATCCCTAAGTATTTTTTTTATTTTGATATTATTATAAGTAAGGTTGTTTTTTTTAATTTCTTTTTGATAGTTTATTGTTGATATGTAGAAACAACTCATTTTTTTGCATCATGCACCTTATTAAATTCATTTATTAGTTTTAATAGTATTTTGTTGGAGTCTTTTGGGTTTCTATGCATAAAATCAAGTAACCTATCGAGCCTCTTCCAGTCTTTACATCTTCCTTTTCAATTTGGATGATTTTATTTCTTTTTCTTGCTTAGTTTCTCTGATTAGGAATTTAGTACTATAAATAATAGAGGTGATGAGACTGGGCATTTAACATGGGCATCCCATTCTCTCCTGGTCTGTTATATTTTTGATGGGTGTGGTACCTGGATATTTGGGAATGAGCCAGATTCTGAGACCTTGGGAGTTGACCTGCTGCTGAAACTCATTAGCACCTATCTATAGCCTGGGTTCATAGGGTAGAACTGGCTCCTGTCACGATGGAAGCAGGCCTGAATCTAAGTAAGGCATAGAGGCTGGCCCAGTATTGAAGGGGCTTGAACCTGTGTCTGTGGGATAGGTTTGGTCCTGACTTAACAGTGACTGGCATGGTATCAGGATTCATTAGGCTGGGCCTAATATTTGGAATTATAAGGCAGGCCAGAGCCTTTTGCTTCAGGAGTTGGCCTGGAACCTGCTGCTGGACTAGCCTGCCATTGGTGTCACTTGGAGTATGGTGTCTTGAATTTAGACTAGTGTGGTAGTGAACCTGGAGTTAGGGTCTTTGGGGAATGGCCTGGAAGTTGCATTCAAGGGCTGACCTGATAGTAGCGCAGGCCAAGGTTTTTCTTTCATAATCCACATTATCATGGTAATAAGTACTATATGTTGGGTACCGAAAGGATTTTTGCCAGACATTTTATTTTCATAATCTTATCATTAATTTTAAAAAGTCAGGTAAAGTTGTTATCTCTATGTTACAGATGTGAAAACAAAAACTCTATTTAAGAAATTGCTCCAGGATACAATTAACTAAAGGGTAGAATTCAAATTTCTATTTGTAATTATTCCCCTCTGAAGATCATGCCAATGCCACTTCCAGAAAAGGCATTAAAGTGTCATTGAGTACCAAGTATTGTAATTATCCAGTGTTTTTAGACATTATCTGAATTACCAAATAGTAATTTGTACTCTAAAAGGAATATTATTTTTGTTTTGGAGGATGCTTTGCATAACTGAAGAAATGCTATTGTTCCTAGCCTAAGTTTCTGAGTGATCTCAATGTTTATTTTCTTTGGAATGTACTGAGGGAGGTACTACATCAATTTTAATTAATTTTTCCTTAAGCATGGAAACCGGTTAAACAGTGCAGAAAGTAATTGTCTTTGAGAAATATGCTGGGTGAAAAACCAGTCCTTTCATCTAGTGTAATCTATACTTCAACAGCTGGAGCATCATTCAGAAGTGCTTTAACTCAGCTGATCATTTGGTGAAGGTTTGGTCAATAGCAGAGTTGATTTCAAATGCCTGTGATTATAACCCAGATCACACAACTTCTGCAATACTCTCCTACTGAAACTGGTGAAGTACAAACTTTCCAGGAGAGATATATCAAGATTTTTTTTCTCTTAGTTAAGTACTGATTTCCCTATACAGCCTAATACACACTCCCTACGAAAACCAAACCGAACATCTGGTGGTCAATTGAAATGGTATGTTTAACATATATCTTTAAATAATGTATTTATAACATCAAAACATAACAGTTTACTTGAAATTGATTATAAAATATAATAGATATAAAATCAAATGAATTGCTTTCTAAGATTTGAGGATATATGTGACTTCTAACATGTTGAAGAGTTAGAAGTAAGAAAAGAAAGGAAAGCACTAATAGAGTGACTGTTTCCTTATTGCTGGTTTATAAATAAAAAATTACCTTTTATTTCAGTCCTGAACTACTCTATGACATAGTCATAAAATCCAGTAGAGTTGTACTTGTCAGTGGTTTTACCTGAGGGATTGAAACTAGTAAGAATATTATAAGAAAGTTCATCTCCGTTTTTTACCTATATCAATCAAATTAGTTTCCAAAACTAGTTAGTCTGATGAAAATATGTGTCAGACTCAGTTTATTCAAGCAACCAGAATATAGGAATTAATATTTCTTGTTTTTGTTCATTACTTTGATGACTCACCTTTCATTTTAAATAAACTTTTGAAAAATCTCTAGTACTTACATTTTCATTTAACAGAAAAAGAAGCTAGTTCTTAAAGGTTATTTTATCAGATACCTGACCTGGATAGTGTGAGTTTATAGACAAAGAGAAAGGTTATTTTATTTAAAAAAGCTCCCTTAAAGCCCTATAGCACTCATAATATTATTACCAAAACATGTTTATATTTTTCACTGTTATTTGGTAAAATAGTTACCATTCTGGTTGCCTACTACTTTGTAAATAAATTACAATTATCATTGCATAAAAATGAAATGAAAGTTAGTTCTGCAGGAAAGTTCATTTCTTTTCTAGATGATGTTACCCGTGACCTATTAAATGGGGTATGGAGAATTCATTTCTATGTTGATTTACTCACATAGATTAATGATTATAACAATTTATATTTAGCTCATAAATCTGCATCTGGGCATAACTTCTCAGGAAAGGCTTTGATCTACCCTAGGAATTGTCATCTGTGTTGATTTGATAGGGATCTGGAGAATTTACCTCTCAGATAGCTCATGGATATTATTGATATATTAATGGTGATTTTTGGATAGAAGCTTACATGAAGATGAGGGCTGAAAAGTTGATGTGGACTTTTCCATGTTAGGTTTCTCCATAGGTTCTTTTAGCTTCCTTTTAGCATGGTGGCTAGTATTTAAAAGTGACAGTTTCGAGGACAAGTAGAAGCTTCCACTTTCTTAAGACATGGAAATTGGTATAGTGTCCCTTCTGCTAAATTCTGTTAGAATATTTACAGAGGAAGGGGTGTCAGGGAATTTAATATCACATTTAAGAATTAATACACTTTGAAGAAGAAGAAAATTGAAGGTTATTTGATGAAAAGCAAATTTCTAAATCTTAGATTAATTCTCTATAACTGAGTCACTTAGATAAATGTGGTGAAAGGAAAATGAAAGTAAGCAAAAAGAGAAATAACTTTCCTATATGAAATAAATTAGAAAAGGACATAAACATTTTATTTTTCCACTAATGCTCCTTATTATTTATGTTGCTATTCAGAATTCTAGCAATAAAAGTTATTATAGCTTAAAATACAGTTGTTTAAACATTAACGTATCACCATTTACTGGTTTATAAGTTGATGCCTATTTTTTAAGTTTTTATTTATGAAAATACACTAATAGGTTTAGTATCTTTATTGGTGAAAATATATTATGAGCACAAGTATATTATCTTACCTGTGCACTTTCTTCAGCTTTCTTGAGCATTTATTTTCTCATCAAAAGTGTAATCATATTAGTTTTAGGTATAGTTCCTATCATGTTCAGAAATAATTTTATTCACATTGTTAAATGCCAACCAAGGTCATATGTATTGATATATCAATTATAGTTATAGATGTTTGAGAAATTTCATAGGTTCCCATATTATCATTGAAATATTGATCTAATGAAACATCTATTATGTTACAGAATCAACTATTACTAGTCTTACCTCATACAAATAGAAAATAATGCAAATTAAATCAGTAACTGCTATAATTGCCATTCTGGCTAAATTGCATACTGAAAGATGTAAGATGGACCTAGTGTGCAAGTCAGCTTGCATTATGAGCTTCTACAATTTTAGGTTTTGACAGGTATTTATTTGTATTTATTGTATTTATTTGAAACTTGTATTTTCATGTTGCTTTCAGTCATTCATTTGTAGTTATTTATACTACTGTACTGGATAAACATACCTTCTGTCTTCTCCTATTTTAAATCTGTTCACTAATTAATTAGAAGGCAGATGACATATTTTACTTACAGCTTAATTTTCCGAAAACCATTATTTTAACAGTTTATGGTGCTATTAAATCCATCACATAGTGATCTTTAATTTTAAGACATACTTTCTTTGTCTTCAAAGGTCAAATTTACGTCTTGTTATCTAGAAGGTAATTATGATTATTAATAAATGGATAATAATAAATATGTTATGGTATATAATTTAAATATTGATTAAATGCAAAATTTCGCTTACTTTCTCTCTCTCTCTGCTTTCCCCCACCAAAACAAAATTTTAGTTTTTTTTATAATTTTAGTAAATGGTCAAATTCAAATTCAGAGGCAACTTCTTTAGATTAATGTAAAATTAGCAAATGGACAAGCATTCATTTTAACTTTTTACTTAGGGGTTATTTTCATATGTAAGTTCTCACTTCATCTATTTAATTATTAATTTACTTAAATACTTGCTTTCTTATGTAAGTATTTCCCTTTGAGTCTGCATTATCTCCTGTGCCCATTATTTTTACCTTATATTGGACTTTTGTATTGTTTATTCCATTATATACATGTAATATGCTTAAAACACAATTTTCAGTTTGAAGAATGCTCTTCTTATAGGGAATGAAAAAACAGTCTTGCTAAATATATATCATTTTCTTCTTTTGTTTTCATACTTTCAAAATTCTTTAAATTCATGAGGTAATCTGGTAGGTGTTGAGGCATGTAACTGTCAAATTATTATAAACTTAAACTCATTCTTTCTCAGTGCACTAATTTTCTAGTGAAATTTTTACTCATGGATAGTGGTATTTATTAAAAACACCACTAGAAATATTTTGAAATGAGAAATGGCCATTTCCACTAGTTCATTTGGTCCCATTTATTTTCCTTAACAAATATTCATTTACCTCTTATTATATGCTAGATCTCATCTCAGCACTTTATATATGCTAACTTATTAATCTTCATAGAAACTCCATGATGTAGGTACTGCTGTTTTACCCATTTCAAAGGTAAAGAAATTCACTATGGTTTAATAACTTGCCCAGTTTTACATAGCTAATAAGTGCTGAAACATATATATACATGCTTCCCCCTCTGCTAACAATATACCTTTTGCTTTATAAATCATTTTTATGACCAATAATCCTCATTGGTTCTGTCATATACCTACAAAATATGGATTTGTGATATGAATTATAAATGTGAAATATGAACTAAGCATACAGTATGCTATCCTTTTGAATTTTATCTCATAAAAGGCAGCACATTTACCAACATCCCAATTAAATGGGATCCTATATCTTGTATATTATTCCAAACTACAGGAAATGGATAGTGCCTAGATTTCTCTTAATTATTTTATTCTTATCAGAAAATTTCTTTTGGTATATTTTCAAAATTTTACCAAAATCTTTTGGTAAAATCTCTTATCAGTATAATTTCATCTGGGTAGGTATGGCCATATTGTCATCATCTTTTTTTTTTTTTTTTTGGTAAATTTTTTTCCTCACCAAAATTGTAATAAGAGAAAAATGCATTATTTTAACTGATGTTATAGTGAAACATTTTTGTGGCTTTAAAATTTGTCTTTATGTTTTCAAAAGTATTTAGTTTGGAAAAGTATGTTCGAAGCATTTCAAGTGCTATACTAAAATCAATTTTGTGTTTTATTAATGCAGCAACAAAACTTCAACCCAACCAATAAAAATGTGTGCCATAAATAAACCATGATCACATTATCATTTTCATTATAAATTTGATGAAATATTATCTACAGGAAAGATACACTACTGACAGTGATGAAAAACAAGACATCAGAAATTCCATTTAAGTGCAGGTGGCAGTGTTATTTACTACCATCCACTGGTGTTACCGCCAAGATTCTTAAATTTACGAAGAGGAAATATATCCTCTCAGTTTGTGACAACTGGAGAGAAAATCACACTGGTGGAAATACATTATCATAAATGTCTAAAGAAGACTTGCCTTTCTTTTGTTCAACTTTATGTAATTGGAAAGGCAGAATACCAATGATTATAACAAAAACATTTTTTAATTACCTCCCTTATTACCTTTCCTTTCTTATGTTAAAAAATCACTACTACCACTAAAACTAATCCAAATAAAAGTTTCCATTGTCAACTCTCTTCCTTTGATTTTCTAAACTTTACCAGTCATTTTCTTAAATCAAAATTAAATTTAGTGTTCTTTCTTCTTTTATAAAATTTGGTCCCTCAAACTTCTTCCTTGACTAATTAGTCATTCAGTTTTAATCAGATGTCACTGGTCTCTTAGATTATTCCCATAGTCTGGCTATTATAAATAGTGCTACAATAATATTAGAGTAAACATATCAACTCAGATTAGTGTTTTTATATTCTTCGATACTTCGGAGAGAGGGATTTCTGAATCATGTGGTATATATATATATATATATTTGTAATGTTTTGAGAAACCTCCAAACTGATTTCCATAGGGGCTTGACCAGGTAACAATCTCACCAACAATGTAGGAGAGTTCCTTCTTCACACTTTCACAACATTTGTTTCTGGTCTTTTTAAGGTGGGCCTTTCTCACAGGTATAAGGTAGTATCTTACTGTGGTATTGATTTCCATTTCTCTCATTGTAATAGATGATGAACATTTTTTTCCATGTGCCTATTAGACATCATATATCTTCTCTGGGAAGCATCTATTTAGCTTCTCTGTCCTTTTTTTTTTTTTTTTTTTGATTGGGTTATTTGTGTTCTTATTGTTGAATTTTAAGAGTTGTTTAGAGATGCTGAATATTAACCCCTTGTTAGATATATGATCTGTAAAAATATTTTCCCCCATTTGGTAGGATATCTTTTGTTTTAATCATCACTTGTTTCTTTGCGTAGAAGCTTTTCAGTTTGATATAGTCCTGTTTGTTTATTTTTAATTTTGTTCCCTCGCTGTTATACTAGATATCCCTCAAATGTCACTGAAGTCAGGGTTGCAGAGTGTTTTGCCTATTCTTTTGTCTATGTATTTTATGGTCTCAGATCTTACTTCCAAGTCATTTTCAATTAATTTTGAGTATAGTGTGAGATAATGGCTTAGCATTAAAAGATCATATAAAAAAGTAAAGTAAATGTATAAAGGTTCATACACCATGACCAAGTAGAATTTATTCCAGGGACTAAAGGATAGTTCAACATATACAAATCAATAATCAATAAATGTAATTTATAACATCAATAAAGAGAAAGACAAAAATCATGTAATTATATCAGCAAATGCTGAGAAACCATTTGACAAGGTCCAAAATCCATTTATGATAAAGGAAAACTCTCAATAACATTGGGATAGAAGAAATATACCTGAGAGAGAAAGACCATATATAAAGATTCCATAGCTAAGATCATACTTATCGTCGTAAATCTGAAGCTTTTCCTCTAAGATTGGATAGAAGACAAAGCTGTCTACCCCTTCTATTACTAGTCCACATAATATTTGTAGTAATAGCCAGAGCATTTAGGTAATAGAGAGATATAAAATGAATCCAAATTGGAAAAGAAGAAAAAAAGTCACTTTTTGTAGGCATTGTGATGATATATGTAAAAAACCCTAAAGAGTCTTAAAAGAAAAGTATTAGAACCCATAAAGCAGAATAGTAAATTGGCACATTAAAAAATTAATATACAAACTTTGAATTTCTGATGGATTTCTATATGCAAACAATGAACTTAAAGAAGAGAAATAAAAAAAAAAGATCACATTTACAACTGCATTAAAAGAAATCAAATACCATGGAATAAATTTAATGAAGGACATGAAAGAACCATGCAAGGAAAACTATAAGACATTTTTAAAAGAGATAAAAGACACACAAAAATGGATATGCTTTCCTCATGGATTGGGATAAATGGCATTATTAAAATGTTCATCTTGCTCAAAGCAAGAAGCATATTTAATGCAATTGCTATAAAAACTTCAATGACATTTTTAAGGAAATAGAGTAAACATGACTGAAATTTGTATGAAACCAAAAAAGATCCATATAGCCAAGATAATCCACAAAGAAGAAGAATGGAGCTATCACACTTCCCACACTTCCAGAGTTAAACTTTATTATAAGACTATACTAATAAAAACAGTATGGTATTATAATAAAAATAGACACGTATCAATGAAATAGAATTGAGAATCAGGAAATAAGCCCACACTTATATGGATAGTTATGTTATGACAAATGTACTAAATGTAATGGAGAAAAATTAGTCTCTTCAGCAAATGGTTTTAGGAAACTTGGACTGCCACATGCAAAAAAATTAGTATTTCCATAAATTTTGCTCCAGTAAATTGGTGCAGTAACAGCCTTTGAGAAGCATTGCATTAGAGTCATTTTTCAATAGTGTTGTTTGATGGGCTCTCTTCCACAGATTTTCTGTGAAAGAAAAAAAGTAGATAAAAGTAATCTTGCAGTTATTAAATCAACAAAATACTGACTGAAAGTATTTATTTTTGCATAAATTATCAGGTTAATATGCTAATACATTCATGCTTTTCATTCTTAAGAGAGGGTATGTAATATACAATGGTTTATAAATATTTTTGACTGTGAAATCTTTCTGAGAGCTATCTCTTTATCTCCTAGATCTATCTCCCAGCATTTTATGGAACACACATGAGGGTATACTTGAAAAGATGGTTTTAAGGTTGCTTTCAACCCTATGTTCTGTGAAATAACAGGATTTCTTCACAGTCTCAGAAGATGTGTAGTGTTAAGCAAGAAATTACGAACTCTTTTAAGGAAGCATCTGATACATAAATGAATATTAAGTAATTGCTGACATGTACATGCAAAACTTGACCATCTTATGGAATAATTATAATGAAACCCAAGACAAAAATCCAAATTTCATTCACTCAACTGATTTCAAGCTTCATCTCTCACCACTTCTTAAACGGAACCTTCTGCTCCAGCCAAGTGGAACTACTGTTTTTCTCTGAACACTCTTAAATTATCTTTAAAACACTCTTAAATCTTTAACACTCTTAAATCTTTTCAACCTTTGTATATGCAACTTCCTTTTCTTTAGCTCTGTGACCTTATTCTTTCTACCTACTTTATCTGCTGGAGGCTCTACTTTAGTCATCCAAGCGTCATTTATTTGAATCTTCCCTTGACCAAATGTATTTTGCTGACTATCACAGCACAATATACTATAGATATTTGTTTGTTTCCTAGATTTCCTTAAGGACACTGAAATAACATGTTCTGTTACCATATGTCCTTTACAGCTAACACACTGCCTCCATAATAACAGATGAATAACTCCACATTTTTGGTGGTGTATCCTGTTACAAAATTCATGGCTTTGGAAACAAAAATTTTAAGAATTTATTTGGACTTCCCCGAATTTATTTACTAGTTGTAGTGTACTGAATAGCTGCCCCACAGGGTTAACATGCAACCTCTAGGACCTGTGAATGTCACTGCACATTGTAAAAAGGATTTTGAAGATGTAGCTGAATTAAGGATCTTGAGATGAGGAAATTATGTGGATTACCCAAGTGGTTCCAGTGTAATCACAAGGGTCCTTATTAGAAGTAGGAAGAAGGCAATTTGACTGTAATAATGTAAAAATGATTTGATCAGCCACTGCTGACTTTGGAGATGGAGAAAAGGGTCACAAACCAAGGAATGTATGCACTTTTTCTAGAAGTTAGGAAAGGCAAGGAATACGTTATCTCCAAATGCTTAAAAAGGCATATAGCATTGAAGACCCATTTTAGATTTCTGAACTTTAGAATGATAACCTAATAAATTTGTGTTACTCTTTAAACCACTAAGTTTATAGCAATTTGTCCTAGCAGCAATTAAAAACTATCAGTAGTTAACAAGTGGGAAAATATTACAAAATATTTTAATAGATCTTGTAAAGAATTTGTATCCCCCTAAGAATCACACATTCTAAATTCTGTTATCAATAATGGTACCAGAAGATATCATTATTCCTATGTGTCAATTACTAATGAAGACTTTCCATATACTAATTTAACAAGTTGTTACACTACTATATAAGGTAACGTATTTAGTATCTATTTACTGGTGTGGAAAATGAAGCAGTGATTTTAAACAATTACCAATTATACATTACTAAGTGGTTGAGAAAGACAATGAATCTTACCTGTCTGTTCCAAATTGTTATGCTGTTATTACTACAGTATATGACTTTCTTCCACAATTAGGGACAAGGACAAGGTAATATCTAAAATTATGTTCAACTGGAGATACTATGTTTCCATGTAATGCTCAGCAGAAGTGTAAAGTAACTTTTCAGGCATTCAGTGCCTTTGTTGTTATGAAAGTTTTCAGGCATTCAGTGCCTTTGTTGTTATGAACTAGGTAGAAAGCCAAAACTACAGTAATTCATAAAAGCTTGATGTGCATCCATATGTAAAATTTGCACCATGCACATTAATATAAGAATTTCTTCTAAAGATTTTACATAGTATTTCATGATAAAATTAATGAATTCTACATGCCTGCAGCAGTGACTTGTCTAGAATATAATCTTACCATCTTGCTTGAGTGACCTATATATAAACAAATTTCAGCACCCCTAAAGTCACATGGTCTTTGTTAAACCATGATGTTATTTATGGTCAGAAAACATAATTAAAAAATAAAATTATTAAATGACTAAAGGGACACCGTTTTTGAAAACATTATAATGAAATCATCACCTAGCACAATATCTAGTACCTCATAAACATTCAGATAAGCTGTTAATTAAATAGTACCTTCTGCAGTGTTAGTCAGAGTGAAAGTGACACCTTCCTCACTTGATATGAAACTCATAGACCCACCAAGCATATATATGGTATATTTGTGCTATCAGACTGGACTTTTCTATATATTATGTTGAAATTTTGTGGTATATTTTTGTTTGTTGTCAGTTTATTTGTGTTTCCTGATTGTCTCTCCCCAAAGAGTATTGTTTGAACTTCCTTTTTCTTTAGTGCATATAGGTCTACTTTACTTACTAAAGCATAGTTTCAGTCTGTGAAATGAATATACTATGATTTAACTAGTCTCATACTGGTGAATGTTCAGATTGACTTGATTTTTATTGATAATAAAATTAGGGCTGTTATTATATTATGAAGTGCTATAATATATTTTTAATTTGCTTGAGTGATAATATTCACAGTCTAGATTTCTTGAAGTGGAATTCCTGATTCAAATGTACTCACATTCAAAAATTTTAAAAGATAAGAACAGAATGCCTCCAGGAAAGGCTAAAACAGTTCATATTCTCATGAAATTTATGAGTTTTTTTACCCCATTCTCTCATTGATTCTGGGTATTTATGAATTCTCTAAAATTTTCCAATGATCTAAATTTCACTTAAACAAAAGGTTTTGTATATTTCCAGATTCATGTAATGTACAGAATACTAAAGAAGAAGAAATCAATTCTTAGGTTCATATTCCTGTTCTCACTGGAAAGTTTCCACAGTAAGATTCCTGTTTACTTATATATAATACTGTTTACACTTGATCATAGCCAAAAGGCCAAAAGCTATTATATATGTAATACAAAATATTATTTAATAAGTACAAAATATTACAAGTTGAATATTGAACAGTTTCAGAATCCAATAAGCAAAGCATTGGACATGACTGAAATTGTTTGGTGAAAAGTCCTAGTCATTTTTATGAGAAAGCTGGGTCTAGGAGAGATGAAGAAGACATTAAACCTTTCAAAAGCATACCTGATGGTGGCAGTGAATGAGCTTGTGTGGCTTACATACTGTTTGATACAGGACTTTACTTCTGTTGCACAGAATACCTATAATTCACCAATGAATTTCTGTGAAGATGGTAAAGGAGCAGCCTCTCTAGTAACCAAATTCTGGGTTTTAAAAACTTCATTGTTTAAATTTTTGGGCATTGACATTTCATATGAATGTAGGAGGGAAGTTGGAAGCATTGGTGTCTGCCACTAGCTGTAAATGAGGGCTTAGATGACAGGCAGCCAACACACATTTGTCACATTTTAGCCCGAAGCCGTGGCTGCTGCATCTCAAGAGGAGCTGTACCACTTCTGTTGTGATGAGTGCCTGAAAGCAAACAACAGAAAGCCCAAGAACAACTAATGTGTTGGAGAAGTGCAACTGAACGCACATAGCATATTTGAAAACTATACCTGGGAATTACCTCGTTCTAAGGGATGGCACTAAATAAAGTGAATAAAGTGCATCAAAATTCTGAGAAAAAGCTTGGTAGGAAATGCCCAGAATGAAAAGCATAAAGATCTCTCTTTCCTCAGACATCAAACAAGTCAGCGCAAGATACATCCTATATCGTAAATAGGATAAATGCACTGAACACCATGTAAGAGTATCTATGAATAAGAATTATAGAGTCTATAATCAAATTCTGTATCTTCTAAACACCTGTCTCAATTGGAAAATGAAGACATGCGAAGTGATGATCGAATAAAATATTTAAAACTGAAATAGTCACAAAAGTACTGTATGTGTGTATATATATATATACACACACATATGTACATATATTTTGCTGTAGCAAGGAATCAGTTGATCAAGACTATCTTATGCTTCCTTTGAGGAATCTATAACTACCTCGAAGAGTTCAGCAACATTATTGTTTTGGCATTTACACTCTTAATTTATGAGTAACCCTGAATACATTAGAAGCCCTGTGGAAATCCCTGGTTGAATAATCCTTTGTCCTCCAAAATCCTACTAAAGTCGTCAAAGGGTAACACAGTTCAGTAATGTTTCTACTGAGGATCTGGTTTATTGTGGTTGTATCTTACTTCAGAAGACACTAACAAAGAAGACATGGTATCTGCTATGAAATTAGATAAAATCACATTGAGACATGTCAGGAGCATTTGAAAAGAATAAAAAGACCTAATACAGGCTGCAATTCAGATTGCAATTGTGATTACTTGAGATTTGTCAGAAAGGGGTGGAAAAAACAGGAAAGACATATATTTAATTTTGAACTCTGAAAATTAAGACTTGTGAATAATTATGTTTAGTTAGTGAAGTTCTAAAACCCTAGACCATTAGCACATTAAAAGCATATTACATTTTTTTAAAGTGCAGATAAGAAAACTAATCAAAGATGGCTGTGAAAAACATATGTAAAGAAAGGAGGGAGTGTCAATGGCAGAAGGTGGTCACCCACCCAAGTATCTTTATTCCTAGTTACATACAAATATATTAACTAATATACTCTAACACAGCTACAATTACTATTTTTCCTGTGATATCAAAATGTAGTAGATTGAAGGAGGAATCAGCATGGAAAATCTTTTTTTTTCTGTTTTTTGTTTATTTTTTTTAAAGGGTTTATTTATGCATACAAGAGCTGGGGTAAGGCCAGAAGTGTGGGTGGTGAGAGGATTCACCAGAGATTGGCAGGGGAACAGAACAGATAGACTGACTGAAACACACTGCTAAGGGGAGCAGCGGGCGCAACAGGAGAGGTCTGCTGTGCCATGTGGGTTGCTCCCTGGCTGGCTGGGGATCGAACTCATGCTGTGGAGGTTGGGATTGCTTCGTAGTGCTGTCCTGTAACCTCTTGCACCACCAGGGAGGCCCAACATGGAAAATCTTAAGAGGCAGGCAGAGGGTGGGTGGCATCTGCCTTCCTGGTTATCATTCAGTTCGGCCACTTACTGTGTAATAATAATACTAATTTACAGCCTTTTGGGCATGATTAAATGAAAAAAAAATAGTAAGTAAATAATTCAGAACAAGGCTTGAAATGAAGTAATTGCTCAATGAGCTATTATTATCATTGTAGTCTTCTAGCCACTAAACTTTCACTGACTCTGGGTCTGTGAATATAAAATAGGAACCCTTAATCTGAAACAGTGTTTTTTTTTTCCAAAACCCATGGCAAAGTTTACTTCTGGTTCAGATTAGGAAATGGAAATTTGCAGTGTTTAAGTTGCAGAATCATCTCAGATAGAATGCCTCAGCTAACCCCCAACTTTAACAAGCTTTTTTCAGTAACAGACTCATTTTTCCATTTATGATTTTGCTGAGTCAAATATATTATTTATTTTTCCCCTGCATTTCAAATTGTTAGTGTCTATTTAATTTTGTGCCAAAAAAGCTGAAATGTTATAGCTGTTTTAAACTTACTTTTCTTGATCTTTTTCTTAAAAATGTCATATGTTGGAAAGGGAATGTCTTTATCTATGCATATTCATTAAAAAACTATTTTCTCAAAGTTTTTATGTATTCAACTATGCAGCCTGGCCACTTTCACCCATTATTTCCATGATTGCTTTCTAGGAATAAATCCTTTCAAATGACTTAGAGGGTCATTGTTGCTTTGTTCCCTTTTGGTGCCTCCATTCCGCAGGATCTCAGGACTTTACTCTCTATCTTCTGCATAGACCCTCTGGAATCTACCAGATTGGGCCACCCCTCATCCTTTCCTTCAGAGAATCTGAGAGTTTCTTCTTCCGGTTGCTCTAATAAAGTTATTGTTCTTCATTGACAAAATGACTTTATATCATAAGAGGGATGTTTATTTTTTTTCTGAAGCTGCATCCAGGAGCACTGTGACACATCAGTGAGGTAGACAGACCTTGGCAAGTGAGTCTAAGTTCACTTCAGGTAACACTAGGTGCAGCTGCATGATTCCCATCTGCTGCATTCCTTTCTAGTACCATCTCTAGTCTCACATAGAACTATCAATAATGTATCCTTTTATCTTTGGTATCCTTTTAGATAAAATGTATACGGTGTCCATTTGCTCTTAGTTAATTAGTAAGTAATCATAGATCTTATTTCTCTTTGTGATCATCTACCTTCCTTTTCATCTTTGATATTAAGCTTCATGCCTGACTGATATGTCTTTCTCAACCCTCTAAGTAAACCCCCATCCATTATTCAAGCTATAGCATAAATGCTATTACTTGTGAGAAACTTTTCCCAATTTTTATAGTCTGGGCTATAGACCTCTTCAGAATTTTGCAGTTTTTTTCTCTCCTAGGACACATCTACCATAATTATATATTCACGTACTAGCTTTAAGAATTAGACTGTGAGGGGTATTTTGTTCCTATTTCTTCAATAGAACCTGGTTCATATTAAATATTTAGTATTTTATAATAGAATAACTACTTCAAGGGAAATATTAAGGGCTTTGTTTTATATCTATATAGGTAGTTTTTTCAGTGGGTTTTAACTTTTTCCTAAGAAATAAATAATAAAGCAATTTTATACAGGAGCCTGGGGTTTGTCACACACCAATTTTAAAGGGAATTATATTTGTGCCTGAGAAGAATTTGAAAATTTTATAGCTTATAAGGAAAATTAATCAAAAGTCTATAGTAATGGCAATGCGGTCTTTGTTTTGCCTTTGAGTTGCTGAGATTGACCAGATACTATGCATTAAGGCATTTATATAAACTAGGATACTTTCAGTTACAAATAAGAGAAGAGTTAGCTCGAATTGATTTAAATCACAAAGGGGATTTTTCTACTTATCTAAGAGAGGATATAGGTGAGGTGTTATTCAGAACCTTCAGATGTCAACCGGGATTGGTTTGTTTAGACAGTCCAGTTTTAACTTTAAATATGGTGCTTCTCATCAAAGTTTAAGGATGAGTCCTATGAGTAGTCTGGACTACCTGCTTTCTTCTCATTTTCCCCCCTAATCATCAACAAATCCTTATATCTCATTCTGATTAGTTCCATTAGAGTCATTTGTCAGTCATCAACTCTTGAAGTAATCATAGTGTATTGATAGTTTAATAACTTTTATATCAATTATGATATACACAATATATAATTGGTTGCCTTATGCCATAAAGACTTGAAGCTGGTGTATGGGTCAATTCCATCCAAACTTCATGCTCAATATATGATAATCAGGGGCTAAAAATAAATGTAGGGCTATTATTGTAGCTAAACTATTCCCATACAACTATGAAATACTATAATCAATTAAATAATGTAACAAAATAGAAAACAAACACTATGGAACACATAGTCTAGAAAATGTCTGCTGTAATTCTGTCATATTGAATGTAGAGCAGTCAAAATCATTAAGTATCTGAGAAATATTGCAAGTTCCAAAATTAGAAAACCCATTATCTTCTCAAAGATACATTATGCCTTTTCTGCTTAAATACATTATGCCTTTTCTCTTCATAAATTTGAAATGTGTTAGAGGTATCTAAAACCACAGGCTTAGAAATATTAGAGGTCAAGTTAAGCAATTTTTTAAGAGATTATAAAGAGATTGATGGGAAGTAGGGTGGGAGACATACTTTAAAATGCTTTCAATTTAGTATGGTTAGATGCCCAGCACATAGGAGTTTTAGAAAGATTTGAATTTATCACTTTCTTACACACTAATCTAGTATGTATAGACAGTTAGGGGACTAGCAAATTCCATTACAGAGACAGGCACTATAGCTTATATGGTATTGCACTTAAGAAACGAAAGTGACAATGTTTTTGTTTTGGTAGTCAGGGGCAGTCAATATGTAAATTAAAAGGACATATTGGGAAAAGTTAATATATTGTTTCCAAAATTGTTGACCTATTAGTAATAAAAAGAGGTGAGAATGTAATCAGCAACATGTGTGGGCGTGTTTCAGGGATAGGTTACTTCTCCATTGACTTTAAAACAAATTCAACTCTTATTGCTTAGCCTTACTGTGTGATGTAATGGTCAGCTAGCTGATTTTTAGAACATATTGTTTACCCTTAACCTAATTGCATTAAATAAAAATCTGAAAATGTGACTAACCTGTTAAGAATTTTCAAGGGATCATTTATACAATTCAGTTAATTTTACAAAATATGGACTACATAAAGAAAAACCCACCAGTGAGATGCATAGTATGAGTTTGTTTAAAATATTTTCTTTTCAGAATCTGTGATTTACTGGTTCTGGCTGTTTATGGAACTACAAATATGTGTTCTTTGACCCCTGTATAATTAATTTAAACTCAAGCTCGGTAACTGTAAATGCAGTTATCATCACAATACTTCAAACAATGGTCAGCGATCTGTGAAGCTGCACTGCACTGTCTCATTAAACCAAAAAACCCCCAACAGTGTGAAATAAGCACAGTCTAACTGCCTAACAATTAGATATGGTATCTTACAAAAATGTGTGCCACACAACCATGAACTTTGTGCTTAATTAAACCTCCCTGGCAGCCGACTCTCCTCCACACACACCTCCTTAAGGAGTCTTGAATGTCAAATAACATTATTTACAAAGGCAGTGCTGTCAAATACTGACGAGTATGCTATTTTCTTCCCAGAAGATCTGGCTGTTTTCTGTGGCAGGCTTTGTGCTTGCAGCTTTGATTTTTTTTTAAGGAAGATGTCAGAGTCAGGCAGAAGTTGAGATATGGGAATTCCAGAAGAGTCACAGCATCAGAGAATGAGAAAGAATCATGCTAGGAAGTGGTACTCTAGGTGTGGCCATGGAGAGATTTGAGCAAAAACGGAGATATGTGAGTTGAGGGCATAGAAATATGAGCTGGCAGAAAGACATGATTTGAATGCTTGGCCATGGTTTAATCCAGTTCTAAGATTATCTAATTTTTATACTTGGTAGATATTTATTAAACATGTAACTATGTACAGGCACTCTACAAACTGCTGAGAACACTGTGTTTAGCAAACAGAATTGTTCATCCCCCTGACAGACATTACTATTGAAGGTACCTAGGAGCAAGAGAGGAAACTATCAGTTCAAATGCAAGGTAAATGAGCACATTCATTAACTATTGGTGACTTCCTACACTGAGGGCCTCAGAGATGAGCATGAATTATAGGCGGGGAACTCATTATAGAGGGGAACTGATATGTAAGTGAGAAACATATTTAGAGGTTTCACTTTGTGTTTTGCATTGTGCTGTGTTGTCTCTGATGTTCTGCTTCTCTGTCTTTAACTTGTGATCTCTTGTCTGTCTTTCTCTTAAACTGTAAATAGTGGTTTTTATATAGATGTCCTGATATGTGGTCTCTAGATATCAGTGCATAAAGTCCATTGAGTAAGTAAATAGTAAGTTGGTAAGGTCAACATAGATGTCTAAGAAAATAAGCTCTGTTGCGTCGAGCAACACCACACAGATAAAGAAATGGGAGCCATGGAGCAGGCTACATAATGAAGGATGCTGCTGAAGAGAAAGATCCTCGTCTTTTTATTGATCAGTTGAGAGGAAGGAGGACAAAGAGAAAAGGGAAGGGTGAAACTAGAAAAGGTGCTCTGTTATCTATAGTACTGGTTGTGAGTCTCCCCTCTAGGCACTTCTCATCTGCTTGATGACTTGGTATTGTGATTGAGATCAAACCCTAGATCCCCAGCCATGATTTAAAATCTCATCAACAAGGCGTTCCACTGATCAGCTTCTGGAGTCCCTTGTTATACATGGGTGCTTGGCCCCCTGGGTGTTCCCAGTCATACCTCTTGATGTATAATTTGGGAAGTTGGAAGTACCTTAGTACCTTTTACGCATTGGTTATCTGCTCTCTCCCCACTTCTGCCCCCCGGGTGTTAAAGATCATACCTCCTGATACATAGCCTTCCCAGAGTGATCCAGCTTTGTGCACTTCTTTGATTTAAAAGGCAAATTATAGGGGTGGGCTCTTATACCTAACTGAATGGGTCATTTTGACCTTGCTTAAGATTTAGAGCTGTAGGTAACAAAATGGTGTCCGAGCAGGCCGCTTAGGAGTAGCAGACCCACAAACCTCAACCTTAGTGATTAGTTTTTGAAAAACTCTTAGAGTATCCTTGCCTTGGACAGAAAAGGTATTAGGTTTTAGGGGACAATTGACCTGTGCTGAGATCTTGTCACCCAATAGCCATGTGAGATAATGAAGCAGCATCATTAATACGTAAATTTGGTGACTGTTTTCTAGAGAAATTAAGGTAAGTCCGAACTGGATTCTCTCGTGCAGTACAGCTTTTTACCTTTCTTTTTAAGTAGTAGGCCCAATGAAAACTAGGCTTGAACAGCTGCAAACAGCAAGTCAGATAAAGGTAAATAAATGTCAGAGTTATTCAAATGTACCTTGTGCTTTAGTATTTGGCATTAGTGATGGGAAGAGTCAATCTAAGAGCCTTATAGTCTTATAGTCATGAATCAGATATAATAAAGACACAGCATATAAAAACTATAAAAAAGAAAAGAGCCCTTTTATTTTCATGGGGTCTGGCCTTTGGAGCAGCTTCCTGAGAACTATCATTTCAGGCTCTGATGTCAAACCAGCAGTTTCATAAATGGCTAAGATTGTAGGTTAAATAAAGTAGTTGAATTTCTGATGAATTTCACACCAGGGGACTGTCCCTATCACCCTTAGCAGTTTCAAAAATAGCAACACACACATGTTCTTCCTCTCTAAGAGGTGCCAGAGTGCAGACAGGCTGACCTGAAGGGCTCACCAACAACAGCTGGAAATGGAAGAAATCATGTGCACATCTAACCTAGATTTCAAACCTTTAATTTTCCTTCAGTTTCAAAGCTGTTTTGTTTTGATACTGTACCTTTGATTTGGTATAAGAAAGAAAATTTTTCAGATGATTCTCTTGTTTCCTATCGTTTAGTATATATCAGGGCATCTATTACATACTAATGCTCTATACAATTGGAAGAGGCACTACAATTTAATGGAAATAACAGGCATAACCCATATGAAGTTCTTAGTAAAGTACATGGCACAAAATGGGCAGTGAGTCAATATTTGTTGTTATTATTAAAGACCACAAGGAAATTTGAATTTTGTGACCTGATTTTAAGTTCTGGCTCTTCTAATTGGGTGACCTTATTTATATAAATATATATGTATTTTTTTTTTCAGATTTACCTTGGTTTCCTTATGTAAATTAAAAACAAAAAATTGAAAGTAAAAAAGTGAAACTAGAACATGCAAAAAACCAAACTAAAACCATGTGGCTAATTGTATTTTTAATTATAACAGCTAATAAAGATAATACAGAATTAGTAAGAAAAATCAGTCTATGAAAAAAAATCAACTCATTAGGAAGCTATGATAATTATAAACATGTATGAATCAAATAAAATAGTCCCAGCATAAATAAAACAGAAATAGATGAACTTCAGGAAGACACTGATAAATATACCACCATAGTGGGAGACTTCAGCAACTCTCATTTATCAGGACAAATGGCTAAAAAAAGGTGAAGATACTGAAGATCTGAATTATGCCTGGACAAACTTGAGTTAATATTGATTTGCTAATAATGTAGTGCTCTGAACCGAACAATTTGTGGTACACTTTTATGAGTCAGGGGGTGCTAAATTATTATATAAGGACGATAAGCAATAATGAGATTCACCTAGACCAGTTGGTCATATGGAAACCCTACTTTTATAGAACCTGTTATACAACAATTATTAGAACAATTTTAGAAACAGAAGAAAACATTAACACCATTGACTTAGCTACAAATCAAGTATCAACATTTTATTTATTTATTTTTAATTTTTAATTTATTTTTGCATAAAACTGGGGTGTAGGCAAGAGGTGTGGGGGCGGGGTTTGTGAAATGATTCACCAGAGACAGAGTGGGGAGCAGAACAGGTGGAGCTACTGAAATTCACTGCTGAGGGGAGGAGGGGGTGAGACAGGAGAGGTCTGCTGCACCACATGAGTAGCTCCCTGGCCGTCAAACTCTGTGATAGCACTGAGACTTAACCCGTAGGCCACCAGGGAGGCCCCAAGGATCAACATTTTAAAAAACATTATTAAACTAGACCAAACACTGAATACACTACAATTAGTTTGAAAATCAATGACAAAACATAAATTTTCCCTTCCCTTCTATATTAGGCTTATTAAAATATACAACCATTTCTAAATTATTCATAGGTAAAAGAAGAAATCACAATGAAATTTTAAAATAATTGTAACTAATGAGAAAACATATGAAAATATGTGGACAGAGAATATTATCTAAAGAAAATTTCCAATTTAAGTACAAAAATTAAAAAGGAATTGCTAAAATGAATGTGATATCTGAATTAAGAAATTAATGAGAAAATTAACCCAAATAAACCCAAAAAAAGTAGAAGCAAGAAGACAATGAAAGTGAGGATGAAAATTAATGAAATAGGACAAAGAACTAACAAAGTGTGAAAAAGACAAAATTTGTCTCTGAGAAATTTTAAAATAGACAAACTTTATGACATTTCTCAAGAAAAAAAGAAAGAAAACACCAACAAAATACTAAGAATTGAAAAAGGGCAGAAATACAAAGATAGACAAGATTAGAACTTACGGGACTATCATGACAGCAAGTATGACAAAGCGTTTTAAACAACAAAAATTACATTTACGGAATTTAAATCTACATATTTACATAAGAACATAATTTTTAAGTAACAAATCATTGCATGAATTTCAGCTTAAAAAATAAGTACTAGATCATAATGGAGGAAAGAAGTTTTATTATAGAATCTCCCTTAAATGTAATACTTAAGTAATGAATAGAAATTAGTAAAGCAGGAATATCATTTAGGATCAGTATATCCAAATAGAAGTATATTTAAAATGTTCTATTTATTTTCCTCTACATAAAATCATGCTGGTGGTTTCATAGAACTGTGAGTGACCATGTCTTACACCAGCTTTTGATTCCTTCCTCACTAGATTGTGATTCTTGTCCTGATATTCTAAGTTAGTAGCTAAAGTTCCACTGATCACTACCTTGTGTCAGGCCAACTGCAAGAATAATAGAAGAGAAAACAGCAAAGGAAGTATGTCTGTTATCATTCAAGGAGGATGAGTATAAAGTGCTAGAAAATATCTCTGCCTGTGTTATAGAAACTAAAACTTAGTCACGAGCCTATACTTACCAACAGAAGATGCTAGTAAATGTGATTTTTCTCACAGCAAACATGTATACAACAATAGAAAAATGTTCTAACTCAGGAAGAAAGGAAGAAGACATAATGAAGGTAGACAACACTATTCTCTGACACAACCAGCAGTGAGTTCACTAGCTGCATTCAAATACGCAAAGTGATTCAACCTCATAAATTTTGAAAAGTGGCTGATTCTGGTATGATGCAGTTTAATCCTTATCCCTCTCTGCACTTCTCAAATGCTTTCACAAAGAGAAAAAAAAGGATGAATTGAGAATTTTCTAAAAATTCTCAGAAAAACAGATTGAGAGGATAATTAGGCGGCCTAGAGAGAAATCTGAGAAAATACTCAGAAAAATAGAATCTTCTCTATGACAACAGCAGTATCCAACTTTCAACAGAGGCAGGAATTACCACCAGGGGTCACTGTGTTCCAGGAGAAAGATCCCAAATCCAAGGGGGATACTTCCACATGAATAATATTCAGTTGAATTCTGTGAATGAACTCCACTAGAGACTCCTCACAAAATCTCAGAAGAGTAGACCTTGTTTAAAGACTGCACTCAACCACAGCTTCCCTTCCGCACCTTCAAAATACCAAAAGTACGTATAATAAAAAATTCCCTTTCTTTCTTTTCTTTTTTTCTTTTATTTTCACTTCTTTTCTTTCTTCTTAGGCAATGTTTTACAACACTATGTATGTTTTAGGGGTGTAGATTCACACTTCTACAAATTTAAATTACCACACCATGCCTACCACCATAGCACCAATAATCTAACATAGTTCATTTAGCCTCCTCTTCCCTTTGCTCCCACCTCTACCTCCCCATGCACCCTTCTTCTGGTAACCTCAATTCTGCAGTCAAATTTCCAGGATTTTGTTTTGGTTTTGTCTGCTCCTTTACTTTGAATACTACAATTCTTAAACTGTAGCTTGATTGGATGCCAAACAGCTATAATTTAATGTGTGAGCAATGGCAACAAAAATTCACCCATATTACATAGGAGAAAATAGAAATTCCTGACAAAGCTGATAATATAAAGCCTGAGAGCTAAGAATATATGTAATCTAGCAACTAAAAATTTCCAGAGAAAAATAAAAAGAAAGCCAACAAAAATCCTAGAAGATAAACATTACCCAAATAAAAGAAAAAAAATTGTGATTTTTTTTTGCTAATAGATGTAATAGAAAATTGTTTTCATTAATAACTTATTGCTGTAATAATATATTGGAATCACTTCATTATAGAACTAGCATATGTATATATATCCTATGTATATATAATACTATAGTACATATATGCATTTGTATAGAGAGAAAATAGAGATATGTGGTATTGCTCAAAACTGAATCCCTAATTCAGAGTTAAAGAGATTACAGTAGTTGAAGAAAAGATAGAAAAGTCAAATAATCGGTATCAGAATTCCCAAGGTAGAAACCAAAAATAAAGAAAAAACATTAACAAAAACATAATGATTTCTTTAAATAAAGGGAGAACTAAATTTGAAAATCAAAGGAACTATGTTGTTTTAGGAAATCTTAGCATAGAATGAGCAACTTTAAGACATATCCTCCTTAAATTATTGATAAAGAGCTCTTCAGGCATCTAGATGGAACAAAGCAAGTCACAGTTAAGAGAGTAACATAGCCATACCAGTAGACAACCAAACAATTTCTACATTGAGATAAAAAGAGCTAATTTTTGTTCAATTATAAAGACCAGGCCAAACTATGACAGAATGATAGAATAGAGCATCCATGATCTATTCTTGATAAAAGAGGTCATCAAGACAATGATAATGTCAGATTTGACCAAGGTGGTAGTACTGAATATGGTGAAAGGAGTCAAATTCTGGATATACTGAGAATGTAGAATTAGTGGGCCTTTTCTGATATACTAGATATTGGTTATGAAAGAGAAGATTGCATTGGTATCGGAAGTTTATTGTTGTTTTTTATTCAGCCTGAGTAACTGAAAGGATGTTATCTTCAATAGAGGTGTAGAAGTCAACAAATCACCATGTACTTTATAATTACTTATTCATTCATTTATTGTTTGGTTTGTTATTTGTTAAAAATTGGTTTGGGGCATGTTGGATTGGAAATTTCCATTAGTTATCCATATAGAAGTTAAGTGAACTATTTGATATATGAGTTTGAGGTTCAGGAAAGACCATAGGTCATGATTTATTGGGAGCCCAAGAATATTTGGCTTTGAAGTTGTGTAAGTGGATGTGTGTAAACAGAAAAGAGGTCCAAAAACTTGAGTCTTGGAGCTCTACAATGTTAAAAGGTCAAAGTGAAAAGACTAGTACAGGAGACAAAAAAGGAGTGCCTTGTGAAGAAGGCTTTGAAGCAAAGAGAGGAAAGTATTTCCAGAAGGAAAGAATCAGTTGTATTAATACTGCTGTTGGTTCATCTAAAATGAAGACAAATAAATTGATGATGGGATTTAATAATGTGGAGATTAACAGTGGGATTTCAGTAGTGTGGTAAGAATGCAAATTTTATTGGAAAAGATTTTAGAAAAAATGTGAGAAGAACATTTATAGACTAAGTACTTAAAAATGTATTTGGATGGCAGAATGTATGTCTTACAATTTTTCTAATAAAAAGTTAATACTGTTTAAAAGGGAAAACTGTTTAAAAGGGAAAACGTTTTAAAATACAAAGATTCTGTTTATTTGTTTTTATTGAAAGTTTTAGATCTTTTAGAAAAAATCATTTTTATAAAGAAATAAGTATTACTAATTCTATCTAAAATATTTTCTGAATTACAAGATTATTCTTCTCTGAAACTCAAGTGAAATTAACAACATTCAAAACATGATACCATTTACAAATTTTTTATAGCCTAGCTGTTTTCTGTCTCTATATTTACACCAAGAGGTAGATAAGTTCTATTCCCTTTAAGCTCACGTATATTTATGATATACTACGCAACTCAAAATTTAACAAAGAATGTATCATTTTTATAAAATTATAAAAGTAGGTTAGTCTTTAACAAAATTCTTGAAAAGAAGGAAATATGGTTATGACTCTTGAACAACTTGGGATTTAAGAATGCTGACTCCTACACATTTCAAAGTCCTTGTATAACTTTTTAACTCCCCCAAAATTTAATTACTAATAACCTGCTGTGGACCAGAAGCCTCACAGAAAACACAAACAAACAATTTTATATGTTGTATATATTTTATACAATATTGTTATATAGAAAGGGTATATAATATTCTTAGGGTAATATAATCAAGAGAACAGAAATGTTAAGAAAACCATAAGGAAGAGAAAATACATTTCCAGTACTGCACTATATTTATTGAAACTATAAATTTACCTTACAAAATCCACTTACAAGTGAACCCTTAAAGTTAAAGGGTCAACTGTATATGTTATTAAATCCTGTTATAAGGACTATTATGTGGAGTGTGATTTACTATCCTCCCATCTGCTTTTCTGCATCCATGTCTGTATGTTAACCACTTGTACCCTATTCAAAACACAGTCAGGATTATGCTCTTGGTTCAGCACTACTACATTTTAACTTTTTATCTAATACTTGCCCAGTAGCAACAGATGCTGGATAAGGGCTTAAATTGCCAGAATGTTATTCTGAAAAAGGAACTGATTTATTTATTTTTTTTACCTGAAAGAACAATTTTTTTATTTATTTTATTTTTTTTTTAAATAATAAATTTTATTTTTATATTCCCCATACAATTTCAACCCCCCCATTCTGACCCCAATCCCTCCCCTCCCCCCCACCCCCAAAAAGTGTCTCTGGTTCATAGTTTTTTGTTGATTTTGATTTTCACTTTCTTATAGTTATTCATTTTCCTGGTCCCTTATTTAAGTTTTCTAGATTCCTGCTATGAGTGAGACCATCTGGTATTTTTCTTTTTCTTTCTGGCTTATTTTGCTGAGCATGATCCCTTCCAGCGCCATCCATGTTGCAGCAAATTGCATGTGTTTATCTTTTTTGAATGCTGAGTAATATTCCATGGTATATATGTACCACATCTTCTTGATCCAGTCATCTATTTTTGGGCATTTGGGTTGTTTCCAAAGCTTAGCTATTGTAAATAGTGCTGCTATAAACATAGGGGTGCAGGTGTTCTTTGGAATTGATGTTTCTGTGTCCTTTGGGTAAATACCTAGGAGTGGAATTGCTGGATCCTATGGAAGCTCTATGTTTAGTAGGTCCAGAAATCTCCACACAGCTCTCCATAGTGGTTGGACCAGTTTGCATTCCCACCAACAGTGCAGGAGAGTTCAAAAGGAACTGATTTAAATAAATCACATTAATTTTGGAATTCTTTGTAAGTTACACTTAACTCCTCCAGGTATATTGACCAAAATATGTAATGATAAATATATATCTGTGAGGGTGAAATTTCAGTGTAGATATTTTGAAACAATATCTACATGGGATATCTGCATGGGAGGTAAGGGGTATCACTTGAACAGTATCATTTTTGTTAAAATCAGCCTATCTTAGATTCTCCCTCACTTTGTTATTCTATGAAAGTGCGAGTAAGCCCTTGACACATTTTCACGTTAAGAATCTATGTCTTTTGAGTGAATATAAATAGCACTGTATTTATAATTTCCCGTACTGAATGTGAACATGGGTCCAACTGTAGAAATCATTAAGTATTAAACAATTCAATAATATTTTGATATAAGTGAGAACTGGCTTTTCTCCACACCACAACTCTGTAAGGCAGAGGTGGAGGAGACACTGAAACTATTTCAAAATCATAAGGGACTGTAGAGAACCATCACTGTGAACACAGTTGGCATTCCCATCAAGAGTACCATGAACAGTCCTACCACCACACAGTATGCCAAACATATATACAACTTCATCTTGAAGACTGGAGCTCTGTGTGCAACATTGATTCCCGAATGACCTCACTTTCCTTCATTTCACCTCAAGAAAAATGAAATTATGT